>NC_063181.1:38370230-39084502 GCF_023159225.1 Perognathus longimembris pacificus | reverse complement strand
AAATATAAAGACAAATCATGATATTGGATAATTTGATTGGCTTTTAATATTAGTAAATTTCTGTTCTTATTAGATAATCACTAGAAGTCATGAAGTAAAATGATTATGTACATTTTGTTCACAGTAAGCTAACTGAATTTCTTATCTTCCTTATTATGTTTTCTTTAAGATGCAACAAAATGTCACCTGATTTCAGTGAATTGTTCACATAATAGCTTTCTTAGCATTTCTGCAGAATATTGCTCTAGAATTCTGGCTGGAAACACTGAGTGAAACACACATATTCACATATAATGCCGGTGCCTATTAATCATTGTGAATGCTTCCCTCCTAGAAGACCATCATTACTTTTAAAATATTTACTTTAACAAAACACTTACATGAATGGAAATATTAAAATTCTACCTAAGTAATTGATAGTTACTAAACTGCCAAACCTTGGTTATCATAACTTGTAAAGATGCATGATAATGATCTCAAGGTAAGATATGTGCTATCAACTGGAACATTTTAATTGGCAAGTGTCTTAATTATATTGGCTGCTTAATGAGAGATATAATATCAACTGAAAATTAAAATAACTTACATACATGTTGGATAATTGGGTTATAAATGAAACCTGCTCTTCAGATAAATAAGTTATTGGCATATAAGAACCACTTAAAAGCTAACACTCTTACTTCTAATGTAATTTACAAATTAACTCTGTTACAATCATATTAATGTCATATAATTCTTTAATATTTCCATCAATATGGAACTTATACTATTATCATATAAATTTAGAAATGTAGAAAATTACTTTTACTTGATAGACAATAGCCTACCTATCTTCTAGTATGATAGCTATAATCTGTTTAGATACCTGCCTTGATTTCATTGATTTAAAAAATTACCCAACTTAATAGTTTCTCATCTTTATTAATTTCAGGAGGAAAGAAATCCTTTCTATTGTAATAAAAATGTACCTTTACCATCAATCATATATAAAGTAATAATTGCTCCATTGTTTATGATTGTCATAGACAAGAATAAATGGCTTTACTTGATTTCAATAAAGTAAATTAAGGGTAAAATCGAGCTGTAACTTTTATTTTTATCATTGATAAATTGAGCCCATTACAGTTCATGTAAAGATGTTTGTAATTATTTTAACACCATTCTGAGTTTAAGGTATGCTAAGAGGCATTTTTTTAAACTAATTTGGTAACGTTTAGAGACATGAATATAGACGTTGGCAATGGTTCTCTGAAATTCTTCCTGTAGAGTGCATGGAGCACAATCCTGGGTCCTATCTCCAAGGTAAGGTAGAGGTTAAAAAGGACTATTTATTCATCGCACTTGTTCTCACCATCTAACTGTGTCGAGTGCCAATCTCATCCAGAGTGGACACTGCACCTTTTCTCTTCAGGATGAAGGAGACAAGGAACATAGAGGCACTGGGCCTCACTTCTCAATCTTCTCAGTGCTCATCTTTCTCTTACATCATACATAGAATTCCTCAATGAATTCTTCGTTGGCTTTGTATCTGACTCGCATTGTAAATTAACTAATTTGATCATCTCCACTCCTATAACTCTCCCCCAGCTAGCTCTTAGCATTTCCCCTTGCATGACTGCAACTAATATTTATTCTCACCCTCACTAATCTCTCCATATCTAATCTTGCCCTGCTAGACTTTTCTCCATTTTCATTAACTGAAATAAATTTTTTTCTCTGTAGTGACTGTTTTACTGTGGCTTTCCTAATGCCAGCCAAGTTTTTCTTATGACTGAAACATGGTGGAGTCTTTATCATTATTTCTGCTTCTTTGCTTGGAGCTAGATTTTCTGTTTATCAAGTGGGAGTAGCCCATAGGAGCCATGTGTCTTGAAGTCTTGTTTCATTTTTCTACTTCCCTGAAAATTGGTGGCTCGTGCACTTAATTGTGTGCAGTAGAATAATAAAATGTGGCACATACCACTGTGCTAGCCAG
Source organism: Perognathus longimembris pacificus (assembly GCF_023159225.1). NCBI lineage: Eukaryota > Metazoa > Chordata > Mammalia > Rodentia > Heteromyidae > Perognathus > Perognathus longimembris. The sequence goes on along the minus strand of NC_063181.1, from coordinate 39,082,527 downwards.
TTTTCTGTCCCTGTGACAAAATCCTTCAGAAAAGCAACTCAAATGAGGTGGGCCCGAAAGACTAGCTCGTAGTGTCAGAGGTTTTGGTCCATGATTGTCTGGCTTCCCCGCTTTGGCTAACTATGAGGCATAACACCGGGAGGTGGGAAGGTGCTGCTTGCCGTAGGTCGAGAGGAGACAGAGAGACTGAGGAAAAGACAGAGGACAAGACATCGACCTCCCCCCCCCCCCAGCCCCACTCCCTCTTCAAGTCTCACTTCATGAGTTTCCATCACTTCCCAGTAACTCATCCAGTTATGAGCCTATTAATAGACTAACCCATGGATGAGGTCAGAGCTCTCCTGGTCCAATCACAAAGCCCCATTCTGCATGAAGGATCAAGCCTTCAACACAGCAACCTTTGAGGGACATTTCAGGCCTTGCTCCTTAAGTAGTCCCCAAGGACATTACTTGATTACTGTCCGGATGTAAAGAATCCAGTGGAGGATTGAGCCACAGTCGGGGAAGAGCTTCTGCACCCAGACAGTTGTACCCCTAATAGTGGTGGAACACACCTACCCCTTCTGTCTCATCTTCTTCGATCTGCCAGGGACTGTGATGAACTAAAAATGAACCTTCCTAAGCAGCTAATATTTATGGTGTATGGCTTAGTAATGAACCTATCCTGATTAGCATGCTGGTCTGCCCTTTGCATCTTGCTGCTGCTCCTCTTCTATTTGTTGCTATTTGGTTTTCTATTTACATTTGTCATTAGGGCGTAAACTGAAGTTTGTTTTTATTCTTCAAAGATGGCTATGTATGTATTTGCATTGTGTGGTTAAGTAGAAAAAGAAGGAGATGGAGCCATGTGAGGCGTGTATAAAAAGTATGTCTGCTGAGCTTAGGGGCCACTGACAGCTGGACACTCCTGACCCTGGTGCGTTTTTGAGTTTTCCAAGATCAGATGCATTTATCTAATCACCCCCACCCTTAACTGAAGTCTCATGACACCAGGTCCTTGCTCAGTGTCACCAGCTAAGCGGTCTTGTGGATCTCTCAGTCCTGGAAGACCCTGTACTAAAATTGCATAGCTGTGGGGCTGCTGGTTTCCCATTGTCATTGAATCAAAAGAGGTTGACGCCATTGACCTTGAGGCTCATGCCAACCTTGAGTCACCCTGGGCCTTCCTTTGCCTTCCATTCTACACCTCGTTCAGAATCCAGGCTTGACTTCTGTTTCTACTTTCAAACAGATGCCGTATCTGACTGACCCACAATTATCCAACAATACCCCTAATCCTGCTCATTGTATTATCCCTGCGTCTATCCTTTTAACTTTGTGTAAAAAAAATGTACTCAGCATCCTCAGAGAAATATTTAAAATATAGAACAAGTCACTTCAACTATGTGAAAGAAAAGCCTATATGAAATGTCTTCAACTCTTTAGCATGACCAGTGTGACCTTACAGTGTCAAGGTTGTTCTTTTCTGTGCCCCATTACTCACTGTTTCAGTCATATTGATCTTGCTGTTCCTGCCTCAGGGTCTTTGCATGTGCAGTTGCTTCAGCTGATGGCTGTTTCTCTGAATATGCATGGCTTTCTTGCTCACTTTTAATTGAGTCTTACACCAACTGTACCTCATTCACCTCCTCAGAAAAGAACTGATCCTAATCTACGATCACCCACTGTCACTCTTTATCCTTTACCAACTTTTATTTCAGAGTATATAGTATCTACTGTGACCAATACCAATACTGGCCTCGCTAGATAGTATTTTTTTCTGATAAGGAATAATAAAAATCATCCTTATCAGAATGGAAGAAATATCCAAGGTAGTGACTTAACTGCTTCTTTACCTATGCAACTACTGAAAATGCTCAATTCTGTCTTCTATGTATTGCAGAGGACCTAGTTGCTGCATGGGTCCACATAGCAAGGACTTAGGAAGGTTGGTTTTTCCTATGAAAACCTGAGGACAGCTTATTCTATTTCTCCTCTTTTGTCTTTTTGGAGATCATGAATATCTCAAGTTCTTTGATGCCTCTCTCCCTTGTCTGGCGAGGTGCCTTCCCGAGGCAGATGGTTAACTTTATTTAGATAGTGGGTTTCAGAACTTTCTTCTAGTGACAAACACTGGAGCTGCTAGTCCTAGAATGAACAAGGGCAGGGAGAAGCTGGCCAAGCAGCCCAGCTGTTCACAGAGTGCTTCTTTCTTAGTCACCCCCTCCTTATTGCTACTTGACTGTGTGTTGCTTAATTCTGAGCAGGCATCCTAGAGATTTTTAGCTGGAGTAATGTTTTTTGAAAGGGAGAATTGATCTTTCTCCTGTACATGCCTGAATTTTAATTTTCTCTATTTCCATTTCTTCATTGGTTAGTTCTATCTAATTTCAACTCTCAAATACTTCTTTTCTCAAAAATTTTACATACTAATGGAAAAAAGCTGTTTGTTTCCCTATCCTTCCGTGGACTTCTTACAGAAGATAGTATTTCCTAATTTTTATAAAACTTGATATAGGAGAAGAGAGAGAGATGTATATGAATTCTTCCTTCTTGGCTACTGTTGTGGCTTACCGTATGTGACTAGTGATTTACCAGTCAATATTTTAATGTTAAAATATAAAATAATTGCTTCACAATGAAGAAAAGATATAAACATGTAAAGCATGCCTTTAATCGGAAACTTATAAAAATCACCATTTAGAATATATTTCAGAGTGAAAATGTAATCAAGAGATTGCAACTCAGTGAAAGAGAGGTAGGAATGTTCATATGGAGACCATGTTAGAGTGCTATGTGCTCCCACCAGTTTCTCTTATTCTTGCTGCATTAAATGATACACTGAATTTTACTTGAGATCTAATGTCTCCCAATTCCTTTGCCTCTTTCTCTACATTCTGCTCACTTTTGTTACTGAATAACCTAAGATTGCTCTATGACTTCCTAGATAGAAATAGAATCTGTGGGAGCATGGAGTATCACATGCACCCAATATGTAACAGCTGTGAAATTTCAAACTTTATAATGGCTCACAGGATTATTTTTGAACCTTGATAGACTCTACGATGTGTTGCTTAAATATGCAGTAACATAGCCTGGGAATGTTTTTAACCAGCCTACTTTGGAATTTATTAGTAAAACAAGTGTAAATAAAGTTTCTTAGGTTAGAAGGATAAATCTCAAATGTGATCCAGGCTGGATAGCATCTAGATAGCTTTCAGGAAAACAGATTTTAGGCATCACTTAGAGAATTCCTAGTTTACTGACTGGGCCAGAATGGGGCCTGAGATTTTACATTTCTATTACTTTTCCAGGGGCTGCTGCTTGCTGATCCAAGCACAGTCCTTGAGGAACTGCGGGATTAGTGTCACCATAGGGATTTCTAGAAATAGCTTAACGGTTACTTCTTGATCAAAAGTCCAATTACTGCTAGGTGCAAGGTGCTGAGATCTGGAGACTCTGGCTCAAAACTAGCCCCAGTAGGAAAGGCTGTGAGATTCTTCTCTCTAATCAACTGACAAAGAAAGGTGGAGATGGAGCCATGGCTCAATTGGTAGAGCACTAGTCTTCAGTAAAGTTCAGGGACTGTGTCCAGGCCCAGAGTTCAAGTTCCAGGACACACTCTCTCTCTCTCTCTCTCTCTCTCTCTCTCTCTCTCTCTCTCTCTCTCTCTCTCTCTCTCTCTCCAATGACTGGGCTTGAGGTTTTCCTGTTACTGTCCTTTCTCTATCTCTTTGCTTTTTAAGCCATGCCCTGCTTTGAATTATGCATCCAAACTTTTTACTACTGAACCCTGAACTTTGTAGCTACTGAATCCTAGTTGGATGGTTAGGACTGAAGCAAAAGTATATAATGCACTGAGCCAAATATCTTCTTTTCTTTCATTTCTGTATGTGTTTGCCATTAGAGTTCATTGACATTGTTTGTATGTATTTTGCATGTGAGCATGTAAGCAAATAAGAACATGGCTATATATGACAGTAAAACAGAACACACATGTTCTACTTTTCTATTCATGCTTTAAGTGTCTTGGTAGTAACACACTTTTAGTTTCTGAGGAGACACAGCTGTGCACAATGGAAGTGTGTTCTGCCAAGTTCATTTTTCCCTGGGTTGGGGGAATGTTTGTCAGCACTCTAATCACATGATTTCATTTAATTTTCATAATAATCACATCCAGGTATTATTATTAACCTCAATCTATTTTACATACTAAGAAGCAAACAATCAGAGGGCTCATCACTCCCCCCAAATTACATACTGGGTAAGAAGCAAAGGTTCTCACTTGGATCATATTCCAAGAATAATTTTAAAGAAACACATTATTATTGCCATAAAGGGTTTGATGTAAATACAAAATTCCAAAATGAAGCTTGAGCCAGGAAATGTGGTTTAAACTCTGCTTGGCTTTTCCTGCGTCTGTGAACACGCTTTAGATGTCAGTGTCTTCTCAGCTCCTGACTGCGGAGACCTATCTACTTACTGGTCATCTTAGCCCCTCAGGCTAAGCGGAGTGAAGAGTGCAGGGTCATAGGCAGCCAGAATCAGGCCCTTCCTGTTCAGTCCCGGCTCCTTCTCTGCTTGCCTGACCTGGCCAGTCATCAGGTTGTATGATTCTATTTCTCCTGATCTATGCCCGTCTAACACCACCTCTAAGGCTTTTCCTAAAGACTGTTCCTTTCCCCCAAGATAAAACATGCCATTTTTAACTTTTTACTTTTTCCTGGGTCCTCCTTCTAATAACTTCTGGGGAACAGAGTGATACTTCACATTTCTAGATTAGGTTAATGATACATATCATGCTTTTCATGTCTGTGTGAAGAGGACAGTTCCTCTCCCCCCATTTCTCTCTTCTTCCTCCTCCCCCTCCTCCTCCTCCTCTCAATTTTTTTGGTATTAAAATACAAATAAAATTTACCATCTTAATCATTTTAGGTGTATGGTTTATTGATAATAAATAGCACCCACCCCAATATCTCTTTTAATCTGTAAAGTGGATACTGTATTCTTTAGGCAATAGCTACAGTCCCCTCTCCCCATGGTCCAGGCAATTACTATTCTACTGTCTGCCCCTGTTTTTTTGCTAATCCAAGTACTATCATACAAGAAGAACCAGGCAATGTGTATCTTTTTGTGACCAGTTTATATCACTTAGCCTGACATCCTCAAGGATATTATGTCTGTGTAGAAACATATTATGGAACTGCCTTCCTTTCAAAGACTGAGAACCATTTTATTGTATGTCAGAATTCATATATTCAGTTACCCATCTATGGGTCTATATCTAGGTTATTTCTAATGTACCTATTATAAATAATGTTGCTATGTAGATGGCTTTACAGATATTTTTGTGAGACCTTCCATTCTTTTGGTGTATACCAGAAGTAGAATTGCTGTATCAAAAGATAACCCTAGTTTCATTTTTTTTGTGTGTGTGTTGTTCCTGGAACTTGAACTTAGGGCCTAAGCCCTATCCCGGCACTGTTTTGCTTAAGGCTTGAGCCATAACTCTACTTCTGGCTTTATGTTTTGGAGGGAGGGGGTAGTTAATTGGAGACAAGAGTTTCATGGGCTTTTCTGCCCAGGCTGGCTCTGAGCCATGATCCTCAGCCAGCCTCCTGAGTAGTTATGATTACAGGCATGAGCCACTGGCACCCAATTTAGTTTTATTTTTTTGAGAAACTGTCGTAGTGTTTTCCATCATGGGTATACCATTTTATATATTCTGCAAATAGTGAGTAAATATCACAATCGTTTGCTTTTGTACTGTAGCTATTCTGATGGTTGTGAAGTAGTAACTCACAGTTTTGGCTTCCCTTTGCTTAATCATTATGGGTGCTGAGCTTCTTTGTCATGTGCTCACTTGGTCATGTGGTTATGTTCTTTGGAGAAATGTGTATTCAAATTGTTGATATTGTTGAGTGTTAGGAGCTTTCTACACATTGTGCTTACATGTTTCACTCTGAGGTCACTGACAGCACCTCATGATACCTTCAAAGCCAACGTGCCAGAGAATGTATGCTTGGTAAAATAGTACCCACAACTCATCAGCTTCAGTCCTTCCCTCCCAGATTCCCATGTCAGCACCTGCTGCAGGGCTAGGTGTGCATCTCAGCTGTCGAGGAAACAGCCTGCTGTTAACTCTGTTTGGTCTTTTCTTAGGCTACTCTCTCTTCCCATGAAGGTCCAACGCATCGATCCTAAGTTACATCCACGGATCCTGAATTCCATCATGATTGTGACTTGGACTCTCACATATATATTCCTCTTTCTTTTCATTCACTAATTCAATACCTTTATAGAAGGAAAAAGGCTCCTAACATTTAGAAAGCTTAAAGCACCCCTCCCTCCCCCACAATGAATTTCTATATTATTGACCAACAAATTTGGACATATTTTAAATTTATGCATTTTTCTAGGAGTTTTACAAATGAGCCAGACCATTTTTATATTGCCACTCTCTGAACAAAATGAAGTAGATATTAAAATCCTAAATCTCAAGGAGTTTGTATAGTTTTCCCCCAGATTGAGTCAACCACTTAAGAACAGAATATGGACTAGAATACAGGTCTTCTGCCTTTATTTTTATCTTCAGTCTTACATTGTTCTCCTGGGATGTCATTAGGAGAAATGTTAAGTGAATTGTTGCCTTGACTACCCCAAATACAAACGTCCCTTAAGCATTTCCATGACATTCTGTCTGACATCTATAAAAGTTTACCTTTTACTTTATTTACACATTAATCAATTTAGATTGTACACAAATTAAATAAGTTCCAAAAGGCAGAAGATAGGCTGTAGATATATTTGAAAAGGTCTGTTTTTGTTGTTGAAAAGTAAAACATCAGTGACCTCACACCTATAATTTTAGCTATTCAGGAGGCTGAGGCCTGGAGGACCAAAGTTTAAAGCCAGCCTGGCAAGTGAAGTGTAGAAGAGTCCATCTCTAATTTACCAACAAATACCAGATTGGGAAGCATGACTCCAGTGGTAGAGCACCAGGCATGGACAAGAAAGCTCAGGGAGAATACAAGGCCTTGAGTTTAAGCCCCAGTACAGACAGGCACAAAGATAAAACAGATTAAAAAGATAAAACATTAAATACAACATTCCTCATTAAAAGACATTCAGGGGCCGGGTGTGAAACCGCACACTTGTAATTTCAGCACTCAGGAAGTGGAGGAAGGAAGATCACAAGTTTAAGGCCAGCCTGGCCTCTCTAACATAACTGCCTCAAATAACAGCAATAAAAAGTGGCTCTTTATAAGGTTATATCTTCGGCATGATTTACATCGAAGTAGTTCTTACATAAAGCCTCTATCAAAAGCTGGTGTAGCTTTTTTTTTTTAAGTTAGTAGAATCTTATTTTGCAGTGATATCCGTGTCTATTATAAACATAAGGGATAATGAAGAACTAGCACCGGGAATATTGTTACTGCAAACTGAAAGAAAGGAAATATTGTAAACAAATCTTATTATAATTTTAATTACTAGATCAAATTAGCTTTGTCAATTTAGCCATTCAAAAATGATGTAGCATTTTAGTAATTTGCAAAACACTTGTTTGCATGTAGTTTTTTTTTCTTTTTTGTAATTTAATTTTATTGTCAAGGTGATGTACAGAGGGTTCACAGTTTCATGTCTCAGGTAATGAGTACACTTTTTGTGGAACCTTGTTACTCCTTCCCTCGTTTTTCTCCCACTTTCCCTCTCCACTCAATCCCCCCTCAAGTTGTAAAGTTCATTTCCATCATACTGTCTTGTGAGTATCGCTGTTGCATTGGTTTGCCCTTTGTCCGTTGTCTTTCTTTCTTTTTATTTTTTTTCTTATTTTTTTTGTCAAAGTGATATACAGAGAGGTTACAGTTTCATACCTTAAAGGGCCTTGGGTACATTTCTTATACTGTTTGTTACCTCCTCCCTCATTCCCATTGTCTTTCTTATAGTCTACAAAACTTGGAAAATCCTCCTAAAGTGACAGTAAAACAATTCTGTCTGAGGTGCACTCAAGAATGTTCTTGTTAGCAGAGCCCTTTCTCATCACGGGCTGTGCTTTCATCCTTCTTTATTTTTTGCTTACAGTCTCACAGATAATTGAGAGAGTGCCTGCCAGGTCATGGTCGAGGCATCCAGGGGGCATCAGCCAGTCTTTGAGACTGGAGGAACTTCACAGAGGTGACCAATAACAGAGGATCGGAGGTGCTCGGTTGCACCCCTTCCTTGATACTAGGATCTGAAATGTTTCAGTGAAGACTATTGCAAGGGTGACTAAGCGGCCCATCTTTCATATAGTATTTATTTCACCCAGCCTAGAACATATGGGAAATATTTGCATTTGAATGGGGTAGCATGCTGTTAGATAAAATAGAAAATCTTTGTGTTTGTATTTTTCACTAAAAACAATTCAATATGTGATGTAATGGATCTAGGAATATTGCCCTTTTCAGTTGACTCCTCCATGCTGTGTTCTCAGCACTGGGGCCTGTGATGAGAAATGGAGTCATTTCCCTAATACAAACAAAAATACCAACAGAAAGTTGTATTATATGCAAATGTGGCAAGGTTTAGATTTATGTAAACTTATTTTCTTGAAAAGCAGTCTCCATATCTGAGATTCCTTCTATAAGAAAGCTATTAGAGAATATTTACATTATAAATCTTATTCTTAAATACCCATCCCTCAGAGATCATACTAATGCATAAGTAAAATTTTACTTGATGTTTTTCATCAGTTTTAGCAACACACTTTTTCTTCTATACATGTGATGGTCAAAGATCTCATTTTATAGAACAACCATTTACTTTGTTTTGTGCTGGCAGATGCACAATTTTTATGGATGTTACTAGAAAGATAACAAGTTTGACAAGAAATGTACTCACTACCTTATGTATGTGACTGTAACTCCTCTGTACATCACCTTGACAATAAACTTAAATTAAAAAAATACAGTACAAAAAAGAAATATTTATCACTTGCTATCTTCAAAAAACAAGTAAAGACGTAAAGAAGAAAACAGAAAAAAGGAAAATAACTGTAAATTTGGAATGTTTTATTGACATTACTGGTTTTAAAGTTAAATTTTCAGTTTACTCTTAATCAAATACATTTTATAGTCCCATGTGCATATTGTATGAAACAAATAATACACCCTTGCTTTACATAGGATAGAATTTGTATATTATTTTAAAACTTTCAAAATTATTTATTCATTTAAATAAAAATGAAATGTACCTGATATGTTGAAACATATAACATTTTCCAGGAAGCTAACTAGACTTCTAGACTCAGTATAGTATAAGAGTTCAATGGTATACCTTGGCCTACACCTGTGTATTGGTAATTTTGTCCTGTGCTTTTCATTTAAGATAGTGTATGTTTCCAAACAGTTCTTACCTGCATTTATTACTGCATTTATTCCAGGACACATCCAAAATCCTTCTTTCCAATAAAAGGAAATTGTTTTCTCAAACTTTTGCAAATTGCTCTCATTTTCAGCTCCTTATACTGTGGATCCATCCTGAAGTTGGGAGAATTCAAGTCAGTAATACTATGGACAGTGGGTTCTCAGTAAGGAACTTTATCTATCTAATTTCCTTTCTCTTTTAGGTTTAGGTCTTTGTAATGATTCCTTAAAAAACACACACACACACAACAGCCAAGAGACAAACATACCAAACAATAAATTCAGTGGCCACTTTGTAATTTTTTTCTAGAAATGAAACAATCCACCCTAACTTTGCATAAGCTGGTGTTTCCTAATTAGGTTTTTAATTGGTGAGTCTAGAAAAGATGTACAAGAGTCTTCAAATTCTTTTGCTGGGGCTGTTTAAATTTTTTTTGCTTATTTTTAAAGAGAGCAAGAAGAATATTAAAGGAGCATTTGCTAGGTTAAAGGATGGCTCCTACCAATTTGGTGGGAGCAGCTTTAGGCCTTTAGTTCTTCTTGACAGGTTTCTAAACTCAAGCCCAGAGTGCTTTCCCTTCTTCAATATTTGTCTGATTCTCTACTTACAGGAAAATGCAATGCTTGTCAGGTTTTGCAGGGGGGATCGTGAGTCATTGAGTCTGATGCACTTGAAAGAAACACAGCAGGAATCCAAACACACTTATGTCATTTTTATGCATTAGAGAGAAACCAGGAAGTATGAATTCCCACTTTCCTTACAGTCTTTACAGTGTCAGAGGATGTTCGAGAAATAGGGCTGTGGGAATCATTGCTTTTGAAGTTCTTCCAAGATTAGAAACCTGGCTTATATGTGCTATCTTGTCTCCCAGTCTGAGATGCCTTTTTATATTTATTCCAAATTAAAAAAATGTGTACCACTTCTTAATTTTTTAATATGCATTTTTGCATGTTTGTCTTTGAGTAAGGGCAGGCTTCATTTTCACTGATCACTAGAAGGGCTTTTTTAGTAAATTGAGACAGGAAATATTGAATTCTTTCAAACCTGTTAATAGATGATAAACTACGAATTAAACTCCAATCACCCAAACCTATTTCCAAATAGCTTTCCTACTATACACTATTGTTGAGAATAGTTCATTAATTCTAGTTATCATGAACAGGATATAACTCAGCAAAACTCTTAAGAAAGCTAAGAGTTCAGGGATGAGATGATCATTACAATTACATTTGATTCTCTTTATGTGGATTCTTACCATGTATTCCCCAAAGAATGTGCTTGACACATAACCTTCAATACATTACTGTTGAGAGGTAGGAGTCTAATGGGAGGGATTGGGTCATTAGGGCTTGTGGATGGATTAATGCTTGAGGCTGTGGATTCAATTACTTGCCCTTTCTTACCCTTTGGCCTTTTGCCATGCCATACCACAATAAAGAGGTAATAACCAGGTGCCTGCATCATGATAGCTGATTTCCCACCTTCTAAAACTATGAAACATACATATAGTTTCTTTATAAACTCCTTAGTCTGTGGTATTTTATTATAGCCATTACAAAACAGAGTAAGGCAATATTCAAATGAATTTTTTTCCCTATAACAAACCATTTTTAATGGTACACAAATAGAGGTATGCTGACACATTATTGGAATGGAACTCCAGCAAGGTTAACTGCCCTCTTCCCTGTTCAAGTTGTAAAACTAGTGTCATCATTTCTCCTCATACCAAGAGTTATTAGTGGGACTGAAAGGGCCTTGGGAAGCAGAAAAATTTCAGGAACCTATCAACTTAAGTATGGCTATGCTATTAATTGATTTATGTGTAGGAGGAGACAAAGTTGAGGACATAAAGTACTTGTAAAGAAGTAAAGGGCTTTGAGATTCCCAAGTTGCTGTTCTAATAACGTGTACTCACCAAACATAGGTGTGAAGATGGCTCCAGTGAACTGTAGCTTAGAGACACAAGGTCTTTCCTGTCTTTCTCTCTTCCTTCTCCCCTTTCCTCTCTTCTCTTTCCTTTCCTCTCTCCTCATTTTCCTCTTTGTTTCTTCTTTCTTGTCTCTTTTCTTTCCCCTCTTCCTCCTCCTCCTCCTCCTTCCTTGTCCTCCTCCCCTCCCTCCTTCCCTCCTTCCCTCCCTCCCTTCTGCTGCTCCTCCTCCTCCCTCCTTTCTCTTTCCTCCTTCCTCCCTCCTCTTCTTCTTTTTCTTCTTCCTCTTCCTCCTCCTCCTCCTTCCTTGTCCTCCTCCCCTCCCTCCCTCCCTCTACCCTCCCTCCCCCCCTCCTTCTATCTTTCTCTTTTTGTCTGGAAATAGGGCCAGATCTCAGGCATCACATTGTCAATCAGCTCTTTCATTCAGTGTTGGTTCTCCATCACTTGAGCTATTCCAACATTTTGCTACTTTTAGGAAATAAGAGTCTTGAGGATTTGTTGGCTTTTGCTGGCTTTATACCTTGATTCTCAGATCTCAGCCTCTTGAATAGCAAGTATTCTAGATGTGGGTCACCTGTTCCTGGCTTGAGGCACAAGATCTTAGAAATGAACCTTATGGATAACTGAAAGTAACAAAATACACATATAATCATTTGGATAGTTTAAACTCCGAGCCATGACAGAGCTATTTAGATCCAAATATAGAATCTTGAACTTCGTGCTAATGGGGACTTTGGAGTCATTTTATAAAAGAGTGCTATTTTATAAAAGAGTGCTATTTGTTTTGTGGTTTTGATTCTAGCTTTGTGTTGTTTTTATTTGTTGTTTGTTTGCCTGTTTGGAGAGGTTGTTGATAAAGCTCTGTTAAAGGAAAGTTATCATGGAAACTTTTCTTGATAAAGGTCAGCCTGTTTGGAGCTTTAGTAAAGCCAGGCATTATGTTGAGATATTTATACACATCTTTCACTGGCTTCGTTAAAGAAAACTGGTGGGCTACACATCCCCCATTTTACAGATGGAGAAACAGAGGCTAATAAACATTCTGAAGATCACGTGGTTTTATACCTCAGGACTTGCAGTACTAAGATCGTTGTCTTTTTATCCTGTGTTTGTTTTTTGAGCTTGGTAGATGGATTCTCTACTACTGAACCATCCCTTTATCCCATGTATAAGTTCATACTGGTGGGCAGTGCTACTGTAGCATTCATTCCTCACATCATGCAAAAAGAGATTCTTATGGGGCTTCTGTGCAACTTCTGTAGCTTCACTCTTCACCATCTTTACTCTGAGATCCAGTGTGACGGAGCACTTTCTGTCGTAAACATTGCTGCTGTGTGGGAGAGGAATAAAGAACCATCTTAGCAATCGCTCTTGAAGTCTTCAAGAAGAAATCACGCAAGTTAATTCTGCTCACATTTCAATGACTAAGACCAGTGAAATGACCAAACCTGGCATTCATCTATCTGGGGAAACAGAACTCACCCAAGAAAACTAAGGAATATTTGCAGATAGCAGTCTGGGCCTCAAAGTCCTATGAGAGATTGCTGAAAGGTAAAGTGCTGTTAGTTTTACGTAATAGGTTGATATTTGATGCAAAAGCCAAACCCTGTTTTTACAAAGATGAATTAATAATTTAATATAGGAGCCAGATGCAAACGTGGAGTTCTTGAAATCTTGTTTGTATACTCTTATTCTGGACATCTAGCCTTTTTGGTTTGGTATGCAGAGGTGTGAGCTGAAGGTGTCTTGTTTTGCAAACAGAAACAGTCTCGAGAGACAACAATAGCATGAGAAATTTATGAAGTTTATTTTTAGTAGGACTTTCAGGCAAGGCTTTACTGTCAATATTTTCATTGGTATCCAAGAAGCCAATAAGGGGGGGGGCATGTTTTATGAATTGATGTGCTACAAATATTAGCCATGACATTTTGTAGTTAAAAAAAACTGCAGAGAAGATGAGGAACAAATAGATATAGAGTCTCTCTGACAGTCAGGAAAGATAGAACCCTTCCAAACAATCATGATCAAAGGTATTTTCATGGTAGTTTTCTTTATGTATACTTGAATGCTTCAACCTCATTTTTTCCCCTTGAGCATTTGAGCAAGTGACTGATTGCTTCCTGTACCAACCATTGGCAGCTGGATAAGGATGTTTTGGCAGAGTATCTTTTAAACAAGTAACCCCATACAGATCCTTGACCTAATTAACAGCCGGCTACAGGTTCCTTATGGTTTACTGCTGACACTGTCCCAACATCGAGAAAATTTTGGTTATAGAGCATTTAAGAGCTATCCCACTTAACTCATTGTACGTTCAATTCTCTTCCACTAAGAGAGCAATATCTAGCTGGGTGCTGGTGACTCATGTCTATAACAATAATTACTTAGGAGGCTGAGAACTGAGGATAGTGGCTCAATGTCAGCCTGGACAGGAAAGTCCATGAGACTCTTTTCTCTACCTGAAAACCGAAAGTGGAGCTGTTGTTCAAACTAATAGAGTACTAGTTTTGAGCAAAAGAGCTCGGAGCCTTGAGTTCAAGCCCCATGATTAAAAAAATAAAAGGTAGTAACTAACCTGGCTTCCAGTGTGTTACCTTATTTCATTTAATGGGACTTTTGTTGTATTTATTGGTTTACTATGAAAGGAATGTACCACCCACTGTATTTTGGTGTATTTAACATTTGATCAGATCAGTTTAGTCACTGGAAATGGGCTGATAGTTGGCGAGTTTAAAGCAAATTTTGACACAGCACCTTGGTTCACAATAAGTTCAATGTAGCTGAACACAAAAAACATTCACAGCGCTTTGAAAACTGTAACATCATGACCAAGTCTGTGCTCTAATTATGCTTCTTCTACAGAAGCCTGGAAAAATTACTTGTGATTATTTTCAATCTGGGCTAGGAGTTTTCCCTTTTGCTTTCTTATTTGATGTTCACAAAAATCTTCGTATGTGGCTATCATTCTTTTCTAAAATGGGGAACAGAGGATCAAGCAAAGGAACAACTTGTAGTCACACAGGATGGAGGAGTCAGACTTCTGACAGATGTGTCATCAGAATAGACCAAAGATGTTGATCCAAGACATGGCTTTTGTAGGTAATTGAAGATATTTAGCTTGTTCTCTTCTATTTCTGGGCCTACAAAAGGGCCAGAAATTGCTTTGGATTCCTAGCAGAGCTCTAAGGCAAACAAATATATTGAAAATGGCTTTCTATTTTCAAATAGCTTTGGTGGATTCGAGGTAGAAGTGATTCTTGGGTTCATACACGTGGCTGGTGTATTCTCACAAATGGATTTAATTCTAGGTTGGCCTTAATTAACAAGCCCTCAGAGTTTAAAACAGAATATATGTAGCTTTACCTATTTGTTTCCTGGATTCCTTTGTATGTTTTTAAGAGAAATGATTAAAGCAAGTGTTGTTGTTTCTACAGCTGCATGTGGAACTAATTATTTTATTAAGAAATTAGTGACATAGAGTTATGTGTAAAGAAAGCAACACATAGAAGAGAAGTTAGGAGCAAAGGAAGTGTAGAACTCCCTTAATAATTATACTGGCCACTTGCTCAGTTAGCATTGGGTCTCTGCATGCATATTTGCATGTTGCATACACCATAGGTGATTCTTATGAGACTGATATCTTAGAAATTACTGTTTTCTACTACATGAATAGTATTTCTTACTGAGGGTCACTGATGTAGAAAGAAAAATAAACACTAACCATATGAAGCAAAAGTACATTAAACTTAGTTACATTTGTGCATTTTATGTATTTATTACATGCTGTAATTAAACATAGGCAAATAGGTAAAAGAAAGATCCCTCGATGGAAAAATTCATTACTGGAAGGAAAAAATTAATGTATATAATAAATGCTTCTTTTCAGTGTTTCATACTTAAGTTTCAAAGTTTTCAATATTTTATGCCTCTAATTTGCTAGCTGCTAGTTTAGAAAGATGAAAAATTCGTTCAGAAAGCAGAAAATATCTGAGTAGAGGAATTAAAAAGAAATATATATATTATATATATATATATAAACAGTGTTAACACATTTAACTTCACAACCGAGGCTGAAGTTTTTCTTATCTCCATCTTTTTTGTTGTCGCTTTGTGCTAGTCCTGGGGCTTGGATTCAGGGTCTGAATGTCATCTTTGAGCTTTTTTTTTTTTTTTTTTGTTCAAGGCTAGTGCTCTGCCATTTGAGTCACAGCTCCATGTGCAGGATTTGGTGGTTAATTGGAGATGAGATTCTGTGGATGTTCCTGCCTGAGGTGGCCTAGAACTGAGAGACATAGAAAAACTAAGTAACATATCAAAGATAAAGAGCAGGTAGAGAAAGACACAGTCACAAAATGGAAGGAGATAGAAAGAGAGAAGAGAGGAGGAGCCAGAGGCTGGAAAGAGAGAGAGAGAGAGAAAGAGAGAGAGAGAGAGAGAGAGAGAGAGAGAGAGAGAGAGAGTTCCTCTCTGGGTACATAGAGACCTATAATAATGGTTCACTCGCAATCCATGCTACACTTTCTGTAGAAATAGAATCCTATTTTTGAGCTAGTCTTATAGCTAGGTGAAACCCTGAGATACCATCCAATGCGATGGAAATGGGATTTTTGTGTGAAATCACTGGAAGTCTCCCAAGGGAGCAGATCCAGCTGGGGAGGATGGGATCTGCACTTCTACCCCTCTTCTCTGTGAGGTGTAGTAACCACATGGTTAGGAGAATTTCAACCACTGCCGCAGAGGCACCTAGTCCCTGAGGTGATCTAACTTCATGGCTGCTGGCGGTTGGGGATGGTAGTTGAAGAGAATAGAAAGGGATGTGGGTTCCAGAAAACTCATTTCAGCCCTGGTCTGCCTCTTTTGTAAAATTTCATAGATGAGAGAGAGAGAGAGAGAGAGAGAGAGAGAGAGAGAGAGAGAGAGAGAGAGAGAGAGAGAGAAGAGAGGTAGCTATGCTTAAGTTCGTTTTATTTATATGATAGTAAACTCATCCTAATGGATATACCCTCTAAATACAATCATTTTAGAAACCTACTGGAAGGAAAATTTTCTAGTAAGTTAAGCAGATAGTGACCTAAAATCTAGATGGGTCTGTGGATGGCCTTGGCTTACAAGTTTGCTGGCTCTTTGCTAGAACCATATTTTGATTCTTTTGGTTCCAAGTATCACAGCAGAAAGTGAGACTAAATTTTCATAAACTGATTGCTTTTTTTTTTTAAGTGTTAGAGACTGTTTCCAAACTGTGCCACACAAGGGCTCTACCATGTGAGCCACCCTGTACATTCTAACCCTTTTGTTTGTTTTTGAGACAAAGTCTTGCAAACTTGGCTTGGGCTAGCCTCAAACTCAAAATCCTGTTAGCTCTTTGTTTTCTGAGCAAACTGAGTGCATTAGTGACTGAACTATCTTATTGATAAAATGCAAAAGCAAAGCACAAATGTAATATTTTACTAAAAATGAGGAAATGTAGGATGTTTTCCTTTATTATTTGGGCAGCCTTAGTTCCACAGTGACACACAGTATTTGTGAGTGGAGGGCAATGGTCATTTTGGTGAGACTTTCTAGCAGCCGTGGGAGAAAAATGGCTCCTTATGGATTTTCCTTGAAGGAAAAAAACCTCTTCCTTCTCTACAAAAGGAACTCGAGTTTGGAGTGAATTTTCATGAATGAATCATGATCAGCTGGATAAGATAAATGCCGCAGCATATGCAGTTCTTCTCATAAGAGTCTAAGTTTCAATTTTTTTTCTTATTTATTGTCAAAGTGATGTACATTGAGGTTACAGTTTCATACGTTAGGCATTGGATACATTTCTTGTACTGTTTGTTACCTCCTTGAGTTTCAATTTATGCTTTATTTTTTATGCTGTTCCTGGGGCTTGAACTCAAGGCCTGTTACTGTACCTTAGGTTTTTCGCTCGAGGTGGGCACTCTACCACTGGAGCTGCATCTCTACTTCTGGCTCTTTTGTGTTTAATTCAAGACAGGGTCTCACAGACTTTTCTGCCTGGGCTAACTTTGAATCCTCCTTCTCAGATTTCAGCCTCCTGAGTAGCTAGGATTTCAGGTATGAGTTATCAGCATTGGCAATATCTTTGGTTTTGAGCTATCAAGAAATTTTATTTGAAGGCTGGGTATTATAAATACTTTTTTGGGGGTAACACTTAGGTAGACTTCCTAGGTAGATTTTAATCAATAATAAGATAAATTGTTTCCTTTCACTTTTGTCTTTAATTTCTCCTTTAATTACCTCGTTTTAATTTTATTTTGCTTGTTTTTGAAAGAACAACTTTTATTGATTCATGAAACATACTGTTACGGGGCCTGGGGGAGGTACCCCAAGTGGGATTCAAACCCACGTACCTCCACAACCCCACCACGCAGAGATAGTCTCAAGCAAAAATGGATTTATTGGGGAGGCAAAAAGCCAACTGACCGGGCAGGGACGCAGCACAGACTCGGAAGCTGAAACTGGGACCCCTAACAGTCCTCGAGCTGGGTTTATAAAGGTAAAAGCGTTGCACAGATGGAGGGGGTTGATGCAGGGGTAGAGCAAGCAACAAATGACTTAAGCAAGCCATTTACAGAAGCAGAATTTTGTGGTCAGGTTGACCTAATATTTAACTTTATTTTAACAATTACTACCATGTTTCCCAATCAAGATGGAGTCAGCTCTACTCCCTACAATAATACTACACAACCATTCCCAAAGAGACTAACAGCCTCTGTGGTCAGCTGTATGAGAGACTTCCCACTGGTCTGATTTATAATACAAAGAACTCTGGCTTAAATCTATAGGAATCAGCAAGTGAAATATTTCTCTATTAAAGGTTAAAAGAAATAAAGGGATGTCCCAAAGAAATCTGTCACCAATATGACACTGAATTTTAAGAAGAGAAAGAGACGTAACAGTTCAAGCACAGAATGATTTGAGCCCAGGGAGGCTGAGTTACCAAGTGCATCATCATAGAGTCGGGATGACCAAGAAGGTCCCACATTTTTGAGTTGACAGCTATTTTGGGAGAGTACAGTAGGAATTTTCAATAGGATTCTGTTTTAAATCACACTGTGTATCATGTACCCACTACAGTCACCCTGGACAATGTCTATGACAGAAGCTCTTCCTGTCAATAATTGATGATAAGTTTTGTCTTTGTAACATATTTGCTATTCTGATACCTACTTCAAAATACAGTTCCTGCTTTCTGATGACAATTGACTAAGCTGAAGCTGAAGAAAATAACTGTAATTGGTTGAGTTACATTCAGTGGCCAAAATTAAAGCTGCATGGAGATAAGGTTATAACAGAACCCAAAAGCCCTGGGCACAAATCTTTCCTTTACGCTCGACTGGATCTGATAATCCCCAGAGGCTCAGGCCTCTGATTGTGTTTCCAGATGGTCTCCTCTGGTGTAAACAGCACTCTTGTTCTGTCCAACAGCTCAGATGTCCAGGCTGAAAACAAAACATCAGGTCCTGGGAACATCAGAGTTACTTAGTGGGTGTCACCTGTTGCCAGAGTTTGACCTCTCCTGTCCACCATTCCAACTTTTTATTTCTTTGTTCTTGCATGTCCAACTCTATTTTCTTAGCAACAAAGCTATTTTCTACAACACCTCTTTCCATCCTGTTGTTAGCTTCTGAATGAGTGCCTAACTTTCTGGAAATGTTGCTGATAAATCTTAATACCTACTTATCAGCATTATTTACTTAGTTATTGCTGGTACTGGTGTGTGAACACAGGGTCTCATACTCACTACACTTGAATCCAGCCAGCACTCTACCACTTGAATCATGCCTCCACACTGTTT
Organism: Perognathus longimembris pacificus; assembly: GCF_023159225.1. Taxonomy (NCBI): domain Eukaryota; kingdom Metazoa; phylum Chordata; class Mammalia; order Rodentia; family Heteromyidae; genus Perognathus; species Perognathus longimembris. The sequence continues at coordinate 39,063,406 of NC_063181.1, read as the reverse complement.
TTTGGGGTCGTTATTTTGGCAATATGGCTTTACAGACTTTTTTTTCACGCTGGCTGGTTTTGAATTATAGTCCTCCAGATCTCAGCCTCGTGAGGAACTGGATCACAAATGTGAGCGACTGACACCTGGCTTAGAATTGATTTTTTACTCACTCGACAAGTAGCAATAAAGTGTCAATCCTTTATTTGACAGCTATTTATTGGTTGTCTAATTAAGTAGCAGATGTCATTGAGCTAGCTCCTGTAGTTACCTATAGTGTGAAAAAAAGACAGAAGGTATCTTGGAAAACTTTGTTCTTCTCTTTTGTTGCCTAGCCTTCTGCTTTTGAACTACATTTTGATTTTAGGAATAAAGAAAAGCTCAACATGTTCCAGATAGTTACTCACTTAGCTCTGAGCAGGTTGCCGTTCTTGTAGCATATGCGCTTCTAGCTCCTTGTAGCATTCTTAAATCTGTACTTCTTTCACATAGCTGTTCTGGATTTTTCATGTCTATATTTTGTTGCATTTTTCACTCGAATGAAAACTCTTCAGGAGAGATTAGCTTACAACACATTTAATTTTGCTTTATATTTTTCACTAGTCCATTTCTGAACACTTGATTTGTGTTCAACAGTAAACTTGATGAATTTCAACTTAACGAATGTTTGTACATCAGCTGTGATCAAGGTCCTGGATAGATATGTGATTGATCATGGGCTCTTAGCACTATGTATCAGACTGATAGAGGACTAGCAGATTGAGAGAGACTGTCTCTGATATATTGTGGGTAAAATGTGAATTTTACTGACATCTTATTCACTGTCTCATATCTATGGCTCCAAGCCTATTTCCAAATTTGATTATTTCTATACATGTTTATTTCAAAGGTAGAAGCATTGCTCAGTGAGGTTTTCTGAAGAGCAATTTAATCAATGGGGAAAGGCTACAATCCTAGGACCTCCTTGCTGCCAAGTAGAGTAGGATGCAGTTGAGTAGCTGATTGGGCTTTGTTTGTAGCTTTATAACTGGATGTGGGATCCTACTTCCCTCCTAGAAAGGGCTCTCTGCTTTATGGAGAGTTGTCTGACAGGCAGGTGACCTGGGCAGAGGTGGTGTGGCTATTAGAAAGCACAAGGGTAGCATGCAGGGAGCCAGCAGGCCATTTCTTACCATGGCTCTCTGGCCTGGATAGAGATCTTCCACTGCCCAAAGTGGATGAAATTGCATTGCAAAGGTCTAGTTCTCACTAAGTGCTGAGGAAGGTTGTGTGGGGCAGAGTTCCGTCCAAAACTGACAGATCTAAACTCTTCCTGGCACTTTGACCTCTCTTGTGTTTTTCCACTTCATAGAGCAATCAGTCTTTGCCAATCACAAACCGTATTTGGCTGAGAATATCATCACATCATCCTATCCGTTATTTCTGGGAAATAGCAAATGAGTAATGACCACCAAAAATTAAAAAGAAACAAAAATTCCATACATAAAACTACAAGAATGGTTACTAAGAAAAAGTTGCTAGGTAGGGCTGGGAATATGGCCTAGTGGTAGAATGCTTGCCTCATATACTTGAAGCCCTGGGTTCAATTCCCCAGCACAACATATATAGAAAACGGCCAGAAGTGGCGCTGTGGCTCAAGTGGTAGCTTTGAGCAAAATGAAGTCAGGGACAGTGCTCAGGCTCTAAGTCCAAGCCCCAGTACTGGCAAAAACCCCCAAAACAACAACAACAACAAAAAACCCTTAAAATAATTAAATAAGGAATACCTAGCCTTCATTTCCAACAGAAAGAGGGACAAGCACAATACAATAAATATACAATAGAAGTGACCTCTGCAAGGTTGTATTTTAAAAACAGCACATTGTTTACTCATTATTCTCTAGACTATGAGATTCCTGGAGACAGTTTGGGGCATATAGCTTTGAGCTGTGTTCAAAATGTCCTCTAACCCCAAACCAGTTCTAGAGACAAATGTGAAACGATTTTCCTATTTCTGGAGTAATTGATTTATCATTCTGACAGTTATACCCTGTGAAGTCTTGCCTGCTAATGACATCTGCAATTGGTGACAGGGTTAATTTTGGGCATTCCCCTCTCTGTGGAGAGGAGTGGTTCTTCTGTGATTGATGTTTCTGTTAGCACTTTTAAATCTTTTCTGTAAAGAAGTATGGGCTTTACTTCAGCTCACAGTGGCTATGTCATTTCAAGAACCATATATAAGCCTCCAGCTCGTGCTTATTATGAGGCCATGTATTCACTAACATCACCTTTAGGGAGTGGCTTTGACTTGGTATCTTCAAAAAATAAAGTTTACAAAGAGTGACGATTATATTTTTAGTCTGATGTTACTCGTTTGCAAGGTGCATGCTCTTTCATTGCATACATTTCTCCTTAATCCATCTTACACTTGTTTTGGTATAATATTAAAGATCACCTGAATGGAAACATTCAACTCATACAATCTAAATATTTAAGTCCCAGTCAGGGAAACAGACTTGGATTAGGTTGCACTGTTTATCTTCAAATATAATTTACTGATAATGCAAATGTAGCGTGGGGGGGATTGTCTAATAGACTTTTAAAGAATGTGTTGTTCTCTTCTGAATTTGTTAGTTCATAGAGATTGGAGATAAAATTAATCATTAACTCTTGCATATTTTATCCCAGTAGTACAGAGTGGCTTCCATTTTATTTGTTTTACTAAATTCTTTCTCATTCATTTCTCATGTACAGTTTATGTGGTTTTATATTTTCTATTTTGCTTCTGAATGGGAGAGCAAAACTATAAAGTGGAGAAAAAGCAGTTCCTTTGCATTATCTCCCATAATTACAATGAAGTCTTGGCCATGCCCATACGTGACCATTTCAGTTGAAGTTCCCTATTGTTTTAAACCTCCTTTTATTAAAACTGCACAAGCCAAATTATATGATAATTTGTTGAACATTTTGACTGAGAATTTTATTCTTGCATACATTTTGAGGAATTTGGAATAAGTACTCTTTGAATACTGGAACCGAAGAGCTTTATATTTTCAGGAAGTTACCATGTGTAGAAGCCAGCTTTGCAAAGCTTTGGCACACTAAAGTTTAAAATCCACTTGAAATCCCATTGTAACTCATGCCCCACCTACATTGACAGCCAGATTCCCTAAAGTGAAAGGTAAGTGTGAAAACTCTCCTGACTTTGGAAGGAACATTGTTGAAGAAGCCATATGGAAAAGAATAGGATTGTAAATTAAGGGAGCATGATTAAAGTCGTTCTTGATTTGCTAACTTAGAATCTTAACTATTTGTTAACACACAAGCTATACCAACATTTATATTCAACAGGCTTGTACTTGACTTAGAAAACCAGATGGCTCCTCTTGTTTCCATTTGTTCTATCATTCTTCAGCTTCTTTTATTATGAAGAACTCTGGTATCAATGGACTTCTGTTTTCTGGATTCTTGTGCTGGAATCCAAACCCTGGATGTGAAGGCTGTATATCACAGAAAGGTTACTTTTGAAGTTAAATACAAATACAGAACTGTGAATTCCTTCAGGAAATTGTATGATTACTAGTATACCAGAGAGCCTTGTTTTGTTCAATACATTTTTATTAAAATGAAAACTAAAACTCTTACAAGCTGAAGTTCTCATGGCATTGCTGGTTTGGGTGTGGTGTACCGCTGTTAGAATTCTTATCTGTCTTTCCATAGTAATAACACTTTCAGATTAATTTAAAGTCTTGTTTCCTGAACTGTACTCCACAAGCTCATTCAAATATATAGAGGTTGGATATAAACTTCTTACTCATTCCGTAGCAGGTATTAATTGGTTAACTTTATTGTGGGAATATATTCACATTTTACACAAGTTCTTCTATGCTTCAAAATTAGACATGTTCCAATAGTGGGGGTTTTAAGCATTTTGGCAAGTCAGTAGGGGAGATATTTTCAACCAACACAATTCTATTTGGCACACGTAAAACACGTAAGCCCTTCTGGTCTGGCTTGCAGGTGGGTTCTTGGATCTGAGCCGATTTCAAAAACTGTTGCCTGTTCTTAATAAGTGCCATGATGTGAAGAACCGTGAACAAGCATGACTTAAACTTATGCTATCAATAATTTTACTCATGAGCTCTTGGCAAATATGTTTATCTGACATCTCTCTCCAAAGGGTGCTGTTTAGCTAAACATCAGCCAACCATATGATACCAGGTCCACATGAATTACCTGACCTGGTGATATGGTAAAGCTTCTCTTGCAGAAGGAATTGGAGGAAGAAATACACACATACAATACATATATATATAGAGAGAGAGAGAGAAAGAGAGAGAGAAATAGAGAGATCTTTTTAAAAATTCAAAAGGGAAAGCTAGAGGTAAAAAGGCCTCTAGCATGAAACAATTAATCTAAGGTTTTATGAATGCTATACATATATAAGCCATCGAAGTTCTCTCTTGGTAATTCTGTTATTCTGTGTCCCATGACAACTGATTGTAACAGCTTCTTCCAGGATAAGATAGTAGATCTTTCTCTTTGGTTTTCATCTGCACATCTAATTTTTTTCTCTGTCCAATTTTCCTCTTTGCCTATAAAACCACAAATCTTTGAAGGCAATATAGACTGTTTCCTACCTTATAAAAGATCTGAAGTTTATGTCTATTCACAATAGCATATTGTTATTGCTATTTAATGTTACTGCCCTAAGGAGGAGAGAATCTGTTTTTAAATATCTATACTATAGGGATTAAGTACCACTTACTGACTACTTACTAGATGCCAGCATACTCAATTTTAGTTACGTTGACACCTTGTATTTCCCATAAATCTCTGAAGTAAAAACAATGAGAACATTTGATAAGATATGACTTGCCAACTCTCTTAGCTAGTCAGCAATAGAATCTGAATTAAAGCTCTGTTTACCTAATTCCAGAGCCCTTCCTTAAAGCTCATTGCTCATGTATAATAAGCACCAGCCTGTAGCATCTTATCACTCTGAAAAGACTGTCCTTCTGAAGATTAGTTAGTATGTAAACTGGTTTGAGAATATGTCATTTGTTTATCTATGTCCTAGACTAATAACAATGTTCAGGCTCATTACATCTGGAAAGCTAAAAGGAAAAAGGAAAACAGCTATCCTATAGATGTTTGATATTTCAGTGATGATAATGATGGATAGTAATGTGATTTCACAGCTTGGGTTATTAGACCCAGGTGAGTGAATAACTGGATTTAGATTCATCAACATCACTGTGCCTAGCTTTTGGCCTTCCCTTTGAAAACCCCTTAGGCTGCATATTACCTTCTAATAGCATGTTTTTGCCATTATAGTTGCCCTTGATTTTAATGTAATCCCCATTTACAAGTATAAACAAGTAGAAAGAAGAAGACAGATGCCCTTCCTGTCTGTGTTAACTGTCTTGTACAAAATACTGTTATGTATTAACTCATCATTCCAGTCCTTACATCTAGAATATCACTGTCCAGTGACAAAAATCTAGACTATCACGGTAATGATAGAAATGTGATGTTCAATATGGTAGCCATCAGCCACACATGGTTAATGACATGTGATTGGTGAAACTGAAGAGCAGAATTTCAAGCTTATTTAATTTCAACTAAGTTAAGCTGAAAATTAAATTTAAACAGCTAAAATTTGAGACACTACATTATTGGAGAGTGCATGTCTAGAGTTTAGCACCAAACAGAACTGTAGATTTCACCAAAGGGCAATGCATCCATCTTTCTGTAGTGGAATCTTGAGCCAGAGTGAAAACTAATGATTAACTCTGGAATACTGGAATGGTGGATTCCTGATTTCTAGTCCATTATTTCTGCCACTGCAATGGATTTTCTTTTTGTATGAGTCCTGGGACTTAAACCCAGGGTCTGGGTGTTATCCTTTAGCTTTTAGCTGAAGACTAGTGCTCTACCGGTTGAGCTGAGCTCCACTTCCGCCTCTTGGTAGTTAATTCGAGGGAAGAGACTTATGGACTCTCCAGCTTAGGTTGGTTTCAAATTGTGACCCTTAGATCTAATCCTCCTGAGTAGCCAGGATTAAAAGCCAGAGCCACCAGTAACCAGCCAACTGAAAATGTTTTAAAATATTTTCTTAAACTTCAGCATTTTAAGATTATTACAAGTAGAATTTGCTTAATTTTCCAAGTATTGAACCAGAAAGTTAAATGTGAATTTCCAGTGATTTACATTTTGTTTTTATTGTAAGCTTTATAATTATTAAACAGGTTGGTGATGACATGTTTTCACATTTTCTAGGAAAGAAAGTATTGAAAGAAAAGATTTCTCCCTATCTGTATATGTTTTGCCATTGATTAGCCTTTCTAAATGGCTTATTATAGTTTCTTTGTGTAGGTTTTCAGTTACTAACACCTTTTGTTGTTGTTATATTGATCTTTTTTTTTTTTTTTTGCCAGTCCTGGGCCTTGGACTCAGGGCCTGAGCACTGTCCCTGGCTTCTTCCCGCTCAAGGCTAGCACTCTGCCACTTGAGCCACAGCGCCGCTTCTGGCCGTTTTTCTGTATATGTGGTGCTGGGGAATCGAACCTAGGGCCTCGTGTATCCGAGGCAGGCACTCTTGCCACTAGGCTATATCCCCAGCCCTATATTGATCTTTTAAAAAACAATTTATTGTAAAGATGATGTACAGAGGGGTTACATTTACATTCCTCAGGTAATGAGTATATTTCCTTTAGGAAAATGTCACCCTCTCCCTCATTCTCACCCAGTTTTTCCCCTCCCAGTTTTCTCCCCCTTAAGTTGTATAGTTCATTCAACGTAGTGTCTTCTGAATTAGTTCACCCTTTGCCCCACCATTTCTGTGCTTTCCCTTCCCCTCCCCAAATCATATATAACAAAAGGTACAGAAATCAAAAGCAGGACCTGACCTAGACAAGGGATAGAAAAACAGGTCTTAAGATATCATAAGAAATGTACACACTGCCCTACTATGTAACTGCACCCTCTTTGCACAACACCTTGTAAAAAAATTTATGTCCAATTAATAAAAAAAAATAAAAAATAAAAAAAATAAAAAAAACGTAAAAAAAAAAGAAAAAGAAATCAAAAGCAGGAACAAAGGGGGAAAAGGCCAACAAAGAAGAAATAAAGAAAAAAAAAGAACTGCAAACAGTATAACAAAAAAACTCTTGTATTTCTTGGAGTTCATTTCTATAAGCATCATTTTATATGATCAGATGCACATAGCTATTGAGCCCTTGCAATCTTCTCCTAACAATATCCTCCTTTGTTTTCACTGTGTGAATATTTACACTGCTGTTTAATCATATCCAAGTGTAATTTACATCCATTGGGTCTACTTGTAGATTTATAGGCATATTCTGATTATTACAAATGAGGGAAACCATGCAGTCTACATGTAATTCCTTCTGATGGAAGTATAGAACTCCATTATGTATACATACCACATTTTCTTGATCCATTTGTCCACTGAGGGCCATCTGGGTTGATTCCATATCTTGGCTATGGTAAACAATGCTGCAGTGAACATCATTATGCTGGTGGCCTTAGTGTGGCCGGTTCTGTGATCAATTGGATAGATGCCCAGGAATGGGATTGCTGGGTAATAGGGAAGCCGAATGTTTAGCCTTTTGAGGAACCTCCATACTGCTTTCCAGAGTGGTTGAAAAAGCTTACATTCCCACAGCAGTCTGATAGCATTCCCATTTGGTAACATCCCCACCAGCATCTGATTCTGTTATTTTAAGAAAAATAACTAAAATCTTTGAAGGATATTAAAGTATGTATTGTTTCCTTGTTCTTAAACTACTGGTAAGATGGTGTATTCATGGTTCAGTTTTCTAATTAACTAAAAAAATGTATCTTCTGATCTTTCCGTGTGAGTATGTAGCATTCTCTTAGGCCCGAACCCAACATTATATTGAACACATCAAAGCAATACTAATGCTTCAGTAAAGACCCTTGTACCTTTCTCAGTGGAGTTTAAGTTTATATTTTTCCTTATTATAAATGAGCTGTTCTTCTTTCATATGTATAAGAGCCAATTGTATTTTTTATGTGAAGTGTGTTTTTATACTTTACCCATTTTTCTGGCAGTTAATTTTTTCTTACAAAATGAACAGCTTTTATATATAAGGAAGAGACATTATATATACATTTGCACACACATATACACATTTATTATATACACATGCATATATAATATGAAAGCATATTATATAATAGAAAGCAGGCATTTTTCTTCTGTTGTTTTTCTTTGCTTGACTTTTTGGTGATGTATGACATAGAGAAATTATAAGTTTTCATTTTTATATACACAGATGCACCAATAGTTTGTATAGTTTCATAATTTGAAAGATCTCTACATCTTGATAGTATAAAACAGCTATTTTAATTAATCTGGAATTTATCCTAAAGATATAAGGTATGAATCAAATATTTATTAAATAATCAAACTTTTCTGCACTTATTCCAAATTTTGTCTTTATGATATAAAACATTTAAACTTATCTTGGAATCTTTGTAGTCTCATGTACCTTGTTCTTTCCATTTGTTTGAATTTAGATTTATATCATATTTAATGTGTGTTAGAACTATTCTTTCATCATGACACTTTAGACTATATCTCACTATGTTTTCTTGTTTATCTTTCCTTTTAAAATTCAGTTTGTCCATTTCCAAAACAATTTCTGTTGGTATTTTTGGTAGAATTACGTAAAATTTCAAGGTTGATTTCTATGTATCTAAATGGTATTGAATCTTTCTGTCTGAGAATGTGGTGTAAGTTTTCATTGGTTACCAATTCACTATGTTCTCTGCCAGTGTGTTATCATTTTCTTCCCATGAATCTTACATATGAGAGTTGGAGGTGTGGCTAGGGTGGTAGAGCCCTAGATAACGAGAAGCATCAAGTACCAGTTCAAGTTCTGATTGGGGGATTATTTTTTATTTATTATTCAGTTTATTCTTACTTTACCCCGTATACTCTTGAAATGGATCTTTGTTTATGTAGATGGAACTGGTGACCTGTGTATACTAACAGTGGACCTTCCTAAATTACCTTATTTAAAATAAAATAAATTGTAGTAATCGATTCCCCTATTCTTTTCCAAGCATCTAAATATAAATTTTTAGTTGGTATTCACTTTACACGTTTTTCTAATTTTATTTTTTTACTTTTCTTTTCTGGTCTAATTCGAGTCATTGTTTCCTTCTTAAGTAGCAGGAGTAGGGAATGACTAGCCCCAGGGCCATGTAAGGACCTCAGAATCATTTACTACATGGCTGGACAGATAAATATGATTTTGGTTGGTTTCCTATGGCTATTTGCCTGTACTGATACATTTGTATGGTCCATGAATGATTGTTATAAATATCCAAATGGCCTTTGGAGGAAAACAGGCTCCCACCTTTCTGGTGTTTGTTGTTGTTGCTCCTCACCAAATGGAAAATGTCTAGACTTTCTCTTTGAAACATAGGTTAGCATTTTGATTGGGATGGAAATATGTTATTATGAAATTTATCAGGAATGAATGTCAATTTTATCAAATACTATTTGAACACTTATAACAATGATATTATTACTTCTCTAAGTTGATTAATATCCTAAGCTAAGTGCATTATTTTGACCTTATCATGTTCAGCCTTATTGTTTTTATGCACTGTCCAGTCTCTCCATTCTTGGTACAGTATTTCTTCCCAATTCATGTTTTGTGTAAGCTCCAGGTTCTTTCCTTCTGTACCTTGAGCTAAAGCAAATGTGCCCAGCAAAGAGCAGTGTCAAGTGATAATGGCTAGAAACGGAGCCATATCTAAGTGGAAAATGTTTTCTTCCTTGTTATCTGTGTATAGGCATTTCTATTTTCAACAGAGTGGAATATTATTCCACATTTTATATACTTGTGCTATTGTGAAACTCTATGGTGATGGAAAAGGAGGATAATAGCTAACCATATAAAATGACTAAACCTGCTAGAACATGGTTCAAGGGGGTCCTTTTCAAACTAGAAAAGCAAGGCATTTTATGTCACAAAGTAGCTCTGTTTTCAATTGTGTGTGTGTAATTGGAATTACATTATATATACTATATGTATCGCTATATATATACACATATATGTATATGTTATTATATGTATAATTGGAATTACATTTTATATTCTAGTCAGTAACAAAATGCAAATAGAAAATGCATTTGAAGGGCAAAGTGTCAGCATGTCTAAAACATGGAAATATTTGGGAACACTCTTTGAGCTCTTCTCTCTACCGGTGGCTAGTCACCTACATTCACAGTTCTTGCGGCTCTCATTAGTAAAACAGGATTGATTGGGCATCTCCTCTGAAATTGCAGGGGCAGGATTGTGGCTCTCTGGAGAAGGACCTAGAGGACCAAGAGCCAGACAGCTGGCCTTGGGGAGCCAACCAGATGGGAGCAAATTCCCAAGGCCACGATGAGGCTCAGTCTAGAATAACAGAATGTTTTGTGGAGGAGCCCTCCTAAGCCAAATGTTCTCAGTGTCCCTGAAAGCAGAGCATGTGGACACATACTGTGCTATTTTGAAAAAGACAAATGACTGTACAAATAGAGTAATAAACAATTTAAGAAAATGTATGTGGCCTAAACTTAGAATCCAGGAGATGAGAAAAATGACTTACTCCAATTTGTGATGGTTCTATTGCAAATTCAATGACAAAGCCAGCCAGTGAAACCCTAGACACAGAGTAGCACAGATACATTAATGAGAATGGCACAGGACAGGCTATTCAAACTAGATAAATCATGTGTGGAGAAGGAAAACTTTAGTATGATTCTGTCTCTTTCTTTTTATCTCTCAACTAACTGCCTTTCTCTCTATACCTCTCTCTCCTGATTTAAATGAGAAAAGCAAAATTTTTTTCCAAAACAAACAAAAAACAGGAATCAGAACATAAAATAATGCATTTTCCTCCCAACTCGGCCCTATCTGACTGCATTCACCTGAGCTCTGCCTTGTAGTCCCTTGCTTTCATTCTCAAATATTTTTTATTTCTTTGTGGTAAATCAGAAATCTTACTCTGACATCATACCATGTAGTCTTGCATGGCACTTGATTAGTTATCTTCTGCTCTAATGACCCAAATGATTGATTGGTGTTTCCAGCCCTCAGTAGAAAATTACACACACACACACACACACACACACACACACACACACACACACACACACGCACGCACTCATGCATGCGCGCTCAGAAATTTTTTCTCTAATTTGTTTTATTTTGTTCTTTTTTCACTTTTTACAAATTTTAATTGAGTTATTTGTTGTCAGAGTGGTGTACAGAGGGCTACAGTTTGATATGTAAGGCAGAGTACATTTCTTGTCAAACTTGTGACTTCCCTCTTTTTTCTTTCACCTTCCCCCACCCCCAGTTGTACAGTTGGCTTACAGTATATAGTTTTGTAAGTATTTCTGTAAAGTTATTTATTTTCTGTCTGTGGAGCACCTTAAAATTATGTATCAGACCACTAGGTGCTATGTAAGATACCAAAAAAAAAAGACAACAGAGAAAAGATGCCATGCAGACTATTGTTAAGAAGAATGTTTTCCATTTGTATACAACCCTGTATCTTTTAGCTTTGCACCTATGTTTTATTCTCCCATCGGTTTGGTTTTGCATTCACTCAATTATTCATTTCATATAGATGTACATATTCTACAAATTTTGCAACACCTACTATGTGCCACACATTGTACTGGGTTATGGGTTTGCAAAGACAAATTAGAATTTATTCTCTCCAAGAGCTACCAGTTATTAGATTTTCAATTAAGTTTTAAAGATAATGTAGTTTGTCAACCTAGATTATAATTGGATCTCAAAAGTAGAAATGCCCAATTTTCATACCGACACTGAAGGTTTAAGTCACAGAAGATGAGAAGATTAAACAGTTTTAAAAGATGAGTAGCTCTTTTATTGGGGAGACAGAGCTGGGACAATCTAGAAAGACATAGCAGGTGCTTAGAAGACCATGATAGTTTTAGGGAGTTTCTATCACACAGGTGCAATGGTTTTTACAAGAACCTAAACTAGAAAGGTAGAAATTTCTAGATAATAGGTGTCTTACATACCAAGGATCCATGTAAAGAATTTGTAACAAAATATTTTTTCTGGTAGGATTATAAAACATAAATTAGGAATTAAAAGGAGAGAGAGAGAGAGCGAGAGAGAGAGCGTGCGGCACGAGAGCGCTCAGTTATCCATTTTAAGGGTAGAGTTTACAGGAATAAGACAGAAATAAAATTCAAACCAGGACAGTAGGTCAAAAAAGAATACCGATGAGATATATTCAAAACTTATGGTTTAAGAAACATTTCACAGACAATGGTCTTTAAAGCACAACAAAATAAGAAGATGCTAGTTATTCATCCTCTTTAATCTCAGGTATGAGGAATATCTTATTTTATGAAATAAATCAATTTCTGATTAAAAATTAACACTACTTACAATTAGCTAGCTAATTTAGCATTTACTAGATTTAGAGAATAATGCATACACCCAGATAGTATCAGGGCTCCAAAGGACTTCTGAGACTCTCAGTGATTTTCAAGATGAGGTCGTTCTCCACCAGCAAAGACCTCCCTGGAATTCCAGTATGGATAGGAGTACAAGAGATAGAACTGGATCACTGGCTATAACTCCACTCTCCGTTTTCCCATATTCTACCCCAGTTCTCAATTATGCTGTCCACAATTTCAAAACTTAATCTCCTTAAACCTTCTTATTGCATTTCACAGACAGATTCACAGACTAGAAGAGATGATTTGCCTAAGGACATGAGATTAATTAGTTGGCTAATGGTAGAAAAAAGACCCTCACATTCTCTGATTATTTGGAAATTATTCTTACTGGTTTTGTCTCCCTTGGTTTTATCTTACTTTTTAATCATTGGAGGTTATTCCTTCATTAAATTTCCTGAGCATTTCAACTACTCTTTCATTTATTTGTACGTGTCATATTTGCTTTATATGTACATTTGCTGTACATGAGCTGTTTTTTATTGTCAAGATGATGTACAGAGGGGTTACAGTTATGTACTTAAGGTAGTGAATACATATACATTTTTTGTCCTACTTGCTACCTCCTTCCTCAAACACGAGCTGGTTTTAAGTCATACACTCATTGCTTCGTGTTGAGTGCATGTATTTTTCCTGCCTTTGACTCTTACTCAGGGGATCAAGTCAATACACCAAATGCAGCCATTTCTTCTTATTCATAATACATCTATTTGAGTTGTAGGAAGTTTAGGTCGATAGAAATTAAGCTGCCTATCTGAAGACTTTGGGTTGCTAGCTTCTTCCACAACTTTCTGGATGATCATCGATGTTTCTACACCTTTATCTCGGCACATATCATTTTAAGTAGTCATTGCTAGTTGCTTGTCTTCTAGTTGCTTGTCTTTCTAGTTGCTTGACTGAGTACTTGAGGGCAAGAAATATGCGTTTTTATCCACAGCGCTTAGCTGAGTACTCGATTTATACTAGGTACTTGCAAGTGTTTAGTGTGTAATTAGATATACATGTAAAGTCACAGAGCTCCAATCTTATCAAATAGACAAGGGACAGCTGGGTTTTCCATTTTCCTTCTGGTTTGTCTGTCTGGGCAAGTATTGCTTCTGACTATTAGTAGTCCTGCAGTTACCCTAGAAGACAGTTATCACCAAAATGTATTTTGAGGATATTCCCAACAATATGTGTGTCTTATCTATTTATCATTATGTTAATACAGAGACCATAAAGGTGGCTTTATCTTTCTAGAGAACCAACCATAATAAGAGTTGGTATATAGCAGGACACATCTGTCAATCCATGCTATAAGACAAAACAAAACAAAACATTTTTACACTGAATTTCAGTGAAACTTGCAGCTAGTGTCTATCCTATTCATGTTCATGTAGCAGAACAGTGTGGCATGCTACTTGCCAGCAACAAAGACAGTGGGCTTTTGGCTCTTATTTGTGTGTTTTTTCTATTGTAAAGTTGATGTACAGAGGGGTTACCATTTCATAAGTAAGGAAATTAGTACAATTCTTTTTTTTCTTTCTTTCTTTCTTTTGTCGGTCCTGGGGCTTGAACTCAGAGCCTGGGCACTCTCCCTGAACTTCTTTTGCTCAAGGCTAGCACTCTATCACTGGAGTCACAGCACCATTTCTGCCTTTTTCTGTATGGAGTGCTGAGGCATCGAACCCAGGGCTTCATGCATACTAGGCAACCACTCTATCACTAGGCCACATTCCCAGTCCATGAGGGCAATTCTTGTCCAACATTGTTACCCCCACCCTCATGTTCTCTCACTATCCCTTCTCACATTTCTCTGCCCCCTACATCTTTCCTACATAACTCTTACATCACAATGGCTAAAAGGGGCAGGGCTGTGCCCTCATTGTTGTCAGTAGTTTCTCCCAAACTCAACTCTGCTGAAGGATGATTTGCTCTTTTAGCTTCTGGTGAGCACAGAAATACGGGAGGTCACTAAATATTATAGGGACTCACATTCCTCTGGTGTTCACATAATCTGGTGAGAAATTAGTTAATTTTTCTTACCCTAGTGGTGACCTACTGCTTTCATAAGAATGCTTATTGTAAAGTTGGACTGTCTATATTAGTTGTAAGGGTATATCCCCTCTGCTATTTTGTAATTATATAGCTGTTTAACCTTTTCTATCTTTGATTTTTATCCTACAATGTTTGAGGGAGGAAGTAAATAATATCCATTGCTGTGAGTCAGATCCAAATTGGTAAGAACCTAATTGTGTGTATATGACATGAATAAACAGAAATTTTAATCATTTTATTATTGACCTCCAGTGTATCCGCCTTTTCACCTATTGTAATGCTGTGTGTCTACATAGTTGAAATTTTCCTTACAAAAATGCGCTGACTGGAAGTGGAGGGAAAAGGGTGAGCAAATACGGCAGTGGTATTCACTAGACACTACGTTGAAAATGAACTGCACAGCTTGTGGATGAGGGCCAGGGGAAAAGCTGGGGGAGAGCGAGGGAAGGTGTGAGTGACATTGTCCCCAAAGAAATGTGCTCATTGACTGACTTATGTAACTGTAACTCTCTGAACATCACCTTAATAATAACAGTAATAAGATAAAAATAAAATATTGTCACTGTTACTTGGCATGTGTGAGAATTGTCAATGGAGGGAAGATTTTTTTTAACCTTTTTAGTTGCATATAATCTTGTTCTTGTTTATAGCCTTCTTTTGAAGACCCAATACTTGGATTTCATATTCAGTAACATTTGTAGAAATGATAAATATTGGCCACACCAATTGATACGCACTGAGTGCTAATCTATCAGGTAATGTTCTAAGAATTGTACATATATTGACTTACTTAATTCTTCTGGTAACCATGGGCTACTTATCACAAAGAGATCAAGTGGCTTGGCCAATGTGATAGAATTGGGAAGTGGAAAACCAGGTTCTAACACAGCAGGGCTGACTTCGGGCTTCAGCTGTGCTCCACAGCAATGTGCCCACCATTGGTGGGAGAGACTGGGTACCGAGCTGGCTCCTGGGTGCTGTTTTGAATCCTGTTCATCTAAGAAATGAAAGGGATATCAGCAGTCTTGTCAGTCCAGAATGTCCTCTGACCTCCCGCACATGCTGTGGACAGCTGTCTGCTGTCACTGGCTTATAAACAAGATGGCAGGATCTTTCCCCATCTGCTGCTGTGCTATGTGTTTCCCATTTCCAATTGCCCCTAGGTATAAATAAGCTCATGAAACTTAGACATTAGTCCATGATGGCAGGGATGAGGGCAGAATTTTCTTGCCCAAAGAGATGTTCTAAAAGGAGGAAATAGTAATGTTTGAGCTCAAGCCATCACAACTAAAGACACCATAAGGATCTGCATGAAACAAGCTACCCAGGATGGTCTTACCTTATTCCTGTTATCAGTATTTGCTACTCCTTTGAGCTTCAGTTACTCATATGTGAATGGAGATAGCAAAGCGTATCTCCAAGAGATTGGGATAGAATTAAATAACAAAAATTTAAAAGCACCCCTGTAGGATCTGGCCCATAAGAATGGCTCGGTGAATGTACTGTGGTTTTTTTCCTTTCTAAAAGAGATGAATGCATTTTTTAAAAGAAATTGGAGGCAGTTTGGGGGACTTTCTAACAGGTTTTAAAAAATGGAGGCTCCCATGGATTTCTTTTCTCCCAAGAAGTCTTTTCATTAGAGGCCATTTGTTGTTTTATGGTTGTATAAACTTACTAAACTCTTGGGATATTAAATGCATTTTTCTTAGTAGTCTCCAGCATTCAACCTCTATTACAGAACACCTTTTCATGAGCCATTTATTTGGTCTATTTGTCATTAATCTATTTCTACTCTATGACATTAAGATCACTTTTTTGTGCCAGTTCTGGGGCTTGAACTCAGGGCCCGGGCACTGTCCCAAGCCTCTCTGTGCTCATAGCACTTTACCACTTGAGCCACAGTACCACCTCCAGATTTTTCTGAGTAGTTTATTGGAAATAATAGTCTCACAGACTTTGCTGCCTGGGCTGGCTTCAAACTGCTGTCCTCAGATCTCAGCCTCCTGAGTAGCTAGGATACAGGTGTGAGCCACTGGCACCCAGCTAAAATCACTCTTAATTCCACATTATTGTGGTTCCTAAGTGAGGAGTGTCTTAGAAATTATCCTGTGGTTCAGTTTATCCTGATTGGAACTTCAGAGGTTAGTTAACTGTTTGCTAATCTAGAATATAGGAGTAGGTTTTTGAAAATGATTTTATCTTCGTTTGGAAGGAAAGAGGAAACAATCTATTTCCTAGCCCCAGAATAGCAGAGATGCACAACAATTGTGGACTTAGAATATTGGCTTTGTTTTTATTTTGCCAAGAAAGTCACTTTGCTCTTAATTAGAAGATTAGAATCTCCTTCACTGCACTCTGAACAAAGACTTTTGGGGGTCCATTAGGGCAAGTCACCATATGTTGTATTTGAATGAATATAATGACAGATTTTTTCCTAAGGCAGCTATTTATGAAGCAGAAAATACAGACTTGAATATATACTTTTGTTTCAATGTCAAACTTTTACTCTCAAAGGGGATTTTATATGCAATAGTAAGCACTAATTTAATATCTGTTTGCAAGATTGTACTATATTGTGCTATCTCAAAATATGGAAAATTAATCCTGGATCTCATTCAAAAGGTTTTTTTCCTCTTAATGTATCATGAAGGGTTTATTATATAGCTGTCCCTCTTTCTATCTGTGAACTGTCTACTTACGAATTCAGCCAACCATGGATCAAAAATACTTTTTAAATGGCATTTACAGGTTATATACAAATATTACCCCTTTTGATATATACCACATATAATCCCCTTACAGATGTTTAATCTGCAGACAGGAGCATCTGTGGGTAGTGCTGGAACTGATCTCAAGCAGATGCTGAGAAGCAACTGTACTGTTCTGATGTCCATGTCACAAAGTCCCAATGACATCCTCATGACAGACAGGTCAAACGGAATAAATAACCCTCTCCGTCAAGGCCTTGAGATACTTGGTGAAAAAGTCGTTCTCACAAATGTTTGTCTACCTCTGCTTTGTCGTGGGCAGGAACTTCTGAACTCAGAGAAAATCCAAAGTTACAGCTCAGTCTTAGTAATACGGATGAAAAAAAGCAATTTGTTAATGTGTACTATGTTGAAATCATTCTACGAGTGGTTTCTTAAGGTTCCAAAGAGGGATTAAGCCACAGTCTGGGATGTAGTTGCCCACAAGAGCATGGAAATCTCTTGCTTGTAATTCACTGGAACATAAAGTAGAACAGAACATTGGCTAACGTGGCTCACATGCCAACGGACCTCTGATGAGACGGCCTTTCGTCATTCCTGGTGTTTTCTCTTACTTGTGTCTCTCAAAAATTTAATTACAATGAACTATTTACCACTGATATTTTTGTATATGAAAAAATAATAAATGTTAAACATTACATTTTGGATGAGGCTGAAGAACTCCACCATGTCTGCATTCAGTTAAATAAGCAATGACAGAGACGGTGGTACCTGACACTGCCCTCATCTCGAGAATTTCACAAATGACGGTGTGGACAGCTCTGTAGCTCACAACTGTTTGCTGAACGAATGAACTCACTGCACTTACAATTTTTGTATTAAGTGAATCCTAAATAAGCATTACAATTTGAAGGACAACCACCCAGGGGAATCTGAGGTTTAGAAAGGTCCTGAGCAATCATATTAAAGCCTGTCCTTACATAACTATTGAACAATAAATGCATAATTCAACTTATCCCTAATAAATTAATTTCATTTATTTTGTACCACCTTCTTGTTCAAAATGATTTTTAACTTATCCCATCCAACCTCAAATATCCTTTCAAACTAGGGGACTTGTTACATGTCCTATGTTTACCCGAAGTTTTGAAAGACTTTTGAACCAGAGACTTTCATTTACTCAAAAGACATGTACTGAGCAAATCATCATACTGCCGACATCTTCAGGGCACTGGCTTGTGCTGTGAACCAGACATTAGTTACATGGAGATAGATACAAAAGATGCAGCTTTGGCCCTCCCAAACCTTGTGATCTGCAGCTTCAGGTAACAGAGTTGATCCATAGCTAATTATTCCTCCCTACTCCTTAGCAATGAAAAAAATGCCTTACTCAAATTTCTCAGATCTTCTCCTGCCAGGCTTTTCTCACCCTACTAACTGGAGTAAATACCCTTTCCTTATCTCTGGCTTTCAAGATTTGATACATTCAAGAGACTATATAAATGCTACCAGCTCCACATTGCCATCCAGGCTTGCAGTAAATTCAGGTGGTATCATTTCAGATGCGCTTATCTATCTTTGTGAACCTCTCATTTACTGATTGTCTCATGATGTCCTTTCAAACACAGATGGTTGTATCAAAGTAAAACAGTGAGCATAGTGCCTTGTTTCAGGGACAGTGACCACAGACCTCCCTGTTCTCCAGTAATAAAGATGCTTCCTGGGAGGCTATAAAGGACCGCATTCCTCAGGAACTGTTCAGAATCAGGAATGCTGAGATCAATACTAAATCTACAAAATATTTTGGTTCTACACATGGAAAAATCTCCAGGAGCTCTTTTGAGGAGTCACCTCAAAAGACCATTTGACACTTGGGACTCACAATAGAGCACAAAGGAATATTCTATTACAAAAATAAATGGTGGGTCTGGAATTCATGAAATTGTCAGCTCTGAATAATGAAATACCAGATGTTCTTCATCTATTTATATACTCTGTGATTTCTGGCATTGTGGAAAACAGCATTTCAGAGTTCTAAATATTGATTAGGTATTTAAAGAGTTCAAAGTCGCATAACTGGATGACTGCTCCGAAAATCTAACAGGTTTGTTTTGGAAAATGATAGCGTGCATGACAAAGATTATTATTTTTTCTCTCCTGAACAGGAAATCCATGTAGTTGGCCAGTGTATCCATTTCCTGATGATCCATAGATCTCAGTCCCCGAGGCTCATGCTGAACTGGATCAAGTGCTGGTCACAGACCAAAAACACTTCCTTTGACAGGCCTAGGGTACAGCCTTGTAGTGTAGCCCGTGCACAACCTCTTTTAAACAGGTTCCAAAGGGATGGAGCGAGGAGACCAATGATAATCTGAGTATCCCTTTCATGCCACTGTATTTTGTGGTCTATACATATTGAGCCAAAATATGTATACTTCCGTAGCCAAGAGGCTGAAGGAAACTGTGGTGTAGACTTAGGTCACCAGTTCAAGTTCACTTACACCTGAAAATTCGAACCTTATGTGGCTGTCAGTAGCATACATACAGAACAGCTCTATCTAAACCGGAGATGTATAACTGAATTGTGTCTATGTAATTATGTCTTGACATATGGCTTTTTTTAGGATAGAAAAATGAAGTCATTTCAGACAACACAGTGACCTTCACTTAAGTGTCCCTGTTAAACATGGGGCTTACTATTGGTCACTCCACAGCTGTCCAGTAGGCAAATATCATGGATTATTTCAAATTCCTTTCTCTTGATTCTGATGAGATAGCTCCAAGGGACTTCATTATTCTCCTTAAAGGATGAAATAGTGCTGCGTTATCCCTGAGGGGGCTTATGCTGGCCAATCCTTCACTTTGTATCACCAGGTGATTGTGGAATATTTGTTCCATCATCGTTACCTAAGATTATATGGGTGTACTATTAATGCACAGAGAAGGAGAGTGTGAATTCTTTATGCAGCAGCTGCATGTACCACCATATTGTCTTGTACTTTTAATAGGTCTGATCATCAGGTATTTGTCAATAGCCTAACCTTAAACTGAAATCCTCCTATCTCTGCCTCCCACATAGGTAGGGTTACACACCACCCCCCTCCGCCCTCAGTACGGTGCATTTGTGTTTTGGATTTTCTGTCTGTCACTGAAGAGTTTGGTGGGAGAAAATTTGGATTTAGTATATATTTTTAGAGGTGAAAAAAATAATAGAGTGTAACAAAGCCTTATAATAATCTAATAAAAAAGATGTTTGTTAAAGTTTCTGCCCTCCCTAGATAAATATCCTTTCTCAGAGGTGTCTGTCTTTTTCCTCCACAGTGTTCCCCTCCCTTCCTCCCTCTTCCCTTCCCTTCCTTCCTTCTCCTCTTCCTCGTCTTCTTCCTTCCTTCCTTCCTTCCTTCCTTCCTTCCTTCCTTCCTTCCTTCCTTCCTTCCCTCCCTCCCTCCCTCCCTCCCTCCCTCCCTCCCTCCCACCCTCCCTCCCTTTTTGCTTTCTTTCTCTTTCCTGGCAAGATGTTTATTAGGGGAGCACTCTCGGGGGAGCACATGTAGAAGAAGAAAGTAGCAAGGTTGTGGGACAGTAGGTATTCCACAGCATCTGTCTATCAATAAATCTTGTCTACGTTCTTTCATTCCCCCGCCCTTGTTTTTTGTTATTGTTTTTAGGTATTTGTCTTCCAAGCCTGCTCACTTGTTTTGTGATGCTTTTTGTCCCCATTCTTTGCCAGGGTGGCATTTAGTTCAGCATTATCTTTTCCATAGCTGCTAGACTGTTATCTACTGATGAGCTTCAGATCACCTTCCTTTTCTCAACTAAGAGCAGTTCCTCCCAGGTTCATTACCATGTTTAAGACCAGCTGCATTTCTATGCCAGTGTGCTTTGAATCTTCCACTCTCTACTTCAGCTCTACAGTACTCACCTGCTCTCTGTCCTCCACTGCAAGGGCCTTCTCTGGGACAACGCACAACTCCTATCACAAAGCCCAGTCAGTACTTCCTCCATCTGCTCTGTTTGTTTTTGTTGGATACCCTTTCCTTCAAGTTTCTCCTCTCAGCTCTGGGTCCCAGTCCTAACCTCAGTAACTGTTCTATATGACACAGGAGTAGAATCTCTAAAATGATCCATCACTCTTACAGAAATACCTGACTGGAAATTCATATTCTCAGAATTAGTAAATTCTGTACTTATTGCACTATATATTGACAGAGAAAGAGAAAAGAAAAGCCAAAATTTTATATCTACATTGCCAATTAAAAGATGATGTTTTTCTTCTTAAGCTGTTGTGGGGCATTAAAAATGTGCGATGGTGTCTTGAGAATAGTCTTAATTGCAAAGGAAATAGGTAAATGTGTCTTTGGGAACGTGTATTTCTGTGGCTACTATCATTGAAAAAAGGCAGCAAACTCTAGCGTTCATTTCACTGTTGTTACAACTCCTGAGCCAATCACATTCTCATTCCTCCAACCTAAAAGAAGCTGCCATGTGCCTCTTCAGTGGAACTGTTATATCTATTGCAAACTGATCCATACTGAATAATTACTCTCCTGCCACATCTGACACTACTTGCCACCCATGAGGTCCCCTAAAATGGGGTTTATAACTGACATAGACCTACTTAGATATTTGGCAATTGAAGAGCTACAATAATGTCTCGAATCACAATATATTTTATACGTAAGTAGCTTTATCAAAACAACTTAAGTACTAATCATCAAAGTATATGATAGCACTGTTCACAAGGTAATGGATATTGCATGAGCTTTAAGCTAGACAAAATAATGTGTTTGAGAGCCCATTGTACATTCAGCCTCTAAAGCAAAATGGACCCTTGTGATTGGCTATATTTCTACTGGAACTTGTCCCTCTATCAGCAAATGAAGATATGATTTGCCTTTAATCTGCATCTTTATAACATTACCTTGGTTCTTTAATATTGCAGAGAATGTGAAATATATAACTGTAGCTCCCTTGTGCTCCCCCCCCGCCACCACCACCATGGCCATTTCCAAGACGGGTAGGGGTATGGACTGGTTTGGAGAATAGACTAAAATGCTTAGTTTTTCCAATTCAATATTTTAAAACAGAAACAATTGTTCTAGCAAAACTGCACCCAGGAAAACAGTATCATCAAGACTTTCATGGGGCTGGGAATATGGCCTAGTGGTAGAGTGCTCGTCTCGTATACATGAAGCCCTGGGTTCAATTCCCCAGCACCACATATATAGAAAACGGCCAGAAGTGGCGCTGTGGCTCAAGTGGCAGAGTGCTAGCCTTGAGCAAAAAGAAGCCAGGGACAGTGCTCAGGCCCTGAGCCCAAAGCCTAGGACTGGCAAAAAAAAAAAAAAAAAAAAAAAAAAAAAGACTTTCATGATTATTTGTGAGCAAGACATACAAACAAAAAGATCCTTACAGAGGAATGAAACATAGTTCAGAGAGAATCTCTATTTATTTACACTGCAAAGACCACTGGAGGAGAATGAAATTTTATAGAACGGATGAAAAGATGAGAAGGTAAAGGCAAAAACATTCCTAGGATTGCTTTGTCATAGGGGCTTAAAATGGGAAATTAGTTTGAAATGTAAGTGCTCTTATAGCAATGTCAGGGGCCAGGTTAAAGTGCAAGAGATATACGGATAGTGTTTGTAACTGGAAAAGACTCATCATGCTGAAGTAAGAGAAACTCATGATAGGAGAACATTTTTCTGTAGCAAAATAGTTCTGTGGAATAGAATTAAGGGAAAATTGGTGAACAAAAGGTTGCTTGGTGATCATTTAATTGTGAAAATATAAATCTGCACCTAATGATTGCTGTGATTCAGCTTTCAAACCTATTAGCTCTGCCATTTAACCAGACAACATATGCCCATTATTTTTTAGCATGGAAAGCAATTGCCATATGTTTCAGAGTTAGTGAATTGTGACTAGCAGGTGCATTTTGCCGTAATAATGATGAGGACAATAATAATATCTTTAGCTGGAACTCTCCCTCCATAAGAAAGGACAAAGTGGGGAAAACATGATTTTTTTTGGTGTACTTGAGAATGGTAAAAAAAAAAAAAGCCAGTCTAAGCAAATTAAAACATCCACCTTCAATAGTCACTGTTGTACTTTTTTCCTTCCTTCAGTTAATTTTCTCTGAGTTCCAGTTCTACTCTATTTACATTAACTTGATGTGATTTTTAATTGACTTTTATGTCAAGTTCCTTCCTATTGATGACAGATGCTCAAAAAATTTCTAAAAAAGATCTTTCTACCTTTTAAAGTATTTGAATCTTACCAAACAACAGTGTTGAAGAGGTGAGAGAGAGACAGTGTTCCTCTTTTTCTTTTCTTTTTTGGTGCTGGTCCTGGACTTGAACTTGGGGCCTGGGGGCTGTCCCTGATCTTTTTTTCTTCAAGGCTAGTGCTCTACCACTCAAGCCACAGCTCCATATCACTTATTTTATTTGAAATTATATCAAGTATTTATTTTGCTATAACAGGGTTAAACCAAAGAGAGAAACATGTCCAGGAAATGGGAGTTATAGACTCCCCTCTTTTCCCTTTAAAAAGCCAGGATTCAGAGCAATTAAGTGACTGCTTCTGCCCCATAAAAATATAGACACCTGTGAGTATGTTCTCTGGCAAAGCTGTCAGCCTTAGTAATATTAAAGTAACTGCACCAGTAAAGTGTCACTAATGTGTCACTGTCAGTATCATTCTGTTGGACAAAGTAGTCTGTCAGGAGGTCAAGGGCTGGATAAGGAAGACAGATAGATGAAACAGGGCTGTGCTACTTATGGCATGCACCAGTTCTCATGTAGAATAGGTTCCCCTCCCCTTGTCCTTGGTATATCAGTGTTAGGTAGATCTCAGTGTCCTTTAGGAAGTCATGTTTGTATCTTGTAGCTTGGTTTACATAATAGAAGCATGCTATAGGCTGAGAAAGGGAAGAACATATTAGTATAGGGAACCAGATGAGTTGAGATAGAATCTCAACTCATTATATCAGTGAGGAGAAAAAGAAGGAGGAGGAGGAAGATGAGGAAGAAGAGGAAAAGGAGGAAGAGGGGGAGGATTAAAAACCATAAAACCCCTCTAATTCTCCCAGGAAAATTTGCTTCCTGTGTAGTAGCCATCAGACTGCCATACTACAGCAGCTGGAAATAGCCTTTCGTGCATCTAAACATGCAGTGAGATGTGAGCCTAGGCAGAACCTAGCTTTAACAGAAACCTGGAACAAGTGATTGGAGACCCCAGCGCTTATTCTTCCTGATAGGCAAAAAGTTTTCCCAAATCCTGTCACAACTCCCAGACAGACCCTCAGTGACTTTATAACCACACCGTAATCTGTCTCTACACCTGTGTCTGCTGTTAATCTGCTAACCATTTCGAGTAACAGATTTTTACCTTCAACATGTCTTGAAGAAAAATCTGGCAGTTTGCCCTGTGTTTGAAGAAGAAAAAAAAAATCAGGCCCCTTTTGTTTCATAAGGACATGAGCCAGGCTGACAGCAGTTGCTTTTCAGGTTTGGCATTTCCCACCGAGAGGAGGCCGTGGGACCACTGAGGCCCTGTGGTGACAGAACTGCCTTGTGTCTCCAGCTTTTGTTTGGAATGTCAATAACCAAGAAATTGTACATTGGAGGGAAAGAAATGCTAGAAGATATGTATTTGGAAAATATGGATTTCAGAAGACAAATGTATGTTTTCACTTACAGTGGGTGGATATCTTTTTGCTTGTGTGTGTAGGGAAAACAAGTGTGGGTAAGGAGATTTTTTTTAAACCTTAATTACATACATATTTGATGTCAAGTCTTAAAAAAATTCTTCAATGATATCTTTCTTTTTATATTGTAAAGGTGATGTACAGAGGGGTTACAGTTACATAAGTCTATACTTACGTATACTAAGGAGTACATTTCTTTTCACATGGGATTACCCCCTCTCTTTTTTTCACTCCCCCATCTCCCCTTCCTCTTTTCCCCAAGTTTCAACGTTCATTTCCAACATAGTGTCTAGTAAGTATCACTGTTACATTGTAGTTTACCCTTTGTCCCACTGTTTTTTGTGATTCCTCTTCCTTTCCCCAAATCAGATAAACTAATGTAAAGATAAAGGGTACAGAAATAAAAAAAAACAGTGAGCAAAGGGATAAAAACAGAGGAAAATTGAAAGAAAAAAGAATAACTCTAAACAGTACACACACACACACACACACACACACACACACACACACTTACATACAGACACACCTCTTGTTTCTTTCCATATTTTGAAGTTCATTTCAATTAGAATCATTTTATATGGTCCTGTGTACAAAGCTATTGAGATAGTATGAGCCTCTGCTAGGACTGCCCTAGGTGTGTACTATTACTGGCCATAAAAGAAATGCAAATCAAAACTACATTGAGATTCCAGCTCACCCCAATAGGAATGGTCATTATCAAGAAAATAAATACTAACGGATGCTGGGGGGATGTGGCCAAAACTGAACACTACTGCACTGTTGCTGTGAATGAAAACTTGTTCACCCACTCTGGAAAGCAGTTTGAAGGTTCTTCAAAAGACTGAACATAGAGCTCCTCTATGACTCAGTAATTGCACTCCTAGGCATTTACCCAAATGATCACAAAGAAGGCCACACTAAAGCTACTGGCATAACTGTGTTCATTGCAGCATTGTTTACTATAGCCAAGATATGGAACCAACTCAAATGCCCCTCAGTAAATGAATGGATCAAGAAAATGTGGTATGCAGACACAATGGAATCCTATGCTTCCGTTATGAAGAATGACACCACCCCATTTGTAAGGAAATGGAAAGACTTGGAAAGATATATTAAGTGAAGTAAGCCAGACCCAAAGAAACATAGGCTCCATGGTTTCCAATGATATTTTTTGAAATGTAAAGTATTTGTAAGACTTAGGTTTGATAATTAATGCAAGGATAAGGAAGATATGAGAAGATCCTTCTGATAGACTGGTAACATTCTGTATAAGTTGAAACTATGCAGTAGTAGAGTATTCAGGCTTTTGTTTGGATAATTATACTTTTTTTTTTTTTACAAACTATTTGATCTGAGACAAAAAGTCATTGGTTTTGAACTGCAATTGATTTAAGTGACTACATGATATATCTAAACACATGTTTTAGCCCTACCATGACTTTTTAATGACTTTTCCGTTTAATTTAGTTTTTGGAAATTGATTTGCCCTTTAAAAATAATATCAGCACTTAAAGTAATTTTGCTTGCTTTTTGTCTGGGCCTTAACCAAATCTGCTCTCTCAAGAAACAACTTCAAATAGGCAGCTTTTCCGAACTGCAGTGTGTCAAGTAGAAATGGCAGCTATGATGACAAGAAGGTTAATGTGGCCTTGGAGGGAGACTGTAACACAGAATCCACTGAAAGCCAACTTTTGTCACCTGCATTTGCAGACACAGTGGAGAACTGGCTGTCATCCGAGGCAGGGTCATTTTCCCAAGGTGTGCAAGCTGGAGAGTTGTCTACTTCACCTTCCCAGTGGCTGCTCAGTTTCTTTCTCCTACCACCTGCATGCCTATCTGCTTTTTCCCAGAAAATTGTTACTAGTTCTAGCCATTGCTGTTTGAAGCTAGGGCTTAAAAGATAGGTATCTAGGACAGGCACAATATCTCACACCTGCAATCCAGCCACCTGCAAGATGAAGATGGGGAGGAACGTGGTTTGGACAAGCCCAGTAAAAAGGTAGCATTATTCTATCTCCATCTATAAGTGGGATGGTAGCATAAACCTGGCATCCCAGCTGAGCCGGAAATAGAAACAGGAGGATTTTGTTCTAAGCTAGTTCTCGCAAAAAATAAGAAACTCTATTAAAAATAACTAAAACAGGGCTGGGGATATAGCCTAGTGGCAAGAGTGCCTGCCTCGGATACACGAGGCCCTAGGTTCGATTCCCCAGCACCACATATACAGAAAACGGCCAGAAGTGGCGCTGTGGCTCAAGTGGCAGAGTGCTAGCCTTGAGCGGGAAGAAGCCAGGGACAGCACTCAGGCCCTGAGTCCAAGGCCCAGGACTGGCCAAAAAAAATAAATAAATAAAAAAATAACTAAAACAAACAGACAAAAAGTCGTGGTGACATAGCTCATGAGTAGAGGGTTTTCTTAAGAGAGTGGCAGGCCCTGCGTTTAAATCCCAGTGCTGTGGACTCCCGCAAAGATGATCAGTAGTCATTGGCTCCTCCCACCTCATCACTGTTTCTTGTTGCATCAGATGGCTAATAAGTACAGTCATGCCACTAGTTCTTTTGGTTCATAGAGCAATGACAAAGAGATGAAACTAAACTTTTTTTTTCTTTTTGCTTATGTTTTGCTTATGGCTAATATTGTACTGCTAGAGTTATAGCTCTACTTCGGGCTTCTTTGGTAGTTCATTGGAAATAAAATCTCCTGGAGTTTCTTGCCCTGGCTGGCTTCAAACCATTATCCTCAGATCTCAGCCTTCTGAGTATCTGGGATTGCAGAAATGAGCCACTGGTGCCCAGCTCCCAAACTAAACTTTAAAACTTAAATATTCAAGGAGATAAATGGAGCTCTCTTTCAATTTCCTGGACACTCAAAGCCCTACACATTTGCATTGTTTTGGTTAGTACTAATTATCTGGGAGATGCTGGGAAAGGACCTGTCCATGCTTCTGGGGTTCTCTTAAAGAATGGCAGCACTACTCTTTCAAGTTTCTCTGGAAGTAGCAGCAGTGTTTACTGAAGTACATGCATATCATTACAATAATCTTAAGCATCTTTTTTTTTTAAATGTTACTTGCCAGGTTAAGTGTCTAATAAATTACTCCCACCAGCGTTGACCTTCAAGTTCTGGTTCTTGAGTTAAATGTCACTATGTCAGATCCTTAACACCTGCTTCATGTACCAAAGGGGAATGAGAAAGTTTGGGCCAGAGAGGAACAATCAGCCCACACATGGACTTATTTTAGATGATGAAGCACTCATGTCCATCTTGGTGCAGCTACTGATATTGCTTGGAATACATTTTTTTTTTAACTTTCATGCTCAGGGATCAGTCTCAGAAAGCCTTGCCTCTCTCTTCCCTTGCTTACCTCATTAACCCAACATTGAGGTGTCACATCAAATTTGAACACCATCTAGGCATTCATCCTTTCCTTCACTATCGTGATTTCTCTTCTAGGAATGTTAAATATTATGTTGGGACCACTTTCATAGCTTTGCATGTGCATTCACACTGAAGTCTGTTTAAGTAAACTGAAGTTGTAAGTGAATCCTAAATATCTTAGAAGCAGAAGAACGTGCCCACCTTTCATCTTTATTCATTGACATGAATGTGTTGCTAGTATATATACAACATATCCTTGGTAATACAGATACAGAAATAGAAGAATTATTTAAGTTCTTATGTCAAAACCCTTGGTGTTATCTAGTCCTAGCCCTCACTTTATAGTAGTAGAAAGTGAGTTCAGAGTGCACAATTATTTCATTCAGTGTTCATTTCTTAATTCTTATGTTCACTTGGACAGCACATTGTATTGAGCACCCACGTACTTGGTGCTGTGCTAACCACTGAGTATATAATGCTGATTGACATCGAACAGAAAAATGGTCCTTCCTTCTTGGAATTTACTGCTTCGTGCAGAGAGAAATAGAAATCCATTCACCACAAAAGATTACTCTTCAGTTGTGCTAAATGTGAATGATAGGAGCCAACTGCCATGAGAATTTCACTTCATTACAGAGGTCAGGAAGTCCTATCTTCAAAGAGGAGATCTTGGATCAGAAACGCGAAGGACCAGCAGGCACATGCAAGCACACGGAAAGAGAGGAGCTTTCTGGTCCCTAGCCAGCTACATGAAGAGGTGGGGTGCATTCAAGACTCTGAAGGGAGGCAAGGGCAGGTGAAGGAGAATGAATACAGCAGGGGAGGGGACATAAGATGATGACGAGAGGTATCCGGAGCCAGCTCCTGCAGGCTCTGCAGCCATTTGAAAATGTGTAGCTGGTAATCGAGAACATTAAGATCATAGAAATATCTGAGACCCAGAGGGGAAGGAGAAGGAGCCCAATAGCATATGCCTTTGGGGGAACCATCAAC
This sequence comes from Perognathus longimembris pacificus, assembly GCF_023159225.1. Lineage (NCBI taxonomy): Eukaryota > Metazoa > Chordata > Mammalia > Rodentia > Heteromyidae > Perognathus > Perognathus longimembris. The sequence continues at coordinate 39,034,067 of NC_063181.1, read as the reverse complement.
TGCAGAGTAGAGAAGAGATTGGTATATTGCAAGATCCAGAAGAGTGAATGAAGAATGAGCCAATCAGGAAGAGTGTCTTAAAGTGCTTGCTAGAGGTTCTGGCAGCCTGGAAAGAAGGGAACACTAAAGACGTCCCCATCTTTTCTTCTTTCCTCCCTAGTGAATTTTGTGTGCAGTACTGTGAATTTTCCCTTTTCCTAGACAAAGGGAACAGAGGCTAATGATCCTCGTTTCCTGTGGCTAAATCCTTTTTGCGTTGCAAGCTCCCAATTGCTTTGGGCCTCACTCTTGGCTTTAAGGAGCCCATTATCTAATCCATGGAGGATGCCAGCAACATGCAGACAGATGACATCCTAACAAAGAGCCCAGGGAACCCCAGAAGTGCTGTGAATGGGGCCGCAGCTGAGGCCATTGCTTACCCTGGGAGCCACTCACTCACTGAGGCACCAGAGGAGCTGGGCCTGTTGGGGAGCAGATGTAGCACTTCTTTCCAGGAAGATCTGCAGTGAAACAAGCGTTATGCAGCGGTGCCCACTGGAGTCAGTGAAGCCCACTGTGATCGCGAAGGTACAGCTTGTCAGGACAATAGCACTGCAGAGGTGCAGAGCATTTACCACCTGCATACAACTAGAAAGAATTCACAGTTCCATCTGACCAGAAGCGTTATCAGAAAGATACATATCTTGCGGGGAAGAAATGAGCTGGGCCATCCTTTTGCATTCTGGGATCTTCATTAACATCACACAGTGATGGGACTGCTCTCCTGCACTGGTCACCAGGCTTACCGTCGGTGGACTATTTTACTCTATGTGCAAATCTTTAGAATCACCCAGTTGCTGTTATTGATAACTCTACTTGAGGACCATGCCAGCTGTCTCCCCCGCCCCCAAGTCCTAACCAGATTAACTTCATCTTTGAGCAAGCCACCATCCAGTTGCTCTACATATCATTCTAGGGCACAGCAAGCCCTCCTTCCACGGTGGCCAGTGTGTGTCAAGACCCTTGATGGATAGCACTTCAATAAAAGTGGAATCATAGTTACTTCTGTTGCTATTGGCCTAAGGTAGTGCTCTAGAGTTCTACAGTAGACACAGGGCCATACAAAAGGGGAGTGTGGTAGGAAGGATTTGGCAGCTTCTGAGGATTCAAGAGAATTAGGGTGCTATCTCTTAGGGAGATACAGACAAAGGCAGGTAAGTATAGTTTTCAGTCATCCACAGTCTGTAAACAGCCCTCTATTAAAGTTCATCCTCCTCCTTTGAGTCATTCTTGGGGTTTTGGTATCATCCCAGTTCAGAGGCGCACACTCAGTTCCATAGAAACCGCTGTCTTGTGGCTCCTTTCATGTTTCTGGTGAGCAAGTGTGAGGGGAATGGGGCAGCATATGGCCTGGGTGTGGGCACTGCACAGAGTTTTATGGTTTGACTTGAGCAAGAGATGAAAAAATTTGTCGAAGGTTGGATGGAAGTAGAAGATCAGGATTCAACTAAAAAACAGGCCTTTAAGGTTTCCTTTTTCCTTCCTTCCTTCCTTCCTTCCTTCCTTCCTTCCTTCCTTCCTTCCTTCCTTCCTTCCTTCCTTCCTTCCTTCCTTCCTTCTTTCCTTCCTTCCTTCCTCCCTTCTTCCCTCCCTTCTTCCCTCCCTTCCTCCTTCCCTCCCTCCCTCCCTCCCTCCCTCCCTCCCTCCCTCCCTCCCTCCCTCCCTCCCTCCCTTCCTTCTTCTCCTCTTTAAGGGTTTTTGCTAGTATATTTTGGGCAAAGAAAAAGAAGCAGACAATAAGGAGTGGCTGTTAAAAGCCTATTTCTTTTCCCATGACAAGGATCTTTGAAAATTCTCCTGTCCTATGCTACAACTCCAAAGTGTGTTTTAATTAATCAATTTTGTGAACATATTCTAATTTCTTATTTGATATTAATACATTTCTGGGTTCTTGTTTTCTATAACAGAGCTGGTGTTGTTAATGCTGGGTGAAAGCAAAATTCATGAACTGTAGCCATCTACATGCATGAAGAAGTACCTTTTAATTAGTCTATTCCATTTTAGTTATAAAGTGATTTTTTAACGTCAGTCTTGAGGCTTGAACTCAGGGTGTGGACATTGTCTTTGTGCTGTTTTGTTCAAGGCTAGTGCTCTAAATTTGAACCACAGCTTTTTGGTGATTAATTGGACTTTCCTACCATATATGGCTTCAAACCTTGATCCTGAGATCTCAGCCTTCTGAGTATCTATGATTACAGGTGTAAGCCACCAGCGCCCGGCTCAACGTGATTTTTCTAAGCATCGGATAAGTGAATTTTTATGTTTCATTTTTAGTTATTGAATTGTCTTTTAAGAACCTGCCATTCCTCCTAAAGCTTGGAAAAACAGCCATTTCAATTATAAACTAATTTTTAGGTTTTTATTTCATTCCATGTATAGCACTTTTAGGATGCCAAGTTTTAGATGTGTAGTTTTAACTTGTTTGGCTAAGCTAATGTTCAATTTCAAATATATGTGAATTGTCCTAGTCATGTACCTGTCCTTTTTCCTCTCTTCATTGGAAACTGGTACAAAGAACACTATTATTTAATAAGAAAGATACTTGCTGCTTTGTTTCTTTTTTATTAAATTCAGAACTGCCTGGGGGGAGAGATTGCTTCCTTTGTGAATTCAGTAAGCCACAAAATGGAAAGTATACACCAGAGCGTTTGTGTCTCTTTCCTATTAACCTTGAGAAGAGGTGAAAGGAAGGTGTGAGCAATGCTGTTAGATGTTTAAATGTACTTTCATTATTTTTTTTATTAATTTGGCTTAAGGGTTTCATCTGAGAAGTAACTCCCTTGATTTCCATTTTTAAGAATGTTTAAGTTTTTCTTCCAAAATAATGTATTTATTTTCTTGAAATCCTTTGATAAATCACTAGATTTTATCTTGGTGATACTTTCTTTGGTATAAGTTGGCTATTTATACCTATATCACATAAAGCTTTATGACAAGGGATGGGCCCTTTCACACACTATTTTTTTAGAATAAAAACTGAAATGACAGCAGTTCAGATCCCTAAATTCAAAAGGGATTATCCAGATATTACCAAACATTAGAATGTTGGAAAAATATCTCTTAAATTGGCATATTTTACTAGTTTGAGCCCTTTAGGAAATGACTGTCATTTTTCATTCCTGTCTTAAGAATTATATTTGACTAATTTAATAAAATTCCACATTTTCATTTCTAATCTAAGACTTTAGGGAAGCTAGGGATTTAGAAAATTAGTTCATGGGTTCAATAACCATATGGCACTCTAGATAATCTGGTCAACTATGTGAGACCAGCTGCTCTTGAATTTCTTAAATACAACTAGTTTAGTATCTTGCCTAAAATGATTATTTTTCTTACGGTCTCATTATTTCAAAGTCAAGTAGTATGCTAGCAGAAAGAGGTAATTTATTTTGTCAGCCAATTAGCTCTTTATGAACCTGAGTGGTTACATACTACCATCCCAAACATACAAACAAACTCAGCTAGTTTTTAGGTGAATTATTAGAAACTAATAATAGAAGATCTGGGATTAGATCCTAAGAGTTCCTTGGTTTTACAGCAATGGTGAAAAAGAAGCATGAAATCAAGATTTTAGGGAAATGTCCCTAAGGAAAAACAATAGAAATTACTGGACAACCACACTAAATATGTATTTTTACTGCGACAGATCAAGCATCCATTAGAGAAGGAAAGGCAAGCAACCCCACCCTTGAGTGGATGGTTCTTCTCTGACAGTTCTAAATTTCAGGGGATCTATGCCAAACTCAAGACCTGCATTAGTCAGTGAACTAATTTTCTTTTTGTCCTACACAAGTATATAATCAAGCCAGCCTTCACCAAGCCCATGTAAAGCTCCATTTTGCTTTTTCCCTTCTATCAGACACATCCATCCTTCTTTTGTCACCATGAAACCACAGCTCTATTCCACCCTCTACCAGCTTAGTGATCTCTTTTCACATAGATATGTACCTCATTAAATCTCACCACCATTCTGTGGCATCGGTAATGTCGACATTTTCTCTTTAAGAGAAGCAAAGTTTAGGGGCACTGCTTAGTTATCTATGGTCACCCAGCTAATTGTACCACCTGGGAATTAATTCAGGTCCTGACGACTCCCTCAATCTGTTAACTGTCTAAACTCGTTTCTTTTGAGGCAGCCATTACTTCACAGATATTTTGGGGTCTCACTGGAGGGTTAGGGGAGAATCTTTAACCTGAGCTAACAATGTTTTCCTATTGTGTGTAATTATAGCGAAGCAATTACCAATTCCATTTAAATTATCTTAAAGTGATGGAATCAAAGCTACATCTTTGATGATTACACTGGGGTGGAGGTTAATGTTCTATTAATGCTGTGTCTGTTGTAGCTCTTTGGCCTTATCCTGAAGACTTGAGCTATAGGCAAATTCTATATCTGGCACTGTACAATCCTTTCTTATCAGATGCAGGCACCCTACTCTGCCCAGGAACAATCCAATTTAATACATATCCTTTCCAGTGAGTCTCTAGAAGATTGTCTTTACTGAGAGTCACTGCCTAGACTTTTCTAATAAGTCATAAAACAATAAGAAACACAAGAGAGTGTTTCAGTATTTAACTGATATAAGGGAAAATACAGGTGGCAGAGAAACTTGATTGTATGGAGCTGAGGAGAAGGGACAGTTTGTGATTTTTTGGTAGAAGGCATAAGCTTATGTCTTCCTCTCCGTCTCAGTAAGGTAGAAAAGAGTTTTAAGAAAGAAAAATCAAAGGGCTGGAAGAAGCAAGAGAAGAAAACAAAAGGGTTGGAAAGATCTTTGTGAGATGAGAAAGAATAGAATCCAGTCTGAAGTTAAATTGAATCTAATTATACTCAGGGACAGGTTGAAGTAATCAGAAGAGTAAGGTACCTAATTATAAGGTAAGCCTGATAACATAGATAGCCCAGTAAAATACAAAAATAGGTAGGTTAAAAATAGAATGTTTTTATATTAATCCTAGAGGAGTTTAGAGTGCACATTTAAGATAAAAACCTAGAAGGGAAAGTATTAAAATACACTTGATGAGGTATGTTGGTCTTGAAGTAACAGGAAAGTCTAGCCTTGCATAATGAATGAAGAAGTACCAACTTCTCGATTTTTGGTTTTATAAGTGCTTCTGGATGATAAGATTTTGATTATTAAGGAAGAGTTTATAAAAATAATTAACCCCAAACAAAATCATGTTTTTTGTGTGTCCTTTTTCATTCATTTCATTTCTTAAAGAACATTTCTCAGTTACTTATGTTTTTGGGTAAAGCCAGTTGTTTGTTGAAAAAGCTCCTTGTGGGTTTTCGCCAGGAATTCTGCTTTGCTTTCACCAGGAAATCTGGGTGAGCTTTGTGTGCATAGGGGCGCTCCAATTCCTTACTGCAGAGGCTCTGCCTGACTTGGTGATTAAGACCCTTCTACCTCTTTGTGGTGGTCCTCAATGCTGGCAACAAGTTAGAAGTAAAGTCGCCATTTCTCTGTGATTGGTTGAGAAAAATGTAAGGAAGGAGAGTGCTCGTTAGTAACTGAAGACTCTTGTGCTGTCTTCCTTCCTATGTTATCAGTCACACGCTCTGATTTTCCTTTCATAAATACAGATGGAAATTTTCCAGGAGGTTCTGTGGCACAGGTGAGGAAGGAGAGGGAGAGAGAGATGGAGAGGAAGAGGAAGAGGGAGATGGAGCTTTGGTTGGACTGAACCTCAACTCTTACTTGGTATCCTTATAGCTGTGAGGTCCTCAGGAAAGATTCCACAAAATCCATCATCCTGCCACCACCCAGCTTTCCCTTGAAGTAAGTCCCTATGAGAAGAGCCCTGTATAGCACTGACCGTGGCTCAGCGGTCCTGATTTCAGGGTTCTCTGGCTGGAGATAATTCCACTAAGGGTCACCCTCCCCAATCAGGTGTCTGGAGTCTATCCTAGACTGTCAGCATCTTGGTTTTCCTAATCTTGTAACTTATTTAAAAATCAAAACTAAGAAAATGAACAACAAAATTCTATCAAATCCTCAAAACTCTTCTAATGGCATTGCTTCTTTTCTATATACATTCAACTTTTCATTCAAAATAATCACTTAAAAAGCAAATTCAATTTGAGATATATTTGTGTATATATATATATATATATATATATTCCTATTGTCCCAGAACATTCTAGTGATTAGTATTTATTCCTATGAAAAATGCATTGTTTGGTTTTTTTTACTATAGACAACTCTCTAGACTTCTCAGGATTGAAGCATCATTTGCTTGTGGCACTATATGCAACATGGTAGATTTCAATACAGTAGCTTTGAGCTTACATTTTAAGACATTCTTGGCCATTGTAGGACTGGGAATGAATATTTCAATTACATGTCTGTTGTTCTCTATCACCACGGATTGATGGGAAAATAGATGACACAGTTTTTTAAAAAATTCATTTTCCTTGTTTTAAAATTTTTATTGTCAAGGTGATGTACAGGGAGGTTACAGTTACATATTTAATGAGTACATTTCTTGTCATACTTGTTACTCCCTCCCTCATTTTTCTCCTACCTTCCCTTCCTCCCCCAGTATCCTACCCCCTCTTCCGTGTTGTACACTCACAAGACAATGTGCTAGTTTTAGCATTCTGGGATATCTGACAATTACTTTCCAATGGTAGTCATGTTTCAAAACTAGGTCCAGAATAAATACAAGTCCTTTCAAAGCATTTCAGTCATTTTCTTAGTGACAACTATAAGTTTTCAGCACTTTCCAGAGAAAGCTATTACGGAATATGACAAAGCAAACTATTTTCTCTTCTATTCGGTGAGAAATAGTAAGACATAAAGTAAAAAGCCTTTGTGTTTCCTTCACAAGCTGTGTTTTCTTTGCTCTTGAGAAATCATCCAATAAGAGAAAAGTGAAAGGTAGTGAAGAAGGCAAAGTGGAGAAGCTGGACTTAGTTGATTGGTTTAATTGAAGCCTAAAGTACTGAAACAAAAATACAGTGATTATTCTTGCAGCTGCTAATGAATAACGGCACATTTTGAACAATGTTGTTGTATAAACACTGGGGTGATAAATATCAGAGGAAAGTTAATGCTTCTCATCAGTTGTGCATTTTCAAATAGTGAAAATGTCTCTAGCACTCCCTAAAACGGTGAAGGAAGGCAGCTCATTATTCTGGAACCAAATCAAATCTCTGGTGTTTTCCTTTTCTATACTGGGTTCAGGTATATTTGGCTTTATATAAAATCTTATGAATAACTCTATTTCTAGAAGCTGCTAAAGGAATATAATAATAATTTTAAATGATTATTTTACTTTTTAGAATGAGAAACTACAGGTTTAGAGATGTTAAATGTACCATAAGGGCAAGAAGCAATGTGCATGGCTGTGGTTCATCTTAACCTGTACACTGTAAATACACAGGGTGCTAGAGAGAAGCCTTGGGAATTGCAGGATTCCCTGCAGAAGGAGATACCAGTAGGGTAAAGAGTGGAATGGGGTTTGCAGTTTTGCATTTCACAGAGAAAGTCAAACAATTTGGATTCAAACCAGGGGAAGAACTGGAGGTGTGGCTTAGGTGGCAGAGCTGTAGCTGTGAGCTAAGTGCTGAGCAAGAGAAGGTCTTGAGTTCATTCCCTGCAGAAGGAGATACCAGTAGGGTAAAGAGTGGAATGGGGTTTGCAGTTTTGCATTTCACAGAGAAAGTCAAACAATTTGGATTCAAACCAGGGGAAGAACTGGAGGTGTGGCTTAGGTGGCAGAGCTGTAGCTGTGAGCTAAGTGCTGAGCAAGAGAAGGTCCTGAGTTCATTGACATGGTAAACTGAAACTCCTTTGTGTTGCTCTTTAAAGATAATTAAATATTAAAAAGATAAAGATAATTTAAATTATCTTTAAAGATAATTAAGTGTTAAAAATATTATAGCAAAAATGAAAACAAGGGAGAGCTAGCTACTGCTAGTTCATGCTTTTTGGTTTAATTACTCAGGGGGCTGAGACCTGGGGAGGTTGGTGGTTTGAAGCCAGCCCTTGAAGGAAAGTGTGAGACTCTTCTACTCAAAGAGAAAAGCTGTCAGTGGAGCTGCGATTCCAGTGGGAGAACATCAGCTTTAAGAGTGATCTCAGGAGTGGGGCTGCTGGGCCACAGGGAAGCTCTGTGTTTAGTCTTTTGGGGAACCTTCACACTGCTTTCCAGAGTGGTTGAACAAGATTACTTTCCCCCCAACCATGTGGTAGTGCTCTCTTTTGGCCACATCCCTGCTAGCATCTGATATCATTAGTTTTCTTGTTAATGGCCATTGTAACTGAGGTGAGAGGGAATCTCCACGTTGCTTTGATTTGCATTTTTTTTGTGGCCAGAGATGTTAAACATTGTTTCATGTGTCTATTGGCCATTCCTACTTCTGAGAAGTCTCTCTTTAGCCATTTATTAATTAGGTTGTTATTTCCTTGAGGATCTTTTTTAGGGAAGGTAGTTTTTTTTAGCTCTAAGTATATTTAAGATAGAAGGCCCTTTTCTAATGCATACCTAGTAAAAATCTTGTCCCATTCTGTGAGCTTTCTATTTATCTTCCTAGCTCCATCCTTTGCCATGCAGAAACTAGAGCTTCCCATTGACCTAGCAATCCCACTCCTGGGCATTTATCCAATAGACCACACTAACGATACCAGCACAATCATGTTCACTGTAGCATTGTTTACCATAGACAAGATAAGGCATCAACCCAGATGCCTCCTCAGTGGAAAAGTGGATCAAGAAATGTGGTATGTATACACAATGGAATTCTATGCTTCCATCGGAAAGAATGATATTGCACCATTCATATGGAAATAGAAAGACTTGGAAAAAATTATATTAAGTGAAGTGAGCCAGGCCCAAAGAAACATAGGCTGCATGGCTTCCCAAATGTGGTAATTAGAATGAATCTGTAAATCTACAAGTAAACACAATGGATGGCAAAAGACAAAAATTATACTTGGACATGATAAATTAAACTTAACTCTAAACATTCACACAGTGAGACCAAAGGAGGGTATTCTTAGGAGAGGATCACAAAGGCTCTATAGTTATATGCATAGAACCATATAAAATGATGTTTAGTGAAAGGAACTGCAAGAAATTGAAACAAGGGGTTTGTTGTTAGTTTGCTTTTTTTGTTTGGTTTTTCTCCGCTGTTGCTGTTTTTTATTCCAATACACTTTGTCTTGTGGGTAAGTTTATCGTTTGGGAGGGGGGTCGGCAAAGGGGAGTGCAGAACAAGTAGGACAAAGGCTGAACACACCCACCACTGGATACTTTGTTGAAAATGAACTATACAACTTGTGAGGGGGCTGGGAATATGGCCTAGTAGTAATGTGCTCGCCTCGTATACATGAAGCCCTAGGTTCGTTCAATACCTCAGCACCACATATATAGAAAAAGTTGGAAGTGGTGCTGTGGCTCAAGTGGTAGAGTGCTAGCCTTGAGCAAAAAGAAGCCAAGGACAGTGCTCAGGCCCTAAGTTCAAGCCCCAGCACTGGCAAACAATACAAAACAAAATAATTTGTGAGGGAGAGCGTTTGAGAGGGAAAACCTGAGAAAAAAGAGGGAAGAGTGTGACACTGGTTTAAAAGAAAAGTATTAATTACCTGACTTATGTAACTGCAGCTCCTCTGTATATCATCTTTACAATAAAAATAAATAAAAGTGTGTTTTTGAAGCTCATGAAGTCACACCCTTATTACTGTCAAATGAAAACAAAAACAAAACCCAAGAGGAACATGGGAACTAAATTCCATGTGGGAAGAAAAGCTGAGGAGAAAAAACATCCCTAAATAGTGTTAGTATTTTCACTGTGAATACCCACCAACGACCAGCAGTGTCTCAGACAGGCCCGTGCCATTTGGAGCAGAGCAAGGAGACAGCGCAGTGCGTTTGTGAAGTTGTTGACTAGAACCCACTGTACAGAGGCATTTCTATGTTTGCAAAGGTACCCCAAGTGACAGATCATTACTCGTGTTGAAATGATAGCATCATTCATGTTTTAAAAATAATTTTCTGTTTTATTATTCAAAATTTTATAAGTAATTATTATTTCTAAGTAATTATACAAAAGGGCTTCACTTTAATATGTGAGTTTCAATGGACTCATCACCTCTTTTACCATTCTTCCCCATCCCACTCAATCACTTCCCTTTCCTCAAGTTACCTGTTCCATTTTCACATCTGCACATTGAATATCTTAACTGCATCTGCCCATCCTACCTCTCTCCATCTGTCCACTCCGCACTTCTTGATCTATATTTTTTTTTCAAATTTTTATTATCAAACTGATGTACAGAGAGGTTACAGTTTCATACGTTAGGTATTGTTGATCTATATTATTTTAAATAAAAGTGTTGCCCTTTTGTTAGATAACAGCTTTTTGCTTGTCCCTATGCTCCTTGAACCATCGACTAGTTTGGGAAATTTTCATTATATAAAGAAATGCAAAACTTCCTAAGATGTTTTACTTTCTACAAAGCCAGGTAAGTAAATATGTCTTTAGGGTATAGCTTAGGGATTTTAAATAGCATGATATTTGATTAAAAAAGTCATACAATAAATAAAGGTTCTTTATGTTAATGCTGAGATTTAAATTATTTGAGTACATTAGATTTATATATATACATATATATGTTGACTTAGAGATTTGAGTCATGCTTTATAGCAAAAAATAATTTTCCCATCGATTTTACTAAAATGTTTCCCAAGTTTCAACATATAAGTTATTCATTGTGGAACAAAAAGGGAAATCCTTTGTGATAAATCAGATGACACTCTGAGCTGTGGATCTTCTTATACATTTTCTGGTTTTGTTTTTTTTCCCCAAATCAGCATTGTCCTTGTAGACCCATACAGGAGTCACCACACATAGAAGTGACAAGGTAGCCCTGATTCTAATTGTTTTTGTGGTTTACAGTGACTTTTTCCAGGAAAACAAAGAGAATGGCTAGCAGCCAATCTACTTGATGTCCTTGAGGGGTGAAATGGACTCCGTATCTGTCCCTTTCTTGTCTAGGGAGAGCCTAGCTCCTAGAGAGAACTCCTCTGTTTGGAAATGGAGTTTCTGGATGCCAGGCTAGTGTCGGTTCCCCAGCATCCCCTCAGTGGTGGAATTCACAAAAGGACCTTGGAGTCTGTTTGTCTGGGCTCTATATTTTCAGAATTCAGTTCATTCACATTTTCTTCTGAGGACTTCTCTGATTTCACATTGGCTCCAAATTGGAGATAGATCCCTGCTTGAGAAATGACACTTAAGAAAGAAGGAATGTATCTGTGCTATAGAGAGAGGCCCTTCACCGTAGATTTCTCCTAGGCCATCGTGAACATCTGTAACACGTCGGCTTGCACGTTGGGGGATGAAGAGTTGGGAAAACTTGATTAATGACTGGAGCCTAAACAAAACCCCAAACCAGGTCTACCTGGGTACTGAGACAACGCGGAAGCTCCTTGGCCACACCAGCTGCGGCTTCACTTCCCCCCTTGTGGGTTCCACGATTCTCTTCCCATCCTTCAGGCAACATTGACTGTAGTGGATCTTCTGCAGAGTCAAGCACACAATCAGATATGGAGATAAATGAATTCCTGGATTGGGTTTCTGGAAGAACTTCCGGTGCCTCCTGAGAGTTTGGAAGGATGCTTCCGCCCTTTGTTTCAGTTTCTTTTCTCCTAGGTGTTACTTTGAGGACAGGTAACTAATCACCAAGGACATCCTCTGGAGAACCAGAGATAAGTATGTCATTCTCAACAAGCCTTTCTTAGAAGAGATTTCCGGGCTTCCAGGAGAAAGGATAGTGTAAGCGATGTATGTGTATGTTCAGGGTTTCTGTCACTAGTGATGGTAGGGGACAGATAGATTGACTTAGAAATAGGGGTCAACTTTCTGGTGACCCTTCTGTGGACAAAGCCAATCAAAATTAAATCTTGGGGGAAAGGAAGATTTGAGTACAGAAACATTTACTTGAGCCAATGAAAAAAATCAATGTATTGAGCTGAGCGTAGTAGTATGTGACTGTAATCCCAGTTCCTTAGATGCAGAATTCAGGAAATTTTTCAGTTACTGGCTAGCTGGTTTGGAAAGGTAGGGAGACTGCACCCTGAAGCAACAGGCATTGTGCAGTGTTGTACCTCTGGTGATGTTGCAGCTATGTAAATGGTGTAAACAGAAGAATATCTGTCCCAGGCTGTCCCGGCCCTATTAGGGGGAGGTGTGGAGGGGGGCGAAATCAAGCAAAAAGCAAGACCATAGCTGAAAAATAAAACAAAAAACAAAAACTGGTTCAAATATACTATTGTAAGATTTCTCAACAATCTTGACCTGTTGCTTCTGGACAGCAATTGAAAGTAAAATGAGCCTGGGTTCCTAACTCCTTGAGATCACCAAATATAGTGGTTTGGTTTGAGGCTGATAATATTACTGAACTCCAATTTCCCCCATCTGAAAATAAGAAAATAACAATTAGAATTACCTAACTGGTTAGTAGGAACATTGAATGAGAGGACCTGTTTTGGTTTGGTGTTGGCCACTAGTTCCAAAGCTTTCTATTCAACTGAAGATCATGCAGATCTTTCTGATTTGCGTGTGTGTGTGTGTGTGTGTGTGTGTGTGTGTGTGTGTGTGCGTGCACACACACATGGGCCTCTTTGATTATTCTATTTAGAATATTCAATATTTTGCTTGTGATTGTGAATGAAATTTTCTTTGGTTCAAAGAACAAATACGTGGGAGAGCAAAAAGAAAATGTCAATAGAAGTAGTGTCTGCAGGTGTTATAATTATGGATGGGGTAACATTAGAACAATGAGCCAGAGCCACATTTAAAAGCAGTCAAGGAAAACAAGCAGTCGAGGTGGAAATTTTTTCATTATGCATATTTCTTGGCAACTTGATTTAATTATAAAATGTTTTATATTCAGCATTATCTGCCCCCATATCTTGCTTTTCTCTGTATTCTGTTGTTTGTTTTTTCAAAGAAAGGTGGCATGTTGGTAAAGCTGGACAACTATCATACACTCAGCTAGAGGTAGAAAAGACAGTCTTTCTGACACTTGGTTAATGATTATATATAAAAATAAAGACACACTCCACTGCTGTCTGTGGTAAAAGCACATGCTTGCATATTTTCTCAAGCACAGGATGAGACTATTTTATACTTCTTTCCCACACTTTGACTCTCTTGTCATCTTAACATGGCTTGAGGAAGGTGAAGAGTGAAGGAAGAAACAGCTAACTCCCACTCAAGAGACTGTCTTCATTCCCAGTTTGCATGTCTGTAATCACAGCACTGCCGGATTTGAGGCAGGAGAATCCTGAGCTCATGGTCAGCCTGCTCTGTGTAGCAAAATCAAGGCCACCTGGGTTACGTAGTAAAAGTCAATCTCAGGAAAAAGAGGGTGGTTTGGGGAAGGAAAAGAGAAAGAGGGGAGGATACTCTTTAGTTACCATAAACAATGCAGAAGGCTGAAGTCTCAGTGTAACTGGGGATGTGTGTGTGTGTGTGTGTGTGTGTGTGTGTGTGTGTGTGTGTGTGTGTGCCAGTCCCGGATCTGGGACGTAGGCCTGGTGCCATCCCTGAGCTTTTGTGCTCAAGGCCATTGCTTTACCACTTTACCCACACCTCCACTTCCAGCTTTTTAAATTAGCTAATTGGAAATAAGTCTCTATGGACTTTCCTGCCTGGGCTGGCTTTGAATTGTAATCCTCAGATATCAACCTCCTAGGATGACAGGTCTGAATAGCTTTAAAAAGTTCACTAGTATCTTTGGTTACCCACTTAGTACAATATTTATTGTGTAGAAAAGAAAAAGAACCCTTAGAAATGTATATATATATATATGCAACACTCTGGAAATTAATATTTATATATTTCTCTCTATATACTTGTAATATATACATATTTCTAAAAAGCCATTAAACTCAAAAGATGATAGTACAATTTTTTATTTATTAATTATTTGTATAATAAGATAAGTATTCTATGTCATATATATGATCAGGTATAGTAACATACATGAACATACACACACACATATAAATATACACGCATACATATTGGGTGGGAAAGAACTTTAAAAAGACATCTACTTCAATAGCATATTTGAAATGTGTCTGTTTATATGTTTTCTGTATGTCCTATAAATAGAACAACAACCACACCAGGCTTTTATTATTCTCTTCTCTCTTGGTCTCTCTTTTTCTCTCCAAATATGTAGGTATATAGTATACGTATGAATACCATGTTTATAGTATAGATACTCAATATTACGTTCATAAGATATGTATGCCCTTAGACTTGCAAGAAAATCCTATTATCATAAATCATTCTAGAAGCCTGTACTTGTAGTTTGTTTTATAACTCTTTCTGGGTCATGTTTATATCACATCTTTACTCAGGACCTTTCTCCCAGTTATGATTGTTTACTTTTAGCAATGCTGAAATTTGCACTCAGGGCGTCTTGCTTGCTCAACTTGCTGGCCAGCAGTAGTCTACCTCTGGAGCTGTGGCATCAGCCCTTTTGAACCAAGAGCCTCAGGATCTCAGTTTCCTGAGTGGATAGGATTACACGTGTGAGTCAGCCTCTGGCCAATAGGAGAAGCTTCATTCTAGGCGTTTTGCATATGTATTAGAGTTTTATTGGCACCAAGGCTGGCACAATGGCAAGGATGGTAGATGCTTTGCCAATGTACTTAACAATCACATTCAAGGAAGCATCACCCGGCTTCTCACAAAACATTTGAACAACTCACTGGATTGAATAAGAAACCTGATCTCACCCCAGATTTAATCTTATTTTGCACATAAACACCAAGTGCTGTTTCCACAATACTAGCATATTCTAGAATTTCCCAAGAAGACAACATTTTCCTGTGGTGTGTTCAGAACTCCTCCAAGAGATGCTCAACATTTCAGAAAATCACATGCCCAAAGGCAACAGTGCTGTGGTAGTTAAGAATGCCAACTAGATTATCAGTGTGCATTCAAGCCACGTTGTTACATTACCACGAGGAAGGTTATGGATGTTAGTGTGCCAATATGTTTTCTAGTGTAGTTTCCATTTGAAATACCTATAATTGTATGTTGATTGAATATCCCATTTTATTTCTTTGATATTACTTAGGATATTTTGATCTTTGAAGCATGCGTACGGTAGGTAATATGTTCTATGGATTTAGCTTTGTAGATGAGATAACCCATTGTAGAACATTGGAGGAGTGCATAAGATGTACCAATAGGAATCAACAAGAAGAATGGGCAAGCTATGCTATCAGGTTAAGGCAGTGTGCTTGAGAGGGCTGAGAAGCAGGAGCAGAGAGCGAACTCCTGGGGAAACTCACCACACCAGCTGGCACAAGGAGAACTCTGTAATAACCTAGTGTGTAGTACTATTTCCATGCACTCAGTGGCACACGCTTTCATTTCACTATTCCCCTGGGCTGGGGAGCCAGGTAGGGTGCACTCAGGTGTGGCATCTGAAAGCTTGCCCGGGGAAGGATCTGCTTCCAGCCTAAGGTGGTCTGACCAGAGTTCAGATCGTTGAGTTCTCTTGCACAAAAGATGTCCATTTATTACTGTCTGACAGCCACCCTTGCTTCCTCTCTGTGAGCCTTTCCAGTATGGCGTCTCTTTCATGGAAGCCACCAAGGGAGACCTTTGTAAGCAAGGTAGGCAGCGCAGTCTCACGTGTCCTCCTCGTGCAATTGACTTCCATCACCTTCGCCTCATTCTCTTGGTGAAAAGGAAGTGCTAGACTCCATCCGTTTTCAAGGACTTCACTACTAAGATGCAGCGACCACTGGGGAACGTTTTAGAGTGCATTCACCACACCCAGCTTGCTTCCAGTGCCCAGTGCCCAGTGTTGAGGGGAAGGGATGAGCTCTTGGGATCCCAGTGGTCGCTCAGTTTAGTAGGATTTGACCATAAGTCATTTTGTTCATGATATTGAAGGCCATTGTACTCAGAGAAGAGGGAAACCTGGCTGAGGAGAGTAGGATCAGCTCAACACGTCTCCTGAGACTACAGGAGCTTTGTTGGTTCCGTGTGCATTTTTAGGGCTTTCTGTAGCATTAGAATACCATGATATAGGAGGGCACCATCCTCATTTCAGGAAATAAATAATGTTTTTTATCCTCATGCTCTTTCCAGTTCCCAGGCTATTCAAAGTTTGAGCAGGATCACATATTATTGGAGAAGAGTATGTTTTAAGTGTGAACATTATTCTCTTTATGAATGTTTATTGAGCATCTACTGCATGCTAGCTGGTGTTCTAAAAGGAGGGCAGTGACTCTCTCCTCATGAAGCATACTGTAGATGCCAGCCGCCATTTCAGTCACCCGGGGACTTCCATTAGGAAAGATGAAGTAGACAGTGTGAAAAAATAAACATGGGTTTGGGAAGAATGCAGCTACTGATTAAAATTATATTTCTGTTGGGTGATGTTAGCTCACAAAAGCTACTCTTGCATTCTTGATTGCTTCAAGTGAACAACTGGGTCCAAGATTTTCTACCTTACAGAGTTTGGGGGATGATTAAAAGAAGCATCTATTGCACACAAGTGATCATTATTAAATCCCTTTACCCTGTCACATCCTTCAGAAAAACAGATCATTAGAATGTTAGCTATGAGGAGAGAGTTTGATATTCAACCTGCTCTACAAAGTTACACAAAAGTCATAAATACCAACTATATAACTAATCACCCGGGACACAATCTCTTTGGTTATGTGCAGTTTGTTTTTATTGTTGTTATATAGTCTCGTATATTCTCAGGATTTCTTGTTTATTATTTTACTATGACTAGCACACCATAATTGCCCAATTAAACAAAAGACTTAAATGACTCAAAGGAGTATTTCTGCTTGGCAGTGTGAGTAATATTCTCTTTGAAAATATATGAATATTGATATAAATCAATTGAGTGGAACATATGTCTGTTTCCATTTTAAACAAATCTAGCATCATAAACTTTAGGCCAATGTTTTTCTTTTTTCTCTTGGGTTTTTTTTTTTTTTTACAGGTAGGTGCAAAGTGAGGGAGTAGAAAGAGAGGGAGGGGCCACAAAGGCAATGAGCTATTCAGTGCACACTGTGTAGGAAATGACCTTTGTAACTTGTGGACAGAAGGAAAAGGGGGGGAGGGATGAAGGAAGGGATGACAGTGTCCAAAAACCAGAAATATACTCAGTCCCTGACTTATGAGAGGGTAAGCACTCTGTGCAGCCAGAAAAGTATTCAGATGGAAGGTTAGGAGATAAGGAGTGGAGTGTCACAACTATGACTCAAGTTAGCAAATGTTCACTTATGTTTAAATCATCAGACATTTATTCTACACACTCTTTTAAGTTTCTGTTCCCAGCTCTGGCTACTGGAAGCGTAGTTAAGGATTATGCATGTAATGTTTGTCAAAACAGTTAATTACTTTTCTTTTTGAGAAGTTGAGCTATTTAAAAAGTTTTTCCTTTATCTGAAGGATAAGCAGAGTAGCTTAGTTACATAATTCTGTTCATTAAGAACATGTAGTGTGGGTTAATATAAAGTAAAATCTTCTCAGACACCTCAGTGCACTTGGTTGGGGGGCATTAGCAGAGTTATCACTTATCTCTGTTGTTTTGAAGTATCCATTTTCTATGATATGAAAATGAGTCCTACTCATAACAAGGAAATAGTGTTTATCTTTATTTAAACTCTATAATATTTTGAGAAAGTTCTCTTGTTCTGCATATAACAATCGAGGGGTCAATGTTATTTTCTTGTCTAGAAAATTATTACTATTATTTTCTTATCTAATAAATTATTAAGCCTGCTGCCTGTGAATCATGTCTGTAATCTTAGCTATCAAAGAGGCAGAGATCTGGAGGATCACACTATGAGGCCAGCCCAGGCTAAAAAGTCCACTGGATTCCAACTCCAAAATGACCAGCAAAAAACAGAGATGGGGGCCTGCCCCGAGTAGTAGAGCACCAGCCTAGCCAATGTGAGGCCCTGAGTTCAAACACAACTCACCAATTTTTATACTATATTAATTATGCAAAATAGTTGGTTTCATTATGATACTTCCAAAATGTGTATAAAGTACTTGGATTGTATTTAGATTTTGAAAACAAGCAGGTCCCTATCTACTTAGGGCCTGGTAAACTTTTTATATTCAAACAGCAGTAATATATCATTTTGAATTTTTTTTTCAATAATATAAGGAACATTTATTTTCCTACAAATTCTTAGGCCAACATGGTCAGCTGTCGTTTTGAGACCCTGTGTAAAATAAGCGGCAGTGTTGTGATACACTTTGAGCCTCTGAAGGTAGAAAATTATAACTGAAGCAAATTATGGAAGGCTTCTTGTAAGGATGAGTTTGGTAATTATAGCTCCTGAAGTGTTCTAACCAGAATCAACAGGCATCCACACTCTCCCCAGGGGGAGGAGTCTGTGGCAGTGTATCAGAGCCTGAGCCAAGGTTCCTCCTGTCCCTGCAAAAATGAATGAACATGTAGAGCACAAACCCCTAGGATCCTTTGAGACCCATGTGTGTATTTTAATAACTGCTCAGGTTATGGCTTAATATTTAAATGGTTTTAATGTCTTTTGGAATATGTGAGCTGACCATTACATTCACCCCTTACTGTTTACCTCAGAATAATACAAGTGATGTTTTTTTCCTTACATTGTCGATGACACCATTCAAGAGAACAGAGACAACAAATAAGGACTGAAAGTGTAGAAGGAATTGCAGAGAGAGAGAGAGGTGGAGGAGGAGGAAGGGGACGGGGAGGAGGAGAAGGAGGGGGAGAAGGAGGAGAGAAGAGAGAAAAGAGAAGGAAGGAGAGAGGTCAGAGGAAATAGAGTGCAAACAAGGAAGGGAACTTTAAGAATCATTATGGCTTTGTGAACATGCCGATGGGGAGGGGGAGGAGGAGAAGAAGGGGGAGAAGGAGGAGAGAAGAG
The DNA here is from genome assembly GCF_023159225.1 of Perognathus longimembris pacificus. Taxonomy (NCBI): domain Eukaryota; kingdom Metazoa; phylum Chordata; class Mammalia; order Rodentia; family Heteromyidae; genus Perognathus; species Perognathus longimembris. The sequence continues at coordinate 39,015,107 of NC_063181.1, read as the reverse complement.
AGAAAGGAGAAGGAAGGAGAGAGGTCAGAGGAAATAGAGTGCAAACAAGGAAGGGAACTTTAAGAATCATTATGGCTTTGTGAAAATGCCAATCGCTTTATCAGTTTTATAAATGCAATGCTTGAAACATACGGAGTTTTCAGATATCTAATCTTAAAAAGTAAGGAATAAATAAAAATGAATTTTGTGGTTTTTTTCTAGAGTGTATTTTCAGCTATTGAATCTAGTGTGAGCAGGCTCGAGCAGCACAGTATGGTTTTGATAAAGTCTGAGGAAGTATCAAACTAGAAATTGATAGTTTGTGTTATAAAATTATGCATCCTACCTAAAGACTTTCAGATAATTGGTTTTTAAAATATTTAGGGTATCTCAGAAAGGTTAGTAGTTTGAATAGCAGTCTAGGTTACTGGAGAATACGGTAGTAGAGAAAATCAGAAGGAAAAGGAGATGATATCCTGTTGTCTGTAAAATGTATTTTGATACTGAAGAGGTGGGGTGAAAACGTGCTCACTGTGGATTCAGATTTTGTTCAGATTTTGTACACTGCCACAGATTTTGTTCTGACTGGTTTTGTTATAAACAGCATTGAGTAATAAATTCCCAAGGATTCTGCTTAGCTTCCCAAACAAGTAGTCCATAGTGTGTTAGGGAGAAGATGATGTGCATAGTTCTGCCCCCTACAATGGCAGATATATTTTCTGTATAGGTAAGAATAGAAGTGCCAAAAGAAAGCAGGAGATGTTTTCTGCTGACAGCATCCACAGTTCTGCCAATCAACAAACCTGCCTGGTACAGTCAGTATGCCTGGGACTTTGCCAGTTCCTGGCAAAGATGAAACATCTTTTGCAGCTATGATGTTTGTAACTCAAATATATTGGAATAAATATATAAGACCAGCCTTTCTGCTGCCTTCCCTAACCCCTCCCTCCTTCTCCTTCCTTCCTTTTTTTTAAAATCTTTTTTCTTATTATATTTCAAACTTTTTATTGTAAAGGTGTTGTACAAAGGGGGTACAGTTACATAAGTAAGGCAATGAGTACATTTCTTGTGGAACATTGTTACCCCCCTCTCATTTTTTCTCCAACTTTCCCTTCTCCCCTTCCCTGTGATCCCCCCCACCCCTGCCCTGCAAGTTGTAAAGTTCATTTCCAACATAGTGTCTTGTGAGTATGGCGGTTGCATTGGTTCACCATTTGTCCTTTGTCTCAACATTCTGTTATTCCCCTTCCCTTCCCCAAATTAGATAAACATATATACAAGACACAAGGTACCAAAATCAAAAACAGTGACATCAGAGGATAAACCAAAGGAAAAGAAAAAAAGAAATAATGTTATACAGTTTATTATAAACAACAACAAAACCTCTTGTTTCTCTATCTTGTAGAAAGCCCACAGATTGGGAGATCTTTTTCATTCTTATTCTTCTCTCCTTTCTTTCCTTCTTTGTACATGGCTACTATGAACATCTTTCCTTTCTTTTTTCTGTCTTTTTTTTTTGTCAGTCTTGGGCCTTGAACTCTGTGGCTGGGTGCTGTCCCTGAGCTCTTTTGCGGAAGGCTAGTGCTCTCCCACTTTGAACCACAGAGCCACGTCCATTTTTCTGGTGGTTAATTGGAGATGAGAATCTCACGGGACTTTCCTGCCTGGGCTGGTTTCAAACCATGATCCTCAGGTCTCAGCCTACTGAATATCTGGGATTACAGGCATGAGTTACCAGTGCTAAACATCATTCAATGTGTGTATTACTCAATATTTTAAATTTCTTCAGTGATAAAATAGGGTTACTCTATTAAGATTAGTGAGAAAACCAAACCCACCGGGTATTCTTATTGATCTGGAGCATATAGAAACAAAATATTCATATATAGAGAGAAATTTTACCATTTCTAGAAAGAAGAAACTATATGAGTTATTTTCTTACTAAATATGGCTTTTTGCTTGTGAAGTAAATAATAATTAGTGACAGACTAAATTCATGGCACAGAGAGTATACTGTTAAAGTATATTCCTCAGTAAAAGAGAACTTCAGAAACTTATCCCTCTATCACTTTTTCATGTCTGGACTTAAGTAAACACCTAGGCCAACCTTAAATTAGCAGCACTTGGTGGCTACCAAAACTACTAGTGTAGATGAATGTTGTAAAGTTTTGTGTTCTATTGGAAGAAATTATTATTTATGGTGCAGAAAATGTAGACATATAATGTCTACATAATGTATACATTTATAAAGAAAGCACATAACCATGTTTATAATTAAATCTCTATAGATAATCAATACTAATTTATTTTGTCTTTGGAAAAGCTAGGAACGGAACCCAGGACTTCGCTCATGATAGACAAAAACTTGTGGTCTACCTTCCCAATCCACTGTTAATATTTTTGTATATTTCCTTACATCTTTTGTGTTATTAATTTTGCAATATATAATATTGTTTAATGTTACAATGTATAAGATACATTGTATTTTAATGTTGGAAGCAATATTATGTTTGCACAAATATATGTACATATACATATATTCACACATATATGTTTATACGTGTGTATATGTATTTTACATACATATATCAAGGTTACATATTTGTATAACTACAAAATAAGTTCACATTTAATTCTTGAGAAAAATGACGGAACTACAAAGAAAGTATAAAGAAGATTATATTCAATTTTCAGGGAACACTAAAAAGTGATATAAATTGGAACTAATTTTGGTATGTGAACAGGATTGATAAAATAAGCAGGAAAATCATATCCAACCATAAATTCATTAGATATACTTGAAGGTGTCTACTGTGTATATCGCACAACTAACTGTAACATCATTTTTCAAAGGTTGTTTGCAATTGGAAGCATTAACGACTCTTGAGCATGCTCTGGCCCACACGGGTCACTTCTGGAGGGGCAGCGATAAAGTGAAGAAGTTATTCCCAAGCCTTAGACTCTTCCTATCTTGTGGAAGAGGACTGTTCATGATGGGCAGTAAACCAACTCTCGGGCTGACTTTTTTGTTTTCTCTTGGAGATTCCAGCCATGGAGGTATCGTCCGAGTCATGTGAAGTTTAATCCATCCTCTTGGCTTTAGACTTTTCTCTGATAGGTTTTTCTTTTCTTTCTTTTTTTAAGCAATGGTTTCCTTCTTTTCCTATCATTGTAATTACTCAAGAGATAAAAACCTCGATTTTCTCAAGTTAAGATCAGCTTTGAAAAGAAAGAAAATTTAATCAAGCAAATAGATATTTTCCATATTTTCCATAGGTATTTTCCATATAATGTGGGGACTCCACTTCTTACTATTAATCTGTTTCCTGTTATGTAAAGGGCTGCAAATCAGCATTCAGAGGAATGAGTCACTATAGTTTTTCTTGTGATAGGGCCCCACATTTGCGGGATAAGCTTACTAATGACAATCATAGGCCAAAAGAAAAGAAAAAACAGATTTAATGATTTCAGGCCTTCAAGAAATATGAGGGAGAGAGAAGGAGATGGGGGCAGGCAGGCCCTACTTAATACATGAAAATTTAGAGATGGAGTGAATATTCTTATAGAGATGTCATTCAAGTCTTAGGTTAAAGCTATAGCAGTTCCTAACATGTCCAGTAACTGTGCTCATAGGCAACATCCCTCCCATCAGTGGTAGTAAATTGGTGACAGAGACATTTAAGAAGAAGAAAAGACAGATGCATTTAACTTGCAGCAGTCCCATGATGAATCTTCAAAAATGATTCATGTCTTAGAAAAGATGATCTCTGAGGACTCAGGGCCTTCTGGTCAGCTTGCCTGAGGAAGGATGGCTGCGAGAGTCTTTAATGATGAGAGTCACACAGAGGAGAGATTGTTACACAGAGGATGCTAGCCAGCTGTTTGGTTAACTGTAGTAGGGATAGAAATAGATTTAAATTATAGAGCATGGGATTTAGATTAGATGAAGAAAGTGTGTTCTGATAATAAGAATGATCAAATGTTAGCCTGTTTCCAGTAGGTTACGATGTCATTCTGAAACAATTATTTAGTAATTTGTGTTTAGATAGCCAAGAAAAATAAAACCTACTACATGAGTATACTAATACTTATGCCCATTGCGTGTGTATACATGTGAGTGCATACACACAGATACACAAAGATTATTGACTTCAACAGCATAAGGAACTTCACATTTTTATGCAAATTATAATTAAATACGTTTTAGACATTTTTCTAGAAGGCTTAAGTTTGTATGTGGGCTAGCGGCTACTAGTTACAACATCCCTCTGGCTCAATATAAAATGGTGCAGTTTGCAAAAGCAAAAATAATATGAAACAATATGAATTTTTTTTCTGTACTGTCTGAGTTAGGGCTGTTGCTGGTGTGTTTCTGGGAGCAGCGGTGCATTTCATAGCATTGACAAATGTCAGCTTGGCTTTTTGAGGCTTCAGGGCTCTGAACTGTCTTCTCTGGAATTAGTCAATGTACTTTTCTTTTCTTTTTTTTTTTTTTTTCAAATTTTTATTATCAAACTGATGTACAGAGAGGTTACAGTTTCATACGTTAGGCAGTGGATACAGTTCTTGTACTATTTGTTACCTTGTCCCTCATAACCCTCTCCCTCCTCCCCCTTTCCCTTTCCCCCCATGAGGTGTTCAGTTCACTTACACCAAACAGTTTTGCAAGTATTGCTTTTGTAGTTGTTTGTCTTTTTTTACCCTGTGTCTCTCGATTTTGGTATTCCCTTTCAATTTCCTAGTTCTAATACCAGTATACACAGTTTCCAATATACTCAGATAAGATTACAGAGAGAGTGAAGGTACAACCACAGGATGGTGATACAAGAACAACATCAATAATAGAAGCTACAGATACACATGGGACGTTGAAAGTAGTTAAAACTGTGATATATTAATTGTTTCCATAACATGGAGTTCATTTCACTTAGCATCATCTTATGTGTTCATAAGGGTATAGCTATTGGGCTCTTGTGATGCTCTGCTATGACTTTTCTTTTCTTTATTCTTTATTCTTTTTCTTTAAACAGCAAACCAGACTAACTACTTTTCAAATATTTACATATTGCAAATGGATAAACTTGAATTTATGTATTTCCTCTACAAAATGGAATTCCACAACAATAATCTGCTAGAAGCTGCTTTGGATACTAAGTTATTAGACACGCTAGGATATTCTGTGAGTGATTTTACATATCCCCGTTGTTAATCTGTTATCACCAGGATGTGTCTCTTTTCCTCTGCTGATAATTCTTCCTAGACCCACCAATTCATACTTCCTTCAATGAAAAACCTTTAAATGTGAATCACACAGATGAAGAAACCCTAGTGCTCTGTATTTACACAAAGAAAACTCAGAAACATTGGCTTATCAGAGGAAAACATTTCATATTATTCTTTTTCTAAACTAAAGGAAAGCCTAGTCACACATATAGCTGTCACTAACAAATGATCGAATATAATGTGTAATTGTTGAAATATAAAATCTTATTCTGGAGGACTGGGAATGTGGCTTAGTGGTAGAGTGCTTGCCTAGCATGCATGAAGCCCTGGGTTCAATTCCTCAGCACCACATAAACAGAAAAAGCTGGAAGTGATGCTGTGGCTCAAGAGGTAGAGTGCTAGCCTTGAGCAAAAGAAGCCAGAGACAGGGCTCAGGCCCTGAGTTAAAACCCCAGGACTGGCAAAAAAATCTTATTCTAACTGTCTTTACATTGTAATAATACAAAAAGAATGGCAGAGTATCTGTTGGTGACCCAGATAATCCACTAAAAAAATAAATACATAAATAAGTAAAGTGCAATAGTGGAGATTGAACCTCATGCACACTAGGCAAGTGCTTTACCATTTGAACCAGGTCCTCTCACTCTGATCATGAAGCCTAGACATGAAAAATGTAGTGTCCAAGTAGCATCTCTTTCCAGCTGTTACAGATGGAACATTTTTCTGTTTTGCTTTCCTGCATAGATGACTCCCCCCATTCTGTGGTTATTTTGTAGGCATATCTTTGTGTAAGAAATTTCATACACCAGTCTTAATTTGAAAACAAATGAAAATAGCTTTCAAGTTCAAGTCTGTAGACCTGGCTAACCCTGCTAACTTTTTCTTTCCAAATTCTCTTGAAATGGATGTCAAAAAAAGTGTATGCATTTTGGTTCACCATGAAGGGCCTAGTTTTTGAAAGGAAGCTTCTGGAAAGCTGAAGGAGCCTTGGGAAGGAGCATAGCTGGGCTCTTGAGTTAGGTCACCAAGTCTAGAAGGCTATAACGGTCAGAAGCCGAAAAATAGAAATTGTGATGATAGGTAACAAGTCTAAAGAACAGCTCAAGTTTTCTCTGGCCCACTCTATGCATATTACCGTAGCATTTACCCCTACAAGTAAAGCCAGAGAAGTAGGAGAGATTCAGGCAATCTGCATGAAAGGGCTAAGGCTGTCTAGCATGTGGGCAGATAGCCAAGCCTAACCCTATATCCTAGCGTGGCCAATAGGAATGGCCCTGTTGGTTTGAAGGTGTCCTGTGTAAGACCTAAAGCAAAACAACATGGAAAAAATAGTCTGGAAAATGCATCAGTCAAGTTACCAGTAACTTATGTTAATTGGCCTCATCATACATAAAAGAACTGGATGACAGAAATCAGCAATATTAAAATAGAAAGTAAAAGAAGAAAAGTAAAAAAAAATATCTTAGGAAGCATTATTTTTCAACTTCTGCTCTTTGAACATTTGGAATCTATTATTTTGTTGTCGTTTCGTGGAGGGGTATTCTGTGCATTGTAAGTTTAGCAGTGGCCCTGGCCTCTATCCAAAAGATGCTTCTGGAAAGCAATGCCCACACTGTGTAAAACGAGACAAAGATGTCTCTCTATCCAGATAAAAATCACTGCCCAACCTCCAGGAGGACAAAATCAGTACTGGTTGTGAAACACCATTCTTTAGGAAATAGAAGTGACTTACAGAAAGGATAGTTTTTCAAGATTTAAATTCCTGTCAGAGGTATCAGAGAAATTATAATCTCTAAGACTTCTGTGATAGGAAAAATTGAAGTAAAGATGGATTTTATAGAATATTGCAGTAGAATAACAAAAATGTTTCAAACTCCCCTCCCCCCCGCCAAGATTATAAAGAAAGTCAAGGTTCATTTCCAAAGGAAGATATAGAATATGAACAAAGTAAAGAGAAAAAAGATATCATTTTGGGAGGCTCAACTTTTATCTAGTAAGAGTTGTAAAAGAATATATAAAAAAAAATGAGAATTTTTCAATGTGTCCTGAAAGTGAAGACAGGCATATTTTTTTCAGAACAAGGCAGCTTAAATAATATTTTAATCAATTATTTTTTTTCTTTCTTTCTTGGCTATATGGAGAAGGGGTATTGAACTCAAAACCTGGAACATACCAGGCAAGTATTCTCCTACAGGAGCCATGTCCCGTAGCTCTTTTTTGCTTTAGTTAAGTTTTTAGATGGAATCTCTCTGGATTTTTTTCCTGGGCCTCTCTATGTATTTAAGATTAATGAGAGCATCATCAAACCCTAAGAGCAATGAATTTCAATGAAACCATACCAGATACTTTAATAAATTTTTTGAGCACTAAAAGTAAAGATCCAAAAGGCTTTGAAAAAGAGAAAAAAAACCCACATTCTATTATATGTAAGAATTGAAATCATGCTGAAAATTTTAATCAGCATCTCAAAATACTAAATGATAGTGAATCAAAGCCTTCAAAACAGAGGCACAAACAAACCTAACAGAGTTGGTCCCTGCCTTTGATAGCTCTCTAGTGCAGAAGTGATATGTAGTCAGTGGGATCTATGCTGTGAACTTTGATCTCCTGACCTCCTGCTGTACTGTATGCTTCTATCCAGGAATACTGGGGCCTGGGTAGTGGTAATGATCCAAAATCAGCCACATGATGGGGGTAGGGGGTGGGGGGAGGACACACCGTGCTCTTTTTTTTTTTTTTTTGGCCAGTCCTGGGCCTTGGACTCAGGGCCTGAGTGCTGTCCCTGGCTTCTTTTTGCTCAAGGATAGCACTCTGCCACTTGAGTCACAGCGCCACTTCTGGCCATTTTCTGTATATGTGGTGCTGGGGAATTGAACCTAGGGCTTCAAGTATAAGAGGCAAGGGCTCTTGCCACTAGGCCATATCCCCAGCCCACACCGTGCTCTTGAAGGACACTGTGTTGTTTTGTTGGGATATTTGGTAGGTTAGGCATATGAAATGCTTCCTCAACTAAATGATGTTCTCAGCTTATTGTGTTCTCATGTCAAGGAACAATAGTGTTACATGAAATTGACTAGGAAACCCCAAAATAAAACCAAATAACTAGAGTTCAGGTCACCAGGTCTAGAAAGCAATAGTGGTCAGAAGCTGAAAGATAGAAATTGTGATTATAGGTAACAAGTCTAAAGAGCAGCTCAAGTTTTCTTTGACCCACTCTATGCATATTTACCATAGCGTTTACCCCTACAAGTAAAGCCAAATGATTTTTTGACAATGGCCTTGCAATGGAAGATACCCAAGGTCAAGTAAGAAATGAGTCTTGATCTGTCACAGTTCATCCCAAAGTCAACTCAGAATCAGCCACAGACCAAAAATCTTCAGGGAAATAAAGCAGGAGAAAAATCTTTCAGATTTAGGGCTAGCCAAAGAATTCCTAGAGTTGAGACTGATAGCACTGTGAAGTATTGCCCTTTCAAAGAGGATGAAAATGTACAGATGAGAAGAAAATATTTATAATCCACATGGGTGTCCCACATGACTAGAGTTTGAAAACTCAGCAGTAAAAAAAAGAAACAACAAAAACCAAACCCAATAGCATTCTGTTTAGAAAATGGACAAAAATACCTGAGCAAATATTTCACCAAAGGGATCTCTAAAATGTAAAAAAAAACCCAAGAAAACGAAGTGTACGAAAAGATGTCTGAAAGCATTACTCACTAGGGAAATACAAATTGAAATAAAAATAAACTATTATTATACATGCATCAGAATGACTGAAACAAGGAAGATAAGTGACAAAAGCAAATGCTGTCAAAGATGGTGAGAAACTGCGTCATGTATGCATTGCTGGTCAGAATATAAGTGGTGGAGACATTCTGGGCGTCAGCTTGTGAATTTCTAAAATTACGTGTCTGGATACCTTATAGCACACAAAGTCCCACCAAAATCAAAAGTTCCTTTGAACACAGGGTTCTGGGCATACCTGTCCCTATCGTAGTAGCCCAGTCTATAATAGTTGCAAGCAGGGTACAGCCAGGTGACCTCCAGAAGGAGAGTTAAGTCTCAGCTAATCCAGCCATAGCTACAATACTATTAGTCAGTTGCAGAAAGGGAGGCTGTTGATTCATGAAACAACCAAGGTGAATTGCCCGCTGCTGAGAGAATTGCGCCGAGTGAGAGGTGAGAAAGCCCAGTCCCAAATGTTTACTCCATTTTTAGAACATTTCTGAAATAACAAACGTGAAGAAATAGCAAAACAGATCCATGGTTGCTAGGGATTAGCCAAAGGCTGGCGGCGGGTGGGAGGGTGGTGTGGGGAGCACAAGGGGAGAGCAGGGGTGGTGGGGCTCATGGGACTATCTGAACGGCAGTGTCTCGAATGGGACCCCACCCTGGAGGGCTGGAAGAGGTTGCTGCTGAGACAACTGGGAAAAGGGTCTGTATGATTCCCAGGACTTGTGAGGGGTTTGTGTGATTCATACTGCTTACTTTGATGAAGCTGCAATGACCTCAGACCTGAAAGTTGAATTTAAAAATTCGATACTGCTTGATTTGATCTTTTATCAAAATTGCTCTTAGTTTAATTACCATTTCAGAATGACGTACCTAATGAGTCCATCAACATCTGACCACTCTCCATGATCTGGTTTGTGTTCCTTTTCAGGTCTTGCTTAGGATCAAGTCTTCGGTCTCTTAGAAAAAAAAAGACAGTATTATAGTAAATCTATAGGTTTCTTCTCCAATTTAGGGTAACATTGCAAGGTCTGCAGGTGACTTGCTATTCACACACACACACACACACACACACACACACCGCACAGATAGCAAAGAGAAACTCTCAGCACTGTATAGTGTTTTCTGGAAAAGTAGTTAACTTATAAGAAAGCCAGTTCGCAGATCAATTTATATTCTAGATTAAGATTAGGAGTGTAACAGAACTAACGTCAATATAGCTCACTAGTTGCATGGAAAATGCCATAATGAAACATTTTACTGTGTATAAAATATGCCAGTAAAAATAGCTTCCTACTTGTATTACATTTTTTAATGTTCTGTCCATTACCCTCTAGGGGTAGATAATACCCCTTTCTCGTTCTATTTTGTCATAGTCATCCTGACATTTTAATTAGCAGTAATTTAGACATAGAATTGTTTAAGGCAAACTACTAATACATTTTGCACTTTATTATTGTGTCTTTGTCTGTATAGTGCCTGTGTGTAAGATACTATACTCAGTAGGTACCAGTGGCCTGTAATCTTAGCTACTCAGGAGGCTGAGATCTGAAGATTGAAGTTCAAGACCAGGCAGGGCAGGAAAGTCCCTAAGACTCTTATCTTCAATAAACTACCAAAAATGCTGAAAGTGGAGCTGTGACAAAAGTGAGAGTGTGCTAGCCTTGTGCAAAAGGAAGCTCAAGACCCATGCCCTGAGTTGGAGCCTCAGGTCCAGTATACATGAGTGCACATACACTCACACATATGCAACACACACACGTGCACACACAATACTAACATACAGTTAATACTGCATTTTTATAAAAAGTCATGTAATATAGATTATATCATATGCTATTATACACTGTAGGAAAGAACCATTCCAAAAAGATATTAGGGCAACAGAATTACTTAAAAGATAATAAATTTAGGTCCTTTTGCCTTGCTATACACAACTGTGATTTTCATATGGATTTAAGAGTTTAATTCCGGGGCTGGGGATATGGCCTAGTGGCGAGAGAGCTTGCCTTGTATACACGAGGCCCTGGGTTCGATTCCCCAGCACCACATATACAGAAAACGGCCAGAAGTGGCGCTGTGGCTCAAGTGGCAGAGTGCTAGCCTTGAGCAAAAAGGAAGCCAGGGACAGTGCTCAGGCCCTGAGTCCAAGGCCCCGGACTGGCCAAAAAAAAAAGTTTAATTTCTCTTCTAAAAGAAAATATGAAAAACACACAGTTGCACGTGCACATACACACACACACACACACACACACACACACACGTAAAGAGATATCTGGAAGTAAATTTATTTTCCTTATAATTAGGAGGAAGAAATCCTTCAAAGTATTAAAATACAGGAGAAAGTGTAAAGAGTTATTCATAGATTCACTGTATAAGTGATAAAGGTTTTGTTATATTAAAAATCCCTAATGTATTTGATGTTCATATTCATGATCTGTTATATAAACATGATAAATAAATCTAACACATGCTATTCTCTTACAAATAAGAAAAGAAGTGACTATTTTAAGGTAAAAGCAAAAAACAACACATAAGCAATAAATAAGCCTTTAAATACTCAACCAGTTCTTAAGAAAGAAATATAAAATAAAATGAAATAATGTTTTGTGCCATTTGATTGAACTTTTACTATCTGACCTGGAGAGTTTTTAAATTATTTATAGAATAATTTATAGAAATATCTAATACTTCTAGACAGCATTTTAATAAATAAATATGTTACAGATTTAATAACACTGATTTATTTTTTCAAAGCAGAATGTGTATAAAAAAGTCTTACTTCCAATTAATTTCAGCACTAGTGATGGTGGTGTTGCAGGCTGCCGAAACTTCCACCAGTGCTAAGAGTACTATTATGTTGTCATCTCACAAGATGCAGAATAATCAAAGTCTTATGCACAAAGAAATTAATTACAGCATTCTTCATAATGAAGTTAAGTGTTCCTCAATAGGGAAATGTTTAAATTGCCATCATATACTCAGAATTCTGTGCAGCCATTCTAATTATATCTTTGAAGTGATTTTTTTTAATAATAAGGAAAAGTGCTTATGGTATAATGTTAAGTGATTAAGCAATGAATGTATGTTAAAATGTTTCAGGAGATTATTCTAAGTTTTTACAGAGTCTATTGCTGGTAGTGGAATCAGAATTGTCATTTTCCCCCTTACTTTCTGAAAGCTTTGTTTCCAGCCTCTGTAATCAGAAATGGTTTTTAATTTCTGAGAGTTTATACAGAGCACCAGAAGCATTTTTAAATTGATGTAGCTAATGCAGTTAATAAAACCACAGTATAAATAACATCTCAGCTCTGTCTTGGTTGACAATATTTTGGAAATGCTTGCATTTAGCATCATTTACTATTACATCTAAAATAACAGAGAGGAACGTTTATACAAAGGGAGATAAAATCCCTTTGTACTAGGAAGCCTAAGGGGTTCTGCTCACACCATCTGCATTTCCATGTGCATTAATTTTTTTTTTTAACAAGGTTTACTGTGAAAGCTGGTTCCCAAAGAAGTCAATTGTTTTTGGTGGTTAGTTTTTGTTGTTGTTGTCATCCATACCTTAGCAGGAGGCAGAATATCTGCAATTACTCTTTCTGTTTTTAACTGCCTTTGAATCCTGTCCTTTTGGGTTACACACCTGGTTTCTAGCCAGGAGAAGACAGGAGGAAAAAAAAATCTTTTATCTGTCGGTTATCAAATGTCATTTCCCCTTTAGCTTTGTTGAGGGTAAAAATCCTGCCTTTGCATCTGAAATTGGAAACTTCTCATCCTGGAGTCTGAGTATAATTCATTGGAAGGCTTTCTCTTATCTGTGTCTAGGATCAGCATTTAATCTGATCTTTATTTATATCCAGGTGAGACACTCAAAGACTCTCACCTTCCCTGAAATGCCCTGTATTTTGCCCCCTCGATCTGCCTATGCTGTTGCGAACAGCCAGTTCTTAATTATTTCTACACACGCATTGGGGCCGGAGGCAGTGGGGTCTGGCTTTTCTCTTCCCTTTGGGGGGTTGACCATTGGCTAGTTGTTCTTTCTGTTCAGGGTTGGTAGGTCCTGAGTTTGATTTTGGAGCCTTCCTAGTTAAGACATTCTTTGGCATCAATCAAAATGTACTTTGAGAACTTGTTTTGTATTTATTTCTCATGTGTTTGTTTTCACACCAGTTAGAATTTGTGTTTTTTTGTTTGTTTGTTTTTTTGGCCAGTCCTGGGGCTTGGACTCAGGGCCTGAGCACTGTCCCTGGCTTCTTTTTGCTCAAGGCTAGCACTCTGCCACTTGAGCCACAGCGCCACTTCTGGCCGAATTCTATATATATGGTGCTGGGGAATCGAATCTAGGGCTTCATGTATATGAGGCAAGCAGTCTTGCCACTAGGCCATATTCCCAGCCCCTAGAATTTGTATTTTATATATTTATTTGCACTTACTCTACTCAAAGAATTAACAGTTGAAGTATATTAAAGGAGTAAACTTCCATATATGCGTGTTTTAAAGTTCTTAGTGACTTTGATATGTCTACTGAACACTAGGAACATTTATTATTTACCCATTTTTCACATAAATAAAACCAAAACTGATGATTAGTAAAGTTTAATCATTCCCCCACCCCAAGGCTACTAGGAGTCACTGATGATTTTCTTTCTAAATCCAGCGTTCCAGCTGCTTTGAATGACAATATGGAGTTCATTGCAATAGAATGCGTTCTAAGGATATTGTTGATGCTTTCATCAGACTTCTCCAAAGGATTTTTAAATTTATTTCCTATTACGGTACCTATGTCTACAGCCTACTTCCGTGCTGAAGACATCATTTTCTCTGTAATCTTATTAACCCTCGTTTCTTATAAAAGAAGTCCAAGTTCTTCACCATGGTAAGGAAAGTCTTCCCACTCTGGCCCCAAGCTCCTGTTCCTTTCTTGTCTGCTGCCTCTGCCTTCTAACACTAGACCCAGATTTTGTAGCAGATTTTCCTTTGCCATCTAATCTCCGCCACCCATTCTCATCTGTGTGATGTGCCCAGAGCAGAGAGGTTCTCATGTTTTCAGGTTACTAGCCTCACTGGAAGGGATGGTTGAAATGTAGATTCTTGAACCTGACCTCCAGTGTTCTGATCAGCAAATCTGGGCCCCCAAAAGTTGTATGTCTAATCCCTTCCCATATGCTCCTGTTGCTGCACATCTCATACCACACTTCAAGAAGTGTTGCGTTAGGTATTCTTGAAGAGGCCAGCTAAACTGCTGTGGCCGTCTTCTTCCGGTGCAAGGCATGTTTAATTGTTCTCCACATTTGTTGTCAAGTTAATTGTTATAAAAATAACTTTTTTGGTAGCTGGAGTATGGTTCCTTACTTAGCTGTCTTCTTTATCATGGACAAGACATGCTCTTGTGTTTAAATCGCCATGGGTAAACATAATGGGAATGCAGTATGAATTTGAAGGAATAAATAATGTACACAGACACATTTGTTCATTTAAAGTTGCTTGTGTAGGCTGATTCTTTGCTTCACTGGTTTTCCTTTTATGTCTGCTTCCAAATCAAACTTCTGTTTCTAGGGAAACTATCATAGGCAAATAGCTACTATTTTCTAGATTATGTGTTACATGTCTCTATCTCTATAGAGTGATATGAGATAGAAATACAGAGATAAGAGCTATATAGATATTAATTTACAGCAAGTTCTATGCATTTATCTATCTCATCATTCTCAAGTAGCTTGCATGATATTTTTACACTATTCCTGTTTAGTATGAGGAAACTGAGGCTCAGAAAGGTTAGGACTTTTTAAAACAAATATTTCATAACCGAAGAGTAGCACAAAAATAAGATATGAATTCAGCATTTTCATACTCCAGATTTGTCCCACTCTTCTTCCTCTAAAATTAACTGTCATTTGTCTTCTGGCTTGTTAAGATGATGGGACAGTGGCATATCTCCAGGTAAAATAAAAGGTGACCTCTGTGCTTGCAGATGGTTCCTGCTCTCCTCTTCGTTCTTTACATTCAGGTTCAATTTCTGCATTTGAGACTTCTATTAAGCACATCTCTGGCTGCAGTTGGGGAAAAAATATCCACTGTGGTACCCCAGGACATTATTAGCTCTTGTCTATTGGTTAATTTATATAATGGAGAATTTTTTTTCTGGATTTACTCTGTTGACATTATTCCATACACTAAGTATCTATATTTGGCCTATTCATTTATAAAAATTTCTAAGCTTAAATTTGAAATATAAACAAAATTGATCTTAGTTAATTTTCTTAGATGCACTCAACAAAGCTCCAGCTTTGTACTCTGAAAACAAATTATTATAAAATTATTACCCTATGACAAGTGGTGAATATATCTGATGGAGATAAAAGAGAAAGAATAAGAAGATGAACTTGACACTATATTATTTTTTGCTGACTGTCCTTGTAGTTCCCACATCTTATTCCTCTATTACCAATGAGCATTGGAAGTACATATCAGATATTTCATAGATTTTTGTTTATGGATTTTTTTTTTTGGCCAGTCCTGGGCCTTGAACTCAGGGCCTGAGCACTGTCCCTGGCTTCCTTTTGCTCAACGCTAGCACTCTGCCATTTGAGCCACAGCGCCGCTTCTGGCCATTTTCTGTATATGTGGTGCTGGGGAATTGAACCCAGGGCCTCATGTATACGAGGCAAGCTCTCTTGCCACTAGGCCATATCCCCAGCCCCCTATGGATGCTTTTTATGTTTAACTATTTTTCAGATGATTTGAATATATTTTTACTAAACATTGCAGTTATATTAGAATGCATTTAAATCAGAAATGAGTGATTTGTCAACCTGAACCCAATAAGTCAATTAAGAATATTGGATGAAAAAGAAGGAAAAAGATTGAGGTTGGAAATAAAGCGAAAACAGGTTCACTAATATTGTTCTTCTATGTTGTCATCCTGTGACAGTAGATAAATCATTGACACTAATGTTCACATCTGTCATGAGATGCTGGTTACACTACAACAAAGTGAGGTAAATATATTTTTAACAACCCACAAAATGCAATAGTACTTGCTTTAAGAACACCAGGAAAATATAAGAAGTAAAAGTGCTTTATTATAAGGTACCAAGGGATCATGTTCACTCTGTAATAGACCTCAGAGATAGTGTTGTTCTAAGATACCAAAGATGTACAAATGCATGAGTATAAAAAAAGTCAGGAAACCTATCGAAAACATGCAATTCTTTTAGTTGTCATGAGCTCTAGGACAGAGTTTTTATCAGCGTGATCAAATAAATTGGACAGGTCATATAACAAGTTAGGCCATGCCAACATTTTTTTATAGAAGAAACAGATGTCGTCTTCTTTTGGGAACTACATCCTGCACACATCCCCTCCTGATTACTTCACTGCAGATAGGAGCTCCCACGCCACCCCCTTTTCCCCTTCACAAGCGGGCCACCGTCCCTAGCTGTGTATTTTTAATCACTTTCTACAGCAATCAAGTATCTGCCATCAGAGAAACCATTTTCCAGCTTCTTATCTTTCAATGCTGGGTCTTGCTAAACAGATTTAAGATAAGAGCAACTGGCTGTCAATGCCCTTCCTCAACACAGAGGTCAGAAGCTTCACTAGGGGAGCCTGGACTATTTGAAATCTTAGTCATCTCCAGATTCAAACGCATTTTCCCCCTCTTTTCCTCATAAAGGTCAGAGATTTTAGGTAGTCTCTCATTGGAAAAAAGAAACCTGTAAGTCCTATGTTATCATTAATACATATTAATAACTAATGGTCATTTTATGCTTCAAGTTAGAGGAAGAATGTTGTTAACTAACCACTGAAAACCTTTGAGGTTTTGATATTTGTGAAAGGACTAGTGATGGAGGAAACTGGATGAAGTCAAATCCTTGTCACCAGGATGAATTCTTTAGCTTTGTCCTGGAGATTCTACCTTCCCCCTCAAAAGTATGAGGGGATTGACTAGTTACTAGTAAGCAGTCAGCTAAGGATCAAAATTAAATCTGGCATAAAGGAATATTCAGAGGTAAATAAGCCCCCCCCCCTCCACCAGTAGGAATACAGGAAAATACATTGTAAAGGGAAAATGTGAACTCTTTTCTCTGGTCAGGGATGTTTTCAAAAGGAGGACATAAAAAAGGACCAGATGTACAAATAAGAAGGGTCTTTCTAGGGTTCAGAATAGATACATCCTGGGTAACTTAATAAGGATGGGTTAGTTTATCCTTTGAGATCCGTTTGGATTCTTGGATCCTCTAGAACAGCTTAACTCTGATTGCACAGTAATCAATCGTCACTCACTGTTATTGTATATGCTGCTAGGCAACCAGTCAATACATAAAACATTTGGGTAACAACTTTTCTTGTCCTAATATTTTAAATAGCAAGTACTTACCAGACAATCATTATTAGAGAAAATTTTAAAAGATAGGATTTTTTTTATAATGAGTGTATAATCATTTCACAATGAGAAATTACAACTAATTAAAATGTATTTCTTATACAGTTTAGTCCTCCAGTAATAGAATTCTTGGGAAAGAATCCAGAAATATGTCTCCTTATGGATTTTAACGGACTTGTTTTTATTATTTTTTTAAAAAAAGTATAGCTGGGTCTAATTTATGTTGTAGTAGATTACATTTTCCAAAGGTGGTCACACCAATAAATCCTATCCCAAATGACCTTCCTACAGGTGATGCTGAAATGTAGCCATTGAGCATCTGGAGATGAGCCAACCTTCCTGACTTAGATCAGCCCAATAAAATGCAGCAGAAATAATGCTGTTGTCTAGGTTTTAAAAAGCAGTAGAGTTTTCCTCTGGTTCTTTCTCCCTCTCTAGATGCTTGAATTTGAAAATCAATGATGTGAGGAGGCCCAACCTCACCTATGCAGTAAATTCCCACAAAGAAGATCACATAGAAAAGAACTGAACTCAGCTGACCGTTGGTGTCAGCACATCTATGGATTGGTTCCGGCCTAAAGCCTTGCACTTTAATATTCCATCTGAGGCCTCAAACATTATAGAGGAGACTAGCATTCTTCATTGAGCTCTATCCAAATTGCTTATTCAGAAAATCTACTAGCGTAACATCACTAGATGACTGGATTATTTCTTAGGAAACGTTATCCAGGTTTTCACATCTAAACTCATACTGGCTTCTGACATTCACTTAAGAATTTCTTTCTTTTTTATTTTTTGCCAGTTCTGCAGCTTGAACTCAGGACCTGGACATTGTCCCTGGGCTTTGTTTGCTCAAGGCTAGCACTCTACTACTTGAGCCACAGCGCCACTTCCAGCTTTTTCTGTTTATGTGGTACTGAGGAATCAAGCCCAGGATTTCATGCATGCTAGGCAAGCCCTCTACCACTAAACCACATTCCCAGCCCACTTCAGAATTTCTTTTGAATAGAAAAATACTCCTATTTTCAAGTTATGTCTACACGTCCAAAAAATCAGCTGTCAGTTTGTAAAATAAGAAAAAAAATCTTTAGAAAATCATCCAAGTCTAAAACTTGTGGTACTATTTCCTTGATTTTCTTCAGTGCCCAATTAAATAAACACAGTTAAAGACCTTAATGCCTTGTAATACTGGAGCAGTCTGTACTGTTTATATTCTCAGATGTGGCACCAATCAGAATCCTTTCTAACATTTTGTGCTGAACGACACAGACCTTGGCAATGAGTAGCTGTCACTTAAGTTATTAAGATCATGTAGAGTTGGGATAGCCCGCTGCTGCAGGCTTCAGATAAGTAGAAGCTGGTCTAGAAAGAAGCTTCATTGAGAGAATATAGTGTAGGGAGAGATAGTTATGTTTCCACAGCATTAGTACCAATCTTGATTTTTTTTATTATGTGAAATTCCTAGTCAATTTTTCTAAGGAGGGATTTTTCCCCCCAACTTCCCTGGATTTTTATATACTGAAACCAAAGAGTTGGAAATGTGCCCTGATGTGCAGAACACAGACTATGTAGACAACACGAAAGAGCCCAGGGAGCGGTGAAGTTCAAAGAGCCCAGGGTGTGGTGAAGTTCATTATCTACAGGAAAGTATTGATTTCCACGATGTACTGTTTACTGTGCTGGCTATGACCATCCAGTGAATGGTGCAATCATTGCCTTCCAAAAGTGGTGCAGTGAACATGTCCCAGCAGTGTTAGGGACAGGAGGAGGTGAGATGGGAATATAACTTTGGTTTTAATCTCCTTGCTTAGATCTTTTTTATTTTACCTCAAAGTGGAGGCTTAGTTCTGTATTGTCTGCATTTTCAATGGGGATATACTACTTCCAAGGGATTGAAAGTGAGCTCCTATGAAGAAGATTGAAAAAAAAAATTAAAATCCAGCCCAATAAACTCTTATATACTACAGAGGGTTTTCCAACCATGTTTAAAGTAAACTCTACAAACAAATTCTTATATATTAATTAGGGTGTGTTGGGATGGGAAGATCATAAAGAATAAAATGTTACAGAAACCCCCCCCCCACACACACACACCCTTCCTTCTCATTTTATTTAGCAAAAGGCTTCTTTTTTAATCAGTAAGGTGTCAAAGTGCAAGGAAATCAGGGGAATTCATCTTCATGTAGAGCTATCTTCACATTGTGGAAAGGCAGAAAGAAAAGGAAAAAGAGGGAGGAAGGGAGAGAAACAGAGGAGAGGTTGAGGAAGAAGACAGACAGGAGGAAGGGGGGAGGGAGAAAGAGAGGGAGAGAAGAGGTGTGAACACAAGAGTGGAGGCTTTGTGATGTAAATGTCTCCTAAAGGCCACATCTCTGAATATCATCCCAGTGGTGATTGAATTTTAACATAACTATTAGAAAGGATATACACTAACCAGAAATCTGTGAAGTATGTATACGTTTTTATCTTTTCATCCTTAGGCTATGCTAACCTTCTTTAAAAAACTATTCTTAAAACAAAAATATCACGGTGAAAGTATTCATTTACATTTTTCAAGATTTATCCTTTATGTCCGGAAAAAAGTATAGCGGATTAAGGCAAATTATTAACAGAAACAATGTGAAGGATCTGATCTTCTACCTCCTAGCATGTATTCTGAAAAGGTAAGGAACAAGCCATCATGATTGGTCTTGATTTGATCTTTTAATATGAGAACATAAAAACCTCTATTGTTTTCAATGCTAAATGAGACAACTTTCTGGAGAAAACTTAAGCTATTATCAATGTTGTTGTTGCCACTCTGCTAGTGACAATGTTATCAGCATTTTTTTTTCTTATGTTTGGAGGCACATTGTATTTACCAAGCGCAAGTGTCAATTTGCTCATTAGAAGGCAAGTATTTTCTGAACAGGCAGAGAAGTTTGTGTTCCTGGCCTTTCGATAATAAGTCATTCATTGTTTCTTTTTGTTAACAAAATGGCAGTCTCAGTAGGCTGCACCAGGCGCTTGGAGGGAGCAAATGGCTTGATGGAGAGCTGGTACCTAATTAGTTTTGTATAAATGAGTGCTTTACAGGTTAGTGACAAGCATTATGTTAACTTGAAATGCTTGGCATAAAATACTAACACTTTAAAACAAATTTGAAAATTATCAGCTATCGATTAGACTTTCAAAATTTCTGATCATTGATTAAAAAAGCACAATGTCTTTATTCTTCAGTAAGAGGTTAAGCGAGTAGTAAAAATGTAAGATTTGCAGAGATGATAGAATTCATTACTTGTTCTGCATGTTCTATCTAAATGGCTTCAGTGATGAATGATATGGAAAAGGAATTGTTACACCACATCAAAGTAAACCATGTGAAAATGTCTTCCTTGAACACCTAGTCCATAGAACCTAACTTCTTTAACAAAGTAGAAAGAAAAAGAAAATTGTAACACATTCTTGTGAGCCAAATGGTACCATTACTTTTCCATTTTGTTTCTAAATTGCTTCTCAGAAGAATATCTTTGAGTGTCATTTCAAAACATATGATACTGAAACCTGAAACCCACCCAAATTGAATTGCAATGATTAACATAGTTCCAAAGGGTGCTCAGAGGAGGCAAATGATCAGAAGCCAATCAGCAGTGGTCTCTTCTGGTACTTGTTGGGACATCAGTTTGTACATAGCAGACAGTATATATGGAGAATTTGTTTTGAGGGCCTGATGGGTTTATTCGCTGTTAGAAGAGGCCAAGGAAGACAAGTGTTCTCATAACTTCTGCTTTGTCTCCTGAATAACTCCACACCAGATTTTGTCTTCTTGACTAAACTTCATTCTCTGGTGCTCACTGATAGTCTTTACTGATGCTCGTAACTCAATCCAGAATGTATAGACGGGTGAGCTAGAGCGTGGGAGTTAGTCAGACCTAATTTTGAATATTATCACTACCAATATTTACTGGGATTCAGAGCAACTTACTTATTGTCTTTTATTCCTTTTCTTTTTACCCACATTTACTTCAAGGCCTTATTATGTAAGAATTAAAAGAGCCAACATAGGTGACATGCCATGTGTAGTGAGCACAAAGATTAGCTGGTGTGAGCTGTAATTATTATAAACATCATCGTATTCTTCACTACTGTTATCATCAGTCACAATGCTTCTTCATCTTATCCCTTAGTCTACTGAAACCAGTGACACGTCCAAGTCCTTACCTATGTGCCTGCCCCTAAGCAAGTGGCAAGTGATGAAACAGAGATTGAGATGAGGGAGAAAGAGAGTAAGAAGAGATAGGCATAGAAGGAGAAGGAGGAGGAGGAGGTGGTGGTGTAGGAGGAGGCTATACTTGTATAACCTACTCTCAGAAGTAACAGACCTGATAAAATGTAGGAGGGAGCAATACAGCATAGGGAAATTGGAGATGGAGATCGTTGGCAGTCATGTTGGGGGCAGCTGCAGCTACGTCTTTTTGTAGACTTCCTCTTTTTGCAATCTGTGATTGAAGTGAATCACCATCTAGATTTAAAATGTCCTAATGGTCAGTGGCTGAGTGCTTGCCTAATACATGTGAAGCACTTGGGAAATCCTAAGCACAGCAAAACTTATATGTCATATTACATTTATACAATGTATGTTATGTATTATATAGAAGTTATGTTTACATGAAATGTAAGACATTGCTGTGTATGTATAGTTATATATATTCTTTATTGCATCCACTTACTCTTTAGGTCTCAATTTTCATGATAAGCAATATTTTCAGGAAAGGTTTATTTTCCCTTTTAATATGAGGGAGAAGCTCCTCCCCCAACTCAGTGTATAAAACAAAACAATCATGCTCTATGTGTCTGGTGTGTGATGTACAGTGAGATTTGACTTCATTGCCCTGTTCCAAAGTTCTATCATCTAGAGTATCATGTTTAAAAGAAAGCCATTCTTTCAGCTTTTGCCACAGAACTGTAAAACTATCTCTGAAGTTTGTCAAGTAAAATAGACACAAATATGGCTCAAAGGCTAAAGGGGAAAAAAAGGAATGAAACAATAATCTGACTCTGTAAAAAAAAATAACAACTTGGAATACAACAATAGCAAACATATCCAGGAAAAGTATTCCACTTTAGGAGGGAAATGGGGGACATCAGAGGATGAAATATGGAACTGAAGGAGAGGGGATCCCAATGGAGAAACAAAACAGCAACCTCAGAGCATTTTATGCAAAGTATTGTCAGTGTTTGGGGGCCAGCTACAAGGAAAAGCAGGTACACAGCAGAGGTTGGGGCATGATGGAGAGAAAGCTTACAGAATGTACTCTCAGGAGCCTCGTGAGCAGAGCCGTCTCCAACTTAAGTGTCAATGAGAGAATATAAACTCGTGCGACGCCACAGGAAGATCAAGCTGAAGGGTTTTTTCCCTCAGCCATTTCCTAGGAAAAGACTAGGAATTGATAATCGTAAATTGACCCAGAAAGCCTGTAGGCAAAGCAGATGGTCCTTTTTTTGTTTGTTTGTTTTTAACTGCAGAAACCAATCTCAGGTTTCTTCTGCCAGAAAGCATGTGTGTTAGTTTGCATGTTTTAAAAAGAATCCATGTAGTTCTTGAGAATTACAGAAAAGCAGGTTTGAATTTTGTCTCATCTTCACTAACTATAACATTTTAGGAATTTTGGCTGGATGCTCAAAACCTCTATTTCCTGGATATAAAACCCTGGCACATAGTAGGTGCTTTGTGAGTTGTATTAATAGTGGATATTTTTTTCCCAAAGGAATCCGATGCCCCATGTTTTTAGGAATTCAAGCTCTAATTGACTAGAGGACTCCATAATGAATTTATGTCTTGTTTGGGAGAAATGAACAATAATAAAACTCAATCCTCCTCTACCTGCAGTGATACAAGCAATGCTCAGTACGTTCCTTTGGGTTGATTGCTTTTTGGTCTGTGGAGATACAGTCTCCCTGTAATTCATGATCTTCCTGTCTCAGCCTCTGGAATACTGTGACTATTGGAGTATACCACTGTACCTGATTTGTATTAACTTTTAATTACATAGGACCATACTAATTATATATAGACTCATAGTCTTATGATGAAAATATCCAAATTGCAAGCTGTAGGAATACAGAAACATCATCGTCATCATTTTTAAATAGTTGCACAAGAGGTCACAGTTCAACATTTCAGCTTATGTGTATGATTCACCTTGATGAGGTGTGCATGGGAGAGACCATGTAGTGTCAGTGGTTTGAGGATTTAGAGGCATTTGGGTATGTATGAGTTTGTCACAGTGAGTTTATATCAGCAATTAATACCTACACTGAAAAATGTCCCAATCCTATTTGTAACTTCCAAAAGCTTTTGCCAAAGTTTAAAGGATTCACCTTACATATGTATTTCACAGATACAAAGTAAAACTGTTGGGTACTAGTTTTCCAAAAACTATATAATCATATCTGTTTTAATTTGTACTACAGATTTGTATCATACAATCTAGGTATTATTTACTGATGCCTCAGTTTATAGATACCAATTAATATTTTTTAAAGTATCAAATCAAGTCATTCAATAGGTTGTGAATTGAGTAACTTGACTGTACTGGTATCCTTTCAAATCTTGTGGATTATATACAGATGAAGATAAGGTCAGTCCTCATCTCAGAGTATTGCCCATCTAAGAGGAACAAGACACAGACTATTGCATTATGACTCAAGCTTCGGCTATACATTATCGTACCTGATTCAGTATGCTTTCAGTATCCTGCTATTATTTGCTTTCAATATCCAAAATAAGGATTTAATTCTAGTTTGGAAATACAAGTTGTCATATGACCTTAAAAAATAGACTTGGACATTCAACTAATCAAGAAAATATTTTTTACTTTCCTTAGTAAGTATTTAGGACATGGTATAGCTTCCATAAGTGTTCAGGTTCATTGCTTTTTTGTTGTTTGCTTTTCTTTTTACTTTTTTTAAACTTGAACTTCATAGCATTTCTCTACAAGAGATAATGAAGACATTTTAGAGATGAAGACATAGGTACTCAGGAAAGTTCAAATGAATGCAGCTGACAAGTACCAGAGGCCTTGACCAGACCATCTGGCTCGAATTTCTGAGCCCTCTATAATTCACTAGAGATGTTCTGTGACAGCTCTGAAAATAAGTTAAATCCAGTCATTTTTAATCTAGTTTGGTTAATAGTTACATAGATAGGGGGTTAAAAATTATTTGCTTTACTTCCATCCTGAATGAGAGTTGGTTCTTTTTTGGTAATATTCTTGGCTGAACTTTTTATATGCTATCCTATTCTTCCTGCACAGCCTCAAGTGGGACTGTTTCTAAAGAGGAAGAATAAAGACCTGTGGACATCACAAATGATTGCAAGTGGCCATGACTTTTGGGAACCTTGATGCCGTTTTCATGATGGGATTTTTTTCTATCGAATGGTTCTGTCCATGTGTTTGCACATTCCCTGTTGGGAACCTTGTTAGCACTTTTGGCAGCAGCCCCCTTTGGTACTCCTTCATTCATCCTTTAGATGAACGCAGTCCATTTGTGCTGAGATGAAGAGAGTGAATACGGAAGATGTGGCTCTTGCAAGATTACAGCGTGAAGGAGAAGACAGGCTGTTCCATTTATCCAATTAATTGTAAGCAGGCGATCACTACACCATGAAGGATACAGATGAAATTTTAAGAAGAGAGTGAAAGAATGGAAGGACACACTTGAAAGGATGCTCAAAACTACAAGACAAACATAAGCAAAATCACGGGTAGCAAAACAACTCCATGACTCCTCTTTCTAGTCACCCTGGTTAGAGACTAGCAAGGAAGGGACAGGAAGAATGGAATGAGATGACAAGGCAGAGGCAGGATCTAGTTTGTGCCAGACCTGAAGTCCTCCACTAAGTATTCAACCGCTTCCTTTAAAGAATGCCATTACTTGTTCTAGGGGGTTTTGTCTTAACAAGTCTATGGATGTGTATAGTCACTGCCTCTGAATTCTTCCCTCCCCATCCCCTTTCCCAAACCAACCCCATCAAGTTCCCCTGTTCTACTTTCATGCACACACAGAAAGGATTTTGGCTCTATTTACTCTTCTTTTCCCTCTCTGTCCATATACCCATTCCAACTACTACCTACAGCCAAGACACAACTTGTTTCAACTTTCTATAGTATTCACTTTTGTGAAAATACAGTTAATTGTTCAAAGGGATATTGCACATGAATGTACTATTCTTTAGACAATAAGTATAAGCATACTTTGCTATTCCTGGATCCACTCAAAATCTGGAAATAGAGGCATGACTCAAGTGGTAGAGTACTAGCCTTGAGCAAAAAATCTCAGGGACAGTGCCCAGGCTCTGAGTTCAAGTCCTAGGAACACACACGCACACACACACTCTCTCTCTCTCTCTCTCTATCTCTCTCTCTCTCTCTCTCTCTCTCTCTCTTAAGCAGGACCAAGGGGAGCCCCAACTGTGTTTCTAAAAGATCATGGATATGAAATTAAATAAAATTGTGAAACAACAGTGTGAGGGAGGAGTGTGTTGTCAAAGAGAAAAGAACTTTGTAGAAGCCTAGAATACTCAACAAATACTGCTGGGAAGCCAGCATCACAAAAACAGTCTTAGTGGCAGGATTAATTCCATGATTCTTTCGTCCATCAGGCAGTATGAAATAGTTTCTAAAGTTATTTTCTTGGTATTTGGGATTGGAATAGGCCCGACTGCTAGGCAAGCACTCTTTACCCGATCCATGTCCACAGACCATTATTTTGAGACTGGAACTTGCTAACATTGTCCAGACTGGCCTCAAACTACAATTTTCCCATCTCTGCCTTCTTAGTAGCTGGGATTATTGGAATAACCCACCACATTGTCTTTCCTGATTGTTCAATACCGTTCTATTTGTCTCATTTCATTCCATTTCATAGGCAAGGATCAGAAGGCTCAGTCAGGGTCCAGGAATGGAAGCAATGCAGCCCCATCTCCTTTGGTTATTACCAATAACTGAGCATGGAGAAATTGGAGAGATATTTGTTGTGTTTTTAGAATAATGAGACAACATAACGTACAAAGAGAAATGATCTCCCATAAATAAACAAGATGAGACTTTAAACACAGAATCTAAAGAATCTTTCCGTTTGTAAAGACTTGGGTTAGACTTAAGCAGTGGAATGCTATTTTCTAGTTAGGGAAATCTCAAAACTAAGTAAGAAGCAGAGACTTGGGTGAAAAAAAAAATCCCATCTCCACTCTGCTTTGCTCAAATGTGGGTGCATTGTCCTTACCCCTGATACCAAGTGTTCCCTTATAAATATGAGACAG
This sequence comes from Perognathus longimembris pacificus, assembly GCF_023159225.1. Lineage (NCBI taxonomy): Eukaryota > Metazoa > Chordata > Mammalia > Rodentia > Heteromyidae > Perognathus > Perognathus longimembris. The sequence goes on along the minus strand of NC_063181.1, from coordinate 38,988,480 downwards.
AAAACCTTTGTAGAGTTTCTATGACTTAAGCCACAAAAGAGATGCAAACGAATGCTATCTCCTTGGGATAAGTAGGGAGTAGAAGGAAGCACATAGTCAAATGCATTCATTTGGAAAAGCCCTTTTATCCATAAACCTCCACAAATGAAATGTACTGTGGGGTTTATGATTTATAGCTGTTCTCCGGTCAGTGTTTTAATTCAAGATGCACCATGTTAATTTGGGGCATAGTTCTATTTACTGTTTTGGAGTTGTTGGTGATTGGCCGGGAGCCAGGAAAGAGGACAGCTAGGAGAGCAGATGTAAACTGTAGGAGCTGGTGGTATGGAATCGGAGGAGGCAGCTGCCTGGGGGGTGGAAACCAGAGGGGCCCGGGGGATGCTGAGGGGGCATCACAGGCAAAGCTGTGTGGCCTGTCTCTGCCACGGTGGACAAGAACCGTCTGAGGATGACTCAGAAAAGTGTGCAGACTTTTAGACCTTTTTCTTTCTTGGTTTGTAACAGGAGGAGGGAAGGGTGTGCCTGGCTAGCCACTCAGAAGATGTAATCTACTTAAGAAGACAGGGAAGAAGCAAGTGATTGTAAATATGTCCGTGGTCCTTGTACCATTCTCCCTGCTCCAGAGAGAGAAAATATCCCCATGAAATGAGACAGTTTGCCCCCTGTCATATTTCTTAGAGGCATGGTACAATGTGTGCTCACATTTATTATTCTAATTCTAGTTTTAAACATCATACATGTTGCTATCATTGTCTTCCCCTGAAGAACAGTTTCTTGCTCCATAACCCAATCATGACTCTCACCTGTTTCTCCACTGTCCTATTTGAGTAGTTAGCTCAATGCAGCCATCCTTCTTCCTTCCATCAATTTATCGAGCACTTAGCTCTATTTGAGCATTTTATCTGAAAATTGGGTAATATTATTCTTTGGCTAATTGGAGCACTGAAGTTTAAAGAAGTTAAGCTCAGTTGCCTATAACTTGTAGAAATTCATGATTCCAAAGTAGGTTTGTCAGGCTCTGGTTCCACTGTGACCTCAAACCATCCTTGTTCCTCAGTAAGATCTTTCTTTTATGCTATATTTATAAATGAGCAGGTGTTATCTGCCCTCTTTATTGAGAGACTTTATCTTTCAAAGTAGGAGGAAGGGATTGGAAAGGCATTCGTTGGCCACTTAACCATGTGCCATATTGAATTGCAAGTATCTTCTCATGGTTCTTAGAGAAGAAAAGTCATAAGGAGTGTTTTTATTCCTATGTGGTAAATGAAAATACTGTTTAGAGAAATGGAGTTTACTCAAGATCATCTTGCTGACTGATTTGCTTTTTAATCTATCCTATCTATTAGTTACCTGAAACATGGCTACCCAGTATTAAAAAGTCCCTCTTCTTGATGCCCTTGTAGCTTAAAAATAGACAATACACTAATAAAACTATTAAGAAGTATTCTAGACATTGTATGAGAGCAGAATCATATGCTAACCTAAAAGAACCAAAGATACCAGTCATCACACTTGGACTTTTCTCTTTTTAAGAATGAATCCCCACCGTTGAATTAGTGTGGTCTGTACATTGAAGGAGCTTGAGGGGTGGGAGAGTCTTGTCAGTGCAGGAAAAAGTGGTTAAAAATGAGTTTCTATTTGTAAAAATTGACAATTTTGGGGAATACCATAATCCCTTTAACAGGATTTTGTTTCCTTGAACACTGAAGCAACCATGGACTGGAGTAGGATGTACAAAGTGGTTTCATCTAGCAAAGGTTGGAAAGCAAAGAGGAAAACTCCTACAAAACATCGTAGCAAACCCTTGACTGGAATTCTGGTTACATCATCTTGCATTGCATTTCTCAGCAACTGTATTTAGTCAGAGAAGGTTTCACCTCCTACCTCCTAATGCCTTTTTGCCCAAGAGAACTCTTAATTAAAATAAACCTTCTTGAAAAGATTTTCTTTTCCACTCAGATGCCTATACATTGGCCCATGTGGATAGAGAACTCTTTTAAAATCTGTTCTTTTTTTTGCTATAGTCTATTTCCTTGTCATGTTCGAAGATCCCATCAACACTCCTAGTGTGGTTATATGCTACCTCATTTCTACCAATTTTGCACAATTTTTATTCTTTAGAGTCCTTGTCTCTTTCTGAATTCACACTAACAAGCCTTACATTTTTCGAAGCAATGAGATTTGCTGAGCAATTTTTTGAAGCCGACTGCTGCCTGAGTTTCAACATGGAAGAGAATCGGCATAATATGTGTAAGTTAGTAGTTATGAGCCAGGAGCTGTCTAGACCCGACAGCGGTGTGTCTTCCAAATTGCATTGTAGATCAGGTACGGTGTATGAGGACTGGTGAATTCTTCAGGGTTTGAACTAACACAAGATTTATAAGAACTCACACTTAGTTCTGAGTTTACTTTAATGAAAGTAGCAACAACTTATACAATTACCTTTTCCAATATAGAAACAGTTTATTCAAACATGAATATGCGTCCTCTCATCAGATAATATGTTTTTCAGGATTTTCTTGATGCGTTTCATCTTTCTGGTGCTAGGCCAGTGCCCTAGAACTTTACTTTCTATGGAAATTTAGTTATTCAGTTAAAACCTGGAAGAATTAGTATATTCAAAATTTTAGCACAATGTTAAACAGCTTAACAACCCACAACCTTAGAAAACTATATGGTGTAAGCCAACTGTACAACTCATGGTCGGGGAGAGGAGGAAAATGGGTAGCGGGGGAAATGAGGGATGAGGTAACAAGTTGGATATAAAATGTACTCACTGCCTTACATATGAAACTGTAACCCTCTGTACATCACTTTCACAATAAAGAAATGAAAAAGAAATTAGCACAATGAAGCTTGCTTGACTGGTTGTTTGATGTTCTTTTCTTTTTGGTATTATTTTTCCACTATAAGAAGTCATCAAACGGCATGTTATTAAAATTTCTCCTAAGTATCAGTTATTTATATATTAATACTGTCAAAATCATTTATTTAGACCATTTTTCACAATCTATTGAATTTCTAAGACATTAATTTTATTCAGATTGTTCATTTAATGAAATAGCTTGAAGTAACTTAAAAATGGAAAGTTTCAGATATTTTAAGTCATTATACTATCTGTCATTCATAAGGGACTAGTGATTTGAAAACTCTGTTTTTAGTTAATCTTAATTAAAAACATTTCTTGCTCAAAATACTGGTCAGTGCCCAAATAATCACTAACATTGCATACAGTTACTTTTGCTAAGGGCAAAATAGCTAAGATCATAATTCATGATGACAAGCACATGGTTTGCTGACAGAACTTTGTAAATTATTGTTTTCATCCTCAGGTCAGCTGTGGTACATTCATCTCTATGGTAATTCCTTGGGTGACTGCGTAAATTATAGTTTTTAAAAACATGCCCATCACAGTGATCTTTGCCAGTTTACCTTTTCCTTCCAACCACATTATTCCTGAAAGAACAAATAGAAGCTGAGAGAGATGTCTTAGCTATACCTGGCTAGACAGTGCCAAAATACTTAGAGAGAACTTAAGGATCAATAGCTTTGAGCCATTTTAGCTTAATTTGGACATCTCACTGTCTTAACCTTGTAATCCTGTGAGGTAATCATTAAAGGTACATGGAATTCATCTCTTGTAAATATATGTTTTGTTTTATAGGCATTACAAGCTGTTTAATAGATCCCTGATCCACACGTGCCATTAGTACCAGTGACATGATTAATACAGCAGCTGATGATGTTTAGATTACTGGAGATAGCTTATTTTGCCAGTTTACATGTTTTCTTCCTCTATGTATTATGTAAACGATCTCTATGATTATGGATCTTGCTACAGTATCCCTATTGTGAAATGTTATTTCTTTTTAGGACCATATTAAAACTGCTTTTAATAAGCATTTATTAAGTGGATCACCCTCCCTTTTCTGAAGTTGAAGCTTTATTCTTATTTATGTCCAGCACATGTCATTTGAAATGGCAGTGTCCAAGAAAACAGAAAACATTCATTGATTGATTATGCATTTTCATCCACTCATTTTGATATCTCTTAAAGATTCAAGAATCAGGAAAGTCTATATTACACTAGTTTGGCTTAATTATATAAAAGTATGTCTTCATGGGAAATTCACAGTTTGGTTTACATTGTTTTGTTTGTCCCATGTATTTGTGGTATTGCTTGAAGAAAGTAAAAAATATTTTAACGAAGAAATAGATTACTTGTTGCCAACCTGATTCACTGTTTCAGATCATAATGCTTCCAGGATAACCCCACGGATCATCTTCATGGCACAAGGCTTGCTGATGCTTCCTTTAAGCGTTGTGATGAAGGATAAGAGAGTTTTTGCTTTACAAGAACTTGTTATATTTAGTAGGACCAAGCTAAGATTCCTTGAAGTCCAAGGTGGGATTGAATGATGTCTTAGAAGCACTACTATAAAATTTGTAGGGTACAGGAAAATAAAACATTGAGCTTATTTGAAACTGAGAATTGGTTTATAAGGAAATATACTTTATTTTTGAAGGGACACATAAGCCGACTGCAGAAATCTACATATTCCTTGTCTCATGGGCTCTGTTAGAGTGGTCAGAACTATTGCGGTCATTATATCACATATACCTAGTTATTTATTTTACTTTTTGCATGGGATAAGTAGGCTTTTATTAAAGCTAACCAAGACGACTATTCCAGTAACCAAGTACTTGGGAAACATTGTTGAGGTGACAATGAAAATCAAACTAAAAGACAGAACCCCACTTGATACTGTATTTTTTTTTATTTTACTTAGCAGAGATTTGAATTGTTATATTTGCACTGGCAACAGCACTCTTTGAAGTAGGTAAACATTTCAAATTATTGATAACAATTGCAACTGTATTTGTGTTTTAAATTAAAAATCTGATGCATGAAAAATATGTTCTAAATGAGTAATAAAAGCTATTTGGGACCTGAATATTTTAGTCCTAAAGAACACATTGGTAGAATGGTTTTTTTAGCTGTAAATATTCATCATTAGTGCATGTATGCTATCTTACATTCCATATGAACCAAATCCAAAACACATGAAGTTGTCTGCATGGCTTTATTACCAATTTCTATGATGCAGCTCTCATTGTAACCAGGTTTATTCTAGGAAACTCCAGATGTTCCTCTAGACTTGCTCAGGTCCCATCAGATGCTGAGGAAGCCTGTGTTACCAGGATTGTGGTCCCAGACTCTGCTTGACAACTGCCTGGGTTCAAATCCAGGCTCTATCGTATACTCTATTTGTGACCTCAGCTGGTTGCTTTACCTGTTTTATATCTGCTTAATGCTGAACTCTATATTACTTATTTTATAGGGCTGCTATGAGAATATTGTAAGATAAATACTGGTACACGCTCACTTTTGCAGTATTTGGTAACAGTAAACAATTACTGAACATTTAAAACCAACTCATATAGGAGATCTGGATAGATATTAAAAACATATGTCACTAAGGCCTTCTTCCCATCAAGTTACAAAAAAATCTTCTACAGTTTTTTATTTATTTATTTTTGTTGGTTGTGGGGCTTGAACTTGGGGCCTGGGTGCTGTTCTTGAGCCTCTTTTGTGCTCAAGGTTAGCGCTCCACAACGTGAGCCCCAGCGCCACTTCCTGGTTTTTGAGTGGTTAATTGGAGAAAAGATCCTCCAGGAGTTTTCTGCCTGGGCTGGCTTGGAACTACGATCCTCAGATTTCAGCCCCTTGAGTAGCTAGGATTGCAGGCATAATAAAGAGTAGCAGTATATAACACACTGGCTGTACTAAATGTACAGGATAATTAGTAGTTACTAGGCAATCAATGCTGTGGAATCTTCTTGTACAAAACGATGTGTAATATCTACTTCTCCACTACGGCAAGCAGTAAAGTTTCCTAACAATCCATGACTTAATACTGCTTTTGTGAAGTACATCAGCTTTAAAAAAATCTGGAGACATGCCTAATTTAAGTGTGAATCTTAGGATTTCCTGAAAGTTACCATAATATAATGGACAACAAATCAAATCCACCCAGCTTATAATGTCTGTCAGCAGAATGACACGGATGAGCACCTGTGTTCTCAACTGTACTGCCTTGGCAATTGGTCCCAGTTCACTGAACCATTCCAGCTGACTCCTAACAGCCTGCGGGATCCCAAGAGGGGTCTTTTTCAGGATCACACACCGGCAATGTGGTAAAAATCTCCAGGGATTAAGTACTTCACACATATCCACTTACACACACACACACACACACACACACACACACACACACACGCACAGAGCCCAGTTTTGACTATTTTACTTTTGGCAACAGAATGGCCATGCCAGGTAACTCTTTGGCATCATCCCTGATCTTTCTGTGTGGCCTCAGTTTGGATCAGCAAGATTGGGATCCTGCAAAATTTTGCATTAATTGCACCAATGGGAAGAACCTTTCTGAAATCTAAAATGCAGGATTGGTCATTAGTTCATTTTGCATGCTGTGAAAACTATCTTTGGCACCCTTAACATCTGTTTGCATGAAGTGTTTGGCACTGAAATATGATTGGTGTGCACTCAGCATGTGAGCCTGTGCTATCGCTTGCAATTACAGAGATGTTGATAGATTAATTTCCATTTCATGGAAGCCCTACACCAAGAAATGAAGAGGTCCGTAACATGCATATCTCCCCATTTGAGACTCGGCTAATTTTCTTTTTTTGTTTGTTTGTTTTTTAAAAATTCTGTGAAGGAAAAGGAAATTCTCTTTTACTTAATGTTTCCCTGAATACACATGGTGAGCTTGTACCATCTACACAGTGGATTAAGCAGCAGTCTTGTAGATTATTTCCACTGAAATATTTAGGGCCTTGGAACTTCAGTGCTGATTTTTAAAAGCATTCTAATGACCTCTTGACAAGCTGTCTAAATTGGTGCATGCCTTTTTCCGATGTGGGATGAGGAAATTTTCTTCTACAAGGCTAACTTACTTAGGATCACTTTGTTGTCTTTCTGTTCTGTTGGCTCTGATGATAAGCAGAGAGGACAGAAGAAGAGTAGAACAGCATCAGGAAGACTCAATGTGCTGCTACGCTAGGGAGTTAGTTACATAGGGTCGCAGTCTGAGTTGACACCAAAAAATGTTGTTTAGATAAAGTAAGAAAGCCAGAAGTGGGGATGGGGGGAGGGAGGAAGGAAGGGAGGGAAAATTCTTGGTTTATAGCATTTTCCATGGTATGACTCCATCCAATGATTATTTTCAAGCTCCCGGTATGATTTTCCTTCGATGTCGAGTTAGGAAATGATTCCTGTACTGCTCATGCATAGTACAACCCTAACAGAAATGTTCTCCTCAGTGGGCTGTAGGTTAAATTACTTTTCCTTACTTTTTTCCTCGCTGGAGAATTAGATACAAAGCAACACGTATGCCATTAAATCACTGACGTGCCCCTAATGATAGCTAGGATATAAACTACAGCCTGTGGGTTCACCTTTAGCGTTTATGCCCTTGACCTGGGTGTGACAGTGATACTGGAAGAGCAAAGGGAAGAGGGATGAAAGACCTGCAGTTAGGCAGATAGCTGAGAAGTAAACTAGTGTGGATGTTTCATAAATATTTGAAATTTTGGACAAATCAATGTTTGAATGGTTGCTCCATGCCAAGTATTGGAAAAGATGGTGAACAGGCAAATGTGTCGCCTTAATAGAGCTTAATGCTTAGTAGGAAAGAGAAAAATTGCTGGTAATGCACCTAGGGACTTAAGAGCTAGCACTGTGGAGTTGAGAGTAGCTTCTGATTGTGGAGGACGCTGGGTCAGCCGCAGGAAAGAGGCCCTCAGGGCTAGGAGAGTAACTAAATAGTACATGTCCACTAATGGCTACTTGGTTTTTACATCTGATATTGAAATGTGTGCTATGATTACTTTTTTCATCATGTGGTTTCTTAGAGGAGTTTGCTCTTTCCCATTAGCCAGTTGCTCCTTTGTTCCTTTTCTCTTATATATTTACATTCTAGTTTTTGGACTTGTTTCCCCAAAGTAAAACTTCCTTTAGGCTTAATTTGGCCATCTTTTTTGAGTTGGAAGTTTAAATAATTAATATTCTTCTTTTTGTTTTCCTATATATGTGTTTAAAGCTATATATTTCTGTCTAATCAGAATTTTAGCTGTAGTCTGATTTCATATGTTATTGTAATATGAATTAAGATATTTTATTTTTTACTGTGATTTTTATCCATTAAGTTATTTAAGCCTATTGACTAATTTTCAAAACTGATGATTAAATGGAGTTTTTCTGTATTTTTTAATTCTAAAGTGATCAAAGAGCAGATTTTGATACTCTAGAATATAAGACTTGCTATTGCTGAATGAAATTGCTCAATATTGATACATTCTCAACTTATATGAATAGCATTTTGCATATTTTGATTGTAGTACATTATGAATGATAATTGAGGCAGGTTTGTAAAATATACTCAGTCGTCAAAGTTTGTATATGCTTACTGTTTTCTTAATTCAAATCTATTGACTTTTTAATTTAAAAAATATTGTTGAGGAGCAAAATTTCAGAATGTGACCACTGTTGCAATTCCTCTATTTACTGAACACAATCTAGCATTCTACATTTTCCTACCTAGTGTGACACAAAGCCTTCATAGATGATTGATAAGCAATTTATGAACCGTATTTATTTCACATTTTATTTTTATTATCTTTAAGTCATTGTACAAAGAGGTTACCATTCATCACTTATGAGTACAATTCACCTTGATGGATATCACCCCTTTCATCCTTCGCCTTCACCCCTCCATCTGCTCTCTTGCCTCAGTTTTCCTGGTTTCATAGAATATACATTGAATATTATGGCTGCATTCTGCCCACTTTCATTCGTCCATGTCACTCCCCTTGACCTCCCCCCGTATGTCTCAACTACCAACTTTCTAGTATTCATTTTGTTAGACTGTGAGTTAACTGTTCTACAGAGTCACACCATTTTAATTCTCCACTGCATATAACATACTGTGGTTAATACGTGTGTGCATATGACCTTGTGTGTGTTTACTTGTATATTTATAAATGGCATCTAATTTTCACATACGAGAGAAAACATGCCTTTCTCCCACTGGGCCTGACTTACTTTACTTAACATAATTTTTCTGTCCATCTATTTCTTTGCAAATGAAACAATGTCATTCTTCCTAATGAATTAGTAATATTCCATTGTGCGTCTACATCACATTTTCTTGATTCATTTGTTTATTGAAGGGTATCTGGGCTCTTTCCATGCCTTTGCTACAGTGAATAGTTAATCAATGAACATGGTTGAGCAAGTGGCTTTACTGTATCCTGATCTATAATTTTTTGGATAAATCCCCAAGAGTGATATTGCTGGATCATAGGACAGATTTTATTTTTTAAAGAATCTCCAGATTGATTTTTGTTTCTTATTCATGTGTCAGCAAAAGGAAAAGGTATGTAAAAATTCTCAGGTTGGCTATGTTGAGTTTCTATTTTATTCTTCACGGGGTCTGGGGGCCTATACTTCAGATCTAATTCAGAGTCTTAAGCTTGCTAGGCAAGTATTATTGTACTTGACCTATGTACCAAATCCTTTTGCTTTTAGTTTGTTTTTCTTATGTGGTCTTGTTCTTTTGTGTAAGACTCTCTTACTACCATCCTTCTGTCTCCTCTAGAGTAGCTGGGATTTCAGGAATGTATCACCATACTCACCTTTATTTTATTCTTTCCAATTGATTTTTGTTATCTGGTGAAACTCTTGACTTGCCTTACATTTAATTAAACATTACATGAAAAAATTTTATTTTAAAATCCATATGTAACTGGTTTATTTAACTAATATGGTAAGCCCATTTCTACGTTCTTTTCTCTTTGTTTGATTCAGTCACTTGATCTCCTATGATTGTATACTTAGTAATAATTTAGGATTGGTTATTAGACCTTGTGTGTGAAAAAATATTAAACCCCTGAATGATGACATATTGCCCGCGAGAGGATTATCTTGTTTTTCTGGAAGGTGTTGAACTCCAGACAGGTCAACTTAACCCCAAGTGGAACTGAAGTGATTCAGCTGTATTTCATTCTATATGACAGATGGTTCTTTTGAGCTCTCTATAACGTCCTTGTAGGACACTGCCCTTAAAAGAGCATAATAAAAAGGCTAGATTATTCCCCTTTTTGGTTCTAAATTCTATTTTTAGTCCCTCATTTCCATGACTCTCCTGAAAGCTCTGAGTTTCTGCTTTCTGCTCAGATTCTCCATCCCATGCTGCTTCTGAGCAGGCACTTGCCCCCAGTGAAATGCACGTCCTTCCTCTCCGGCCTCTGGGTGGATCTGTCAAGTCGCAGCTGTCTTAATCATTCTCCAATGCCTTCAGACAACACTTTCCTCCTGCATTTAAAGTTGTTGTTGTTGCTGTTGTATTTGTATGATATAAGATGCTCTGTTATAGCTAGAAGCAGAAATTCTGCCACTAGAGGATATTAAATATTGTAATGATGTGATATGATTTGCATTTTAGAAAGATTTCCCCCAACATCAATATCCTTATCTGTGCAATGAGTTTGAGAGAAAAATGTTCTCTAAGGCCCTATTCAGCTCAAATATCCTCTATGTCTTAACAGTATTAATAGTATGTGATGTCATTACTTTGAGTAATAAAAGTTCCACAGCTTTGAGCGTTAATAAATTAACATTAGGAAAGACTAGGACTTAAAGAATGTAGCCATGAAGATTGTGAGTCTGGCTTGTGACTTTTTCTGTAATTCTTGCCAGCTTGCAGAAGCATCTTTTCTTCCCTAAGCCCTGGAATCTTGTCTCTCAGTTTGTTTTTCCACTTGCCTAAACATTATTTTTGTACAGTGTTCAACACTCTGGAATTAGGCACCATTCTCTAGCCTCTCTTTTTTTTTTGCCATACACTTTTGAGACTCTTGATATCTTAGTATGATTGTTTCATCAAGCAAATTCTCCCCAAATGAGAGAAGCTTCCATTTGATTTGTGCACCCATAGTAAAGGTGTGTACTTTATAGTCAGCTGGATATGCTTGTGTGGCAAAAAAAACACCAAAAACACCCAATAGTATTTTAGGCTCCCACGAAGAAGAATCTGGGTAGGGGATCTTTTCTGACATGCTTGAAATCCTACTTTAAAGTCTTCTAAACTACTATACAGATACTCCAAGTTTGATTTGGCGTCTGAGACAAAAATGATATTGTTGTAGGTCGCTTGGATCCTGAGGGAACTTGGGATACTGAAAACTGCAGCTACAACAATAACAACCAAAGCCCTGAAACCAGAAGTTGATGCATTGCTCAACTAAAATAACTTAAATAAAGTATCCTTTGACTTCTGACAGGAACGGCCCTCCTCTCCATCCCCTCCCCCCACCCCTCTCTTTTTTTTTGTAAACCAGTTTGGAGTTTGAATTCAAGTTTGAACTCTTGCTCACTCCGCTTATTTTTCCCATAAAGCTGGCATCACAAGCACAGGTCTGCACACAGAGTTTTACTGGTTAAAATGGGGTCTTGTGAGTTTGGGCCAGACAGGCCTTTAGCTGCAATCCTTTTGATTTTAGCCTTACAAGAAATTAGGATTACAAGCATTATCTACTATCTTCCCCTTTAGTTTTAAACATTTTTAACATGCTGTTTCATTCTAACAATATTTATTATGCATGAAATATGAAAAAGTAGATAAAGCACCTGTGGATCCATCTCTCATTGAACTTGCTAGAATTTTTAATTTTTTATCTTGTCTGCCCTGCATTCATCAATTGCTTTGTTAAATAACAACTCATTTGTACTACTACTTAAAGACAATACAAAATTTCCCATCTTGTTTCTCATTTATTTTTCTGTATTGCTGGATTCATTCATCATCCATAGCATCAATTTTTCAATACTGTTTTAACTTCTTACTTCAAATATGTATACATTTTCTTTTATCATAGTCTCTGCAAGTTTTATGTTAGTGTGCATACAATAATGTAAATACTGCTGTATTATAGATTACATCTGTGTATCTATCTGTCTACTATCTATCTATGTTACATTTTGCAATCGTCTTTGCACTCCTAAGATGGATATTTATCTCGCTCTTTCCTTATTGTTGGATTTATTTTGCCTCATAAATAATACCCTGTGCAGAAAACATTCTTTAGGAAAATTTCTATAAATTTCCAAATGAAGACATTTACCTTCCTGTAACCTCACCATGGCTTTTGGTAACTCATCAAAATTTTGCTTAACTATATTTCATTCCCTTCATTCTTGTTGTTCCTAAGCCCTGTGTATATATCCCATTAGACATCTATCAAGCCTTCACCACTCCTACTTGTTGTTATTTATAGGCTTGTCAGGTCTCACAAGACAGTCGTCATCCACAACCCAGCTCTCTTTTGACCTGATGATAAATATTTCATGGTTGATGTCTTCCTATTCAGAGAAGCTCTCTAGGATGTGCTGTATCTTATTCTCCAGTCCATGGGCTTTTGATGCTCTGTACTTACTGGGGCTGATTTCTTCTTCATCACTAGGTGATATGTAGAGTCATGGGTTTAAGTGGAGGTTCATGACTAGTTGATACCTGAGATAATCAGGTTTCTTTGAAATGATCAGTAACATAAGAGTCCTCACAAAAATCATAATTAAAAAATACCAATACTACTTTAAAGGTAGGAAGTAATCTCAGTTAACTTGTGAAAGGTCTGAAAGTCAAAGAACTTTTTAATTTGTCCATTCCAGAAAAGGTTTTTTCATTCATTGATTAGTATTAAAAAAAATCTCTTTTGACTTTAATAGCTAGGATCTATAATGGGACCTAGAAAACTTAACAAGTGGTCCAGTTACTAGAACTCAGTAGGTAAGTTTTCATTGACTAGAACTCCATATGTAGTACAACCATTTAGCTAAGTAGATCTCCAGATGTTAAATGTTTATGATTTCTTCCTTTCTTTATCTTGATTAATCACATTTGGTGATTATTTTGTGGTTGTCATGTACATAACTGCATAGCTACTAGTCATTATGTTTATTTGTGTGTTCACTTCTGGGCCAGTTCTGGAGTTCAACTCAGAGCCTGGGTCCTGTTGTTGAGCTTTCTTGTTCAAGGCTTGTGCTCTACCACTTCAAATGATCCACTTCTGCCTTTGGGGGGGAATTTTTTTTCATGGTTAATTAGAGCTAAGAGTCCCAGGTTTATTTGCCCTGGCTGGCTTTCAAACCATGATCCTCAGATCTCCTCCTCCATCGAAGCTAGGATACAGGTATGAACCACCAGCAATGGACTCATTTTTTAATATATTTATTTCTATCCCTGCTACTACTTATTTTAAACCCATAGTGACTATTACTAGTGGATTTTAGTTAAGGGAACATGGGTTATGATATTTTAAGGCTGAACAACTTAGAAATTGGTATCTGTTTTGGAGCCAACTTGCTGTGAGACATTTTATGATTCCTCCAACTTACCTGAAATTTGTTTTCTTTAATGTGTAGCAATGATAGCATGGCTTTTTCCAGGACATCTTGCTAGCTAATTTTATAAAATGTGAGCCACTCTATATGAGGAATCATTTATGACAATTACTCTGTTCTAAATGTTCTTTGCTTTAAATGCCCTATCTGAATATTAGATTGCTTCTCCAGATGTTATGGGCTCATGTTTCCTTCTGGTGATTTGATTGTTGATTCCTCCCTATGCTTCTCAGGATTTGTATTATTTCTCTGTCTGAGGTAAGGTTCTATATAAATGCTCCATGTTTTAGAGTGTGGATCGATTTCAGACAAAGGATATTTCCAAAGGACCCATGCTCATCTACTTTATCCCCCGAGAGTGGTAGAAAGTAGTTAGCTCTCTCTACTCTCCTCTGATAGGATGAGGGCTACCATTTTTTTCCTCCTAATATATTGAATACACTGACCCCTTACCTAAACCTTAGGTCAAAGGAAGAAATGGTGATTGTTTTTAATTGGTTGATTGCTTCCATATGCTTCCCTCTGGTGAGATCCTATAGCCTCATCTCATCCTTCTAAAAAGAATGAACTAAAAAAAAAAAAAAAAGACCCATAATATGTCATGAATGTCTAGGCTTTGATGACAAATATACTAGAATGTAAGTTTTAGCCCCATCAACTAATAACCCTGTGATGGGGTCAAGATAATTAATTCATCAGGGCCTCAATATCCTCACTTATGAAATTATTTGTGGTCATCATTACTAACACAGAGAAGAGTGAGTGCCTTATTATTTTGGTGTGAAAATTGTGTAATTAGCAATTGTTTCTAAATACTGGTAACTAGAATATATTGCATATTTACTGAATAAATATTATTTGAAAAATAGACATTAAAAAAAGCCAATGAACAACGTTATGCCCCAATTTGCAGAAGAAGAACCCTCTTTTAAGCCCAGGACTTTTTAATGACATTCCAGAAAGTCACTGTGGAACAGAAGCAGGCTCTGTCCCTATTGTGAGAGATTCTGTAGGGCTGTTGAGAGTAGGCTCTGTCATTTGCTCAGTTGAGCTTGGGAAAGCTTAGGTTCTGGCTGTATTTACTTCATTACCCAATCACTCTGTGTCATAAATGTTTCATGTGACATGGCACTGCTCTCAAGGAAACCAGCTTTCTTTCTCAAAGAAAGCCCAGGAAACTGGGAAACAATTGCCAGAGCTTTCATTTAGTTGAAGCAATAAGGTCTTTAGCAATCAACTCATCAAAAGAGATAAGAATGTCAAAATCAGTTACAGTGAAATGAGGGGTAAAACCAAGGGAAAGAAAGAAAAGAAAAAGGGCATCTTTCACATGGTATGTTGAAAATAACAACAGTGATAAACCACTTGTTGCCATAACTTGGAGTTCATTCCACTTAGTATCATCTTATGTGTTCATATGGACATAGCTACTGAGCTATTGTGATCTTCTTCTAAGACTGTCCTTGACGTGTACTAATTATTCCCAGTGAGGAAACTGTAAAGTACATGTTTCTTTGAGTTTGGCTCACTTCACTTAGCATGATTTTTTTCCCCCCAAGTCATTCCATTTCCTTACAAATGGGGCAATGTCATTCTTTCTGTAACTGATTTTGGCACTCTGAATATTGTATATACGTATACGGGAACTAGAGAAGGAGAAGGGAATACCAAAATAGAGAGACAAAGGACAAAAAGACAAACCAATGCAACAGCAGTGTTTACAAAGTGATGTGGTGTAAACCAACTGCACAACTCATGGGGGAGGGAGGGAAAAGGGGAGGGGAGAAGGTGGGAGAAAAATGAGGGAGGAGGTAACTAGTTGGATAAGAAATGTACTCACTGCCTTACGTATGAAACTGTAACCCCTCTGTACATCTCTTTGATAATAAAGAAATGAATAAATTTTTTTAAAAAAGAGATAAGGACACTTATGGCTGCCACTTAATCTAGCTTAGATTTACATAGACACCTGAAGAAGAAAACTAGAGCCATACACCTTACCCCTTTCCTGCTTAGGGTAACATTTTTATATGTTTAGTCAAGCTTACCAATTGCATGCACTGCAAATTACAGGTTCTTGAAATAAGGTCAAGTGTGATATGCAAATAGTACTGGCTTATTTCATTGTGAGCAGATGTTGGTCCTAGTTCATCTCTGAATCTTCCACCTTGAGTATTTTACTTCTAGAAACAGTTGGAAGAACAAACGGGAGGCAGGGCTCTGAAATAGTTCATAGACTTATAGAAGCAACTACCTGACAATGTTGTCAAAAGGAAAAGCACCATATCCGGGTGATGGAAATAGAGGAATGAGCCAAGAAGTAGTGTGAATCTATCACTCTCATGACTCTCCATTCACAACACCTCATTCCAGGAGACTAAGGACTTTGAAACATACCATTTTTGATGTACTTCTCAGAGGATGTGTTTGAAAACAAATCTTTAGGAGTGACATTTATTAGTTTTGTATTCTCTCTGGCCCTAACTTGTAAAGACTTTGTGTAGAAATTTTCTATTTCACTTCCTTAAAATTCTCATTTTTCACATTAAAGTGTCTGCTCAGATAAAACAAACTTCAAAAAGAGTACATACTGGTCTCTCATTTCTAGGCTGACATCAGCATATATCTGACAATCTGATTGCTAAATTGTCTTACCTTTGAAGAAAATAATGTCTGTGTGTGTGTGTGTGTGTGTGTGTGTGTGTGAATGTATGCATGGGTGCACACACATGCACATGTGCAAATCATTTTTTAAAACGTAATACAGTATTACATGACTGTAAGTTCTGGGAAATAACTTCAACGTAAGTATGGTTTCATATATAAGTTTGCTCCTGGAATTTTGTTTCCTTTACTTTTATTCAGAAACTTTACAAGATCATTTTGTAGTTTGAAAAACATTTTAGGTTGTACATAGAGTTTCATAGGAAATTTAAAAATCTAGATTTTTGCCTAATAAGTATTGGCTTAGCAGTGCAAAAAGCTTAATATTTTAAGACCATTCAATAGCTTGAGTTTTTATGAAAACTGATTTGTGTTTGTTAAGAGATAAATAAAATCTAAATAGATATCCCAATTACATTCTGTGTATATTAACTCATATGCTTCTTCAATAACTTTGTGGGTTGTTTATTATGGCAATTTAAAAGACAAGTAATTAAGACATTATTCTCACAAAAGTATAGATGAATGATTAGGAAAGACTGAAGAGAGTAGGAGAGAGGGAAATGAGAAGTATTATAATAATATAGGAAAAATAAGTTATGAAGCTGTTAGTACAGTAAGTTGTTTATAGTCAGCAGTGGCATAATTAATGTAATATACTTTACATTATTGGAAGTAGCTATTGCAAGTGGTCTTTCTGAAAAACAATGTTGCCTGTTTGAGTTGGTGAATATGGTAATTGCCTAATTTGACTATTGAATCACATATACACGTACCAAATCATCACATCACAATACCCTATACATGCAATTATTATCTATCAATTTAAAAAAAATAGAGAAAACTAAGACAAGGAAATAGTCTCAGAGTTATAATGAACATGGCCTAAAGTCACAAAATCAGAAATGGTAAGAACTATGTTTCAATATAAAACAACTTAGTTCCAGTCCTTTTGTTCTTATATACCTTATTGGACAAGTCTTATAATTTATGATTACTATGACTGATTTAAGCATTCATAAATTGATCTTATATTCCACACACAGACACACACACACACATCTTAGGTTCTTAGGTAAGTTATTGATCATAGCTGTCTGAAATACACTTACAAGTAAATAGTAATCTGTGGATTCCTAAATTTAACTATCTTATGGTAATAGAATGTTAGGTTCTCAAATGTTTGTAATAAGAAAAATGTAGTGCCAAGCCTACTTTAGCTGTGAGTAAACAAACTGAGAAAAGGCTTGAAGACCTGAGTTAAGGCCCAGCATGGACCTCCCGAGGTATACTGGAGAATGTGAGCAAGTTATACGCAAATACTACAGGTCTTATATTAAGAGACTCCGGCATCTGGGGATTCACATATCTGTGTACTTGGGAAACAATTCACCTGCAAAGACTGAAGGATGGCAGTATGAGTACTATTGTCATGGAAATACTTTTTTCTTCTCAGAAAATGTGGATTGTTACTCAAAGAAAGTGTACAACATTTTCTCTTAAGAATGAGTACAATATTTTCTCCAAGAATGAGTTAGGTATAGGCTAACGACAGATACTATTTAGTGAAATTTTTGTATGGGTCAGGATCTGAACTTGATGTGGTTAGCGCTCTCTCTCTCTCTCTCTCTCTCTTTCTCTCTTTCTCTGATCATCATCTGTCTATCATCTACCATGTATCACATTAATCTACCTATCTCCATCTATAGCTATCTTTCATCTTCCTACCTACTTATTTATGTATCATCTTTCTTAATTTATTTCATGATTTTTTTATAGCCTCCTCTGATGTACCAATATGAAAATGGCAGCAGACCCATGTGAGAACTCAGAGCCTGCTTATAGAATTGTACCAAATTATCTTTACTGGGTATCTTTTAATTAATTAATTTATTATATTGCAAAGGTGATGTACGGAAGGGTTATAGTGACATAAGTAAGATAATGAGTGCATTTCTTGTCTGGGTAGCTTTTTGCATTTCCAATGTGGCAGATGAGAAAACTGATTCTGTGTCACAGGGTTGAAGCAATAGAATCTTGGCTCCAATGTAGCTTATGATTCCTTCTGTGAAGGCTCTTGGGAACCAGAGAGGAGCAGTTCGTGGGACCCTTCAGGTTCCGTGTCCCCTTTTATACCCAAGAAGCCATGGCTTAATTGAGAGTTCACAGTGCTTTTTCTTCTATAGGAGACTCCATGTGAATCTTAGATTATTACTTTCCAATATGCCTGTTAGCACATTTTGCTTAGCAACTTCAAGCTCTCCTCTGCTCTGTAGCTTAGGAGAATACAGCTTAGATTAAGAGAAAAGAGAATACTAGCAAATAG
Organism: Perognathus longimembris pacificus; assembly: GCF_023159225.1. NCBI lineage: Eukaryota > Metazoa > Chordata > Mammalia > Rodentia > Heteromyidae > Perognathus > Perognathus longimembris. The sequence continues at coordinate 38,970,010 of NC_063181.1, read as the reverse complement.
GACATAGAATATGTGAGTAGTGAGAAAAGAGAAACTACTAAAGGAATGGAGAAATGAATAATCTGAGGTGGAAGGCAATAGTCAAAAGTTACAAAGGAGTAGGAGATATGGAGAATATAGGACATTTTAAAGAGTTTTCATTGTCTTAAAAAAGATGTATAGTAAAGTATATTCCTCCATAAGCAAAAGGCAATAGCAAGGAATTTTTTTAAGTTTATTTTGTTGCTTACATTTAAGCAATATAGAGCAGATGTTTATCAGTTTAAACTGAAGAACAAGCATGTTTTAAAAAACTTAATACAAATACAGAAAACTCTTTAGTGGACCAAACTCTGAAATATAGACATACATATTTCAAAAGATTTTTATTTTAAAGTATTTTATGATTTCACAGTTGAGAGGCTCCTCAGGAATTGGTACATAGCCAGGTATAAGCTTTCAGCTTTATGTTCCCCTTTACAAGCCCTGTGATTTCTTACAATCTTTGACCAGTCCTTTTTTGCAGTGAACTGGAAATTTTGGACTTGAAATTTCATTGTCTTTTATCAGGAACAGCAAAGCAACACATGTCTAAAAGTAGCCAGATATGTACAACTTTGTAATATGTTTCTGTTTTGCATAAATTATACCTCTGAACTTCCTCCAAAAATATAAAACTCACTTGTTTTAGTTTAATTCTCCAAATAATAGCCTAGATAAATGATCTCTGAGCCAAAATACATTTTCAGATTAGAATAGGCACCATTGCTATTTTTTGTGTCCATCGTGTGCACACTGCAGCACTGGTGGTTTAACAAGATGCAGTATTTTTTCCTCAGGCTATTTGATAAATACAAATAAACACCCAAAATCAAAATAGCTCACTAAATCCAGGAGTTCAGATAGAGGTAAATGTAACCCTCTGTACATATTTGAATCATACTGCAAGTTCTCATGAGAAGTTTAAATCCTGTGCAAATCTCTTTATTGCTAGTAAAAATAGCCAGAAAAAGTTACTTTTTCTGTTGAGAATATTTCAGATGTCATACTTAAATATACATGTAAGAATCATGTTTAGGAAACATTAAGAATTATAAGTTCTTGCCTATTCAGGAGGCTGAGATCTGTAAACTGCGGTGTGAAGCCAACTCGGGCTGATGAATCTGAGGAACTTTGATCTCCAATTAGCCAGCAAAAATGCAGGAAGGGGTGACACGACTCAAGTGCTAAGCACCAGCCATGAGCCAAAAGGCAAGAACGCAAAGACCAGACTTCAAGGCCCAGTACTAGCACAGACTCACACTTTAATTTAAAAAATACGTGTATGGAGCTTTGAGACTTTGGCATTTGAACATGGACACGCATTATATGCTCTAGAGCTTCATCCTCAAGTTCATCAGTAGGATTTACTGAATTTTCAGGTGACAGTGGTCTGCCTACTCAGTACTCAAATCTGAGCTCTAAGACCTTTGAAAATTGAGGAATGTGGAATATGACAGACATGCACCACGTTCTGTGCCTCCAAGAACCGGGCTATATAGCCACGAGAAAGGCAGGCAAGTTACTAATCCAAGGGAGGGTGCCCGCAAAAGATTAAACAGATAATGGCTAGAGACGAATCCCAAGCCATGGAACTTTACAGCGACAAAAGAAATAAGGAGAAAACTTTCTTAGATGGAGCTCAGAATCAACTTGAGAGTGAGACTGGATCTGATCCATATCAGCTCCAGATGTTGTTTGGTTTTGCCAACAGCCACATAGGTGGACAACCCTGCAAATAACAGCATGGAGGGCTAAAGCACAGGCTGGCAAGTCCAGCCCTAGCCCCTGGACAGAAATCAGTGGGTGACTGTGACCTTCTTTTGGGGGCAAAAGGCAGGCACAGGAGTGAGGAATGTAAACTGGCCACTTCCCAAAGATCATTGAGCAGCCCAGCTCTGAATATAAATATGAAGAAAACCATCCACCAGAAACCCTCAGCAAAGCAAGCTGAGCAAAGACCCTCAGTGGGCTTCAGCCTGGGGCTTAGGGGTGATTGATTTGCTCTCCCAAGACAAAGAGCATGGGAAGGAGTTAGTGTAAGTGTGATGAAACCTTTTTGCCCTGCAGTTTGCAAGCAAAACCTTGAACTGGAAGGCTAGGCAGCAGAGGAAGAGGCTTGCTGTGGACGGATGAGCTGAAGCTGCCACTGTGCAGGGCGTAGGTTTTGAGAGAAGCACTGGGCAGAAAGTCCTTCACATATTGGCTGTGCGCTGAGATTCTCCCCCCAACCAAATGCTGGCAGAGCCATCCTGGCAACTACACGAATTGCCCTGTCTCACCTGCTCCTGTTCCAGAACCATAACCAGCGGTGGAACACCACCGGGGTTGCCCAGGGCCATCGGAGCCCAGGAGGCCTGAGGAATGAGCAACCTGCAGGAGCCCTGCAGACACGAAGCCGAAGGCCAGAGGCTGCCGGTGAAGAGAGGGTGCCTCTGCAGAACTCGGTAGCCATACTCGCTTCTCGACAAGGAAGAGACACCAAGTTTTATCTTTTCTCTTTCATCAATTCTTCTGTTGATGATTTCTCTTACCTCCTTATTTACTTGTCTTTTTTCTACTCCTTGGCAAACTTGGACTATGGCTTCCTTCTCCACCATAATTGAGCTTTATTTCTCAATACTTCGTTTACCTTCAGCCACACGTTACATCCTCTTCTTTCTTCTTACTCATTCCTAATTTTAACTGTGCACTACCTCTCCTACTTTATTACCTCATTTTTAACTCTTTTTAATACATTTAGTTATTGTCAAACTGATATACAGAGGGGTTAGTGTCATATGTAAGGCAGTGAGTACATTTCTTATCCAACTTGCTGCCTCGTCCTTCCTTTTCCTCCCTCCTTCCCCCCTCCTCCAGAGTTGCACAGTTGGATTACAGCATATTTCTTCCTAAGTATGGCTGCTGCATTGGTTCGCCTTTCACTCTTTGTTTTCTAACCCCCTACAGTACCCCACAAGACTACAGGTCTTTTTCATTTATAACCTGATTGTAATATGAATGATGTTGACAGTGGTTTTTATGTGGTGGAAATATTTGGGTTGATATTAAATTGGTAAATTTGTTAATTGAAGTGGAAAGAGAAGTGGCACATTTCCAGTCCTGCCAGGACACGGAGACGAACTCAACCAAAAGATGCTATGTGATTAAAACCTACAACCAGCAAGTTGACTTCAGATAAGCAAACATCAATGCAGAAACACAAGAAAATTAAGAAAAATAAGGGAACAGTGTACCTCAAAAAGGCAATAACCACACCACAAATACCTCAAATATTGAACTTGAAAGAATGATTGTCAAGGAAGTGAATAGAACTTGAAAGAATGATTATCAAGGAACTGAAGAGAACTCCTGTTATGATACTACAGTTAAAACATTATGGAGGAGAAAAAGAATTGAAAGCTGTCATGGAGAAGTGCAAAGTAACATATGAAAAGGTGGAATGACTATGTATTTCTTAACAAAAACCTTAAAAGTAAGGAAGACATGGAACAATGAATTTCAAGTATGGACAGATAAATAATTGTGAAGCTATCATTTGTAATCAAAGAAAGAAAAACCTAAATGGCAAATAATAACAAAGCAATTTATGGCCACTAAACAGCATTGAAGAAAATACTGTTATTTTCAACATACCATGTGAAATTATGCCTTTTTCTTTTTTTCCCCCCATGGTTTTAGCCCTGATGTTACTGTAACTGATTTTGGTACACTGAGTGTTGTATATATGTTTATCAGAACTAGGGAAGGGAGGAGGATTATAAAAATGGAGAGACAAAGGGTAAAAGGCAAACCAATGCAACAGCAATACTTGCAAGACAATATGCTCTAAAATAACTGCACAACTGGGGGGGATGATTGGGAAGGAGGAAATGGGAGAAAAAGTGGGAGAGAAGATAACAAGTTTGATAAAAATGTACTCACTGCAGTGGGAGAAGAAATGGGAGAGAAGATAACAAGTTTGATAAAAATGTACTCACTGCCTTAAGTATGTAACACTAACCCCTCTGTACATCACTTTGACAACAAATACATAAATAAAAGATATTTTACGCACATGAGGAAAATAAATACATACATAAAAATAGGGCAAAAATGAATCTCACTAGATAATGAGATAAGAAAATGGAGAGTAGGAGAGAATCAAACACTATGAAAGAATCAAAATGGCAGGAATAAATATATACCTTTCAAAACTAATCCTGAATATCACTTGTGTGAATTGCCCAATCAGAAGACATAAGCTGAATTAAAACACAAGCCTGAACCACTTGTTATCATAGGAAATGAACCTTTCTGATAAGATACAAAGCAGCTGGAAGTGAAATCATTTAAATTTTTTTTTCTAAGAATAGGCAACTCTTCAAGCAAGCAATGGAGTCAAGTCCCCAGTATGTATATATTTGTGTGTTTGCCCATGTTCTTTTTTTGTTTCCAGAAGAAAAACTTGAGAGAACAAGATGTGATGGGAAGCAGTGACCAATGGAGAGGCTCACCTAGATAGATGTACAGGATGCTAGTAGACAAAATTTAATGAAAACAATGAGACTTCTTTCCTCCTTTCCCCTCCCCGCCCCTCCTGTCCTTTCCCCTCCTGTCCCCTTCCCTCCCCTGTCTTCCCCTCCCCTACTCTCCCTCTTCCCTTCCTCCTTCCCTTCTCTCTCTTTCCTTCTCTTTTCTTTTATTTCTGACTTCCCTCCTTCCCTTCCTTCCCCCCACCCTCTCTTTATTTTCTAAGATAGCATCGAACTTTGTAGCCCAGGCTGGACTTGAACTCATGGTCTTCCTTCTGCTGACTCCTGAGTCCTGGTATGACAGACATGTGCTACCATGCCTGGCTAAAAGGGTGATATTTTTAATAGTGTTCAAAGGGTCACGGAAAAGAATACTCTTTTAGGTTGCAGCACAAATAAAAGACATTTAAAATATTAAGGATGAAAAGTGAAAATTCAGAGGTTAAGAGAAGGGAAGAAATACCCGAGCCAATAGACTTACTAATTTCAAAGGATGAAATGGAGATCCTGGATGAGTAAGTGAAAGAAGTAAGATTGGCTAGTGGGGAAATGAAGAAAGGGGCAGTGGAGGGCTTGCACGCCTGGCTGCAGCAAGTAGCAGGAGCACCTTCCCAGTAGGAAGGAAACCTGAGTGCCAAACTCCCAACACAGTTCTGTAAAACAATTGGGAATGGTTCACGGGGCAGTGTGCTTGTCTGGCAAGTGCAAGTCCCTACGCTCAAACCTCAGTGCACCAAGAAAGCAAAGAAAAACAGTGGGGACTTAATGATCATGGTGATATGAACACTTGACTGATACTTTCCGGGGTGCTTAGATAAGAGTCAGTGCTTATCGCTGTTGGGTTGGTTCGCCCTTTATCCTTTGTCTCACCATTTTGATGTTCCCCTTCCCTTCCCTCATTCAGATAAATGTATATACAGTACTCGGGATACCAAACTCAAATACAGTGACAACAGCAATACTCACAGGACAATAGGTTGGAAGTTAACTGTAGAACTCAGGGGAAGGGAGAGGGAGGGGATTTGAGGGAGGAAAGGTGGGAAAAAATGAGGGATGGGGTAACAAGTATGGCAAAAAATGTACTTTTACTTCCTTACATATGTAACTGTAACCCCTCTGTACATCACCTTGACAATACAATTAAAATAATAAAAAAAAAGATAGTGTGGTAAGTGCCACAAACAGCTCCTCACTCTTAACTTTGAACATTAGCGACAGATAGAACCAAATCTCTCTCCTGAAACATTTCTTCCCATTTCAGGGCACTTGCTTGTTCTAATTACTGTGGACTATGGTAATTCTTATATGTAGGAAGAAAGAGGAAATTCATTTATTAACTTCAGCCTTATGTGAAAGATCCTACTCATGTGAACCTACCTGATACACCAGCCCTTTCCCCAGAGAGCAAGTAATGGTGTTATACTCAGTGATTAATGAGCTGATATGAGAATTCATTTATCTGTACATGAATAAGTGAATCAACAAAGCAATTATATACATATATATATATATATATGAATCTTGTTCTTCCTATGGGGAATTAACCATATGTTGTATTTAATTGAATGATTTGGGGTTGCAGATTGATTTGAGGTCAAGTCATTAATAAATTTCCAAATGTGTTAAGACCCAATACTGATGTGCATCTAATCATATGAAATAATATTTATAGAAATAGACTCCAGGTAATGGAAGCAAGAAGTTTTTTCTTTGTTGCTGTTGAGAGAGAGAGAGAGAGAGAGAGAGAGAGAGAGAGAGAGAGAGAATAGCATTCTCTGAGGGTTTTCTTTTGCCTAAGGGTGAATGTTCTTTATCAATCTAAGCTTTTCATTCTGAGTAATATTTGACCTTGATCCTTGGGCTCTTCAGAACAATTTGTGATCCTATTTTCCTAGCTAAAGTACTTGGATGTTTTCCCTACTCTTCAGATTGCATTCTGTTTTTAACTTGATATGATTTTTTTTTCATTTCTGTTGCTTTGACTTTTACCGTAAGTTTTCTTCTTTATTTCCAGAGTTTATAGATTGTCACTGGGATTTCCTCTGAGTCCTTTAGCCAAGCCGTACAAACTTTGCTCTCCTAATCTTCTGTTATAACAGGCTTCCGGTAACTCATATCTCAGCTCCCACACTCTCAATTTGTTCCAGATTTGCTGGTGGAGATTCCCCTAGCGCAAAAGCAGGATTCCAGGTGCAACCACTTGAGAATTGAGTAGAGGGAACCATGTGCACCTCTTTTTGCTCTGAGTTCTTTCCCTCTCTAATTCAAAATGAGACTTCTATCCAGGCTGCCATTTTGCCCCTCAAGCTCATTTGGACCACAGCAACATCTAGCCTCACTCAGTTCTCTCCCAAACGCTCCTCCACAGAAGACTGCTTTTCCGGGGCTTATCTTCTTTTCCGGTGTCTATCTGCGTTTCCACTCATTCCCCAAGTGTAGACCCTGGCTGTTTCCCAATCTGACTTTCATTTTGTTATTTGATCCTAAGAACTGTAACTCCTCTCAGACCAGCTGTATGATGTCTCTGTCCTCAGTGATGTTCTGCAACATTCTCTAGCTGCCATTGTCTGCAGATTTCATTAGCCTGCTGTTTACTATGTTCTAAAGATCATTAATAAAGATGAATACAGAGGAAAGAAGGCCTTCTACAGACATCTGTGGAATTCCTCTACTTTCTCCACAACATGATGACCTTTATTTTCCTTTGTCTGTTTTGGGGGCAGTGTTTCATCCAGTTCCATGAACACTCTGTTCTCATATCCAAGAGACTGTGTTCAGAAATGTGCAGTTTTCCGGCAGCACTTTATGCTTTTCTAAACAATTCATCAGGTTGATCTGGCAGCATTTACACCTTATTAAATCCAAGCTTGTTTTAGTTTGACAGTTTCTATTATCCTTCAGATTGGAGAAGTTCTATGTAATGGTGTATATGCCCACCCTCACCCCTCCCCCAATTTATTATGGCTTAATCTTGAGTGCAGATAGGAAAAGGATACAAAAAGTAAGGATTGATTAAGGATCTGTGTGGCTATTCTTGAGAGATCAACACAGTGTAAACAGAGAACCATGAATGCAGATGTACAATGATCTTTTTAAAAAGATAGAAATCAGTAGTCTCTGACTTTGATGACTTATATCTAACTTACACTGCAGAACAAAAAAGGACTAGATTTTTTAACTGTTAAGAGCCATAGCTGCACTTAGATAATAACTACAATGTACTTGGTACTGTGATAAGATATGTTGGTTCATGATTCCATCAATCCTGAAAGGCAGGTATTTTCAGATGAGCTATTAACTCCTATGGTGCTGCTCTGAGAACCAGAAAACAGCATACCCTCCCAAAGATGCAGAACATGTGTGAGAACAGACACAGGCTAGATTTAAGGACCCACTGGATTCATAGGTCAGATGTATTTGTGATTTGGCACATACTGCCCAAATTTATATAACATCCTGATTTTACCCATGTAAATGGAGAGGAATAAGAGACCTTTAATGTCAGATACAAGATTCAATCAAATCCACCTTGCTCCATGTCCTATCGCTTCTCTGAAGAGAGTACAGAGATGTAACTTAAGCTTCTGCAATGGGATGCTATATTCAAACAACACATTGTGATTATAATATAGAACAGAAATGACTTTGTATATAATCTGTTCTTAAAATTTTTCAGCCAGAGTGTTGATAGCTCTCCTCAGGCTTCATCTGTATTATTTTTAATTAATTAATTAATTTGTTGTCAAAGTGATGCACAGAGGGGTTACAGTTTCATATGTAAGACAGTGAGTGCATTTCTTATCCAACTGGCTACCTCCTCCCTCAGTTTATGCTTATTATTATTCTCTATTGTAGAATCTACAGAATGTTATAGGAAAAGAGTTAAATATCTGGGCAGTAAGGATTTTCTCCCTTTCTTCACAGTTGATCTCATTTGTGTCCACTTACCACCACCACCCTCAATTGTTCAAGTCTAGGAAACACAGAACCAGCACCATTTAGGGAATGTTTTGAATTCTTTGGCTCTCCTAGTTTATATTATTAAATGTTTATAAAGGCAACTGGAGTGTACATATATGAATGCATGCACACATATAAACACATTGTATGTGTATAGTGTAGATTCTATAAAGCAAATGTGATTTCAAGTTATTTGCTTAAGTATCCTGTCTTTTCCCTTTCCTTTCCTTTTCTTGCCACTCCCCCCAACCCAACACACCCTGTTTTTTCCTGAACTCTGCTTTATTGAAATATATCTTCCACTTTAGTTACAGGGCTTTTCCTTCTTGTACAATGTAGTTTTCTTGCTGAACAAGTCTGACATCCAGGTAAACGGAAAGAAAATGGAAGTGGGCGTTGTGTGTTTGTAATGCCAGTTTGCCACCCCAAAATCTATGCAGATAATCTACTTGGAAGGCTTTGAGCCCCCAAGGAATACAGAACCATATAAGCATGCTGCATTGATTAAACACACCTGCTACAGCTGCTTGGATCTTGGCAGGCATTTTCTCTGTTGCCAAATGCTGTTGCAATTGCTGGGCAAATCTAGATGGAGGTCATATTTAAGGTACATGTTTATAATCTACAGAGTGATCTAACCCATAGAGGGCTAATTTCCTAAAGATCAATGACTAAGGGAGGATTTCAGAGGTGATCCTCTTTATCCAATTTCCTGTGTCCTAATGAGATGGCTGAAACCTGTTTGGAAGCGTTGTGATTAGAAGTGTTCAGAGAGTCAATAAAGGATATGACATTCATAAATCTAGATGCAAGGTTACTTGGCTGTCTGCATGGTGATTCATGTCATGAGGAGACATTTCCCTGCCCCCCACGGGCTTGCCATGGAGGATTGCCCTCAGACAAGGTTAGATTTGAACACAATCTTGAGAGGGCTTAGCCTTGTTACTGAATTCAGAGGACTTTCATTCATTTAGTTTGTTCTGAGACTGCATTCTGTATCCTGTTTTGCCTTTCTATGTTCAACTCAATTCAGTGACAACTGAATAAAAGGTCATTTGCTCAATGATTATTATATTGTTTTCCAACTGAAAAGACAGACACTGAAGTTAACTAAAATAATACATGATACGGATCGTGTTACTGAGCTGAACAAGGTACAAGGTGGCATTTACAGTAATAGCTAATTTTGGGGGACACTTACCATGGGGTACACATGACACCAAGCATCTTGCACACATTATTTTATTCCACTGTGCCAACAAATACATGAGGTAAGTTCAGTAATTATGCCTTTTTTGGTGCCAGGGATTAAACTCAAGGCCTCATACTTCCTGGGTAAGGTCTTCACCATCTGAGGTAATCTCCTAGTCTCTCTCTTTTTTTTTTAATTTTTAAGTTCTTTAATGTCTCAGAAAACTTTGCACAGACCTGCTTGGAACTGTGATCCTGATTTTATCATATTCTGAGTACCTGAGGCCACAGGTGTGCTTTACCATGCCTGGCTTGTGTATGAGCTGGGGTGTCCCTAATTTTGCCTTGTGATTATTCTGGCTCCATTTGGTGAGGAGCTGTGATTATAGGTCTGAGGCACCACTCCTGGCAGTGATTATACACATATTATAGAGTAGGAAACTGAGATCCAGATACCCTAAGTAACTTCATATTAATAACATTTTTCCTTAGCTGAATATTCCATTCTGGCTGTTTCCCATTTCTTCTACCCTTTCTTTCTCAGTTAAACTTCTAGAAAACAATCATCTGAATCAACCATCTCCATTTTTATTTTTTCCATCTCTCTGCTCTTCATTCAGTGTAGATAGAACCAGCCACTACCAATGAAATGAAATCATTAGAGGGCAAGTCCTCTCTTCATATTCTCAAATACAATATTTTTTATTTCACTAGGTTTCTCAGCAACTCTTGCTACAATTGACCACTTTCTCTCAGAAGTAAAAACCTCTCCTGATTTCATGTGACACATTTCTCTGTGCTTTTTCTGAAATCATGCGCTGTCCCTTTCCATCTATTCGCATTTTCATCTCCGTCGCTCATTATTGGAACATTTTAATTAGAGTCTGAATCTTCTTTTTTTTTTTTCTTGTCTCTGTATTTGTTCTCCATGCCAGGGCTTCTAAAACATGTTGGCAGTCTGATAAAGCCAGTGGATTCACAATGGTAGCTGCAAAGAAATGTGGAGGGAGGGGGTGAGGCGGGAAGGGCTGGGTGGGAAGGTCGAAAGGGGTGACATTTAAGATGCATTGTATTCATAAACTGGTTTGTTGAAAGGAAACTTCCTTGTACAGTTACTTAGATTTTTTTTTTATTTAAATGCCATGATTAGCTTAAGGTATCCCATGGCTTGACCATGCAGCCATAAAAACAAGAGCTTTGCTTTTTTTTTTTAATAGCTCACATTAGTTATACAGAAGAGGATTTTATTGTTACAGTCCCACATTATTTATAATATAGCCCAATCAATCTCACCTCCTAATATCACTCTCCATTCTCCACTTCCTGTGTCCCAAAACATTTTCAACAGATTTCACTGTTACATGTTCATAGTTGCAGATGATCTATCTCAGCCATCCTCACCCTCTTTCAAAATGCATTTGAAAATTATTCACCCTCTATTTTCCTTTTTCTCTCCCCTATTATCTCCTCCTAAGCAGTGCTATAGTTATTCTTGTTCAGTGTCTGTCCGTAGAAGGATGCAATTCTCTGTGAATGTCTTTTAGCTCTAGTTTTCACACAAGAGTGAACATACATACATACATGCATATATATATATATATGTGTGTGTGTGTGTGTGTGTGTGTTTATGGCTTGTCTTGTCTCATTCACTATGATTCCCTCCATTCCTATCTGTTTGCATAGTATCGCCTTAAATTTCATGTTCCAGGAAGGCTTTCATAGAGAGTACTCCATGTCAATTTGGAAATGTAATGATGAGGACAGGGACAAAACCAAATGGGGACTCTTTGCTGTATTTAATTAACAAGGACACTGCCTGATATAGCCATTTCTTCCTAGTAACTAATAAAACAACTTGGTAGGAATCAGACAGTATGACCAAGAGGCAATTCACCCAGAGTCTCTCTTTCTTACTTGTGAACAAGCAAAGCTGGAATCAACTAGTCTACTTCTTTAATATTCTGTTTAGTTTATAAGGTCTTTATTTTTTCTTTTTCTTTCCTCCCTCCCTTCCTTCTTCCTGGCCTTTCTCCCTCCCTCCCTTCCCTCTCTCCTTGTATTCCTCCCTCCTTCCCCTCCTTCCTTCTTTCCTTCCTTCTCCCCCCTCCTTTCCTTCCTTTTCCCTCCATTCTCCTCTCCCTTCTTCTTTCACTTCCTTCCTTCTTTGTTCTTTTGGTTTTGACTGCCTGTTATCTATGATTAACTGGGAACAGTCCCCATCCTTCTGTGTCAGTGAAATTCTCATTTACACAATCCATTTTCTTACCTTATGGCGTACGCCTTCTACATGGGGGTGACTTTGAAGGAGATAAAGGTGGGCTGTGTGTTGTTTCTTCCTTTGAAAACATGCATTCTTTCAGTCTTGGACATTTTTGGCCTCTTGGTGGTTATAATGGCTTTTTAATAATGGGGAAAGTCAATAAACATAACGAAGGGGTAGTGTGGAAAATCACTTTTAAACTGACTTGCATTGAAACGGCCTCCAATCTGAGTCATGGAAAATAAGTGATGAAGATAAAATGGTACATTGTATTCAGTGACAGCTAATCCTCTTATTAGCTTCATGGTAATCGTTTGCTCATTTTTCAGCTTGGCGGGATTAGTGAGCATGCTGCTGTTCCTCCCTTCCTCTGTTCACTGAGAGAGCTGGAAACAGCTATCATGATAAAGAAGTTCTGGATTGAGCTGCACTGGAGACTAACTTTTCCCCTCTGAGATGTCTGCTTGCTCTGAGGTTGCCCATCCTCCCTTCAGAGGGCTTCCTCCTGATCTGAGTGTCTCAGGAGTCCGGGCAAGTCCGGGCTGCTTCTGCCGTGGGCTGTGTGACAGCAGGAGAGGAGGCACAGCTCCGCCGTGGCCCCCGGAGCCCGGGCTGCCTGCGAGGCATTGCTGGTTGAGAGCCGGGGAGGTGATTCCCACTCCCCATCCCCGGCTGGCTGACTCATCCGGCAGCACTGACACCGAGTCTCAGGAGAGCTGCTCTCTTCCAGGTCCAGCTAAAAATACCCCAATTCAGATTTATAATGACAGGAGCTGATAAATTTGCTGGGGAAATGCAAGCAGTGTCACTGTCGCGCTAGGAAACCTGTTCTGATAAATTGATGTGGGGAAAGAAATTGCCGAACATGGCAAGGCCCTGCGTGCCTCGTCTCCTGGGTAGTGAGCAAAGTGAGCCTGTTTTTCCTTGTCACCAGCCTTCTCGTTTGCAAACAGAGTAGGCAAAGGAGTACAAAGGATGGCAGAAAACATTGTTTTGATTTAAAAACAAAAAGGATGGCATGGCATAAAACAAAGTCTCGTCTTTTATTAAATAGTGCGCTGTTCCATCCAGAAAGGGGGGAACCCTTTGAACTAACTACCTTTTGGCCAAGATGAAAGCCACGTAAAGAGACCTGCATTTCAATGGTGACCTGTGATTAAATTAGAATTTTTTAATTTTTATACTCCATTGGGAATATACTTGTTGTCTTTTGGTTTGAAATTCCAGAATATACGTATGTGCTACTATCTGCAGCTAAGCTGCCATTTGTTTTCCTGCTTAGATTGGTGAGATATTTTAAGAAGGGTATCACATATTATCCTGAAATGATTTAACGCGAGCTCACCTTTAATTTATTCAGCTTCCCTTGAGCACACACTAGATATCAAGTATCATGATCATCTTTTTTGAAAAGACAAAACTGCAGTGTATGGATAATTGAGCTGACACATACCCAATGAAATCATTATAAATCAAGGTATGAACAAAATAGTTGGTACATGAACAATTGCTATAAGAAACTAACAGAGGAAACATTTCTTGGAGAAAAGACTAGGAAGGCTTCACAGAAGAAGTAAAATTTATACTTATCTTGCTGTGATGAATGAGTGCTAGAACTTTCTAGGAAGGGGAGAATATCTAACAGAGCAGATTGGTACTGAGATAGGAAAAGCATCACTTAAGTCTAAGACTTGACATTTTCCCCTCGATGTTTTTGGTTCGACCAGACAGCTTGCGTACAACTGTTATATTTGTTGTCATTATTTTAGATCAATAACTATGAAATGTACTGTTTGCATAGACCTAGAAGTTTAACCTTGTCAAACACTTGACCCAGACCACAAAAGGTCATGGTCATGTTCTCCACACAAACCTGTGGACTTACATCTCTGAAATGATGGACTAATAATCAAACTTGGTGTGTCAGCAGCATTTGTGTATGCATAAAGTCATGAAGCAACCACTAACATGATCGTCATTGAGTCCTGCAGTGAAGAATACGGGCTAGAGCCTGGTGGCAGTGGCTCTTCTGTAACCTGAGCTACTTAGGAGGCTGAAATCAAAAGGATTGTGATTTAAAGCTAGCCTGGAACAAAAAAGTCCACTAGATTCTATCTCCAAAATAACCAGCAAAAAGGTGGCGTGAACTGGGTTCCTGCGCCTCAGCCTGTAAGTCTAGCTACTCAGGAAGTTGAGACCTGAGGATCGCAGTTTGAAGCCAGCTGGGGCAGACAAGTTTATGAGACTCTTATCTCCAATAAACTACTCCGCAAAAGCCAGAAGTGGTGCTATGGCTCAAGTGGTAGAGTGCTAGCCTTGAGCACAAAGAGGCTCATGAACAGAACCCAGGCCCGAGTTGAAGCCCCATGACCAGCAATAAAAAGAGTTGGGGTGGAGGCATGGTTCAAGTGGTAGAGTTCCAGTTGAATAAGCAAGCTGACCAAGCATGAAGTCATGAGTTCAAAGCCCAGAATCGCCATAATAAGTACATAAATAAATTGTAGACTTTTAAATTTAACTCTATACATTTATTGTATACCATTTTATGTGTTGAAAGAGACTTAGATCTTTTATTCTCATCATCCTGCCTCTTAATCTGTGTTTTGCTTTCTTCTTGGTTCATTTGAGGCTTTTTGGAATTAGTAAAAATCTACAGAAGATAAAAAAGCACTTTCATTCTGACATTCAATAGGAAAGATTAAAAGAATTTTATGTAATTATAAAAGACAATACAACAAAGACATGTATTTTGAAATAGAAGCAGAAAGATTTCTGCAAGTTATTTTGAAATGCCTCTACAATTAAAATGCATTGATGATGACTGATGAGATAAATAAGTGGATGAGGAGGATATAAAACAAAACAAAAGCAAAGCAAAATATTTAGCATATACTATAAGCATGAGAAATAGGCATTGATTGTAAAGTTACTTGAACTTTACAAAATGCTTGCGATTTTTATAGTATCATTAACGTTGAAGGGAAAAAGCTATAGTACTGTAGACTGAAATTGGTAGAGATATTTGGATAGGAATTATGACATTATTTAAGATGAAGGGAAAATTTTCTGACTTGTGAAAATATAGGCACAAACAAAGAAGTAGCTGGGTTTGAGCCCAAACCTAGTCTTCTTCACCATTTGTTTATGAATCTCTAAGATGAATCTATTCCTGAAAATGAGTAATTTGTTAGAGGAACTAGCTCTTTGGCCTACTCAGCAATATATAAATAAATTATTGAGAGTTTTTGTCAGTATGTAAAATACCTGTGTCCATTAAATATAAAGCAATATTTGCTTTTGTAGTCATTTCAACATAGTGAGCACTTTTCATTTTCTAGATATGTCAGTAAATTTTGGACATAAGCAAGGAATAAGCATGGAAGCACTTCAGAAATTTGAACATCAAAGGGACAGCCATGATTTTGCATGCTTGTAATCCAGCTGCTCAGTAGTCAGAGATTGAGAGGATTATGGTGCAAGGCCAGTCCTGGTAAAAAGTTACTGACACCCCCATCTCAACCACCAAGTCGAGTATCCCAGCTATCTGGGAGGCATAGATATGAGGAGAGGTCAAGATCTGAAACTAGGCAAAAACTAAAACATTATCTGAAAGATAACTGAAGCACAAAAAGGACTTAGGGATGTGGCTCACATGGTAGAAGTGCCTGCCTAGCTAACATGAGATCCTGCGTTCAAACCCCAATACTGCCAAGCAATGAAAGTTCCAACATGAAGAAATGGTGAAAGGTGATATGCTAAGGTTCTTGAAGGTTTAAAAACTGCTAGGAAAGCCAAGAAGAGGGAGTGGTAACTGAGTATGTTACTCTGTGATTGGGACACACTCTTTGTCCTCTTTGTGCTTTCAGTTATTTCTATTGTAAAAATCTAGTCCTTGATATCTGTTAATCTTATCATCTATTACATAGCAAGACCTTCATAAGTGCTGGATAATAGCTTTAACTCACTCAAGGAGGGGAGGCAATGCATAAAATTGGCTCTGTAGATATTCTTCTTTCTCTCCCCGTGTTACTGCTCCATCCATTGCTGCCCCTTTAGTGCTTCAGGAATTCCTCCCTGGGCCTGACAGTACCTGCCGTGGAAGGGAAGATACCTCGATCTAACCACAGTTGACACACGAGGATGATGAAAGGACTCGAGAGAAGTGACTTGCCTCGGGTTTCATAGCTAGTCAGTTACAAACAGAGCTACCTGCTAGCAAGTGAGGCATTTACTGTTGAGAGAGGATCTTTTGCAAATAACGTCTATGATTTCCTAGAAAGCAGGAGAAAGGCTTGGAAATGTTTTTACATTATTAGAAGGGAATATGTAGTATGACTAAATTGATGCACCAGAAGGCTTCCTGAATCATTTCTCAAAATGGTAATTAAACTTCCTACCAAACTTCCTACTCTTGCTATGTAGATCACTCCCATTATGCAAATCATTTTTTTACAGTTCTTTAAAAATAAATTTATGCCAGTGTTGAGACTTGAACTTAGGGTGATAGGCTCTTCTGCGTGAACCATGCCTCCAAGTCCAGTCTTTTTGCTTGTTAACTGGAGAGGTAGAATCACTGTTTTGCTCAGGCTGGCTTGCACCTGCAATCCTAGGATCTCAGCCTTTTGAATAGCTAGGACTAAAGCCATGAGCCATCATTTTAAATTCTGTAGTCTGTAGGACCCATCTCTCTTAACTCACTATAGATGTACACAGCTACAGATGGCATTGAGTGTGTTCTCCTTTGTAAAAGGTGGAATATCCTAGCAGTGCCATTATATTTGTATCTTATTGGATCTTATTGGCAGATGATAATTCACATAATTCAGAGCCTAAAACGTAGGTTCCTTGTGTGTTCTGAAGATTGTAAACAATGACCTGCCCTGGTTTTGAATTCAAGTACTTTGGCCAGGTAGCTCCAAACATAGCAAAAATGAGAATTATTGTTACTAAGGGATTGTGTTACTTATCATAAAAAAGATGAAGAAGAGGATAAGAGAAACAGGAAAAAGGGACAGGGATATAGAGGCAAGGAGTGAGAATCTGTGCAGACAATGTTAAATTATTGAGTTAATACTGCTACATTTTGTTTAAACAAGTGACATTAAGTGAAGAATTAAGCAAAATTAGAATACATCACATGAAAAATCAGTGAAAGGAATAGGCTTTCCTTCAGATGATGTGGAGTAGCAAGGCAGTGTGAAGAATGTTTCTGGTATAAAATTCATGTTCCTGTTTGCCTCATCTGAGACCCTGGTGGAAATAGCAGAGTGTGTTCACATTCTCACAATTAGAGACCAGAAAACATGCCAGAGCCAGTTTCTGAAAGGTAGGGAAGGGAGAAAAATAGGCAGAGCTGTGCCTTACTGCAGAATATATTGGCTTGTGCTGTGTTGAGCCAACTGTAAAAAGTACTATTGATTCGCTGGGCAGGTCCTGGGAGGTGAGGATGTTTGCACCCAGCATCTAGTCACCCACACTGTGTGGATTTTGTCAGTCAGGAGCCCTTGTACCTCAGGAAGATAAATAATTCTCCCATCATTTGCTGCTCCGTCTCAGCAAGCTGCTTGGAGGGTGTGTTTACATTTAAAAGTTGAATCTTGGAACATGTTATAGCTTTGTTCTATGAAATATCCACCACATCTGTGATTGTGAAAATCACATTTCTTATATGACCTAAAGAGCTGATGAGATAAACCGTCATCACGACTCCCTTACGCCCAGCATTTTAAAAGACAATCGGGTGTTAAGGCTGAGGACTGTAACTGAGTGGTAGAGCATGCCCTTACCATGTGAAAAGACTTTGCTTCTATCCCCAACACCACTGAAGGAGAAAAAAAAGCACTCTTGGCACCTGATTACTTTATAATGGTGAAGAAAAGGAAAGAAGAGTGAACCTTAGGTAAGAATATTCTATAGACTTGGCCCTGTGCTCTGAATATACAACTTACTCTAATTTTCATGGAGATGAACACAGAGAATATGATGAAAAGATGGTGATTCTTGCTAGTCACAGAGCCAGAACAAGGACCCAGACCACTGGGACTAAGTTCAGATGTTCTCATTTTTTATTTTTCTGTTGTTTTGCCCCTTTACCATCTGGCTCAAGACTTTTCAACTAGTAAGTGATAAAAAGATGGAAAAAGATCTGAAATTCAAACCAGTTTTTTTTTTTCCTGTGTCTGAGTGAAACTGTTGACTCAATAAGATTTGGAGAATAGGTATGAGTTTTGATTATTCAATTCCCTCTGGAGAGCCAAACCCAGCCTGATATTAATTCTACTGGAAAGAAGTTGAGAGCAAGAGAGAACCAAGATTTAGGTTTCTGGTAATGTTGGCTATGTAGTATTTGGAAATTTAGATTTAGGAAAGAAAGAGACAGTCACTGAATTTGTCAAATGCCATAATGTTGTCTAATGTAAAAATGGTGAGGATTTATTGTCAGATAATCATAGAAGTTTTACAGTGTCCAGTTTACATTAGTGAAGTTTTTGTTGTACTTGTTTCTGCCAGATTTTTCAGAGGTTCCTGCAAAGTGACATGAGACCTAGACATAAATTTGAGTGTAACCTATATCATACCCATATGTAACCATGTGTTTTTGCAAACAATTACACATGCCTAGATCCATGAATAAGAAGCAAGCCAGAAAAACATGCATTATTATTCTCTTGGTCCCATATATCCTATTCCTGTTCTTAAGATGATTAGATATTGCCTGCATAGACTACTACAAGCCATCCCAACCAACATCTTTCAAAGTTCCAAGTGACATAGGTCCGTATATTTGTGTCTTAAAAAATAATTCCATCCTAAGCCAAAAGAACTTTGTTATCAAAACACGTGTATATCACTGTTCAACATACCATGTGAAACTGTGCCCTTCATATTTTTCTTTTTTGTTCTTCTTTTTCCATATTCCCTTCATGTGGTTTTACCCCTGACAGCACTGTAACTGATTTTAATACCCTGGATATTGTATATATGTATTGGAATATGTATGTATTGGAATTAGGAAAGGGAAAGGGAATTCCAAAATCGAGAGACAAAGGATAAAAAGTCAAACGAATGCAACAGCAATACTTACAAAACTTTATGATGTAAACCAACTGTACAACTCATGGGAGGAAAGGGAAATGGGGTGGGGGAGGCGGGGGTAAATGAGGGAGCAGGAAACAGGTTGGATAAGAAATGAACTCACTGTATTACAGATGAAGCTGTAACCCCTCTGTATTTCACTTTGACAATAATATGAAAAATTTTTAAATGTGCCACATTATGCTATTTGCTTAAAAATTAATTCCATCCTTAATCGATGTCCTATCATGTCCTTAATATTTTTAAGAGGATAGTTTATAGTTTGTCTCAATAAGCCTTCAAAATGCCATGTAGAATTTGTGCCCATTCCATTTCAGTCAAGCCACATTTCAAGAGTACAATGGCTATGTGTGTGGTGAGTAACTCTCACATTTTACTAGTTAATTGGAGATGGAGTCTTGCAGACTTTTCTGCCCTGGCTGGCTTTGAACTTCAGCCCTCACATCTCAGCCTCTTGAGTAGCTAGGATGACTGGTATGGGCTACCCAAATAGACAGTAGTTCTTGAAGATCCTACTTATGTTATGTAGAGAAAATGCTGTCGCTCTAAAGACAGGCATAATATGACATGACAAGAGACTTGTTAAGGTGTTCACTTGAACTATTAGTGTTGGTAGAAATATGTACAGAAGTAGACATGGCCGTTAGCTATAGAAAAGGTATGCTGTATTCCTATATAACTTCTAGGATACTCTGATATCACATACTCTCAAAGGGAAAATTTAACCGTATTTGGTTTTGTCTGTGTATATATGATGCAATTGTTAAAATCCTGAATTCATTCATCATGATTCCTTTAGGAAGTTTAAATAGGCTTAGACCTGCTATATCACCCTGTCATTTGGATTGTCATAACCAAAGGCGATTTAATTTCCCATTAAAAGAACTACATGGGCCTGGGAATATGGCCTACTGCTTGCCTTGTATAGATGAAGTACTGGGTTCGATTCTTCAGCACCACATATATAGAAAAACCCAGAGATGGCGCTGTGGCTCAAGTGGTAGAGTGCTAGCCTTGAACAAAAAGAAGCCAGGGACAGTGCTCAGGCCCTGAGTCCAAGCCCCAGGACTGGGATGTAGCTCAGTGGCAAAGCGCTTGCCTAGCAAGTGCAATGTCCTGGGTTCTGTCCCCAGTACCAAAAAAAAAAAAAAAAAAAAAGAACTACACGTGCGGAACAGTAGGCTTTGGAGTCAGGACAACATGACTTGAATATTGCTTCTGCAGCACAGTTAGTCTATCTTTGAAAATGATTTAATCTTTCTAGATCCCAGTTTGTCTACATCTTATAAGTTGTATTGATATTATAAATGATACAATGATATATACATAATATACCATATTATATGATATATTTTGTATATCATGTAATAGCGTATTATATGCATGATATTATGAAACATCCTATATATAATATGGTTATATACAAATGATAATGATATCATTATGCAAAATGATATAATGGCAACAAGGGAATGAAGGATTTATCCAAACCTGGTACAGGGTCTAGCATAAATAGGTTGTAAAGCAAATACTAGTTTCTTTCCCTTCTTCTAGCTATAAAATCTTGTTCAGATTTCTTCCCCCTGACCCTTACATCTTCAAATATTCTGCTAGTTCATGTTCTGGCAATCTTCCAGGTTGGGCTTATTTAAGTTAAAATTTTCCTTTTTCACTTTATATTGATTGATACAAATAATCTAATTTGAAGTATAAAAATACCAGTCAGGGTTCTAAACATTCAGTAGGAAAAATACCAACAGAGTACTTTACCATACTTACCAAGAGGTTCTAAGAAAACAACACGAATAAGATAACTTTTGCCATAAATGGGCCTCAGCCTATGTGACTCAAAGATCCAAGCCCATGTCAGTGCGGCCTTGCATCCCTGAATGAATCCTGCTCAAGTAACCCGAGGAGATCGGAAGCTTAGCTCCTGGCCTTGTCTTAGTGAGTGAGTACTGTGCCCTATAGAGTTGAAATACTTGTAATCCATGCTTACTCTACAGAGCCCTATCCAGATGAATGAAAGATTAGCTCTAAGCTTTTTAAGAATATCATCTGTTTTTATTGTTATTGTAAAGATGATGCAGAGGGATTACAGTTATGTAAGTCAGATAATGAGTACATTTCTTTTTGCACAGGTCACCTCTTCCCCCATTTTCTTCCAGTTTTCCCTCCTGACCCCACTCTCTTACAAGTTGTATGTTCATTTTAAACATACTGTCCAGTACTCATTACTATATTTGTTTTCCCTTTGCCCTACCATTTCTGTGCTTCCCCTTAACCTTCCCCAAACAGATACACTTACATACAAGATACTGCTTCTTGTTTGTTATCTCTTTTGTCACTGTTGTTACAAACTTTTTCTGTACCTTTTGTTTTGTATGTAAGGTTTTTCCCCCTTAAATTCTAGGTCTGTGAGCCAGGTGCCCATGGCTCATGCCTGTAATCCTAGATACTCAGGGTGCTGAGATCTAAGGATTGTGGTTTGCAGCCAGCCTGGGAAGGAAAGTCTGTGAGACTCATCTCTAGTAAGCTATTCAGAAAAAAAGACAGAGGTGCCTTAAGTGGTAGAGTGCTAGCCTTTGGGTAAAATAAGCTCAAGGACAGCACGCAGGCCCTGAGTACAAAGCCCCAGTACCAGAAAAAAAAAAAGAAAAGAAAATCTGGGTGAGAGGAGATACCATTGTAGGGGATGCACAAACTGAATTTCCCTAGTGCAGGAACTCAGACTCCATTTGCATTTTAGAAACAGGTTTGCTAGAGTCATGTTGCAAACTAACCAAGTGAAAAACCATGGGAGACTGACATGAAAACATGACTGGGGATAATGAAGGAGGGGCAGATTCCGGAGGACTGCTAATGACAAGGTAGATGGAGAATACAGAATGGGAAGATAGCTGTGTTGCTCTGATCCAGTTGTTCTCAAGGCCTAACTGAATTCTTAAAGGATATTGATGTTTTAATTCTAGGCTTTTCTTAAACTGGGTTCTGATAGTTGTTGAAGACTTAGCATCAAGTGAG
The DNA here is from genome assembly GCF_023159225.1 of Perognathus longimembris pacificus. NCBI lineage: Eukaryota > Metazoa > Chordata > Mammalia > Rodentia > Heteromyidae > Perognathus > Perognathus longimembris. The sequence continues at coordinate 38,947,948 of NC_063181.1, read as the reverse complement.
TTCACCCAGGACATGCGTGAAGAGGTGTATTTAGAAGGGGACTCCAGGATGCTACAGGAAGGAGGCTGCTACACCAAAGCTCCATTGCTTTCTGCAGTATTGGACAGATCTCTGGATAACCTCCAGACCTGGTCCGGTTTTGAATGAAAAAAAAAGTCCATCCTTTGTGAAGCTTGGTCATCCAACCTAGGAGCTCTTTTATGCTGTTCTCAGTCATGTTATACTCCAGGATAATTAACTTCCTTTTCACCAAACCTTGCATCTCTTGGGAACATGCCAGTGATTTTGCTTTCCAGTTTAGGGAGCTATATTTTAGCACCTAATTGTCAATGAAGTAACAATTTTCAGAGCTCAAAGGACTGGATTCAAACTCAATTGATGATCAGAGCCTTTCCAAATAAGGAGCTCAGACCCAAATATCCGGAACTCTTTTTTTTAATTTTAAAATACTTTTAATTGTAAAGGTGATGTACAGATATGTTACAGTTACATAAGTAAGGCAATGAGCATATTTCTTTTCAAACAGTGTTAACCCCTCCCTAGTGTTCTCCCATTTTCTCTTCCTTCACTCCCCTCCCCTCAGGTCTTAAAGTACATTTCCAACATAGTGTCTAGTTTCTCTTCTCAGATGGGAGATTCTTCCATAAAAATCAACAATCCACTTTTGCGGAATTTCTATTGCTACCTGATACAGTAACTATGGTTAGATTTAATAAATACAGCAAGAAGGGATGTTGTCTTTCCAGGCAGTTATAATTTGTTTGTTGTGTTTCCAGTCCTCCTCATTCATCTTGGGTTGGCTTTAGCTCTTTCTATTTAGAACAGCATATCTAATGATACAACTTGTGTGTGGAATTCTAAAAGTGACTTTCAGTCCTTGGAATTTTTTCATAGCTTCAAGAAATAAGATTTTTAGATGATTTGTGTCAAGAGCTTTGTGTACGTAGTGTGGGTTTGAGTTAAAAGTAACTTAATTCACAAGAGGAGCAGAATCCAGTATGCTTAAGTTGGTTGAGATGCCCAGATTTCACTATAAAGGTCACAGTACACCAGGACCAATCGAGCAAAAAGCATTGTTTGCACTATTACTGTTCCTTCCTAAAAAGTTCAGAAGGTTGGAAAAGCATCAAAATCAGTATAGGAAGAGTTGGACCCTTGCTGCTAATATAAAGAAAGACATATTTTTATATATTGATAACTTTTGATATAAAGGCAAAAATATATTTAAATAACTATAAAATAAGTTAGGGAGGAAGGGTGCAGAATACAGTTATAATATTTAAAGAATATAGGTTTAAATGGAGCTAGAGAAATTGAGGGGATAAGTGGGGTTGGGAGAGAACAATGGAAGGGTGGCACTGATCACGATGCATTGTCCTCAGAAACCGATACAGTAAATTCAAACCCATTATACGACCACTTAAAAACAATCAGAATGGGTCATAAAAGTGATCTTGGTCTACACAGTATGAAGAAGAAATAGATCTACTAAAACTAATAAATAAATTCTGTTGTTACCCCAAGCTCTCATGAACATTTCCATAGCGAGTACACTAGGAATAAGTTATGTACTCTGCACGTATTTAACGAACACTCTGTGTATACTGCAAGAAGATAAAATGGACCATGCAGAGTTATGCCATTTCTTCAATGAGATAACCAATTTTATATATTCAGCTAATGCTAGTCATGAAGAAAGAGGTCTTGTAGTATTTGCTATAAAACATGTATTCCTCTTTTTTCCACTGGAGTTTAGGTGATTTTAACCCAATAATCCTGAGCAAAGCAGAGGCAATGGGACCCTCCCTCCTTCCAGCCCTCCCTCCTGCCCTCCCTTCCTTTCTTCCTTCCTTATGTTAGATTTCTATTTACCTACTTAAAAAAAAAGTGAATTGCCATTTTCCTAAAATATTTTGGCCATACATACAGATATTTTGTTCATAGTTACATTTTTTCTTGTCTACATATGTCTTGGTAATAGTCTTTTTTGTATGTGTGTGCCAGTCCTGGGCCTTGGACTCAGGGCCTGAGCACTGCCCTTGGCTTCTTTTTGCTCAAGGCTAGCACTCTGCCACTTAAGCCACAGTGCCACTTCTGGATTTTTCAGTTTATGTGGTACTGAGGAATCGAACCCAGGGCTTCATGCATGCTATATAAGCACTCTATTCCTAAGCCATATTCCCAGCCCAACAGTCTTTATTTTAGAGATATGACACTGTAAAGTACAATAACATCATAATCTATTGCCCTAGAATATTTTAAATTTAAGAATGAAAATATAGCACTTACAAAGAAAAAAATGGATCTGGTTTTCTAGCTTTTTAGAAAGACCATTTTTGATAACTGCTGTTATACTGAGAACCTACTATGTGAAGTTCAAGAAAAATAGAAGAATACATTTTAACTATGGAGACAAAAGAGCTAGGATTTATTCCAGAAGCAGTTGACTTTGGACTTTGGATTATTTTTATTATTATGCATTGTGGAATATGAATAGGATGGCAGAGCACCACATTATGTTCATAATGTTTGGAAAATAAAATGTACTTTTATGTAGATGTGAGAGAGAAAGAGAGAAAGAGAGAGCAAGACAGAGCCACAATTGCCATAGAAAATTTATCAGTAATACCAGGGAATGCCATAGTTAGGAACACTAACTTCGGGTCTTGGCTCCTCAGCATATTAGCTGAATAACCTTGGACTGGTTATCTGACCTCTTTGAGAGTCTTTTTCCTCATCAGTCAACGGTAATAACAAGGGAATGTGCCTTTTCAAGTTGAGCTGAGCCAAAAATGATACACTGTATTACAAAATAGAAGAAATGTGTATTGGTTTCACTAGAGATATTTTTTGCACAGAATAAAATCAGGAGTGTTTTTTTCTCCACAGCAATGGATATCCTTACCAACTGAGACTAGAATATTGTATAGGAAATGAAACATAAGGAAGAGTTGAAGCTATAAGATTGGAAGATTTTTAAAAAAAACACAATTACAGCAATGTCTGCTTACATTTAATACTACAAATAGCCAAGCTATTGATGAAGCAATAATCCATCAAGCACACATGGAATAAGACAGAATTTTGAAAAGAGCTCTTAAGTTTCTTGAGGAAAATGTAGACACCCACTAATGTCATGTTGGGGTTTTCATCTATTTTATCCATATTGTTTCCATCCATAAGACTTTAAGGAGGTATTGCCCAGAGATATTTAACTACTCTCTCTGTCTCTCCCTCTCTCTCAAGAATATCTGGAAGAAAAAAAATCCCCCAAGGTAATTAGTAAGGTATTTTGAAATCATATTGCTTTTTGGACCACATGGGATAGCAATCAAAAAGAAAATAAATAACTTGTAATTTTCCAATTATAGCAGCTTGGAATTATGCTAAGTAACTGAAGTGGTCTTGTATCACCCCTATTAGTTAATAAATGAACTAATATCCCTTATCAGAAGGTACATACAATGGTATGAAAAAAATCATTAAAGACCTGTGGAGAGAGTCAAAGCATAGAACAACTGTCCTGGAAGAGACTTACTAACTCTGAGCTTTTTGTATTTTCAAGAATTATCTTTGCTGTCATTTAATGTCCAATTCCAATTCCTTGTCTAGAGAACCAATTTGGATTAAAGGAAATTTCAAAAATACCCAACAAATCAATATCTAATTCATTTAAGTCCTGTTTCTTCCTTGGCCTATTGGGTATAAGCCTGGAGTTGCTGCCATCTCTCTTCTTGGGAAAGGAGCCATCTTTTCAGATCTATTTTCTCCCTGAAGCTTAGATGCTATATCTATATAAAAAGAGGTGACATACTAGGCCTACCGTATTAAAGCCTTTTTTTCCTAAGAGAATCAATATAACTTTAGGAAGGCTCATTTATATTTAAAGGAGAAAAGAGACAAAAGTAGGCATGGATGTCACATATCATACAGACAGTGAAAAACACAAGGTATCATTAAAAAATGACCACTGAATCTCGTATGTGCAGTAGTTTATTCTTTGACTTGGAGGAATGTTCTGGATCTGTAACTGAATAGTTTCTTTTTCCTCTCTCTCTTCATACGAAATCTGAGACTTGCTGTTCTGATATTGTTTACTATCAGTAGTGTCCAGAGGAGTTCCTGTCATGACCAATGGTGGCACAGATTTTAGACGAGTAGAGTCTGTGTCAATAAAATTGCAGGGCTAATTAGAAGACATAAAAATGATCTTTTGATTTCATTTTCCTCATGGTTTGATCAACAAAACAAGTCAGCTCAATTACTATGTTCCACTATTTCAAGTCAAGAGAGTATGCTTTTATTATTATCATTTTTTAATTTCAGCAGCTTGATGAGCTAAATTTTCTGTTCTAGGTTGCCTCTGGGCACAAGTAAGATATTAACAGCTATGAGACAATCAAACCAATAATGATCTCATGAGGTAAATTAACTTGTGGTGTATAAAATACCATAATAGTACCACATATATGGTGTCTCTCTAAACCAATATAAGATAAGCCAGGTTTTATTTGTAGCAGACAATTTTATATCAGCTCTGTTCTCTTTGCCAAAACTCTTTCATTTCATCGTCAAACATGTTATACTCAGCTCCTTGCAGCATGGTAAAACACTCACACAGTTTGTAATTTTGCTTTCTGACTACTGAACACGATAAAATGACACAGTTGGTATTTTTATTGTTGTTTTCTGCTATTCGTGGTTTCTGGTCTATTGCTTTCGAGAACCTTGGCTGCCACCAAATCTGGGGAATGTGGTTAGTTGGGAAAACTCAGGAAGAAGGGTTCTCTTCATCATTTCAAGTCAGTTATGTGGCTTCGTAGGAGATTTGTGTGTGGGAGAAAAGATCAGGATGTCTGCAGGCCAATTGCGCTGCGCTAGAGGTGTTTGCGAATGTTCCCGTTGTCTTCTGTGTCCATGGCTGGCTCTCGTTCACCTCACGAGTGAGTGGTGGATGATGCACCTCTGCAGCTCCACACTTCTAGTGTGGGTAAACCTCCCTGGAGCTGTATGGTTTGCCAGCCCACACGGTCCCGGGAAGGGAGTTGGTTGTGGTGAGCAGAGCAGGAAAAGCTTCCCCGCAGAGGGGAGTTCCCTCAGGGGGACAGACTGTGTCTCTGTGGGCTGTGGCAATTCATAGGCACCCAGAACCATGGACACCCCGGCAGTCTAAGAGATATGAGTTAGTGCCATGGAAGACAGAAAGATTAGCAAGAAATGACACAGGAAAGCCTAATCTTGGAGAACCTTCATTTTTAATTTTAATTTTTATTGTCAAGGTGCTGTACAGAAGGGTTATTTGCATAAGTCAGGCAATGAATACTTTTTTTTTTGAACAGTGTCACCTCTGACCTCATTTCTCCCAGCTTTTTCCTTCCCAACCTCCTCCCCCACAAGTTGTAGGATCATTTTCAATGTAGTGTCTAGTGAGTCTGGCTGCTGGTTTGGTGTACCCTTTTGTCCCATTGTTTCTGTGTTTCTTCTTCCCCTCCCCAAATCAGATAAACTTACGTATAGGACAGAGAGTACAGAAATATGAAACAGCAAAAAAAAGGGGGGGCGCAAAGCAGGAAAAAAGACCCCAAAAACCTTTTGTTTCCATTTCCTGGACTTCATATCCACATGTATCATTTTATATGATCATATGCACATAGCTATTGAGCCCTTGTGATTCTCTCCAAAGAATATCTAGACCCAAAGAAACATAGGCTGCATGTTTTCCCTCATTTGTAATAATTTAGAATGTACCCATGAATCGACAAGTAAATCCAATGCATAGTAAAAGACAAAAAGTTACACTTGGACATGACCAATTAAACAGGATTCTAAACATTCACGCAATGAGATCAGAGAAACTTCTTATAAAGACATCAGCTTCCACAATAAGACTCAGTTTCAGTAGTTAGATTTCAGTCTCAGGCAAACGGTTTTCATGAGCAATGCTGTATCTCAGTCTTTGGCTGGTAATAAATAGTAGACATATTGCTAAGGACTTTACTGAGCTTATGTTACTGTGCTGAAACTATGAAATTGTTGTGATTAGTTGGTTAGTTCTTCCTTTTTTCTCTCCCTCCCTCCCCCTCTCTTTCTCTCTCCTTTCTTTCTCTCTTTCTTTTTCTCTTTCTCTCTCTTTTCTGTTTTTCATGGCACTGGTCCTAAGGCTTGACCTCAGGGCCTAGGCACTGACTCTGAGCTGTTATTAGTATTTTTATTTAATAGATGAGGAAACTATACCAAATGAAAGTAAAATCACATCTCTATAGTCACCCAGCTAACAAGTATGAGAGCGAATGTACCTGTTCAGGGAGTCTACTCCACTCCCCGCTGATTCGCACGCTATTGTACTGGACAGGTTAGAAAACTGTTGATCACAAAGGAAGACCACAATGAAGATAAAATATCCACAAGAAACAACAGATTCCTTACTAAAGTCAGAGCACAAATCAAGTGCATTTCTGGAGCAACTTGGACTGAGATTTTGGGCAAGAATCATTAAAATCTTTCCCGCTTACTGACAGTACTTACTGAATGGTGAGTGGTTGGATACCCACGAGAGGCAAATGAATATAATTAAAGAAATGAATGGGAAGAAATGATATTATGTCAAATCTATGACCTAATAGGCACTCAATAAATGTCTGCAAATGAATCTGTTATATAGTGTCACCCCCTTTCGAGGAAGTATCACTTCCAAACTTTTCTAGTCAAAGATAATGCTTATGACAAGAACAGTCATCTTCCACATTATCCCAAAGAAGATGTTAATGTCTATAGTCATTCTATTCAGGAATAGGATTCAATTTTTATGCTAGGATGTTTTGCCCTGTTGCATTTTTTTTTTTTTTTTTTTGGCCAGTCCTGGGGCTTAGACTCAGGGCCTGAGCACTGTCCCTGGCTTCTTTTTGCTCAAGGCTAGCACTCTGCCACTTGAGCCACAGCGCCACTTCTGGCCATTTTCTGTATATGTGGTGCTGGGGAATCGAACCCAGGGCCTCATGTATATGAGGCAGGCACTCTTGCCACAAGGCCATATCCCCAGCCCTTGTTGCATTTTTTTTTATCATGATCGTATTTTTACCTTTAAATAACACTTTGAGAGAAAGATTCTTTTTTTGTTGTTTTGTTTTTGGGTAACAGGTTGAATTTTGTGATCCTACAACTCCTTTCCATTTTCTCATATAGAAATATTTAGAGACTTAAGCCACAAAGATTCAGGGGACCTAATCATATCACCCAAATCTGCTTTTGCCTTTTGAAGCAATAATTGAGCAAAACTATAAGGAACTAGCCACGTTTGTCATTGTTCTTAATGCTCTTTGTAGATCTTAAAAAAAAAAACAGTATAAACAAGAGTGTTTCCTTCACGGGACCATGTCGAGATAGTGTATGGTTCAAATTCATGAGGAGACACCCTGCCTTTGAAAGCTGCACATTAGGCTACTTGGTAATGTACCTCATTACTTGAATTGCACCAATGTATATGGAAACATTGTTCCTATTATCTCTTTTTAGAGTTTCCCCATTGCAATTCACTGCAGAGCTCTTCTTAAGGGAGTGAGTTAATGCATTTCAATCTTTGAACATCAGGATTCCCTGAGCTATTTCTGAATTGCATTTTCCCATTGAGTGGTTCTGGCACATTCTGGACCCAGAGTGAGTAACTTGTATATGATTCTCGAACGTAATCTAGGCGGGCTACTCTAGGAGAAAGAAGTTAAGTAAATGTGGATACTGAAGAAAAATCACATAATATTTGGACAAAATTGTAGCCCATACCCAATTCTCAATGGTTGTTTTTATAGACCGTGAAATCGTAAAGTCAACCTTGGTTCAGCCCTAATGGAGAGGAAGAGTGGCACAAATAACCTTAAACCGTAGATAATTCAGATGCATTTAGACTTGGCCTTTGAATGCTTTTTATAATAATTTTCACAGCACATTGCAGTTCTAATTATGTTTTGTTTGGGATGATATTAAAATTAACGTGTATTTAGTGATCTGATGGGTTAGAAAGGAGCCCCAGAAGTGTATTGGACAACTAGACTGTGTCTGGTTCTCAATAATGTATACAAAGGAAAGCCAAACAGTTAAAAAGTTAAGAGGTCTGACTAGGAGGCAGATAGCTTCTGGACTTCAGTTGCCTGAAATGTATATATTTCTCCTTCCTCTCTCTTTTCCTTTATTATTATACTTTTCCTTTCACTTCTGGTCTTCTCCCTCCCTCTTCTTTTATTGTAGGCATGGAAAATAACCGAGAGGAAAAGGAAAAGTCAAAAGACGTCAGCACTAAGCCTCGGGTAATGAGAAGAACTCAGTTGTGTATAGCCTCAGATCATGGTGTCTGGGGTTGTTATACTAACAAGAGCCAGGGACAAGGGACAGAACCAGGCAGCAATGAGGCGAGAAACCTCAGTAAAGAATTTCCTCGTAAGGCCGTTTGCTAAAGGCTTAGAGTTCTGTGTGCCAACACCAAAATCACATGGAGCCTTCAAAGCAGCTCGAGGAAGGAAGAGGGAGCAGTCCATGCAGTGGCAGGAAGAAGAGAGCTCTGTTGCCCATCACAAGATTTGAAGCCAACAGTCTGAGGAGAAGAAAATGGACAGGGCTAGAAGACATGCAGAGTTAAAGAGAAAACACTGGAACAATAGACCTCGGTCACTGATGACAATGCCCCAAGTATGAAAGAGCCATCATTTCCTTTTCTCTGTGTGTGTGTCCTGATGCTTGAACCCAAGGCCTGGATGCTGTCCCTGAGCTTTTTTCACTCCAGGTTAGCTCTGTAATCCTTGAAACACAGCTCCACTTCTGGCTCTTTGCTGGCTGACTGGAAATAAGAGAGTCAGGGATTTTTCTGTCCAGGGTGGCTTTGAACCATGATCCTCAGATCTCATCCTGTCGAGTAGCTAGGATTAAAGTCATGAGCTAGCAATACATGGCTTTAAAAAAAAATCTTTAAGCACTTGTCACAGTTGTTAAAACCAAGCTCCAACACCCCCTCTCCCCATAATATCCTGGGGGATGAAAATTTCAGGCGATGATAATGTTTGGACAGCTGTCCCTCAGGCTCCCTTCTCCTTCTGGAACTTCAGTTTCCATTTAAATTCTCTCAAGGACATACAGCAGACTAGTCCCTAACACTGTGCAGAGGAGGAGCCCATTGCTGCCGCTCATTGCTTCTTCCAGAAAGGCTGAGGGAGAGGCATTAAGTTTGCATGTCAAATGTAGCGTAACAAGTTCTCAGGTACACAGGCTGACACTCTCACTGGCTCTCTGAGGTTCCATGGGAAGCAAGAGGCAAGGCCATGACTATGCATTGGAATGTGTGTGTCATGGTGAGAAAAAAGGCTTCTTAACAAATGCCCAGTCTTGACCAGTCCATCTCTCCTCTGCTAGCCTGGGAGAGTAGGTGTTCATCCTTTCCACAGAGGCAATGTAAATGAAGTGTCACTTAATTGTTTAGTTTATTACATGTTCTTATCAGAATAATTATAACCATACCTATCAATAGTATATGTACTGTACACATACCTATATATAACTATAGTTATAACAAGAACAGTGACCCTCCCTGATTTGGTCTAGAGTGTATCTCTGCGCCACATGGCTGGACTTCCTGCCCTCGTTCGATCAGGCCTTGCTGTCTTGGATGGGCAGCCCCTCTCACCTCAGAACTCATCCCTGCATTTCTGAAGCTCAGGCGGGAGCTCTGTTCTACTGCCACGTGAGAGTCCCACTGGCTTCTTGTTACAGGGAGAACCTCTTCCGCAGCCAGCTCGCATGAACTTGACATTGTCTCCCCACAAGGGAGAAGGCAGCACAGATTGCATCACCTGCTTGTAAGAAGACACGGGCCGTGCCAGTGCGTAATGACATCAGCACACAGCAATCGGACTCCTACATCTCCCAGACTTGAGTCTTTCCTTCTCATTCTTGCCCATGATTGGTCTATTCGGGAATGGGAGAGAGTTTTACCTTTTGCTCTAGACTCTTTTGTACTATTGAATTTTTATTATGATTATGTTTAACCTTTAAAAATGCCTTAAGAAAGAAAGACCGATTTCTTTTGGTAGCTTAGGCTGAATCTGTGTTTCTGCTTACCCGCACCCCCCGCCCCCATCTTACTATGTGGAAATCTGGGGTCTCACACCGTTTTGAACCATGACATATTAATCACTGGAGCATTCCCAGTGAGTTGATTGCAGCACTTTGTAATTCCTGTGCAGGGACAGGCCATAATGGGATTCTAGGAGTTCTCATTTGTGCATTTACCTTCTGTGGCATCTCTTCCATCAGCTTACCTTCAGTTTGTTTTTAGTTTCTATAGCGTAACTATACAGACTATGAAAGTACTGCTGAATTTCCTCTCAAACTCATTGTAGTTCTACATAGTATGGTGTGTAGTGACGTCAGGAAACATTAAATCCTAACACTGCAATACCCATATCACTTGGGGAATGGTTGTTAAGACAGCAGATGCCTGTTTATTCATGTTGTTTCATGTGTCTCAAGAATCTGGGGCTTTTTATTGTATGGAAGGCATTTCATATCCCCTTCTTGTAACTCACTTCTAAAGTGTAACAGACATTCTCCATCGATAGCCATAAGTGAATTAGGCAATAGAGTCAACGGAGGCCTTTGCTAGTGTGTAATCTTTTCATTTGCTTGAAATGACCCATCACATAACCCAGTTTGACAGTTTCTTGACCTTGACTCTTTTGGCAACTTTTATCTCCACTTATACACTGTAATCTACTTCCTTGGCCACTTAACACAAATAGAGCAGTGTCTATTACTCTTTCTCAAGCTCATATATCCCTGCTTCCTCTCAGGCTCACCTACTCTTTGACCTCTTTGGAATATCCCATCTTGAGCTTTCTCTGTTGTCCCTATCTTTAAGTCTCTGTGAGTTAATTTAGGATCCTGAATTCATTCTCTTTACCAATCTCCTGCCTAAAGCCAACAGAATAGTTGATAAGAGGAATGACAACAATAGAGTAAATCACATTGCTGTCTACCTCTTTCCTGCCATCACAAGATGACTTGAGCAGCCCTTGGTAGTTCATGCTGACTCCATGTTATATAGAAATGCATAGCATGAAAACTTGCAGAAATAAGCAGATGTGGGTGTAATTATATCATGTGCACAAGTTGGTGAGGGGGAAATTGAGTAAGTTCTGATCTTGCTCCCATTTTAATTTGGCTTGTAAATTTTCTCTTCCTATTCTCTACAGCAATCTGAATTCTTATGTTCTAAACATACACCTAGAAAAGAATATGTGAACCTAGAATGTACCTGGGTTTTATCTCCTAAGATCATAGTCTGCAAAACAAATACAGACATATGTATCTAAATACACAGGCACACGTACATGCACAATGGGCAGCTTGAATTTTGTCATTGTTTTAAAAGATACAATTACATTGCTGTACATATTTTCTTGATTTTTTTCATTATATGTCTGGAACAAATCACTCCAAACAAACACATAAATCCAAATTACTTTTATGAGATCTTTATCTTTGTTACTCTGTGTACTCTAGCAAACATTTATTCAATGGCATGTAGAGCATCTACTATATGCCACATTGAAGTCTAGGGTTTATCCATATTTTAGAATTTTAAAAGTAATAAAAGATTCATAGTCTAGCACTCTTAAATAAAAAGTAATAAAATTAAGGTCTAGGGTTTGCCCAAGTTTATGCACAAGTAGATGCCTTGACTCAAATCAGTACTGAGTCTTTTTAACTCCCAAGTCCAGTGCTCTATCATAATCTATTTAGCCCCATGTATTAGTCTAAAAGATCATTCTGACAATTAATAGCAGCTTAAATATAAGATGAATCTTCACAACTGAGGTATGGAAAGTGAAAAGAAGAGCAAGAATATAGGGAAGTTCATGATAATGATTTGTTGGCTGGTTAGATAGACCAAATTGTCTTTATGGAACTAAATTTATCAACCAGAAGACACTCATTATGATGCCAGCAGTGAAATGGGCATCAATGGTGAGAGAAATTTGTATTGAGGGGCTGTATAAGACAGCCTATAGTCAAATTCATTCTCCAGCTTAACACAGCACTGCACAGAAGATTTCTGCATAGGTTGTGACTAAGTATCCCCCAGCTGCCAAACACATCTGGGAAGCTCTCAAACTGGAGCTCCTTTTGCAGAGTGGGAAAGCTTTGTATTGATTGCTAGGAATCTGTTCCACGAAATACTGAAACTTGTGGCAAAATAAGAGTCTTAACAGAAAAAAAAACACAAAGAGCTGTACACGTTACATATCTTTATGGAAGATTTTTGTGCGTTTCCTGCCTGTCCATTGGCTCCACTGGTTCATTCACTGAGTCATGAAATAGTTGTGAACTATCTATTTAATGCCAGATACTATGCTCACTATGGAATAAAGGGAGGGGTGGCTACACAAGCCTGGTGCATCACAGGCAAGAAATGTAGCACTGACTCTCCCAAGTATTTGTCCCTCCAGATAATTCACTGTAGACTCCATGACCTTCACTGACAAAATAGCGAGAAATGAACAAATGTTCCTTCAAGCCAACTAATTCTTTGCTTATTATGAAGCTGATTGGATCTTTTGTATGCATTCCAAAAACTCCAAAGAGAGTCCTTGAAGGGTATCATTTCACTGGAAAATGAGTGCTATGGACTCCCCAGACCCACGACAGGGGACAGCTCAGCTCAGTGAGTATGAAATGAGCTTTCGTGATGGAGAGCACCTGACAGTTGGATCAAAAATTGCTTTCAGCCAGGGGTGGTGTTTCTCTAGCAGTTTAGAAATAGCATGAAGTCCAGAATCTTTGTTTTGTATAACCATTTGTTTTTTTGTCAGTGCCTGAGTTTCTATAAATAATTAAAATATCTTAGATTAAGTTGATAGGTACATCGGATTAATTTCTGTGTACAGATGGGCCAGATTTTAAATACATGTATGATATATTATTTAGTGCTATGTATTTCCAGCAACTGGGTTTCTACTCAGTGCCACTCCTACATGATATTCCTGGGAGCCCTGTGGAAGGGAGAATAGATTGGCTTTTCACGAAATGTGATGGTTTCAAAAGAGAAAACAAGAAAGTAAAACTAATGTCTAGTTCTCCAAGACCACATTTCTAGGGTAATCATGGCGTGTCCAATCCTTTGAGGGAATCAGATAGCTTAGCTTTCAATAAACGTGGATTTCTCTCTGTGCTGTTTAAGGATGCCCTCTGTCTCCCTCTAGTTAAATACTGCAAGTACTGGTGACATGTGTGGATAACAGTACCTCAGCTGACATTGTAGCTTAAAAAAAATCTCTTGGGAGTCCATATGCATAAATATAAATGTGATCGATCATTCACATTTAACTTTCAAGATTCTATAGCTTTTGTATGTGTTTTATATATATATATATTTTTTTTACAAACTTTCCTTTGAAATGGACTTCTGGGTGATTGGTATTATCAAATCCGTATGATGTATTCACAAAGAAGGAACACACACAGGGCTAATAGACCTTGAAAGCTTGCGCAATGCTTATGACACGATTAGAAATTAAATTGCTGTCAGGTGACACATTGTGTAAGCTTCATGTAATCTGTTGCTTCAGGAGATGAATTGGGAAAACGTCAGCATTAGCGGAGGAACCCTGTGTCAGTCATCTCTCAATGTCCAGCTAATCTCAGGCTAACTACCAGTGTGGTGCATCCTGAAGAAGTGAAGATGTGGCTTTAGCTGGGTTCACACAGCACAAGTTGTACCTGAATATTCCACTGGATCTTCTCTCTCTAGTCGAATTTCACTTGGCTCTTCTTTCATCTTTGTGGATTTCATCGCTACTTTTTTGCACTATCTAGATTAGCTAATTTAGTGTGCTAACCATGTGTTCTGATGAAGTAGAGACTGTAAACCCAACACACTCACCATCATTTTCCTCTCTTGACATGCTCTTGGGAGACCGAGTTAGCTTATAACATAAATTATAGGAAGATACACCAAAAGTATCCGAAAGTCTTTCGATTCACACACAGTAGAAAATCTTTCATTTCTCCAACTTCGAACTTCAGCTTGACAATAGTTATACCTGTATAAACACATAGATGATGCTAAGTGAAATGAACTCCACGTTATGGAAACAAATGGTCTATCCTTGTAATTATTTTTAACATGCCATGTGAAACCGTACCTTTTTTTTTCTTGTATTCCCTTCCCATGATTTTACCCCTGTATCTGATCTTAGTACCCTGAATACTGTATATACGTGTATTAGAACTAGGGAAGGGAAAGGGAATATCAAAATTGAGAGACAAAGGATAAAAAGACAAACCATCCCCAAAGCAATACTTACAAAACTATATGATATAAGCCAACTGTACAACTCACGGCAGGGAAAAGGAAAGGAGAAGGGGGAACGGGGGAAAAATGAGGGAGGAGGTAACAAGTTGGATAAGAAATATATTCAGTGCCTTACATATGAAACTGTAACCCCTCTGTGCTTCGCATTGACAATAAAGAAAAAAATTTAAAATTTTTCAGCTTTATTGGCATTAATGATTCTATGTCACTATTTTTATTTCTGGGGCTGTTTGGATCAGTACATGTGTATGTGTGTGTGTGTGTGCATGCCTGTGTGTTATAGCTGTTAATTATCTAAAAATGTCAAATGCTTACATGAATGGAAACATAACAGTTCACAGTAATGTGTTTATATTGTTGTTAACTCTTTGGGAGAACTTCCTAGATGTTCTATAGAAAAAATACTAGAAAATATAAAAGTGAAAACCTATAAATGAAATTTTGAGAATTATAAACAGTGATATCTGGTACTTGCCCAAATAAGGAGCAAATATAATTCATAAAGACTAAATGCTAGAGTTTTCGTGCCAAAATATTTACTGCTAATAATTACTAGCTATACAGAGTTTACGCTAATATTAATTATACTGAGTATGAACTCGATGTCTTTGTTTGTAAATCCAATTTTTGAACAAACATTAATGGAATCTGCTTGCTATCATTCAGCAGATAGCTATTTTCACACAATTTAGGAGCAGTGTAATGCAGCAATTGATATTTTAATAGATATATTAATGCATTATCCTTTACTTCTTTAATTTATCCCATTAACTTCAAACATAACAGGCTGATATTGAAATTCTTCATTTCCAGGCTAAGGTAGTGTCTCCCACTGGCTCTTTCCCTTTGTATTATTATGTAATTATCTCCATTGTTATCATATTGGAACCTCAAAGTATTCTTTAGTGACTCACCTCACAAAATTCATACCCATCTTGTCCCAACCCTCAGAAGTTCTTTCCTTGTTACACATTTCAACTGTAAATTTAATAGGTGTTCTTTTATTCGAATTATTTCAAACACTTACGTGAAGATCTTTGAACTGTTGGAATTCTTGAGTATGAACACGTAGACAAACAAAAGTCCATAGTCACTTCTTCTGAGCCCATTCTCTTTCACAGCATACTGAAAACCATGAGCTATCATTGGATCATGTTATGCTTTTACTTATTTCCTTCAAAATACAGTCTAGCTCAGTAGACATGTTTATTCCATCAAGTTGGAATAAAACAACATCAAACTAGTTACCCTTAGGTTCAAGTGCTGGCATTTGTGAGCCGATACCTTCATTTTGCTGTTTATAGTGATGACAGTCAGTATTGGTCTCAGTGTGTATTCTGGCTGTATCAGTGTGTTTTCTACCTATAGCAAGTATTACAAAATTATTATTAGCCAGCACTAGATTTGAGTGATGGAACAAACAGTAGTTGATCATTTCTTTTTTCTATATCTATATTCATGTCTATATTTGTTTTGCTTTACACTCTGAAGAAAAATTGCTACTAGTTAAATCATAATAGCCAGATATAGTTGTGCATGGCTGTGATTCTAGGTACTTGGAAGGCAGAGTTTGGGAGGACCTTAGTCTGAGCCCAGCTAAGGTGTTGTTCAACATCTCTCCATTCTTCTCCCCATCCCCCATTCTCCAGGATCTGTTTAATACAGCTGAACCAGGACTCTGCAGTATTTAGTCTCTCTTTTTAGCCAGGCTCTTGCTTGTGAATAAAAATTGGGTAACAGCAGCAAATTTAAGCAATAGTTCTTAACCATGTCTCTATTATTCATTTTCTGAACCATTGTTTCACAACCAGTTTTTAATTAAATACTTTGCCAAATTGAATGCTTGCTTTCTCCTTTTAACTTCTATTCACATTATCCTATTCAGTAGCTAAAAATCCCAAACAGGGTACGTATCATAAATTCCTCAGTATCCTCCCAAACTGGAGCTCCACAGTAGCCACTTTACTAGGACACATTCTCATTGGACATGTATTTTTCTGATCTTTGAAGCTGTGCATAAAATGGCCTGCCTTTTCTTGATCAATGGATTGGGAAGTTCTTCTCTCTTACTAAATAGTACTGGATACTACTTATATGTATTGTTGTGTTTCACCATTCCACATCCTCAGTTCCGTTTTTCTGGCCTTTCCTGTGGTTCCTATGGGTAGTAAACTATAACTCTACTATAACTTTGGGTTCAGGATGCCAGTTACACTATCTTGAATCTCATTTTTCACCGTTTCTCTTTCCTTTTTGGTATATAGGCTTCTTTGAATTTTTAAACTGGGTCTTCTGTCTTTAAAAGACTATTCTCATTATGAGTATGGATCATAATTGTGATTGTTCTCTAATGACTAAAATGGAAATTGCGGTTTGGTGTAGGAATCGTTTTCATCCATACTCATTAGCCATATTAGGCATCCAAAGTGTAATGTGGATTTGAGCATGATTTGCAGAATTCAAGTAGTAACAACACCAAAGGCAGTTAATTCCATTACCAATAATGCTTCTTCTAAAATTATTATAAAGACTTAAGTCTGAAGTAGGTCATCATTTTAAGTTGATCTTCTTTGGAAGATGGAAACAAATGAAGCTCCATATTTATTAGTATTTAATAGACTGGACATAATGATAGTATTATACATATTATAATGGTAATATAAGTAGTAATGGGTTGTGGTTTTTCTTCTGCTTTATATTATGTGTAAGGTAAACCATTACATTATAATGTAAACCAGAAATATATATAGGTATTTATTTACATATATGTACATATGTATATGTATGTGTACATGCACGTGCGTGTGCACACACACACACACACGCACACACACACACACACACACACACACACACACACACACACACACACACCAGGAGAGATTATTTAATTCTGGGTGACAAACCAAAAACTGTTGGACAGTCATCTACAAAGCACCAGTGCTTGAATTTTTTTGTAGTGCAAATTATATGTTAATGTGCCCATGTATTTTCTATGTAAATAGCAATGGAAGAATAACTGGAAAGGGACTACTAAATATTTGTGTACATGAGAAAAATATTCCTTCAATCCATTAACTGTCCAATGAGCAGCATTGTATGAGTTGTTTGACTGGGGCCATTGTTCTAGAATAGAAAGCTCTGTTTGGAACATAGAAGACATCTGTGTCTACAAATCTAAAGAGGGAGCTATATTTTTATACTTTATGAGTACAAGGAGAAAAAAATGAACAGGCCTAACTGGTGATTTAATATTATAGAACCTTAAAAATTTGGTTCCTATTTCATCCTTTGATACAGCATGTGAAACCATTAATTCTTTTACTCTTCTTACGTTTCTGACCTCAATTCCATTCTGTAAGTCTAACACCATATTGACATTCTGAAAATTGGCTATTGTGTCGTGAGGCATAAGAAGAAACTACAAGTTTGATTAGAAATCTACTCACTGCCTTACATATGTACTGTAACCCCCCTGTACATTAATTTTTTTCTTCTTCATTGTCAAAGTGAAATACAGAAGGGTGACAGTTTCATACGTAAGGCAAGTACATTTCTTATCCAACTTGTTACCTCCTCCCTCATTTTTCCACCGCCTTCCCCCCTTCCCATTTCCCTCTCCCCCCTTTTAGTTGTACAGTTGGTTTATACCAAATGGTTTTATAAGTATTGATTTGGGGATGGTTTGTCTTTTTATCCTTTGTCTCTTGATTTTGGTATTCCCTTTCCCTTCCCTAGTTCTAACACATGTATATTCAGTACATTACTTTGACAATAAAAAAAAAGTTTAAAAATTTTAAAAAAGAAGAAATCATAGCAACCAAAACTGGGGATGTAGGCATGCATGGGAATGAAAGAAAGGAGTGAAGCAGCAGTTATGAAGGAGGCCAAACAGCCAGTCTTTGATCATTGATTGCCTAGAAGGAGTGCTAGAGGGTTAGCTGTTCTGAATCCCTGTCTGCGTGTCAACCACGCCTGCAAGGATGACTGCTTTTCACTCAGATGGGCACGCTCATGGAAGACAAGAGCTTGGGAAGGGATTGTATTTACAGTTGTTTAACTTCCTTTCTCAAAACCCAAATGGCTTTTTCTTCACCCAAAATGTATAGTCTGGTTTTGTTTTTCCCTCAGTTGTTCTGTTGACTTTATTATACACAAAAAGGACCTGTCCAACCTTGTTCCATGTCTCTTAGGAGATAATTGAGAGACTACTATTTTTCTTCAAAGACTTTTAATTATCTTTTATTGAGCTCCCAGAGGCTATTGGGCATAGCTGTCTAGTAAGTAATTATTGATAACCAAGAGGGTTATGCGGGGCATGCCAATGTGGAAATTTATGTCTGCCAAATACTCAGTGCCCGTTTCAACCTGGCAAGAGTGTTTGAAGGTTGGAAAGTGAGTCTTTTGCCTTCATTAGGAGGGCGCTGTGCTTTTCTCTTCCTCATGCAATGACTCACTCAGGGTTGGTGCATTGTGCCTTCAATCAGCTAATGTGAATGATCTAGTACAGTTTTAAGCCAAAAATGGACTAGAGGGTATTAATCTCCTGAGTAAAGTCAGGAGAATATGTTTCTTTCAATGATGTCATCATATATATTTTAGCCCTTCTGTCACTTTTCTGACATGTTTGTCATTCAGTCATATTTTGGAAACTCTTCAAAAGTGTTTTAAGTTCAAGCTGCTGCTATAAAGTCTTCCGTTAAATAGTAATGTAAGGATGCTTCTTGTCCATGGAAATGATAAAATTGTAGAATTTTTATTACAGAATCATTATTTTGGCTACATTAAGTCTAATGTCCTTACCTGGGTGTTTAATTAAAAATAAAAAGTTAGACTCATTTCCACTACCATGGTTTAGTAAATAACCTCTTCACTGGACATCCAGCTGAGCACCTCCTCCATGGAAGGTTCTACACCGGGCTGACAAAATGAGGTGTGAAATAATTCCTTTCCTCTTGAACCAATGATAGAGCCAAGGAAGACACCAGGCCATGCTGCAGGAGTGACCACATGGTAGGTAAGGCTCTGCACGTTGTTCTGAGGAACACGCCAAAGAAAACCCTGATCCTGCCAGGTGTAGAAAAGACCATAAAGCTAGTGGCCCCAAGCTGAATACTGAACTAATTAGAGGCGTCAAGACTGAAGTGAAATTAGACATTCAATAAAGAAGAAAAAGGAATGTTTAGGGAAGACCAAAGGGAAAGGGGAGGAGGCCAAAATGAACACACTGTTGACATAATAAGGAAGGATGAAAAACAGAAGTGGGTGGAGGGCATTCTTCCCAAAGATCTCTGTGTTCAACTTGAAGAGTCTATAATTGTCAGATATTTTTAGATCTTTATGTCTGAAATCCTTCAAGTATAAGATCTAAAAAGACATAAGGGATCCCCTTCTGTCTGAAAGTAATAATACTTTATATTGAAAGGAGAAATTTTTACTTTCAAGAATTATGAGAAGATCTAGTTTAGGAAATTTTGAGAGATTATGTTTTACTTGAACTATGAACAATGTGTCAGTCATGAACTTGCTGCCAATGATGTAGACCTCCCCAAACAAGTATAAGTCAGAAAACAAGACAGATACTTGCATTTCCATTTTTTGTGACTCTGTCATAATAGCCAAACTGTAGAGTCAGCAAGGTGCCCAGTTATTGGTGAGTGGCATTACGTCCTTGGTAGGAAAATGGATGGAACTGAAGACTATCATGTTGAATGAAATAAGCCAAGCTCAAACAGTACAAGAAATGTATCCAATGCCCAACGTATGATACTGTAACCTCTCTGTACGTCAGTTTGATAATAAAAATTTGAGAAAAAAAAAAAAAGAAATAAGCCAAGCTCAAAAAGCTAAATTTTGTGTTTTTGCTTATTTGTTGAGTCTAGACCTAAAATGGGGATAATGATGATGACAATGATGTGGTGGTAATGATGGTGATGATAATAAGATATGAACTTAAATGGGGCAATAATATCTTGGGAAAATCAGCAGGAGGAAAAGAAAAATGAAAGGAAACTCAGGAGTAAGAAGACCAAAAATTGCTGCATATATATAGGAAGACAGCATAATGAAGCCTACTAAATATTGTGTGAAAAATGAGGGAAGGAAGGACAGTATGAGAAGACAATGGTGGGTGAGCTTGTTCAATGAACACGTATGCATTTATGGGACTGTCATAAGGAAGTCCTCTCATACTATTACTATATTCACATTCAAAATTAAAATAGAGTTAAACAACTATTACTATGATGAAAACTTTCTTTCTTTTTTGTCGGTTATGGAGCTTGAACTCTGGGCCTGGGCGCTGTCCCTGAGCTCTTCAGCTCAAGGCTAGTGCTCCACCACTTGAGCCACAGCACCACTTCTGAAAACTTTCTTATAAAAGAAAGTACAAGATGCATTTTCGTAGAGACTCCTATTATGGAGAATCATTTAAATGATGCTTGATTTTCCATGTTGATGATTGTGTTTTCCTGCCTCAAGATCAATTTGCTAAATCCTTATTGGGATCCTAAAAGGTAGCGAGATGGCAACTGACCCTAGGACACTCAGAACTTAGCCTGTAGGCTGAAGCGGAAGAGTGGAAGTATACTGAATAATACACAACTTTGGTCGAAGATAAGGAACTGAGAGGTTAAATAAAGGTCGCATTTCTGACATCAAGAAACCCAAGGCTTGTGTTGGCTCTTGGGGTTGGAGCTGTGTGATGACTGTACCCTGCATTGTCAGCATTTGCTGGGGACACCTAACCTTTGCTTTTCCAACTCTGTGAGCCACAAATATGAGGGGAGAAAAGTCAAATCATGATGGATAAGTTAGTTCCCAGCAGCTCTGTTCATTGGGGACCTTTGCCACCAAGCATGAAGGGGATTGGTGACATCTTGCATTGCTAGCACATAATATATTTGCTTAAGGAATTTGGAATTTCCGTAGCTCTGTTGACTGGTAAGCAGAGAAATCATCTGTTAAAAAGCATTTACATAGGGCAGGAGGGGGTCATTTTTTAGAAAAGGAAAGCAGTGGTTTTTGTTTTACCTTGTCCAAGACTGCACATTCTTTGGGAATTTTCCCCATTCCAGATGCTGCAAGGTGCAACAACTCATTGTTTCCCTTACTAAAAGATGATCTCAAGTGCTGCAGCGAGAAGGGCTAAACCATTCATGTTCATGTGTCAGAGAATGTTTGTAAGGGAATTGTGAGTTTTGTGATCCTTAAACAAGAAAATATTTAAGGTAACTTCCAAAGTAAAGGAGAGAACAAGAAATGAGCAAGTTGGGAAGGTTAGTTCTAAACCAAGCACTTAAGAAATTCAATTCCACTTTTATTCATCTTGTACTTTTCCCTAAAGGAAAAGAGCTTACAAAATTTTAGGTTTTATTTTTCTATCCAAAAATGAGCAGGCATTTACAGAAAGACCCAATTGTCCTAGCTGAGTACACTCAGTACATCTGAAGATTAGTACAAAGAACACATTTCATGGTCACTAAAAATAAAAGTGTGATTTTATGTATGGTGTTACTATTTATTACTGAAATGGCTAGATGAAGATAAATAGAAATTATTTATCCACATATTCCAGCTTCAAGTGGCTTTGATTTTTTTTAACATTAGCTGCTTCAAGCAGAATTTATAGAGACATTAGGGAACATCTTCTACCTGAAGAGGAAACAAAAATTATAATGATATGTAATAGTTTATTTCATAATATCTAATTGATGCTATGTACACATTCAAAAACTCCAAATTACTACTTGTCATGAAGGATTTTTCTTTACTGCAGATATTGGATTTGCAAATGCATTAAATAATTGCTGTGTTCATTTTGTCTAGTGTTGGAGTCTGTACTTATATTCTCTTTCTTTCCGGAGTTATGGACAGTGAACCCTTGTTCTGCAGTGTGGCACTTAGGAAAACATCACTTCGTAATGTGAACTCTGCAAATATAACCTTCAGGGAAATGACTCTGTAATACCATTGCATCATTTTTTTCAGCAAATTATATTATGAGATACCCACTATAACTTACTTTATAAGTGATCTCATTCTTCACTGAATTTCTATAACGTTTTCTATAGCCATTGTTACCCTTGCCCTATGGAACTGCAGTACTAGACAGCTTCTGTAGCATTCCTTTAACCATCATGAGTGGATTCCATGTAACGAGGAAATTAAGATGGGGAGGCTTTGTGACTGTCTAAAGTGTAACCGGAAGAGATCATTAGCTTGTGAAGAATGTAGGAAGTGAGCCAATGAAATAGTAAGTGGAAGTAGCTCCTGAACCCATAGAGAAACAATCTATCTACATGTGGTGTTTCCTGCTAGTATTTCTCATGCATTGCCTCCTGTATTGTCTCACTTTGAAATGTCACCGAAGGTCAGAGATTTCAAGTCATTACCTATTATGCTTTGCACCATCAGTAAATGATAGAATTGGAATTTGATAAACATCAGAGTGGCTCCTAAACTCAGTGCTTCTTCTACCGTGTTACTTAAGATAAAGGAATATGAAATATTTCTTAGTTATACAGATGGAAGTATCCTCTACACTTAATTCTCTTTTCAAGTAAAGTCTGGAAGAAAAGCCGTGTGTGTGTGTGTGTGTGTGTGTGTGTGTGTGTGTGTGTGTATTGATAAGCTGTTGCTATCATTTTGCAGTACATAGGCAGAATATCTCTAGATTATGCTGAACAAAACTTCATGTCTATTCCAGTGCAGGAGACAAATGCAGTCTCTACTTCTTAGGCACCGTTGTCATGTTGAGCTCAAATCTGAAGCATAACGTATTTATTCCAACTTGAAATATGCTTTACTAAACTAGGAGAGCTTATCTATTCTCACTGACTTTTAAACTAAAAAAGGCAAAAGTCATAAATGAAACACAACTCAAATGCCTATTGTGTTTTAATTGCGATAGACTTTGAAAATATGCTAGTTTAAAATTATTATAGGCTACAATTGGCTGTAAGATAGATATTAGACTATTACAATCTCAGAATTTTAAATAGTATCTTCCATTTTATGTGCTTCATATATAAATAATACTTACACTAAATGAATTCTAGAATTATAAACCTCTACCCCCTAAATTACTTCCTTCATTTAGGAATAACATACCGAGGCAAGAGATAAAGCATTTTTTTTTCCAATTTACTCTCTAATTTAATATTCTAAGCTGAAACCAAAATCTAGATCTTTAACTTTTGGTTCAACACTGGCTCCTTAATTACACTTCCTCATGGTTTCTTAACAATTACACTAACTGTTTAAGAACTTCTCCCACATTTTTCCAGGCATTTCTATCTTAGTTTATGAACTAATAGAAATATAATTTTGAGGTATAAATAATCTGTCTCTACCTTATGGGAACAAATAAAATCAAGTGGCATATCTTGTGTATTGGCAAGGTGCATTTCCAACAGCTGGGTGAAATGTAATCGGTAATTAGTTGGCACTTATTTATGATCAGAGTTTGACCATAATTGAAGCAGGATGAGCTTCTTTTTTTAATAATCTTTTTTTTCAAATTTTTATTATCAAACTGATGTACAGAGAGGTTACAGTTTCATAAAAAGTGCCTTCTACTTCACTAGTGTTCTTCTAGGGGCTAGTCAAAGTACAACTTCAGTGGAGTTCATCTCCCTAACTCTTAGAACCTAGGCTGAGGTCACTTATCTAACTCTACTTTTTAGATTGGCAAAATGTTTTAAAATAGAAACTTCTTTCTAAAACAGGGAAATGAGCAACTAATGGGACTACTCAAAATCTCTCTTACTCTAGTGCATAAAGATGAAGAAAAAACCAGGAGTTGGTGTCTCATGCCTTTAGTTCTAGCTACTGGGGATGCTGAGATCTGAGGATCATGGTTCAAAGCCAGCGCAAATAAGAAAGTCTATGAAACTCTTAGCTAAAATTAACCACCAAAAAGTTGGAAGTGGATCTATGCCTCTAGTGGTAGAACTCTGACTGAGCCAGAAAGCTAAGTGAAACTCCCAGGCCCTGAGCTCAAGCTTCATTACCAGCACACAGAAAACTGCAAAAGGTCACAAGTCAGAACACTGAGAAAGCAGGAGGTGAGAGTCAGAGAAAGAGAAAGAGAGAGAGAGAGAGAGAGAGAAAGAGAGAGAGAATAATATGCAGTGTAAAGGAGGTAGTATTAAGCATGGCAGCTGTGGGAATACCAGACACAGTAAAGTGCTGCCTGTCACAAAACCAGATGAATAATGCATCTATGCTTATTATATATTATGGATTTGCAGAGGATAAATAGTAAGCTACAAACCTGAAAGGCTTTATGTCCCTGCTATTCTAGCTCTACATCCCAAGTATATTTAGTATTTCTATGAGGGATCTGAATTTTTAAATCTTTACTGACATTATTATCCTTGTAATAATAAATTGCTCCCTTGTTTTAAAGATGACTTTCTGTTCCAGGCCTAAATAATTACAAGTGGATACAAATAGAAAGCCTTGACAGATGTTTAACAAGGCTATTGCATTCCTAATGCTTGCTGTTTTCTGACCATCAGTCATGTAGTCCACGATTCTGGGTTGTTACCCTTCCTTTCGGCCCCGTTCAACTTACATCATCTTTCATACAGCAGAAGGCAACAGGGATGGGAATAATCTCTGGAACACACTCCAAGCACCGCCCCAAACCTCTTATGCCTCAAGCACTTCCTTAACCTTTGTGCATCCGCCTTGCATATAGTCCTCCTGGGGGGCTCTTGGCAAATATTTAGAAGAAGATCTGGGACTTGAATATTTTTAAATGAAAACAAAGGAAGAATACATGCTAGAAGGTACCATTGAAAGCCCTTACACAAAGGTGATACAAAGGACAAAGGGTAAACCAATGCAGCAGCGATACATACAAGAAACTATTGGAAATGAACTTTAAAACTTGGGGTGGAGGAGTCAGGAGGGGCGGGAAAGTGGGAGAAAACGAGGGAGGGGTAACACTGTTCAACAAGAAATGTAACTGTAACCCCCCTGACATCACCCTTTCAGTAAAATAAAATGAAATTTAAAAAAAAAAAAGCCCTTATCCTTTTGCTACTACTTCCAGGCCTTTTGTGACCCCTTTCGTTCTGACTTATTACATCCATCATCATGTTCCAGAATATGCCAATGACGATTGGCCACATGTGAACCATTTTTGGAAGAAGGGCTATGGTTAGATTTCTTGTCACCTGTTGATCCATGTGTTCTCCATTCTGGACTCAGTACTTAATGAGAATTATTTACATCTCAAAGGTATTATATCTAGTAAGCAACTAACTGTACATTATACCCACACAGTTATCTAAATGCATTACAAATATGGCTTTGACTTGTTATCCCGGTCGATGTTGTTTACCAGTAAGGGTTGATTTGTATCGCGCTGGGCCTCCAAAGAGCTTTGTATGGTATACACAATACACATCTGCATTCATTCTGGTTTCTGGGGTTTTCTGAAGTTGAACTTTTATACTGATGGGGAAATAGAGAACTAGTTGGCTTGCTTTTTAACTAATCATGCAAATAATTGGTAGTGAAATGATTAGAAACTACATTTCTGGAATCCTTACCTAGATCATGCTGTCCAACAAACTAGGCTACATTAGAACCATAGAGAAGATAATTATCCATCCTAGACTGCATTATTAAATAGATAGTATATATTTCCACTTACAGGCTGTGGATTTGAAGTGTTTTTAATTACTCTATGGAAAGACACTGTTACAAATATGCTCAGACAAGGCAGACTAATACACTTTTTGTCAAAGAAAAACAACACTGACTGCTCTCTTCCCTTCGTAGAATTTGTTGGAGAGGAAAGAAAAGAGAAAAAAGAGCTTCACAGTTCGTGACACACCGCAATTCATTCAAAGGCTTCTAAATGTTCAAAGAAGGGCAAGAGAGAGAGATGATTTGCTTCAAAAAGAAAGTGGGAGGAAGTCATTTGTTGATTTGATTGTGTTAGATTCCTAAAAGGAAAGGAGGTAGCAAAAAATGGAGATTGTGATCAGGTTGCACTTCTAAATGGCATCGAAGAACAGAAATGACTGATGTTCAGCTTAAAGATGCCTGCACTTCTGTGATGTAACGGCTACCTGTGCGACACTGAGCTCTAACCAGGTGCAGCAGATCCTAGACATAGGCAGTCATAGAGGCTAAGTGAAAAGCAGCTTTTGATGTTAAAACTAGGAGCAAAGTGCAGGTAAGGAAGGTTGTGGGAGGAGAACTAAAGTTGAGAGGAAATTTCCCATTAAAAAATGACTACTTCTGATACTTAGCTCTTAATAAATCTAAAAAGATCTTTTGTGAATATCTTTCTAATACACCGCTCACTTTGAGTTGCCCCCAGTCACCTCCACTTTTATTGGTCTTAGGAAAACCAAAAGACATCGAGGAAGGCAGCACATTTATCATCATTTTTGGCCGCTCTTTGCATCAGCTTCATTATAAAATAGGATTAAAACTAAATGTACAATATTATCATATGTGAAATTATTTTCACAAGATAAGTGACTATTGGAGCATTTAAAAACCTCAGCTTCTCAGAAAGCTAAGAAATCTGCAAGGTTCCATTGCTAAAGAAAAAAAGAAAGAGGTAGGCTGGATGAGAGGCTCAAGCATTAGCTGAGCAAGTAAGCTATGTACAAGGCCCTGAATCCAAACCTTACTATCTAAAAGACAAAACCAAAAAAGAAAAATGCCTCCAAAAACCCAGAGGCACCCAAATGAGCTCTCATTGTTTTATAAATATGCTCAATGAACTAAACTATTGATCAGCTAACATATTGGGGGGGGGGGCACTTGATCTAACTGGTGTGAAATATGCATGATGATAAGAATTAATATGCTCCTGGGATGGAAGTGTGATTCAAGCGGCCCAGGGCCTCACTAAGCAATGCCAAGGCCTGAGTTCAAATTGTACTACTGTCTAAACAAAAAGATGGAATCCGCATTCTCCTTAATGGAGTTTATATTCTAATGTGAGGAACCAAACAACACACAGTATCCTAGGTTGAACTAGTCAGTTACAGTTGTGTGGTACTGACTCAAGTTTAGGATGATTGCTCAGTGAAGGTTGTATGAAAATAAGATGAGTAAAATTTTATAACTAAAGAAAGAAGGAAGCTTGAAAGCCAGAAAAGCAGAGGACAAGAGTGTTGCCTGCAGCTAATTAAGGGATCACCCTGCAGCACTGGGCTCCAGGGACCTTCATTTGTAATCCCTGGTTCTGCTTCGATTCCTTCTTGGATGCTCACCTGATCCTTTGGACTAAGGACATTGCCTCTAGACACCTCCTTTATTACTTTTATTGAATGGTAATAAGCATAATTTGCTCACCCATGCAATTGGCTTACTGCAATGCTCCTTTGAGTTCAGTCCTATGGCAGGGATACCAAGTAATCCACAACCCATTAAAGGACAAATTGACTCCACTCACATGAGATGTTCGTGAACAGCCCATGTCGAGTCAAGGGCTCTAGCCCAAGCAAAGGAAATAGAAAAGAGATCAGAGTTTCTGACTTACTACTCTTCACAAGTTCAAGTTTTGCACTAAAGTTGTGATACATTAGCTCAACTTAGGCAAGCTTAGCTGCCTTCTTAGAGCAAGGCTTGAGGTACCCTCTCAAGTACTTCATGGCAACTAGAAGAGAAGGTTTGAGTAGGGCTCTAATGTCTATTAGACAAGGAAAGTTCAACAATGACTGCATAGCACGTGGCTCTTCAGTGTGCTTGTTTCTTTAAGAGCCTGAGAGAAGCGAGTACTCTCTTAAGAATGGAGTCCAATCAGATGGCAGCCATGGAAGGCACGATTTCAGTGCATCTTCAGAATACTGTGGAATACGGTCATAGCCTCTCCAGCTATGTCCTTAGGCCCCGGGGTGCCCAGGGCGTGCTTGGGGCCTGCAGCATAGGAAGATGTAGCACTAGCCTGAGACTTGCCTATCACTCTGGCCTGGAACTAATTCGGGTGAGTGATGGAGGCACTGAGTGGTCTCCTGGATATCTGTGCATGCTCTTCTCCAGATTTGATCCTGCTGTGGCCCCTCAGTTAGCCAGGGTTGGGTCAGGTGATGCTAGAGCAACTCGCATGTGACTCCATTGTGATGTCACCCATCCCTTCTGGCTTGGGGGTTGGGGCGGGGAGGCCGTCCAGGGCCCCTTTCTTTTTCATATCCCTCACCAACCAATGACATAAAAGCGCGCAGGTCGTGTTTACAGTCCTGGTTGCCTAGTGCCACCTCGAATCCCATTTTTCTGGCTCACACTTACCAGCAGGTGTATCAGTTAGACATAGCTCCTGGTGCTTTTTGGAGCAGCAGTAATGGAGTTGTTTGCAGAGGTCGCGTAAGTGTGGGCCCCTGCACTTTTCCCTTCCAAGCGCAAATTGTCTGAAAATTGGCCAGAGCCCTGGTGGTACCCCAGAAGTAACAAAGAGCAGGAACTATCTAACTGGCAGTAACCCCAAGACCACTACGGGGAAATGTAAGTCACCAGAGGAGGCACCCGAAGACCTCCATGGCCCTGAGCTGCCACCTGCTCTGCAGAATGTTCTGGGGCTACCTAAGCCATCGCATGTCCTCATCTCCCTGGACCAGGCTGCAGCCCACCTTTCCTATGCGTGCACAGCTTCGGGATCTTGCCAGCTTCTTGCAGACTTCCCAGCACAGAGCGAGTCAGCTGGAAAAGACCCTGCGAGTTCTCCTCACGAGGACACGGACGTGCACGTGAAAATCCAAACACTGCCGGAGGTGGCAGCGATCCCCCCGCTACTCCGTCCAGTCTCAAGTACAGTTGAATCCCCGATGACAGCTCTCCATTCCTACAGCCACTGGAGGAGCAGGCACAGCGCTGGAGACACGCAGAGTTGCTGAAGGACTTGGTGCAAACGCCACAGAGTGACTGGAAGAACTCGAAGGATGTGATGCCAGAGGCCGCAATGGGGAGGGAGAATGTGTGTCAGCTGGAGCGGACAGGCAGCGTGACAGAGGAGACAGAGCATGCAGTGGAGCTGGAGAGCCTGGGGCACAACTGAGGCAGATCAGCAGGCCTACCCAGGTTCAGAGAGCACAAAAGGAGAAAGAGCTCCGGGAGCTACGGGTGTCCCTTACCCGGGGTGCCAGGCCAAGTAGCTGGCAACCACCCAGTCACCTGCTGCTGAGCCCACCCCACATCGCACACCCCCCACCCCACACCGTACCCCCCCCCGTGGTTATTGACATTGAGAAGGAACGGGGAGGCGGGAAGGAGCTGAGGAGCCCTCCCTCGGTGAAGCCTGTCCTAAGGCCTTGGAGGGCTTGGGCCCTCGGTGGGAAGAGCTTGCAGGTGCCACCCGGGATCCAGTAGCACACAGGAGGACACAGTCGTGCAGGACACCCCCGCCCTCCCCTCCCCTGCTGAGGATGAGCGGGTAGAGGTCAGAGCTTCCCTAGATGAGAGGGCAGAGTGGGCCCAGGCTGTCCTCTGACAGCTAGGTTCTGGCAGCTAGATGACGTTCTCTCAGGCATTACTGAAATGGAGAGGGGCTCACTGAGCCTCCACAGAGCCCAGGCTGCCGGGGAGTGGCCCAAGCCAGAGGGATACCAGCGGCCCTCAGTGGTCAGGAAAGAAGGGATTGTGCAGAACACAAAACCCATCACAAAGGAATTGGGCGGGGGGGGGGGGGGGGGGGAGGTTGATGGAGTAGGTTCTGCCTGTTATACTACTGATCTGATTTATTTTATAGACTCATGATTGTTTTGTGTTTTCTTATTAATAGAGTTCAATCATACGTTAACAATATGATCTTAGGATTTAACTTTATGTGATTGTGTTAATGATATTCAATATTTTATGCTATATCCATGGTCTTCCTTTATCAATGTACATCTAACTCTCCACCAGCATTTGTGAACCTGACTAGATGTGCAGAGACCACAGTTGGGATATTGATGTAAACAGCGTAATAAAACCTGAAAGAAGGGAAGAGATTACAGCTGAATGTCTGAGGGGAAGGGCTGGCGGGATTTCCCTCAGGAAAGCGAAATTGCTTCACAAAGGAATTAGGAAAGAATGGAAGACTTTTATGCTGCTCTCTATCTTCATGTTCTGAAGAGTATTGGTATATCATTTTATTGTCGATATGCATTATTCTTCATTATATGACGGTGTATTTACCAATTTGCATTTTTTTCCTCAATGCATTGAATTCTGTATGGCAATAATGAACTTTATTGTTTTGTGTTACAAAATCCATAACAGGGATATTAATGCTACAATACAAAATAAAATCTGTAAAAAGTAGAAAAACTATTAAATCTGAAAAAAAGAATTCCACAGGGAATACAGATAGGGCAGGAAATATAACAGTTTTTCAGTGAAACATGTTGAGATGATACATAGTTGTATATGTTTGTTTTCATAAAAGACAATATTAAGTTTTAAAAGGGATTGGAGCTCATGGAAGGATAGTGGTACATGAATACCAAAGGCAAAATCAGATGTTAACTTAGGTAATGTGGGCTGCAGTGGCAGCATAGATTAGCTGACACTCCAGTGGTGTACCTGTAATGTGGTTGATTGGTAATACCTTACATTTACCTTCAATGCCATCACATAGAACCCAGACTTGGCAGCTGAAGATGTACCTATTTTCACAGTTGTTCTTGATGAAAAAAATGTGAACCAAGAGAACCAGCTTTGTTCAGTTGTGGTGGGAAGGCCTCTGTCTGCCTAAAAATATAAATTAAGCCACTTGGTTTAAAACTAAACTATTGAATTATCCCTGACTTTAATTTTTAAAGGTTATTTCTTTTGTCAACAAGATAGATCCAGTGTTTCAAATGTGACACTGAACAAAACCCAAACATCTGATAGGTTATTTAATAACAACTCCTGATTTAGTTAATTTTATATCTGAATTGTTATGTTGCTAAAGAGTAATACATTGTGACTATATATCCTCGTAGAATTTCCTTTTTAGAGCTACACATTAATAGTTTTTCCTCAGATTTTTTTAAAATTTAATTTTATTGTCAAGTTGATGTACAGAGTGATTACAGTTGCATATGTAAGGTAGTGAGTGTATTTCTTATTAAACTTGTTACCTTCTCCCTCGTTTTTCTCCCACCTTCCCTCCTCCACAACCCCCCCCCCCAAGTTGTACAGTAAGTTTACACCATATTGTCTTGTGAGTATCATTGTTGCATTGGTTCAACCTTTGTCCTTTGTCTCACCACGTTGATGTTCCCCTTCCCTTTCCTAATTCAGATAAACATATATATAATACCCAGGGCACCAAAATCAAATACAGTGACACCAAGGGCTAAACCATGAAGAAGAAAAACACAAGAAAAAAAGATAAGTTCACATAGTGCATTAGAAATAACAGCAGTGAAAAACCACTTGTTTACAAATCTTGGAATTCATTTCACTTTGCATCATCTTTTTTGTTTGTTTGGTTTTGTTGTTGTTTTTTTTGCCAGTCCTGGGACTTGAACTCAGGGTCTGAGCACTGTCCCTGGCTTCTTTTTGCTCAAGGCTAGCACTCTGCCACTTGAGCCACAGCGCCACTTCCGGCTTTTTCTATATATGTGGTGCTGAGGAATTGAACCCAGGGCTTCAATGTATATGAGACGAGCACTTTACCTCTAGGCCATAATCCCAGCCCCTCACTTTGCATCATCTTGCATGATCATATGTACATTGTCACTCAGCTATTGTGATTATCTGCTAGTACTATTCTGAGGGCATTGCCAATGCAGGTCACTACAAGATAAAGCCCACCAGAAATCTCTTCTTCTTGCCCTTTATTCCACACAGAATGAATCCCTTACCTTTCTATATCTATACTGTGATTTGTATACCTTCCCCTTATAGCATTTATGAAATTATATTGTAATAAAGCTTCTTTCTGTTTTAGATAAATACTCCTTATTTGCCCTCCTCTTTATTCTGGGGTCTCTAATTATTCAGACTTTTTCTGTAATGGATTTGAGCATTGTTTTTCTCTAAAATAAAGATCACATGGGAAAATCATAATGGCAGCTATTTGTCTGCCCTGTAGCTGTTTAGGGTGCCAAGAATTATCTGCATTGTGTCTCTTATTCTATAGGCAGATGCTGTTCTTTCAAGAGGGTTGCTTTGAGAGTGAGCCTCTGAATTATGTCGAAATATTGGAGATTTTAAATGTCTAATT
The DNA here is from genome assembly GCF_023159225.1 of Perognathus longimembris pacificus. NCBI lineage: Eukaryota > Metazoa > Chordata > Mammalia > Rodentia > Heteromyidae > Perognathus > Perognathus longimembris. Next base: position 38,915,426 of record NC_063181.1, on the reverse strand, counting down.
TTTGCACTTGAGTCTCACATAGTTTCATATTTTCAGATAATTTACTTCCTCTAAGTCTATCATTTTCTGCAGATGAAGGTGCCTTTCTCTCTGCAGTGAATGAGCTTGAAAAGGAAACAGACTTAAGAACAGTAGTCCAATATTATTATTACAGTTATATAATTAAAGATACCAAGCTTGTCCTGTCTTTTCATTTCACTTAGTTTTGTATTGTTTGCTAACCTACAAATCTGGGTTTTATTTTTTTTCAGTTTTTTAGTGTGTGGTCTACTTAGCCAACAAAATTATCTTTTTCCTTTTTCCTAAGAACTTCCCTTTGTTTTTGCTCCCTACGCTTTTCTTTCCTTCGTCTTCTCATTTAACTGGCCACCTCTCTTTTGTCTAATAAATATCTCTCTATAAAACTGACTTTCATACCCTTTATGTATATCTTCATACTCAAAAGTACCAACACCTTGGAGACCATAACTTTACCATGTAATTTCTGATGTCTCTAATTATTTGAACTTCCATGTCTAGATGAACCTGGGACAAGGTTGTATTATCAGTTGAAGGATTTATGGGAGGAAAATGACTCACCAAGGAATAGCAAGTCACGTGTGAGCTCCCCGAGAATGCATAGACTTAGTTCAATCGACTAAAAGTCGAAATGAGAAATATAAATCTTTCATTTTAAACTGGATCTATTTGTTCAGTAAGGCATCACTTGCTCATGTTTTACTATTTGAACAATGGTAGAAAAGATCTGTGAAAGGCATATTTTTCTTTGGGCAAGCTCGCTTGCCCAATGCCCATGTCCACAAAGGGGACTTACGGGTCTGAGCAGTTGTCTCAGATCCTTTCTCCAAAATAAATCTGGCAATTAAGTCAAATTTCAGTTGAAAAATCTCATTTATCAAAACCACCACACGTTTCACAACTATTTCACTGTGAAATAAAAGTGAAAACTCAGACAATTTTTTTCTATGTCAGTAAAAACTTCTCTGGTGTGTGTAGTTGTGTGTGTGTGTGTGTGTGTGTGTGTGTGTGTGTGTGTGCCTGTGCGTGTGTCAGACATAGGGTTTGAATTCAGGACCTGGGCACTGTCCCCAAGCTTCTGTGCCGAAGGCAGGTTGCTCTAAAACTTGAGCTGGAGTTCCACTTCAGGTTTTTGTAAATTGTTTGGTGGTTAATTGAAGATAAGAGCCTTACAGACTTTTCCTGCTTGGGCTGGCTTCAAACTGTGATCTTCAGATCCCAGTTTCTTGAGTAGCTAGGATTATAGGCATCAGCTATTGGTGCTCAGCTTTATTTCCTATATTTTTAAGAGTAATTTGAAAGGGGTGACCTTGATCAAGGTGCATTATATCCATAAACTTCTTTGTTGACAGCAACTCTTTTGTAAAACTACTTAAAGATAACTTTAAAAAGGGATAATCTGGGCACTGTAAACATATGAATAGTTATATGTAAAATAATATTCCAAAGGGGACTATCATGGGGATCTTTTTATCACTTGTCCAAAATAGAAATTCCTACTCTTTAAATGCTAACCATCCTTTCACCAGGAAAGATTTTTAGTGTTTGCTTGCAGTTCACATTCAAGAGTGTCCTTTAGGCTTGTTAGGTTCAAAGGCGAGAATGTATTTCCTTTTGAGCTGAAATGTCTATGCCACCATTAAATACTAATAGTAGAACTAATAGCAGGACTGCCCGGCATCAGTTCCCACTGTCCTTCTAGCTAAGCAATAGAATGCAAATGTTTCTCACTGTGCTTTGATGACGAAAGGGCAATAACACTTCACATTTTATAGCATATTAATGCTTCACAAAACTCCTCTACATTCATTATACTTCATTTCATTCTCAAAACAATGCTGTTAGGCAGGCATTATTTTCTGCATTTAAGTGAAGAAATTGATGATCAAAAAAGTAATGAATTGGTTGATGATGCGGTTCATTTCAAAGCCAGGACATATAGTTATTTCTTCTTCATTTTTTAAATTGAAGGACAAATATTTATTGAAGATTTACTGTCTGACAAGTGTTATCTTTAAATACTGGGAATAGAATATAAAACAAAGTACAGCTTAGAAAAATTCCTGCTTCTATGAAATGTTTAGTTTTGATGAGGCAAAACAAATATCTAGTAAACAATTAGGTGACAAAAAATTAAATACAGAGTACACAACAATTGAGTCTAATGGTGCATGCACCCACAGCTAGCAAAAGATCACAACTTCATGAGAGTCACTACCAAATGTTGGGCCTACTGAATTTATGACACATAAATTATTATTGTTTTTAAAGTCACTAGTTTGTGGTGATTTGAATTCAGCATTAGGCATAATATCATTAATAACAATTCAATTTAAATGTATTCCTAGTATCTACCATGAAATATTGTTGTTTTAAATTGGTTGCATGATTCTGTTATATTAAATATTGGGCTGTAACTAGAAAATAGAAATGTTTTTCCTCTAGTGCAGTACATTGACAGCAACTGTTGGTATATTCTCACCAAAGAATATACTGTTTACTATGTGGTGGGAGTGTAAACTTTTTCTTCTTCATTTTAGTTCAGGGACTTTAAGATATCATTATCTGTCTTATTGTAGGATGTTGTGTTGTTTCCTGCTAAACTCATTGCTCTTATATCCAACATCCTTTAAATATACCTTGAAACAACCAATGATTACTGAGTGTCTATTTTGTGCCAGATCTTGCATTAAACACTTAACAGGTATTACTTAATCCAATCCTATAACAACCACAAGGCAGCTAATATTATCACTATCTTACAAACAAGGAAACCTAGAGCTTAAGTAACTTTCTCATGGTCTCATACCAATAAACGGAACAATTAAGTCTCAAATCTAGACCTTCTGTCTCCAGAAACTGTGTACTCAAACAACATCTTCTATTGCCTCTTAAAAAATCCTTTTGGGGGCCTGGGAATATGGCCTAGTGGTAAAGTGCTTGCCTCGTATACATAAAGCCCTGGGTTCGATTCCTCAGCACCACATATATAGAAAAAAGCTGGAAGTGGAGCTGTGGCTCAAGAGGTAGAGTGCTAGCCTTGAGCAAAAAGAAGCCAGGGACAGTGCTCAGGCCCTGAGTTCATGCCCCAGGACTGGCTACAAAAACAAAACAAATAAAATGAAAAAATCCTTTTGGGAGCCAACATTAGGCTTGATTGCTGGGCCTCCTGCTCTTGAATACAGTTTGCTCAATGCTGTGCTCTCCCATTTGAACTACACCTTCACTTGTGGCTTTTCGCTGATTAATTGGAGGTAAGAGTCTCTTGGATTTGTTTGCCTGGGCTGGGTTCAAGTTGCGATGTTCAGATCTCAGCCTCCCCACTAGCCAGGATTAGAGGTGTGAACCACTGGCACCTGACTTTCTATTGCCTCTTAAATTACCAGAACCTATAAAGATTTTGTGAATGACTTTCTCATGAAAAGTAGTATGTAGATTGAGTGTCTCAATTTCACTTACAGCAATAAGAATTTCAACAATTATTTTGTTGACATGCTTCCCTTTAAAGGATGGTTCCCTCCTGAACGCAATGAAACGAAGCATACACTTGGTTAGAAACAATTTCTAGTGGAAGGATGCATCAAAAACATCCCTGTGGGGAGACAGATCAAGGTGGCAGCTATGTAAAATCCTCCAGAGATAGACACCCTGCAGACAGCCATCCAAACAGCTGCTCTTGTACTACACTACTCGACAGAAAGGAGTTCAGGAAGCTGGGTGAAAGATCACAATAAATAGCGAGCCTTAAGAAAAGCGATATTGACATGAAGATACTCATTTTACAACAAACACTAGAGACTTCAACCAGATACACAAAGATTCATCAGATATGTGGTATGCAAAGTCTGTGATGGGCACCTGAAGAATGGCGACCTACTTTTATAGTCTAATAAAAGGAAAACATTGGAACACACCATTTGGCAACTCTCTAAAAAGTTCAAGGCTTTTTAGCACCATGCGGATTTTTAAAATATGAACTAAGCAAGGAAAGCTTGGCAGAAACAGTAGCATCAGAGCTCGCACTGGGTGGCTGGGAAGAGAAGAGTGTTGCTCATGGTGAAATGGTCTGTGGGTTCTTTGGGGATAGCTCATCCAGAACGACCTGTTTGGAACTTACTCTGTCAGTGGGCAGGAGCTTTGTGCAGTGGTGAAAGCAAAGTGCATCCACTGGAAACAGATTGTGAAGCCGTGCGGCAATCTGCCACACGCACACTTGTGGAAGACCCTCGCCTGGCTTCTCTCCTCTGTTCTCTCCCTAATAAATTGCGCATCTTAACACGAGACAAGTTTTTCATGTCTTCACAAATCAGTTCTTATGGTTATTTATGCCTACTTGTTGTGAACATGCAACATTCATTTTGATTACTCATGAATCCATATAAATTCTGAATGAATTTCTCTGACTTTCATAGTAAGCTGGAAATGTAAGGGCAATGCAGATAGGAATGTTAGACTTTCCATCAAGAGAGTTTTTTGTTTTGTTTTGTTTTGTTTTTGCCAGTCCAGGGGCTTGGACTCAAGGCCTGAGCACTGTCCCTGGCTTCTTTTTGCTCAAGGCTAGCACTCTGCCACTTGAGCCATAGCGCCACCTGTGGCCGTTTTCTGTATATGTGGTGCTGGGGTATCGAACCCAGGGCTTCATGTATATGAGGCAAGCACTCTTGCCACTAGGCCATATTCCCAGCCCTCAAGAGAGTTTTTGGTTAGTGATATTTCAAAACTTCGGGCAGATTCAGTAAATCTTCCTTTTGGTAACATCTTGAGTGAGGATTTTTTCTGAAATATATTGCCCTTCTTAAAAAGAAAAAGAAATCATACTAAGTGAAGTGAGCCAGACCCAAAGAAACATAGACTCTGTGGTTTCCCTCATTGGGAATAATTGGTATATATCTAGGATAATCCTAGCAGAAGATCGCGATAGCTCAATAGCTATGTCCATATGAGCACATGTGATGATGCTAATTGAAATGAACTCCAATTATGGAAATAAGTGGCTTATCATTGTCATTGTTATTTTCAATGTACCATGTGAAATTATGCCATTTTCTTTTGTCTTTCTTCCCCAGGGTTTTACCCCTGAAAGCACTGTTAATGGTCTTGGTATTGCATATACTGGGTATTGCATATACATTTATTGGAATTAGGGAAGGGAAGAGGAACATCAAAATGGAGAGACAAAGGATAAAAGATGAACCAACACAACAGCAATACTTATAAAACTATATGCTGTAAACCAACTGTATAACTCATAGGGAGGAATGGGGAGGGGAGTGTGGGGAAAATGAGGGAGGAGGTAACAAGTTGGACAAAGAAATGTACTCACTGCCATACAAATGAAACTGTATCCCACCTGTACATCACTATGACAATAAATAAATTTTAAACAAAAAAGGAAAACAGCACTGGAAATGTCTTCCATTGGGGACCTAAAAATAAAGATATCAAAAAATGAAGGCTGATTATTAAGAATCATAAAATTAAAACTATTAAAATGAAAATATCGCATTTAAAATTTTGCTTGCAGTTCCTTTTCATATTAAGTGTCCTAATCACACTAAGTAACAACTCACATTTCTTCCAGGACTACCCATGGCAGCTGAGCAGTACAGTAAATTACATGCCTAAATATATCTTCCCTGTAAGTCTTTTCAGAGTCAGAATAAAGGGGCTTACTAGCTTTCATTTAGCAGTAGAGGTACATATTTTGACACATATTAAAGATGAAGTACAGCTCAGTACTTGAAGGATACTTTCTGGGTATGGAATAACTGAAAACTGGTACTAGTAACCGAACATTCCAATTCCTGTGCAGTAGGTCAACATTTCCCCTTGTGGATTTGGAGAGAAGGAATGCGGATGCTACTTGATGTAAAGTCCTGAGGTAAAGCACATAGAAGACCAGGGTGCAGTGGCTGTAATTCTGGTTTCTAAGGAGGCTGAGATCTGAGGATTGTGGTTTGAAGCCAGTCAGGGCTGCAAAGTCTGTGAGACTCTTATCTACATTTAAGCACCAAAACCAGCTGGAAGTGGAGCTGTGCCTCAAGTGGTAGAGAGCTAGCCTTGAGCAAAATAAAGCTCAGGGACAGCACCCAGGCCCTGAGTTCAAGCCCCAAAACTGGAATTGAGAAAAAATGAAAGAAGAATATGGAGGTGAATGAGATAGTCTCATCTTGCTGGGAACATATAATCAAGTAAAGAAAACAATGTAAGATCTTAAGAAGATAGATATATACAGTATAATACAGGGACATTAAATGACATATATTTATTTTTGTAAATAAATGGATATGGGAACAAAAGTAGGACAATTTTTTTTCTGATTGGCAAAATCTAAATGAAGATTGTGGAAAAGACATACTCGAGGTAGGAAATGAATCTTGTATAACATTTTAAAAACTAAAAATGGAGGAGACATTTTGACAAAGAGAAATATATGAACAAGGCCTGGGAATATGGCTTAGTGGTAGAGTGCTTGCCTCACATACATGAAGCCTTGGGTTTGATTCCTCAGCAACACACACACACACACACACACACACACACAAACACACACACCCAGAAGTGGTGATATGGCTCAAGTGGTAGAGTGCTAGCCATGAGCAGAAAGAAGCCAGGGACAGTGCTCAGGCCCTGAGGTCAAGCCCCAGGACTGGCAAAAAAAAAAAAAAAAAGGAAAGGAAGGAAAGGAGGAAGGAAGGGAGGGAGGGAGGGAGGGAAGGAGGAGGGAAGGAAGGAAGGAATGAAATGTATGAACAAAGCAAAAGAGATTGATAAATATAGATGCCAATCTGGATGGGTTTCAGGTATGCAGCTGACAAAGTGACAGATTATAATAAACCATTTGTTGAAGATAGACTGTGTAAATGGCAACAAAGAAAAAAGGTGCTAAACTCTTCTGATGTAGACTACAATGAGCGATTTAGAGTGAACTTTATATATTATAGCTGTTGTGGGTTACTTTTGGCTTCACAGGATAATTCTCTGCGTGTTCATGGCCATCCTTTCTCATCTGGGGTTTAGCTTTCCTCACTTTCAGACCCCAATGGTGAATTGTGGCCTCAAAATGCGAAACAGAAAATTCCAGAAAAAAAATCACTGATTTCACAAGTTTTGATTTACACATCCTTGGAGCGATATGAAGGCTTTCTAGGTGGTGAACCATCCCATTGTCAAACGTATTCATGCTGCATCGGCTGCCCGCTCACTAGCGGCTCAGTAGCTACCTTAGTCATCAAGTTGACTGTTGCAGTGCTTGTTTACAAAAACCCATATTTTACTTAGTGATGGCCCCAAATCAGGAGATTCGTGATCCTGAAGTCATCGAGTATTGCCATTAGGTGAACATTTCTTGATATAACAAGGTAAGAAAAGGCCAAAGGCTGAATATTCTACTATTTGTGATATAGAAGAATCATAAAATTATGAAGAAGGAAAAAGAAATTCATGATGATTTTTCTGTTGTATTTCAAACTGCAAATTTCAAGACAGCGAATTTTAAAAGCTCAGTGAAGGGGGAAAGTGGGTAGGTTGAGCTCGGTGGTTTACACCTACAATTCGGAGAATCATGGCTCATGGCATGCCCAGGAAATTTTTTTTTCTTGTCTGTCATGGGGCTTGAACTCTGGGCCTGGGTGCCATCCCTAAGTTCTTTAGCTCAAGGCTAGTGCTCTACCACTTGAGCCACAGGGCCACTTTCTGGTTTTCTGGTAGTTCATTGGAGATAAGAGACTCACAGACTTTCCTGCCCAGGCTGCTTTGAGCCGTAGTCCTCAGATCTCAGCTTCCTGAGTAGCTAGCATGACTCGCGTGAGCCACCGGTGTCTGGCTGGGGAAAATATGTTTGTGAGACCTTATCTGATGAAAAAGCTGAGTCTGGCAGTGCTTGCCTGTGATCCTAGTCGGGCCAGGTATATAGGTATAGGTTGTAGTATGCAGCGAGGTCAACCTGGAAAAATAGAAGACCCTATCTGAAAAATAACCTAAGAGCAAAATGACCTAGAAACATGGAGAGGGAGGGAAAGAAGAAGAGAGGGAGGAGGGAAAAAGAGAGCACACTTACCTAGCAAGTGCAAGGTCTGGAGTTCAAATCCTAATCCTGCACAAAAAATATATGTAAAAGAGAAAGAGATAGGAAAAGCAGTATATTGTAAGGAAGGTATCAATGGATACTATCTACCAATAGATATCTACTGGAAGTTTCAGAATGTTATTTCCCATGTATCACTGTGTCTTTGAGAAATATTTTAAAGACACTATGTCCTTCAAATAGAGCCTGACATCCTCAACCTCTTGTCCTGGCTTTAAGAAATCTTATTTTTAGCAAGTTCACATGAATATGATTAAGACATGAAATGATATACACAGACATATTACAAAATGAAAATCTCTTCTCCTATCGTCTTCCAATTCCATTTCCCAGATGAAATAAAATTTCATCTCTGAACAAGTACATCATTTACATTGATCCTTTCAAATACACAAAACTGCTTTCTGCTTAATTTTTTCAAGTTGATGAACCATCACTATTCAACAATTTCTATATTGATATTAGAGTCGCTTCAATTTTTGTTGTTGTTATATGTAACATATTGGCCTGTCTGACGAGGATACTTGAAAAATATAAACTTCTGTTTTTAAGCAGTTTGGAATTAGAGAAAAATTCCAACTATCTCATATTCCCTATACAGTTTCTTCTACTACCAGCATCTTAATGATCACATAATATATTTGATATGCTATTTTTAATTAAAATCAATAATTTATTTCAGCTCCTTTCCCTTTTACCTACAATCTTCTTTTGCTTCCAGGGTTTCGTCTGGGATGCCACATTACATTTAGTCATTGTTACCTTAGCCTCGTCTGAGCTATAACATTTTCTCTGCCTTTTCTTGTTTTTGATGACCTTGTCATTTGTGAGAAACACTAGGTCAGGTATTTTGCTGATGCCCTTCTACTGGAATTTATCTCATGCTTTTGATAGTATTCAACTGGGGTGATACATTTTCCGAATGGAGACCACAGAGGTAAAAATCACTGACTTATATCAAGAGTCCATTCTGTGAACATGACATAAGACTACTGATGCTCACCGGCTTAACTAGTGGTGTCAGATTTCTCCTCTATAAGGATGCTCTTTTATCTTGTTCCTACTATACTTTTTAGAAATAAGTCACTATGCACCACCTGTGCTGAAGGATCTGAAATCTATTTTCCAATTTCTTGGGAGTGTATATTCATGTGAATTATGTGAAACTCTTTTCAGGAGGGTTTGTCTCTACTCATTTAGTCAAGAATTCACTTATATCCATTTGTTCTCCTTATTAGTCATATTGTGTTTAGCATTTATTTCGTTGCTGAAGTTATTCAAACTTTGGCCCTTGGCTAATATATATCCCTTTAACACTCTCTAATGATGTGGATTCCAAGCTCATCTTATACACATCCTGCTTCATTCAGCTAGTTTTCCAAGGAGCCTTGATTCCTTTAATTGGACATGCATTTTGGAAGATAAACTTGCTGCTTCTGAGTGTGTTTTTTTAAAGGGTTGATAGAGCAAACAAGGCTGTGTGTGTGTGTGTGTGTGTGTGTGTGTGTGTGTGCGCGCATGTTGTGGCATGTACTCAGGCATCTCCATATAAATATTTTATATGTAACTTTGTGTCTATCTAAGCCTGAACATCAGTTCACATTGTTATCCCAGCTGTTTTATCGTCTGGGTCACTTTAGGCTCTTCCCATTGCTTATCTGTAAATTTCTCTCCCAGAAGTGAGAAAGCTGACTTACACTCGCTTCCACCCATCTAACCGAACTGTTGAATTCCAGTGTGTGATGGCACCAAAATTCTACTCCCTACTGATGTGTGAAAGAAGACCTTTAACGACTGGATCCGGATATTTACGTGCACTTCCTTTTGCTATTAGTCTTACAAGACTCTATAAAATTACTTTTTAAGCAAGAATTACTCCACAAACATTTTCAGTGATGTTAAATCATACATTTGGATAAAAGAAAAGAGGAAGAGTATGAGGATGCAATCCTAATATTCAGTGAAACTTGGGAAATTGAGATGAGTGGGGTTGGGAGAGATGGGGAGAAAATGGTGAAAGAGGTGCTATTGATCAAGGTGCATTGTGCTCATAAACTAACATATTGAATTGGGACCCCTGTGCACAACTACTAAAAGAAAATAACAAACAGAAAATAAGAAAAGGATCTTAAAGTCTGTCAGCAGAGCCTGCATTCTATGTTGGGATGAATATGTATTACAAATTCTGAAATAAGTACTACTAAAATAAATAGAAAAGTATACAATGAAGCAGAAAATAAGTAAGGAGATATATGTATATGTATGTGTATATATATATATATATATCCCACAATAAGTTAACATGAACACTGCTGTCAATTTAACTTATTGACAGTATAGAATCTAATTATTAACAGCAGAACACACATTCTTATCCAGTGCATATATTCACCAAGTAAGCTATGTTCTGGCGTATAAAATATACCTTTGCAAAGTCACAAAGTGGAAAATTTTGTGAGACTTTTTCTAGGAACCATAAAAGGATAACGAAATGAAAATGTAACTGAAAAACAGTGAACTAGAGGGAAGATGTTGAAATATTAATATCTACAAAACAGAAATTCCAAAAGCAATGAAAAAATAAATAAGTAAACAGTAAGAAACATCTGAAGTCTATGATCTTCTAATATGTCTTAAAATTTTTGAAATTGAATAAATATATAAGCATTCAAATAGAAAGATTTCATACAGGGTAAAGTAGCAAAAGAAACAAGTTCATAAACCTGGACACATTATTGTAAATTTCTGAATTCTAGGGCATTTAAGACAAAGAGAACGTAATAAGATATCCAAGAAATAGAAAAAGGACAAGAATTAAATTGCTATTATATTTCTCAGCAGTTACACTGGATACAGTAAGGCAATTTGTTCTTAAAAGCACTTTCAATATAGAACTTTAAAACTTACTACAGTGCTATTCAAATATAAACGTTAAACAAATTTACCCTAGTTCTTTGTCACAAAATATGCTTTGAAGATAGTACTGGTGGTGGAAATCTATACATTACACTATTATTCAATGGCAACTAGCAAAGAGTACACAAACCATGAAAAATATGGAAGATACTTACGTGTCCCATGGTTATATCAACTGCTAAATTGGAGAGGCTAGTCTAAAAAGGCAGCGTATCACAAGATTATTCCAACATGATATTCTCAGAAAGCCAGACTTAGAGACAGCCAAATATCCGTGGTTGCCAAGGGTTTGGGAACAGGGAGGTCAGGGAGGAACCATGACACGCAGCAGGGGCTTAGAGCATTGAACCTACTGTGTATGACATGATAATGTGGACACAGGAAACCATACATTTGTTAAAATCAATGAAATGCACAGCACAAAGAGTGAAGCACAAAGTATAGACTTCAACATTGGCTCATTGATGGTGACAAGTATACTATATTCATACAAGATATTAATAATAGGAGAAAGAGTGTCTGGGTGTGGAGGAAAGGCATGTAGCAACCCTGTAGTTTGATTCAATTTTTATTTAAGACTAAAATTGTTTCAAAAGAATAAAGTCTATTTTGTTGTTTTACCTGGATTTCAGAATACTAAGATAGAAAGAAATCCATAAGATCACAAAGAAATTTAGGACATGTCAATGAGGTATAAATAAGTGATAGCTAAAGGAGAAGTTGTGCAGAACTTTTGTAGAAATTATTTCAAGTATTTTCAAATACTTTTCTAAAGAAGGGTACATTAAATAATATAATGCTTTGTTATTTTTAGGGTTTTGGTTTTTACAGATACTGAGGGCCTTGAGCTCTCACTTAGCATTTTCAATCAAGGCTAGCACTCTACCATTTGAGCTACACCTCCACTTCTGGCTTTTTGCTGCTTAGTTGGAGATAAGAGTCTTAGAGACTTTTCGGCCCAAGTTGGCTTCAAATCTTGGTCCTCAGATTTCTTCCTCCACAGTAGCTACGATTACAGGTGTGAGCCACCAAAGCCTGGCCTTCATAGTGTGGTGTCTTCAATGAAAGCAAGAGGAAAAGAAAATAAAGAAAAAGAAGGCCCAGTGCCAGTGGCTCACGCCTGTAATCCTAGCTACTCAGAAGGCTGAGATCTGAGGATTGCAGCTCAAAACAAAACCAAACAACAACAACAACAACAAAAAAAAAACCTGGGCAGGAAATTCTGTGAGTCTTATCTCCAATTAACTACAAAAAATCTAGAAGTGAAGCTGTGGCTCATGTGGTAGAGCACTAGCCTTGAAGTAGAAAAGCTAAGGGAGTCGTTTGTCTTTTTATCCTTTGTCTCTTGATTTTGATATTCCCTTTCACTTCCCTAATTCTAATACAGTGTCCAGGGCACTCAGAGTACTCAGATGAGATACAGTGATAGTGCCGGTACAACCACAGGAAGGGGATACAGAGGATCATCCACAAACGAAGCTACTGTTTCACATGGCATGTTGAAAGTAACTACACCAGTGATATAACAGTTGTTTCCATAACATGGAGTTCATTTCACTTAGCATCATCTTGTGTGTTCATAAGGGTATAGCTATTAGGCTCTTGTGATCCTCTGCTGTGACTTGCCTACATCTGTGCTAATTATTCCCTATGAGGGAGACCATAGAGTTCATGTTTCTTTGGGTCTGGCTCACTTCACTTAGTATAATTTTTTCCAAGTCCTTCCATTTTCTTACGAATGGGGCAATGTCATTCTTTCTGATAGAGGCATAGAATTCCATTGTGTCTATGTACCACATTTTCCTGATCCATTCGTCTCCTGAGGGGCATCTGGGTTAGTTCCATATTTTAGCTATGACAAATTGTGCTGTGGTAAACATTGTTGTGCTGGTGGCTTTAGTGTGTTCAAAAGCAATCCTTGTAAAACCATTTGGTGTAAACCAACTGAACAACTCATGGGGGGAGAGGGAAGGGCGAAGGGGGGAGGGGGAATGAGGGAGGAGCTAACAAACAGTACAAGAAATGTACCCATGGCTTAATGTATGAAACTGTAAAAAAAATGTAAAAATGTAAAAATTAAAAAAAAATAATTTAAAGAGGAATGATAATGCATTTGCTTAATATACACAAAAAAATGAAGGGGGATAATGATAGAATTTTTAAAAAATCATTATCAAAAAATAAAACAAAAACATTAACCAGAAGAAAAAGAAGAAAAGCTACGGGACAGCGACCATCCCCTGAGTGCAGTCACCAGTACTGACACACACAGTATACGCACGCGTGCACTCACACTTACACACACACACACACGAATGGAAGGAGATAAGGTATTTGTAGAAGAGAAAGAGTAAGAAATAACTTTCCAAGTTTTCTAAATGATAATTTCTGAAAGGCAGTCATCTTAAAACTCTGGCCTATCTGCTTATTTCATCTATTGCTCTCAACTTACTAAGTGATGATTCTCAGTAGATATCAAAAGCAATTCTGCACATGAAAATTTTTTATTTAATTTATCCTAAAATATTTGAGAGGCAATTGATGCTTCAGACACTTGACTGACAACATTTTCCACAGTAATTCAAATGCCTTTTCTAAGAGGATGAACAGAAACAAAATGTTCAGAGAGATGAATGTTAAATTATTATTATTTAGTAGAAAACTGAACTGGACCATTTTCTTTGGTATCTTTTATGTAATCCATAAGCTGGTACCATTCCCATTTCATCCTTTGTATTTGTGCTGAATTTTCGGTGCAATGTGGGTCACCAAGGGGAAAATGAAAAGAACGTTGCTTTGTCGTTTCTATACATAAGAAGTTTCTTTATTCTAGTTACTTTTCTTGACACATCAGAATTCGCTTGTTTTCTCACTGTCTGTCAAGTTCATTACCTTAGCCTAAAGCTTTGTTTTCTTATACTCTGGAAATAAGCACAAAGAAAAACATAGTTTAAATAGAATTTTGACATTGTTTAAATAGCTATCCAAACTATTTTGACTCTAGATTTGGAAAGAAAAATGATTTTATCTTATATTACTTAGATAAGTTGGTGACTTGCCTCAGTCATGTCTCAACTATTCACTGAGCTCAAGTTGATTGCGGTTGCGTGGACACTGGCTGAGTGACTTTGGAGAGTGAATTGGTTGTTTGAATGGGATGGGGAATGCTTAAGTAAAGAATCGGCTGGTTAACACGTCCCAGTTAGAGGAAAGGTCAGAATCCCTGAATCACACACACAGATGGAGGACACTCATGTATTATTTTTTTTTGCATGGATGTAATACATGTAATTTTTGTTTGCATAAATTGATATTATCTTTAATAGTCTGGCAAAAAGGTCATCGTGTCCAAAAAATGATCCCTAAGGCATTTTTAGGTAGAAGTTTTAGAAATGGTCCCTTCCATTTCACATGACTTACATGTGGAATATTTGATCGTGGTGAGATTTCATGCCTGGGATTGTGATAGGTTAGATGGTGTGGTTCGCTGTAATTGTCAAGAGGAGATTAACTTGGTGGACCTAATCTAATCATGTGAACCGTTAAAAGCAGAGAACATTTTTGTACTAGGAAAGTAGAGAGGAAATGTAATCAAAAAGTAGAGGAAGGACGTGACAAGCTACCGCTGATTTGGGGACAGAGAGACCACATAAGAAGCAATATAAGCAGCTTTAGTTTGGTAAGAGAACATTGTACATCCGGCATGCCACAAAGGAAACTGGAGTTCAGATGCAGGGCCATCCAGAGCTGAATTCTGCTGGACCCTTCCCCCAGCCTCCTCCGAAGAGTCCAGCAAGCCAAGCCCTTTGATTTAAGTTATCTCCACGGGCCCCAGCTGAGCTCACCAGAGCCTCCGAGCCAAGTTGGGAAGTAAGATGAAGCTAAGATTCTCATTCTTACATGGTAAGAGAAAACAAATGTAGTAGAACAAACAGGTAGGTGCTTACTTATGACTTCCAATAACAATGAAAACCTTATTCTAGGAGCTGGTATCTCGGAATTCCAGGCCATTTTTTTCCCCTCACATGTCACTGACATGATCTCTGTTTTGACTTAGTCACTCTGAAATATCACAGAAAAGATCACAAATCTCTTTCCATGTTTTAGCTGCAAATATGTGAAGAACTGCTCAATAACATAGTCATCTGGGGAACTGCAAATACCAATTAAAATGAGATTTTATCTCAGCTCAGTTAAAGTGGCTATAAAAAAAACTAAAATAACAAAGCTTGGTGAGTATTTACATTCTCACCATTGGAGGGAATGTAAATTTGTGGAACTTTCAGTCTACTAAAAGCAGAAATAATGGGATGATCTAGCTAGCATATTCCTGTATGCCTCCTAGAGGAAATGAAATCACATCAAAGTAATATCTCCATGTCTAAGATTTTTTTGTGGTGTTCTTCACAGCAGATAAGACATGAAATCAACCTAGCTGCCCATTAACATTAATGTCTGATTAATGGACTATTTTGTATATATATGAAGATATGTGGATATAGACACAAATGATATAGATATAGATGGTACAGATGGAGCTGATATATAGATCTTCATCTCATTTGCAGCAGAAAGGATGGAATCAGAGGACAATATATTGAGTAAAATAAATCAGACTTAGAAGGAGAAATATTGCATCTTCTCTCTCATATATGGAAACTAAACAGTTGAACTGTATGTATACTAGTGGTTGAGGCTGGGAAGGTTGTTGAGAGGAGTAAAAGGGATAAAGGAAGGCTTAGATTTATCCCGATGATGTGCATGTGTGGAAATATACAATTAAACCTCATTATTACATACAATAAATGCATGTTATTAAAGACAATCATTTGATTCTGATGTATGTGCGGGTGGCATGCACCTGTAATTCTAGCTGTTTGAGAGGCTGAGGATGGGCGGATGCTGACTCCAGGTAGCACAGGAGGAAACATCTATGAGACTTCATCCCAGTGAAAGAAGCTGATCATGGTGGCAGGTACCTGCTTTCCTAGCTTTAATGGGAAGCCCAATATCAAGGAATTTGGGTCCAAGCTTGCACCTGAGAAGGAACCAAGACCCTTATGTGACTATGGCTGAGTGGCATAGCATATGTTTTCTAAACATAAGGCCCTGAGTGAGTTCAAACCTAAGTTGTTAGAGAACAATTAAGTTCCCTTACTTAATATCTATAGCCTATGTGTTACCATCTACTACAATGACACAGGTAGTAGGAGGCGAAGCGAATACTAGATGTCAAGAAGCAGAATTCCCAAGCAGTGACCTTTCCACTCAAGCCACACAAGTTCTGACCTTCATCTTTTAATTGACCAGACAAATAAGCCCAACGTTCTCCAACCTCGTTTGATCACTCGGCTAATTCTGCTCAGAACCATCTTTAAATATCTTTTGAAGGCAGAGACATTAACTAGATTCAAAAGCAATATTATACTAAGAGTCTTCCTAATAATATCATAAAATACCAGAGCAAGCTTGCTTTTAATGGATAATTAAATGAAGTCCACAGGAAATAAGCAGCTTGCTCAAGGTCATTCTCTGCAACCAAGAAAACAGAGACCCAAAGAGGTTCAATGATTAGTTCAAATGTTCTCAGCCAGGACAGGACAGAGACAGAATTGCAATCTAAGTCTCTTGATTTCCTGTATTTTTGCACACAGAATTGTGCCAACATGCCAGCTCTGCAAGGACTGGACCTCAGATTCGTTTGAGAAATAAACTATATCCCCAATTCTGTTGGCTAGGATACCTATGACTTAGAGCCGCACTGTAATATTCTCTGGGGCTACAAATTTCTAAAAGCCATCTTAATATCGATCTGCCTTTCAGAAATGTGTTAAAAATTGGCTAGAAGACAAATCAATGGGGCTACATACGTGAAGAACGGTAGTGCGTACTCGTAATGACTGAATCCAGTCCTGCTCTGTGACAAACCTGAAATTTATCCTTGTACTCGCCACTCATGTTCTTGTCCCCAAGCTGGAAGGGAGCAGGGAAAACTGCTAGAGAGAGAAGATATGCTATATCACGAAAGTGAAGGAAAAGCTCCAGAAGTAAAACACCTCTCTTGAATCAGGAGAGCTGCGACCAGTATCATTTCTGTTGCCATTTTCTCCATCCATTTAGAAGTACTTAAAGCACATGTCTAGTGCCTGAGCCCCTCGAACCATTAAGACATATTTTATTTCTTTGGTGAACAGGCTGCCTTGCCAAGATGAATGTCAGCTCACTTCCATTCTTTCCCCTATTTATTATGGCAGGCTTTCCCAGTGTGCAGAAAGCATGGCTGTTTAAAGGCTACTTTAAACTTCGATATTTTCCGCCCTGAGTCTGAGACCTCCCGGTGGCCCAATGCTGGAGTGCTATCACACATGTATAACCACCCGTTCACACTTCTTTGGGACTCTGAAGTAAGTTTAACTATGAGAGGAGCACCATCTGTGCTACAAACAAAAAATATAATACGTTTTTAATCAACTCACTGTAAGACTCAATGACCTTAGCTTCTTAGTGTGAATATTTCTTATTGATTATGATATGATGTATGTGTTGATACAACAGTGAATTCATATCTGTATATATGGATATATGCGATATTTGTTAATTATAATAAACTATATATTTTCACCTTATGAATGTGTGTTTAGAAGATGCAAATGTTTTCATATGACTCTGAATGCAGAAATAATACCATATTTGAAAATAATTGGCCAATAAGACCGTGTTTACCATTTGTATGATACTAATTAGCCCCAGGATGAAAGGGAGACAGGAACTTGATGTTACTTTCCTGAAAAGTAATGAAAGCTCTGAAAGATACTTTTCCCTTTCTGTGACTCAGAATGTCAGAGAAATTTGCAAAGTTAAGTATTATTTGAATCTTGTGTCCCGGTTTCCCCCATCACTGTCTTCACATCGGAAGCCCACTGGGAAATGCACTCATCCTTCATTCCTCCTCTCCTCTTCTTATCCATGTGCACTCAAAGAGCCAGAAGGTCAAGGGAAGGATGTTTTCTAAGGCATAGTGACTTCAGCACATGCTCAAGCCTGGGCAAATCTGTTGATTTCTGAATATGGTCTGAATATGGTGACACGAGTTAATTAATGTCTAGGAGCTTTTGCTGAGTCTCCTGTCAACTCAAGATGCCAAATATGATCTACTTCTTATGCTTCTTGGAGAGATTCATAGTGGATAATCTGACAATGAAAGAGCAAGATCATTGCCTAGAACTTGGTAGGGGCCTTCTCTCATTTCTTCCATTACCTCTTTACTCCAATCATTTCATCTTCTCTCTTCTTACCAGAAAATAAAGGTGCGTTTTATTTCCAGTGGAATACATACAGATACAGAGAAAAGCTTTGGATGTTTGCAAGGTATGTTCAAAGAACTATAGAAAGACCAAATTAACCACAGCAACGTGAACCAAAGGTGAGCAAGAAGAGCAAAAGATGATATCAGGCTTGTTGCTAGATTGTGTGTGTCCTTGAAAAACAATAGAAAATAGGAGAGCTGTTGGAAGAATTGAATAGGAGAGTGACATGATTGGATGTAAGATGTCAAGGCACCTTTGGCTGGCCGTGGTGGGGGAGGGGCTAGGCAGAGACACAGGGTAAGGGAAGTGGGAATGAACATGGAGAGAAGTGGCCAGGTAATGGGTAGTTGGAAGATAGAACCAAAAAGTTTTGCATGTGGTTTATATGTGAAATTTGAATCACAAAGAGGAGCCGAAGATGACTCTAAGAGTTTTATATTACTTGCTAGAAAGATGGGAATATCTTTAGTGAGATGGGATGATGCAATAAATAGCTATTCATAATCAGTATATAAAACTACTACAACAAACTCAGAAATAAATCATATAAACCAAAGTGCACACATTGCTACTTTGGTTTCATAGAATGTTAGGGGCTAAGCTCTTGCTGCCACATCAGCACTTACTAGATGTTGTTATCAGCAAGCAAAGCATCTAGAGCAATTGTTTAACTTGGAGTTTAATAGGTACAGAGATTGGCCGATTCTTTATAACACACTAAGGCTTTTTTTGTGAGAGTTTTGGTTTTTTTTTTATTCTTTTGGTATGGGTCCTCAGGCTTGAAATCAGGGTCTGAGCAATGTCCTTGAGTGTTCTGCTTAAGGCTAACACTCTACCACTTGAGCCACAGCTCCACTTCTGGCTTAGTTTTTTGGTGGTTAATTGGAGATAAGAGTTTCATGGACTTTCCTGCCTGGACTGGCCTCAAACCACAATCCTCAGACTCGGCCTCCTGAGTAGCTAGGACTACAGGTGTGAGCCACCAGCACCCAGCTGCCACATACAAGTTTTAATGAAGTTGTAATTCTTCCTTACTTGGAATCTCAAAATAACCCTGCAATAGTTTGGGTTTTGAGTGCTTCCAAAAGGCTCATGTATTAAAATGTTGGTCTCTGGTCATGTTACTGGTAGATGAAGAAAACTTGGGGAGATGGAACCTAGTAAGAGGTTTGAGGTCGTGGAGAGAATGAAATCTACCACAAACTCTTAACTGATGCGCCTCCTGGGAGAGCTTGGGACCCCATTTTTTGTTTCTTTTCCAGTTTCTGGGGAGTCTGTCTTAGCTGACGTCCAGGAATGAGGTATAATGTCTTATGGATTGAGTTGTCAGATCTTACATTACCCACTTTGTACAGTATTTTAGCTATTCTATATAGGTTTGCTCAAATATGTCATTTTCTTTCATCTGATTTATGTTGAAGCTTACTGGATTTATATGCCCGTACTGGTACTTGAACGCAGGTCCTCTTGCTGTTTCTTAGGGGTTTTTTTGCTCAAGGTGAACAGTATACCACTTAAGCTACACTTCCGCTTCTGCTCTTTGCTGGTTAACTGGAAATAAGAGTTCCTTCAATTTGACTACTTGGGCTGGCTTTGAACCAGAGTCCTCAGATCTCAACCTCCTGAGTAGCTTGGATTACAGACATGACCAACTGGTGCCTAGTCATATTTCTTGTCTGAATGACTAAGGTATAACAGCAATAACAAAGACCTCTTTGACTTGTTAGAGAAGACCTTGTAGTGGTCCCGTTTGTTCATCCACCCCCACCCTTTTCCTCTTTCCTCTGCCTATCTCCACCGTGCTCTCGCTGGGATTTCCCTATCGGCTGTGTGCTTTGGCACTGCTCGTCCTTTGCTTGGCACTCGCTGAAGGAGTGGGCTAACCTCTGCTTGGAGGAAGGTCAACTGCTTCTTACAGGCTGAGCTGACAGCAGATTCTCTCCTTGAGCACGTGCCTGCTTTCTAAGGTTCCTCCACGAAACAAGCCTCTTGCTACAATAGCTTGGGAGGTATTCCTAATTACTTCACATACTGACTTAGGAGGCTGAGATATAATTTTTTGTGATTGTCTAAAGAAAGTACTTTATAATCCATGTAAAGCAAATGCCAGTATAGGTTTCAACCTGTATGTCCTGAAAGAAAGCAAAGTAAAGCGGCATGTATGTTTCATAGCACACATCAAATAGACCCTTAGGTTGTTAGTCAACATCATGTTGGTGATCCCGACGGAATAGATTCACAATACATCCTCCTTCTCGTGTCATTCTCTCTATCTCTTTTCCATTAATTTTTCTTCTATATAGAAATAGGGCAATAAAGAATGTTATAATATACAGCTCCCACTTTCTTTTGAAGCGGGCTATTAATTTCAGGCAGGTGGGACACTGCTATGTGTTATATTACTTGTTATATAACTGTTATTTTTAATGTCCATATAGCGTAATAGAAAAATACAGTCACTTCATCATGCCTTTAGCACCATTCTTTTCCTTATTGCTCAAAATGTCAATTAGGGGGTTGAGAGGGCAGCTGCTTTGTTTGCTTCTTCATGCCAATGATTTGCTCTCCTTATATTACCTGTTACAATAGGGTCTCTAGATTACTGATTGTATTTGAAAAACATTCACTCCTTCACATTGCTAGCTTCTTCTGTCGTTGTTTGCCGTGTCCAGCGTTATTTTCCGTCTTGTACTCCTCAGAATGAAGGATGAGGTTCTGTTGGTAGGGATGTACTACACTCATCATGAGATCCTTTCATGCTGATAGGGATGATGAAAGTCGTAAGTAACTAAAAGCTGAGTACTTGGCTTTAACAAAGGAAGTCTCCTTTCTTCAGTTACATTTTAACTGAATTTAATTTTTATTTGCTTTAAAAAAGGATGGTTAGACAAACTTTAGGGAAATAATCTTTGAAATTGCTGCTTGGCCAAAGCATAACACTGAGGTACAATAGGTAGAGAAAACAGTGAACAGATCACCTGTAGGAAGGATACCTTGTTGGCAATTTTTTTCATTTTTCATTCTTTTATTTTTTAATAATTATTTATTTACAGTTACAGTTTCATACATAAGGCAGTGAGTACATTATTTGTTTTATTGGCTAATATTTATAACTTCTAAGTAATGTCACTAAAGTAACTTGATGAAAAGATGTCTATTGTTTTCCTGCAGAGCTGAAACTTGTTTTTCTTCTGCATGCTATGGAATGAGTGTGTATCCATGGCACTCAAGTGTTACGTGTGCAGAGGAAGCCTGCGTAGCAAAGCTCAAACAAAGCATCCTTCAGGATTTAGGTCTATTTTGCATATTTGTGCTCAAGTCTCCACAGCAAGCAAACAGCCTTTAACACATCTCGTGATTAGCACTTCAACCTCCAGCCTAGTCTGTAAGGTTAAGCATTCATCAAAATGTCAGAATGATTAAAGTAACAAACCTAAAAAGCCTTTCCCATCAAATACTTCTCTTTAGTCTTTTCTGTAGCTGTGTCCTGTCACTTTTGCAATTGATTGTTATTGGGAGGTTTGGGGTTGTTCAGGGTTTTGGGGTTTTTTGGTCAAAAAGCTGTATCATATTTTGAAAATTGCTTTTTATTCATGATTTCTCCAAAGCAACAAAGTGTGGTTGGTGAACGGTTTTCCTGAGCAACCCTGTCCCTCTCCTTCTCCATTTATGTCTGAGGAAGAAGCTGCAGCTGCTCTAGGAAGCAGAGCGGAGCTGGGGCTCGCTGTACATTTGCTCTGCTCAGGTTGGGAGCCAAGGGATTCACCTGGAGGCCTCCCGGTAGCTGAATTTATGGAAGGCATTATGGATATCTCCTGATTTTGTTCAGTAGTTGTGCTTAGTTTCCTATGAGCTTTTGTTTTCTGAAAGTCTATGCTAGCTAGAATGCATCATGCCTATTCATATACAAAAAGAGAAAATTGATAAAGTCTCCAGAAAACTATATATATATACATATATATACATATATACAATATATACATATATATGTATATATTGGGCAAATGGGAAAGGCCACAATATGTTTCTTGAGAACAGGTGTCACTTCTGAGTCTGAAATGACATATCATGGGGGGGGAAAAAGGGAAAGCTCTCCATTGGAAAAGATCTTCCTTACCTTGAGAATTTGTCTTTCTCTTTCCCTCCCTGGTACTAGGGTTTGAGTTCGAACCTCGAACACTTGCTTGGCTTTTTTCATTAAGACTGATACTGTACCACTTTGGCCACTTCTGGAAATGAAGTCTCACAGACTTTCTGCCCAGGCTGGCTTTAAATGATGATCCTTCATATCTCAGCCTCCTAAGATGCTAGGGTGACAGGCCTACTGTACCATGATAACTTTGTTCCTGATAAGTTGTGTAGCAGGGAATGTGCTCACAGACATTTCTTTGTCAAATTCAGTATCTAATCCGTACTCAGGTGTGTGAATAACATGATAATACAGCCCTCAACTTGATGTTGATATTTGTGCACATGTAATTTTCTAATTCTAAGTGATATGGTATCAGAGCTTCTAAGATTAGAAAGCTTAATAGGTATAGCAAGAAATAAAGAGAAGACATGCCTTACTTTTTTGGACAAAGGTCAAACTTCATCTGATCAATTTTCCATGGGACTACTGGTCTTTTTTGTTGTTGTTGTTGTTTTGGCCAGTCCTGGGGCTTGGACTCAGGGCCTGAACCCTGTCCCTGGCTTCTTTTTGCTCAAGGCTAGCACTCTGCCACTTGAGCCACAGCGCCACTTCTGGCCGTTTTCTGTATATGTGGTGCTGGGGAATCGAACCCAGGGCTTCATGTGTACGAGGCAAGCACTCTTGCCACTAGGCCATATTCCCAGCCCCTGGTCATTTTCTTCCTCTACACAAAAGTCCTAAAGAATCCGGTGAAATAAGTCAGCTGCTACCTTATAATAAGAAAACATTCCCCTTGCTTTAATTTTTATCATTCTGACTTACTCAACGATATCAGTCAATTTGAATCTTACTTTGCATTGTGTTTTGATACAATTTAAGAATTTAACTGAAAATAATGCTTAATTAACAGTAGTCCCATAATTCTGTTTCTGTGATTATAGTTCAGTATACAAAAGTGTGGATCAAGCTAGGGAAGTGTAAAATGAAGCACTTACCGCTCTAAACTCTGTGGGAAGACCCAGTCCAAAATATGAAAATAAGTGAGGCATAATATCCAGGGGTCTAGTGATTGAAAGAATGTTTTGAAAGGTAGCCTGTTGTAGGTATAAACAACTCTATCAGTGTCTGTTGTTACAAAAAGCAGATAAAAATATTCCTGCCAATCTTAATTCTGTCTGCCAGAGCCATGGGGAATAACGTAATCTTCTATTTTAAAAAATGAGTCAGTCAACTATTTTAAGGAAGATATTCATAAAATAATTATCAAGTTGTTTGGAGCACCAGAAATCAGATTCTACTTCAAAAAATTCCAAAGGCATTCCTAAATAATCTTGTTGTACAAAAAAGAAAACCATAGAGAACATATTGCATAACTGATTGGTTCTATCTTTCATTTGTGAATACTGTCTTGGAATAATAATTATTTTTTTGAGAATTTCTCTAGACCACCCAGTTTGTACTTTCCCATTGTTTATTCTGAGTCATTTCCATTCCCAAACTAATTTTTAATGCTGGATATAATTATCAGAACGATTAAAGACTTGATTCTATGAATGCAAATAGGATACTTTTTCTAAGAAAGGAATAGGAGATGGAGGTCTTGGTCATGACAATAAATGACCAAAATCAAAGGTGAATGTGATCACGGCCTGGACCATAAACCATCTATGCAGTGGTGCTTGGCATCATTGCACCTCAGGAGCTACCTGGTGATTCGCTACTCACATTTCACTCCACGACTTCAGAGGGAAATGGAAAAAGTACAAATAACATTCTATGGGTAGGATTACAAACTCTTAAGAAACATCTTACTTCAAAAGACGTTAAAATGCACACACTTGCTTACCACTCAATGCATTTACTTACTTATAAGTTTACAAGCGAGGTCTAGCTTCCACATATAAAGGAAAATACACCTTCTTTGGTCTCTCCAGGCCTGACTTACTTTACTTAGCATAAATTTTCCAAATCTTTCCATTCCTTTACAAATGGCACAGCACCTTCTTTCTAATGGATGAGTAAAATTCCATTATGTATATATTTTCTTGATCCATCCAGCCATTGAGGGGCATCTGGACTGATTCCATACTTTGACCATAGTGAATAGTGTTGCAATAAACATGGTTGTGCTGGTGGCTTTACTATACCTTGGAATTGTGTTTCTTGAGAGGAGTGAGGAGGGATCAAGGGCAAAGGGACAGGCAAATGAAGAGGAAAAGGGGGAAATGCAGCAAGAATCCAATGTATATCCTACAAAATTAAGAAGATTGAGGGAATGGGAGGGTGGGGAGGGATACATGTGAACGTGGAAAGGGGTGACATTGATCAAGATATGTTGGATTCATAAACTTATTTGTTCATCAGGGGCAACTTCTTTACACAACTAAAGATAATAAAAAAGAAAATGAAATTTTAAGGTAAGGAGAATATGAGACTGGTAGGCATTTATGAATTGAATCTGCTCTTTCTATTCTCTCTAAGCTACTTTGTCATTCATTTGTATAGCTGAGATGCAGACAAACTTAAATGGAAGGACTTACCTGCATGTATCTGCTTGTGTGTGTTTGTAATTTGAAAGAATAACACCAACACATTAAGTCAAGTCTTATAATACAAATGTATTTGTAGTTCAATTTTCCTAAGTTAAGTTTAAAAATATTTCAACCCAAACTGCTCTGTCCCCTTGTTTTGTTCCTTCTTAAACCATAGTCCTAATAAAATTTGGAAGAACATTGCAAGAAAACAACTTTTGTTTGCTCAGAGGATTAACTATTTCTTCCGGAAGTTAACAACTGCAAGGTGAATTGTTATCGTCTAGAGCATTGCTTTCCTTGTTTTAAATTTTATGTTTCAGCTAGCAAACTTTCATAAAATGAAAAGATTTCCCTGTTGGTGTTCACATGTATGACGTTCTCATGATCAGCTTCCCGCCTGGCGGAGGGGACAGGTTTTTGCCACCGTGCCCAGCTACTGGTTGAGAGGGTGGTCTTGCAAATGTGTTTGCCTGAGCTGACCTGGAATCATGCTCCTCTCAATTTCAGCTTCTTGACAGCTAAGATGCCAGGGGTGAGCCTGTGGCGCCTGACTTGCAGCCTCTCTCTATTGTCTTGCTTCTACTTTGCCATGTCAAAGACCTGCATGATAATGTTCATCAACACCCTTGTCTGAGCCTTGGTAACTGCAACCTCACTCATAAATACTGTGCTACTTTAGTAACCACACCACAGCTTGTATCAATCAAAACATTTCTGTTCTATTTCTATTTCTAATCTATTTTTAAATATATTCTTATATTCTTTAAGTAGTTGTACAAAGGAGTTGCCATTCAACAGAGCAGTTTAGGAACATGGTGCCTCCTGAGCAATGTCACTGCTTTTAACATTCTAACTTACCCCTCTCACTCTACCCTTTTCCTCAGTTTTCTTGATTTTTAGGTTATGGATTGATTTTCTTTTTGGTCATTTAGCCAACAATTTACTTATACAATGCATCGTTAGCTGTGTCATCGTTTCAACACCTTCCCTTTCATCCACGCCTTTCCTTATTTTTCCCCGTTCTGTGGCACATGCAATGCATTCTTACCTGCATTCTATCCACCCTCATTCACTTCTCCCCTTGACCACTTCCTCCCTTGCAAGTACCCATTTCTCTTAATTTCATTGATCTCCACGTTATCTTCTCCCCCCCAATGACATTAACAACAAAACACACTGTTTTTTAGAAAGTAAATGTTTATATTTCAAGAACCTTGCATTTTACTTTCAATTATAAAAATATCTGTTAGATAAACACATGTTAGGAGCTATTATATTCCAATCCATTTATTCCAATCCATTTATTTGTATTAGCTGTTATTATATGTATTCTTATATTAGTTTTAAGTGATAAAGTTTTTACATGCTTTTCTGTTCCACATTAGGGTATAAATTCAAAAACAGGAAGAATATGTCTTAAATTTCTTTGAGTCACTTAAGGTAGCTCACAAAATGCCATATATTAGAATAAATACAAGGTGATTGCTTTAGATGAAACAGGGTTATGACTATTCTTAAAATGATATCTTAAAGCCATCATTCAAATAACACCACACTTCACCATAATATTGGTGTGCCAAACTTTCACTATATATTAAAGTTGATTTTTTTTCTGGATTTGTGTGATTTAAAATCCCTATTAAGTAAAACTACCTAATGTGCAGTCAGGCTTCTGAACATACATACATTTAAGATATTTGAAAGCTTTGATAATCCTCAATAGATGCATATACCAATCTCAAGATTTCATTGACCCAAATTCTAATTATTTCACAGCACTTACCTATGAACTTAATTCTAAATAAAAAGTAGAATGTACATTAGTACCTATTAGTATAGTTTTCCAGCATAGAGGAAGTAAAGTTTACTTTTGGGGAGCCCTTACTATTTCCTTGTTTCACTTTTTCCCTTCCTTCCTTCCTTCCTTCCTTCCTTCCTTCCTTCCTTCCTTCCTTCTTTCCTTCCTTTCTCTTTTCCCTTTATCCTTTCTTCTTTCCTTCCTTTTCTCTGCTCCTTCCTCCTTTCCTCCCTTCCTTCTTTCTTTTTTTTTCTTTTCCCACTTGCTAACATTGGTAAAAATTTCCCGGTAATCTTGGCAATTTAGAGGAATTTGAAGACAAGAGAAGTTGAAGATATTTCATCAGTGTACATTGAAGTCTACATAGTTGTACTTTAAATGACACTTAACATGTCATTTTCTTGATTACTTATTCTTTTATTGCTTTAAATTATATATATTTAATCTCATGAATGTTACTTATATATTTTTGTTGTTGTTGTTATTGTTTTTGTGCTGATCCTGGAGTTTGAACTCAGGGCCCAAGCACTGTGCCTGAACTTTTGTGCTCAAGGCCACAGCTCTTTTTCTGGTTTTAGAATGGCTAATTGGAGATAAGAGTCTTATAGACTTCCTGCCAGAGGTGGCTTTAAACTCAATTCTCATTCTCAGGCTCCTGAGCTGCTAGAATTGCAGGTTTGAACCACTGGCGCCATCATATTTAACTTTTTTTTTACTTTAAATTTATTTATTTATTGTCAAAGTGAGGTACAGCAGGGTTGCAGTTTCATACATAAGGCTGTGCGTACATTTCTTATCAAACTTGTTACCTCCTCTCTCATTTTTCTCCCTCCCCCGACCCCGAAGTTGTACAGTTGGTTTACAGCATGTAGTTTTGTAAGTACTGCTGTTGCATTGGTTCATCTTTTACTCTTTATCTCTCCATTTTGATGTTGCCCTTCCCTTCCCTAGTTCTGATAAACATCTATACAATACTCAGGCTACCAAAATCAGTTACAGTGACATCAGGGGTAAAACCATGAGGAA
Source organism: Perognathus longimembris pacificus (assembly GCF_023159225.1). Taxonomy (NCBI): domain Eukaryota; kingdom Metazoa; phylum Chordata; class Mammalia; order Rodentia; family Heteromyidae; genus Perognathus; species Perognathus longimembris. Next base: position 38,887,609 of record NC_063181.1, on the reverse strand, counting down.
GAAAGACAAAAGAAAAAGTCAGTGCTTTATATCTTCTGCACAAAGGGAAACCTTGTCTCAATGAATTTCAAAAATGGCAGTTAGGTAAAAAGAGTTTTTTTTTCCTTAAGTTATTGCTTAAGTTGCAGTGTATCCTCTATCTTCCAGCTTTTTATCTAATTTATTCAAAGGTATTTATTTATCAATATGCCTAGAACATAGTACTGCTTCTGGCCAGCCTGTCAGTCATATTAACAGGGCTTTTGTGTCTCCCCAGTGACAAGCTTAAAATCAAATGATTTATTGAACTAGAGACACATATGCAGATAAACCAGCAATGCAGAAACTGTGACATTTAAAGTTAAATCCAGTAGCAGAGAGCTTCATTAGGTAATCTAAAGTACAATCACACTACAATGCATGCAATTTGTTCTAAAACATTAAATGAGTTTGTCTACGAATAGCAGGGGAAAGAGAACTCTTCAGAGTAAATAGAACAATATTTGTTTATCTGAAAATCTTATTGACATATTATTGGACTCAAGTCCTATTTGATATGCTATATGCAATAAACAAATCCTGTGTAATGTCAGTACTCAGATAAAAACATAATTGTATCTCTAGACCTTCTTCTAATTGTATATGGTACGATAATTTCATACAGAAATGATTGAGGCTACAATATCTCAATGTTAGAACATTTAGTTTTAATCCACTTAGCCATGAACTAGAGTCTGTGCTAAGCATTATTTCCCATTACAGCTCAACAATAAGGAGATTGACCACTATCATAGAGTAATGTGATAGCTTTTAAAAGTTGTTTCAGTTCAACCTCTTGGATTATCGTTTTGCATTTCGCCTTATATTTTTACTATACTGAGACAGATGCATGTGCACACAATCATGCACATTATTTTCAATGTTGGAAAATCATTTACGGTTACATATATCAAGGAACTTGGATGCCTTAACTAGGCCACATCTCAAGGAATCTTTGAAACATATATTTGGAACATTTTAGCTGATTTTAGCTCTGTAATCAAATTTTACACATGCCATCTGATACTTCCCTTCAAATTCCTTAGGAATCACATTGCACTGTTTTCTTTGTCGCCTGGTGAAAGAAATGGCTGAAAAGAAAGTAGCAGAATGCTGCAAAGACAAATTTGCCCAGTTACTTCTTTAAAATAACGAGGACACAAATTTCACAAAATTAAAATAAGACTTGATTTATAGTTCAGCAAGGAAAATTCCTGGAATTTTCCAGAAAGGAAGAGAACAAATTTGATAACAGCTGCAAGTATGATAGATGGCTGGTCCTTGAGCTAGCACCTTGTCTGCTTTATGTGCAACTGTAAGCTGGGCCATGTGACCCCAAATTCTCTGCAGAAACTGATCTTGGCATTTTAATTATTGAGGTCAATCCTCTGGTGACCAGCTGCTAAGACTGCAAACCAGCACCTGCTCCAGCCCTTCCAGGTTGTTAGGGGAAAGAAAGCCAAGTTGTGCCTTGATCCAGAGAGAGGCCATTGGTTTTCAGATTCCAAAGGCACCTGGAACAATTGCTTTCAAGTAGAGCAGCAAACCCCTAGATTTCTTCAGAAAAGCAAAAATGCCCGAGACAGGATTCCTAGGCTTCATTTAGTTAGGATGACAGCAGAGGACCCGAGAGGAGTGTAGCTGTAGATGACAATGAAGCTTTCTATGGAAGAAAGTGAGCTCTGAGTGGCAGCCTTGGAGCAACCACTGATGTAACATTAACCTTTCCCTCATTTGGATTGGAATCCTGCAGGAGTAATCTTGGACCAAAAGTAACCACTAATGAGAGATAGAACACAGAACGCACCTAGCAGAGAAGAACCCTTAGCATTGCATTGCTTGGAGGTCACCTGGCTTTGAAGGGCATGTCAGGTGGTCTGGGACAGGATGCTCTGCTTTGCTACCCCGCCCACACAGTCATTCCTGCTCTGCTTCGGATGCATTCTGTGCTCCTGTCCCATACAGTTATTTTATTCTAATGGAAAACTTCCATTACAAGGAACTCCTAGCACAGCGAGAGCTATAACCTCACACTTCTGCTGCCAAACTATAAAAGCGTCCCTGCTATATTAAAGGGAGTGGATGGAATGTTCCAAAGTGAGCCTTTGAAGTCAAGAAAAGAGGGAAATGAGACAAAGCATTGGAGCTACAGTTCTAAGTTTTGAGTGGTAAGAGAGGAGGGAAACCATATAGCATACAGAGAGGGTAGGGGAGGAGTAAGGAGCAAAGGGAGGCACTAATGTCTCTGGCAGGGACTGGTCAGGAATGGAAAGAGTGTTACATAATGCCCTGTATAATTTGGAAGATAGTTGTGAAATGGTGTTGGAAGCCAATGGAGATTTATTAAATTAAGATTACTTCAAGCTTGATTTTTCCATCTTTACCAAGCACTACAGTTAATTAGCATCTCGGAGACTCCTGTGGGACCCCAAAGCCTGGAGCCAACTCAGAATCATGAAATCAAGAAATAACTGAAAATCTGAATGGAGAGCCAGTCCCCCAAACCAAACAAGTCAAAACCAAACCAAACAGACAAAAACCTTAAGAAATAAAATCTCCTTTTATACACATATTATTATTACAAACAAATGGAATTTCCCATCATTTCATTGAAACTGAGTGACAATGATCCAAAAAATTGTAGGAAAAGTGAAGAGTAGGAGACAACAAATGAAGTCAGTTCGTGTAATTTTTTAACTTGTCAGAAAGAATTTGTATTTGTTTGAAATTGCTTATAAAGAAGAGGATGACTTAATGTTAAAATTCTAGGACAGGAACTTTAACAGAACATAATATTAGCACCAGCTCAGCCATGTAGAGTTCGTTTGTAAACTCAGTATCCCTATTTGTGTCAGAGATTGTCAGTATTTTCTAAGGCCACTTCCCAGTTTTGCATTATTTTATTTCCATTTGGAATTTGGGGGGGTCGTTTAATTTTTTTCCCTTTTCTCATTTGTTTACTAGTGTAAGGTAGTTGTATAAAGGAGTTTCATTCAACACCCCAGCTTATGACTATAACATACCTCATTCAGTGTCAACCCTTTCGTTCCCTCCCACCTCTCCCAGCCCATTTTCATTGAATATTATGACTGCTCTTCCCCCTTCCTCTCTTCAGTCATCCATCCCCTTCCCCTTGACCTCATTCCTCCCTGACTATTCTACACTTACCTATGCGAGGAATTCCGAAGAAACTATTTTTTTTTCTTGAGTCTCATGACCTAACCGGTCTAAAATCCTTAGTAAATGAGGACAATCCTCAAGGATAATTATGTTTAAAACTATGAATGGTAGCTGGTGAAAAAGTACCACAAAATTTTAAAGTCTGCCATAAACTACTAGTCAGCTTTGTATTCCTTAAGTAACGTGGATATTATTTTAGGAACATTTAGTGACTCTAATTTTTTTTCATTTTAAGATTATCTACATAAACACTTTACATTCATTTTAACTGATGGTCTAATTTTCACATGGACTTAATTGGAAGTTTCTAAAAATTGCTTTTTTTGCATGAATGTAGCAGCTTTCCTAATCATCATTAGTTGTTATCACATTTGTGCCACTGGAATAATAAATATAACAAATCTCTACTTTAGCTCTCTTTTTGAACTATGATAGTGTATGGGAGTCCTCCCTCATTAGGTCTCACATGCCATGTGAACACATCAGCACTCTCAGAGACTAACAGAAACTCTGGCAGATCCTAGATGATTTTCCTGAGGATATGCTGGTGATTTGGTAGGTCCACCCTGAGCTGTGTCCACTCATGATGTCAAGTGTGGGAGTGTCAGAAACAACAGCAATGCTGGAATTTGGCTATGGTGATATCCAGATGAATCTGAGGACAAGAACAGACTTGAGCAAGACATGGATGCTAAAGCCAACTCAGTGCTGCCCTTGTTTCTAATCCATGAGGTAGATCTTTATAAAGTAACTTTTCAGCTCTTAAGCCCTATCCTCTTTCCAAGACTCCTCCATGTACAACATAAAATATCCATTCACAACTGAGGATGAGTTTGTTTAAAGCTCTTGAAAGAATATTCCATAGCTGGGAAGGGAATGCATCTCTCTGCGATCCCCTTTGGGGTGGCCTTCTGGAGAATTGCTCCATGAGATCTGTGGATTCGCAATGAGAGGTGTCAGTACTCCAGGACAAAGACCCCGGGGTCATTCATACTGTGGCATCATTTAAGGTTAGAATGAGGGAGGGAGGGAGGAAGGGAGGGAGAGAGAGAGAGAGAGAGAGAGAGAGAGAGAGAGAGACAGAGGAGTCAGACAAAATGCTGTGAGAATCTGTCCTTTTCAAGAGAATTGTTGAAGTTAATAAATTATTGTTAAATAAAACACAAAGCTTCTAAACAAAATTAATCAACCAGCATGGACACTAATGAAGTTCAGACATCTTTTATGATCAATCAGTCTTCTGAGACCAGTTAGTCTATGGGTTTTGTTGTTTGTTTTATTTTATCTTATTTTTTGTACCAATCCTGGGACTTGAACTTACCCTGAGCTCTTTTGCTCCACTTTTGGCTTTTTTTTTTCCTGGTGATTAATTGTAGCTAAAAGTCTCATGGATTTTCCTGCATGGGTTAGCTTCAAATTGCGATCCTCAGTTCTCAGCTCCCAATTAACTAGGATTACAGGCATGAGCCATGGGCGCTCAGCTATGCCATGTTTTCTTTCTGCTGAGCACTCCTAACAGAGTCCCCGGCTACCCAAATACTGGACTAAGGACTGCCTTCTGGCTCCAAGATTGTTCCCAACTTGCTAGCAACTATCTCTATAGGTTGATTTGGGTAGCTCTAGAGCAACAGCACTGTCTAAACCCTGGCGTCAGCATCTTATCATAGTAAATTTTCTGCTATCCATAGCTACCTTCCAATTTCCCCAAGTCTGACATCACAGACACCATGTGCCCAGGCCAGCCAAGGATTTCAGGCCTGTGTCTCTTTCCAAAGATGGGCAGGTGGCCTTTTGTATTTCTCCAGGATGACAAAGGCAACAGCTGTAGGATCCCTTTCCACTAACTCCCCATTTGGTTGGTTGTTCCTGCAGCTCAGTGCTCCAGTGCTTTCTACCCATCTCTTTAGGCGGCTGTCCCACAAGCACTTCTGGTTTCCCCCTTTCACCCTTTGAAGCCACAGGGCTGAGGAGAGAAGGGCATTCTCTGGATCTATGTTACTGGGACTTCCTTTGTAACGATCCACTAAGTTACTTCATATTCAGTGGAGTCAACTAGGCGTGCATTTCTATTGCAAAATGTGCTGAAATTAAAACTGAACAGAGAAGTGATCCATGCAAAAGCCATGCCTGTTTCTATGTGTTGCCTCTTTATTTTTTGTCTTAATCGTACCTTCCAATGGAATTAAATGAAATGGGAACTCTTCAGAAAGTATTTACAGTTACCATTAGTCATTCCTACATATTTTCTGGTTTTTAAAAATACATGATCTCAAGTTTTGAAATTGGGATTCAAAGTGGATTTTGGAAGGGCTAGAAGTTAGGAGCTTCTATGGCTTTCACTAAGGCTGAGAAAGGTCTTGGTGTCCCTCTGAGCAGTCAGACCTGCAGAGAGGATTTCCATGCAGCCAGTGGCCAATGTAAAGGAGACTAGCCCCATCTGTTGTCCAGCTTCCATTTTGTTTGCATCCAAGTGCAATGCTATTCCTGGAAACTTCTTTTCGAGAGAGAGATCTGGATCCTCTGAGGGAAAAAAAAAATCTAGACGTGAGTGTTACATGAAAATTAATGGAAGAAATGGGCTGGGATTGTATAGCCATATTCACAAAGCATCACCAAGTCGTAGGAAAAGTGTGTTGCATTTGTGTGCCATTGCTGCTGTGAATACTGCAAAGGTAGTTATTTGTTTTCTCATTCATTTTCTTTTTGTGTCCTAAGGATTTACTTACTATCTGCTATCTCGTTTAAGTCTCAGTATCCTTATTTGTAGTAATAACATGTAGGCTTACTGTGAGAAGTAAATCAAATACCACATCATGTAGCATCTGATATATTTGTTGACCTAAGTGTGTTCATTCCACTAATGTTTAGTCTTTTCCCTAGCCTGTGGTTGTTTTCCTAGCATTATTCTCAAAAAATGTTTCCTAGGGGCTGGGAATATGGCCTAGTGGCAAGAGCGCTTGCCTCCTACACATGAAGCTCTCCGTTCAATTCCCCAGCACCACATATATGGAAAACGGCCAGAAGGGGCGCTGTGGCTCAGGTGGCAGAGTGCTAGCCTTGAGCGGGAAGAAGCCAGGGACAGTGCTCGGGCCCTGAGTCCAAGGCCCAGGACTGGCCAAAAAAAAAAAAAAGTTTCTTAAATCATTGTTTTTTGTTTTATTCTATGGAATCAGTAGAAAAGGAATTCAGGCAGAAATTCCTGGATATTATTCCTTCAGTTTCTCAGATGCTTTCGCAGTCAACCACCATCAGGTAATTAGAAAAGATGGAAATGCAGAGGTCTTGTTTCAGGGTTTTTTTTAAGCATGGCTCTGCAGTAAATGGGGCTGGTTTCTATGGTTTGCAATAAGGTGAGTAGAAGCTGCTCCCACGTCTATATTCCCTAAGGGAGGGTGTGTGTGTGTGTGTGTGTGTGTGTGTGTGTGTGACTTTAACAAACCTTTTTAATACTTTCTCTGGCCTAAACACTGATTTTGACCTGGGCTCTTATCCTAAAGTAAAAATCAGACCCTTCTTAGACCTTCTTTTAGTCTAATGCCTAAGACTTGGGCAAGTACCAAGGTTCAAAATTGAGTAACAAATTCTGTTGTGGGAGGAAAACATTTTCTAATCCCTAGCATAATTCTCATGATGTTAAATAAATTCTAAGAACTAGACTAAGGCATTTGTAAATGACCTTGGAACTTCTAGATCCTTAGTTTACTACCTGAGCAGCTATTTACCTATATGTTGCTTCAGTTTAAATTCTCATAAACAGCTACTTAAGTCATAGGTTAATTATTTCACAGAATTAAAACACATTGCAGTTTTTTATAGACAAATAGTGACAGCAGAGGAAGCAAAAGCGAAACATTTGAATGTCTGTGCAGTTCAAAGAGAGGATTGGCCATATGCATAATATCTGCTGCTTCTTTTATCCTGTGTATTAAATTTTAAATTTTAGGCTTAAGTCCTAAGAGATTTGTTTGGGGGTGGATTTTTTCAGCACTGAATGTGTTGCTAAGTCCTTAGTGGTTCTGGGTTTTATTTAGAAAACAATCATAGAGGATGAAGATAGGGAATGGTATTTTGATTTGTTTTGCTCGGTAAAAGCTGATTTTCATTTTGACTATAGTTGTTGGTATATTATTTTATATATCCAGATGAATGATATTTTTGTAAAATTTCTGTTATCTGATGATAAGTCTTGGAAGAAATTAAGAACTTATTTTATTGTACCAATAACTCTGTTATTTACAAGTTGGTTATCTAGTTTGTAATGCTTTCTGTACCAAAGGTATGCAACTGCTACTCTGGATAAAGTTAACATGGGATGGCCAAAATGAAGCCGAAATAATTTGTGTCTCTTCCATTTCTTTTTCCACAAAGGAAACTGATAAATAGCACGATTAATCTTTTTTTTTATTAAACTTTTTTCTTTATTGTCAAAGTGTGGTACAGGGGGTTACAGATTCATATGTAAGGCAGTGAGTACATTTCTTGTTCAACTTGCTTCCTCCTCCCTCATTCCTCCCCTCCCCTCCTCCTTTCCCTCTCCCCCTAAGAGTTTTGCAATTGATTTACACCAAATGGCAAGCAAGTCCACACTAAAGCCACCAGCACAACTATGTTCATCGCAGCACAACTTGTTATTGCTAAAACATGGAACCAACCTAGATGCCCCGTAGTAGATGAGTAGATCAGGAAAATGTACATATACACAATGGAATTCTATTCCTCTATCAGAAGGAATGACACTACCCCATTCGTAAGGAAATGGAAGGACTTGGGAAAAAGCTTATTCAGTGAAGTGACCCAGACCCAAAGAAACATAAACCATATGGTGTCCCTCATAGGGAATAGCTAGTAAATGATCAGGCTAGTCATTGTAGAAGATCAAAATACCCCAATAGCTACACCCATATCATCACATAAGATGATGCCAAGTGAAATGAACTCCACGTTACAGAAACAAGAGTTATACTACTATTGTAATTATTATCAACATGCCATGTGAACTGTACCTTTTGAATTTTTTGGTTTTTTGTGTCTGTTTGATTGTTTTGTTTCTCTTGTATCCCTTCCTATAGTTGTACCCCCGCTATCACTATATCTCATCTGAATACCCTGGATCGTGTTTATACGGGCATTAGAACTAGGGAAGGGAAAGGGAATATAAAAATTGAGAGACAAAGGACAAAAGACAAAACATTCCAAATGATTAATCTTTTTAAATCACCTCTTTTAAGATAGTATATTTCTGACTTGTAACTTCAGTAAAAGCTTACTTTTGGGTATGATAGAACAAACTGACGGTCTATCTTTTCTGTTGACTATTTCAAAATTCAAAATTTCAGAGCTAGAATTTGCAGGACTCTTTAAATAGTAGCAAAATATTGTAAAAAAAAAAAAAACCATAAGTAATAATAAAGGAAAACTAGGCATGGGTTTAACATGATCTCCCTGTGGAGGCGCCTGGCTATGACAAAATGAAACAAGGGCAACAACATTCAGCATGTTGGTTAGAACTTGTAAACTGGACCTTACTATCAATTGTTTGATTTTAAATGAAGTCAGTATTCTCCTTCGAACTAAAACAAGGCCAAGAGTCTCATCACAACATTCAAATGTCTAGGATACATTTGCAAATTACTTAGCATAATAAGAATGAGGAAATTTTCAACTCATATAGGGAAATACAGCACCAAGATTTTTTTAATGATCTGACTGACCCTAAAGCAACTAGGATGAAAAGTTTTCAATGAGTAAAAGAAAAATCTCTTGAATTGAAAAAAAAAAGAGACAGTTTCATCAAAGACTAAAGGTAATATTAAAGGATCATTAAAAATATCTACTGAGGGGGTTGGGAATATGGCCTAGTGGCAAGAGTGCTTGCCTCAATACATAAAGCCCTAGGTTCGATTCCTCAGCACCACATATATAGAAAATGGCCTGAAGTGGCGCTGTGGCTCAAGTGGTGGAGTGCTAGCCTTGAGCAAAAATAAGAAGCCAGGGACAGTGCTCAGGCCCTGAGTTCAAGGCCCAGGACTGGCAAAAAAAAAAAAATCTACTGAAAGAATCCTATATAGCAATATCTATGTCTATCGATATAGATACATAGATTATTATCCTTTACCTGCTTGATAGATATTGTCGATCGCTACACATAGGTATTATTTATGCATAATATCTACCTGTAGATATAAGTATGCATCTATCAATATCTATATATAGAAATCGCTATATATATATATATATATATATATATATATATATACACATCTATCTTTGATGGGTAATATTTAGTGGAATACCAAAAGAAGATCCAACAACACAAAATAAGTCAGAATATTAAGACAGAAACAAAAATCAGGAAGAACAAATGGAAGGTAAGTAAAATGATATACTTGATTCCAACATATTGATGATTACCTTAAATGTAAGTGACCTAAAGAACTACTTTAAGGCTATCAATCATCAGAATAAGTAAGACAATATATATGATACAATGATGTGCTGAGTACAATAAACTTATTTTGAAAAAAGGATGTACAAATGCTGTAAGTAAGAAAATAAGCTAGTGCCCAACGCCTGTAATCGTAGCTACTGAGAAGGCTGAGATCTGCAAAAGGTAGTTAGAAGCCAGCCAGACCAGGAAAGACTGTGAGACTTATTTCTGACTGACTACCAAAAAGCCACAAGTGAGCTGTGGCTCGAGTGGAAGACTGCTAGCTTTGAACAACAAAAGTCAGAGACAGGGCCTGGGGATATGGCCTAGTGGCAAGAGTGCCTGCCTCATATACATGTGGCCCTGGGTTCGATTCCCCAGCACCACATATACAGAAAATGGCCAGAAGTGGTGCTGTGGCTCAAGTGGCAGAGTGCTAGCCTTGAGCAAAAAAGAAGCCAGGGACAGTGCTCAGGCCCTGAGTCCAAGCCCCAGGACTGGCAAAAAAAAAAAAAAAAAAAAAGTCAGAGACAGCACCCAGGCCCAGAATTCAAGCCCCAGGACTGGCACCCCCCCCACACACACAAATAAAGTAAGAGGATGTGAAAGATAAAGTATGTAAACATGAGTTTGTGTCAATATTAGATACAGTAGGTTTCAGACCAAAAAACCCTTACCAGGAATAAAGAGGGAAATAAATTATGAGAAAAGGAAAAAATTACCAAAAAGATAAAATAATCTTAGGAAGCTGAACACTGAACAATTTAATATCAAATACATAAAAAGACGGTGACAGACTTGAAAGGACCAATTCATTATATTCACAATTTTCATTGTAGGATTCAACAGGATTCTCTGGACAATTGACAGAGCTGGAAAACAGAAAATGTTCTCTAATGTAGAGATACTGAAGAAAATTTGGCCAATTGAATAAAACCAATATATTTTGAATACATGGTCTCAGAACCATCCAGACATGTTCTTTTCAAATGCACATGTGGGGGCTGGGATGTAGCTCAGTGGCAAAGTGTTTGCCTAGCAAGTACAAGGTCCTGGGTTCGATCCCCAGTACCAAAAAAAAAAAAAGTCAGGATAGTCAAATGCACATGTGACATTAATCAAGATAAACCTCATTCTGAGTAGTAAAGCAAGTTTTTACTGTGTTTCATAGAATTAAAATAATGCAAGGTATACTCTTTGTTCAGAATGGCATTAAATTAGAAATCAATGACAGAGAGATGCTAAGGAAGATTTTCCAAATATCCTAGAAAACAACTCTAGAGTCTCTATAATCATATAATAAGTGTTAAATAAAATAATTATTAAGAACTAAATTTGTGGGATCAATGTAAACTAAAACCTGAGAGCAAACTTACACCATCAAATTCTTATGTAATAAGAAAAGAAATTCTCCAACCAATAATCTGAATATCCACCATCAGCACATAAAAATAAAGTGAAAGAGCAAAACCACAAAGCAATCAGAAGAAAAAAATAAAGACTAGAAATCAATAACATTAAAATAAAAACAATAGAGAAAATTAATGAAATCAAAAACTGGTTCTTGAAAAAGATTGGTAAAATTGTTAAACCCCTAACAAGTATCATGTTATATCTCTAGTTCCTTAGAGTTTATTCCTTTCATTTTCTTTTATTCCCCAAAGCTCCATGCTGTAAGATATTGTCTCATTAGAATTTAAGACCAGCTTCATAGTAGAGCTGTTATCTGGCAGATGGATTGGATGCAACTTGGCAGTCTTCAACAAAGTCACACTTGGTTTCAGAGAATTAAAAAGGGATTACTCTTTTCAACTGTGACTTCCTATAGTAGTCTTCAACAATTTCCCACAGTTCTAGTATTCCTGTGAAAAGATGAAAGCAGATTGAGAGTATTTTCCTTAGAAGAAAGATTTATAAACCATTCATGTGACTGGTGACTAGATGTTTACATCTTAATGAGGAATACAAGAAAGGGAAATATTTATCCAGTGTGGCAGAGTCTAAGTAGTGCTATAGGAAAATTTTCAACAAAATATCTTGCTAGAAAGCATGGCTGATGTTGGTTCTCTGGTAAGCAAAGGATAGAGTTGCTTTATTTTTGTTGCTTGACAAGGTAGTATATATATTTACCTTGTATAATATGAGCTTTAAAGTATATATGCACTAGTTAACTGTCATGTACCTTACATAGTTACTGTTCTTATGATGAAAGCACTTTATAATCACTGTCTTGTCAATGTTTTTAATGCTTGGTGCTGGGGTATAACTCAGGTCCTGAGCTCTGTCCCTGAGCTTTTCTTGTGAAAGGCTGGCATTCTACCACTTGAGCCACAGCTCCACTTCTAAGTTTTGGTAGTTAATTAGAGATAAGAGTTTCATATACTTTTCTGCTTGGGCTTGCTTTGGACTGTGATCCTCAGATCTTAGCTTCCTGAGTAGATAGGTTCACAGGCACCTATCTATTTTAGCCATTTGTAAGAATATGCTATTGTTAATAACACATTCACTCCTATAAGATTGCAATTTGTATCTTTTGACAGATGTCTTCCCAACTTTCTGCAACTACTGTGGCCTAACATGTTAACCACAGTTCTGTTTTACTTATAGGTCAACTTTCTTACACTCCACATATGAGATCATGTGATACTTGTCTTTCTGTATATGGCGTATTCACTTACTTTGGTGACCTCTGGGTTCATCCATGTTAAAAAATGATGGGCTTTTCGTGGCTACATATTATTCCAGTGCATATATATGACACGTTTTTATTTCATTCATGGATAACACTGGTTCCATATCTCAGCTATTGTGAACCACGTTGCAATGAATGTGGGAATGCAAGTTCAGGACCTTGGTAAATATACCCAGTACAGGAATTGCCAATCAATGTGGTAGGACCATTTTAAAAGAATGTTTTGTGGTATTTTTTTTTACCATTTTCCATAGAACTACACTAATTTATATTTTCATGAACACTATGTCTGGCTTCCCTTTTCTCAAACCCTCACCAATACTTGTTATCCTTTGCCTGATTGATCGTAGTCATTTAACAGGTATCAGGTGATAAATCATTGTGGTTTTAGTTTCCATTTCTCTAGTGCTTACTGATGCTGACCCTTTGTTAATGATTTGTATGTTTTCTTATAGGAAATGACTACTTAGGTTCTTTGCTCATTTTTGACCAAGTTACTTGTATTCTGACTACATTAATATACCCTTCTATATTTTGGATATTGATCCTTTTCCAGAGAAAAAGTATGCAAATATTTTCTTCCCTGGGGTAGATTGGTAACTGTTTGAGATGCTTTAATGGAGGCCTATTGGAGGGTTTAACAGAACATTCTGTGACTCAGTTGTGAATTCTGGATGTTTTCTCCAGGATCAGATTGTTCTTTTCCAGGTCAATATTTAAAGAACTTGAGGAGTACAAAGCTTCTTCTCCTGAGATGAGAGGTAGCTTCTCTTTCACTAATGATCTGAATTTAACACTGGATCACTTAGGCCAGATTCATTTGCAAAATATTTGCTCAGCTTTAATGCTATAAAAGCCTCTCCAAAGCTAAGGAAACCCTGAGAAATGGATTATTCATGGGACTCTGCAAAGCTCAGTATCAGACATGGTCTGTTTTTAATCCTCCCCTAAGCATTACAATTCTAAACTTAGAAAAATGTTGCCATATATTCAGTATATTCTACGCACTTGTATTCAGACTTCAGCCATCTGAATGATAGATTTCTATCCTTTCTGTGAACATTGGAAGCCCTGATAAAGGCAGAAGGCAAACTCAGAATCCTGAGCGTATCCCCTCCTTAAGGTCCTGGCTAATTTTTGGTGAAACATCATAGATGTAAACGGAAGCTTGCTGGGGCGGGCAGGGGGTGGGGGGAGGTTAAAAAAAATCTTCTCTTCATTATTATTAGAAAGAAAACTCTGAAAACTACATTTTGATTGCATGAAATGGTATTTGATAGCATCAATTTGTAATTGTTGGATCCTAGATATTAGGCAGGAGAGAAAAGTTTATTCCCAAACTGCTGGCCTGTGGCCAAGATGATGCATGGTCCAAAAGAAGGCTCCATTTTTTTTAAAGGAATATTCTATAGAATGGCAGAGGGGAAAAATTCAAGAGTAAGATTCTGAAAGATGACTGTGGACTTTATGTACCTTTACTAATAGAAAGGTAATAATAGTCTAAACCAGGGACTCGAGTGGAGGACGTCTAAGTGTAAGTGTCATTGCAGACCCTCCAGTCAGCCTGCACCTGTCACCAAGTCTCTTGTAATCAGCTCAGGGACTTCTCAGGACTTTGTAATATTAACGACAGTGAGAGGTGGTTTGGGGTCCAAAGCTATGGAATGGATAAGGACGTTAATTTCCATGTATCCCTGAGGATACCCTCCATGCAGACTTTACAGGAAGAAAGAGCTTGCATTTAGTCAAGAATAGAGATTACAAAGAATCCCTCATCTAGAAGCTAATATTTGTATGAACGGGGAGAGTACAAATTATACAAGGTGACTTACATACAGGAGTCAGCATATAGTAGTAACTTGTGAAGGAAAAGGCGCCAAAATGGTAGCAAGAAAGGAAGCATTTGATGGAAAAATACAAAAGCCCATAGGTCAGTGGGCATCTGTTTTCAGCACAGAAAGTAAACAAGCAAAAGAACAAGTGTGTTTTCCTTTCCACCAATGAAAGAGGAGGCAGCTGGAGGCGACATTCTGCCTGGCGTCTGGGAGGCCACCCCTTCAAGGAGGGATGGTTTGATGGTGACTTGGGAGCACTCTGAAGTGTGAGTCTATCACTTCCGGAATTGTAGGATTTCTTTTCATTATAGAAAATTGACAAGTAGTGTTCTTGAGGTCATAGGAAATAAGAACAGTGCTTGCTCACAGAAAACGAAGTCTGAACCAATTAGCAAGTCTTTTTTTTCCCCCACAACTGTTCTAAAAATGGCTATCTCTCCACTATCCCCAGCTTCTCCACACAGCCTTCCTTAAACTCTGCTCCCTCACTACAGCACACACCATGCTGACCCTATGACCTCCACCCACCTCACTGCATCCCATGCCCGAGCTACTTACTGCCCTCAGTGGCCACTCACTTGATGGCCAGTCATTTGTGTAGATTGCAGAGTGAGAAAGCCAAAACAGAGAGAGAAATATATTTTTGGACAGTTAAGTAATGACTGAATGCATAAATGCTACCGTTAGGAGATGTTATGCTTATATTCTAAGTGTTTTCATTTGAGGATAAGAAGCTATTGAAGACCAAAATCTGTTGGAAAGGCTTAAGGGGGAATGTCTCCACATTCTCCCTTAGAGAATTCTTCTATCAAAGGGTAAGTGGATGAGAGGAGAAGATTCATTGTACTTTCAAACATTTGTTCATTTTTCTTCTACAGTGGATATAAAAGGCTTCCTTGTTAGTTTGTGTTCAAATATATACACTGCTGGTGCCAGTGGCTCATATTTGTAGCCCTTGCTTCTCAGGAGGCTGAGATATGAGGATTGTACTTTGAAGCCAGCCCAGAGCACGAAAGCCCATGTGACTCATACCTCCAATTAACCACCATAAAGCTGAGTGCATAGCCCTTGCTCAAGTGGTTGAAAAGTACCCTTGAGGAAAAAAGCTGAGGGACTGGCACACATACACACACACACAAATATGCATATAGCATATACATATATATATATACACACACATATATATGCACACACATACACAAACACATAGATACATTCATACATACATACCTATATATCCAATGTTATACCTAGCACTCAATCCAGTGCATGAAGTCAGGGGCCAGGGATCTTATTCAAATTAGTTTGTGGTATTAAAATGGGGGACAGTGAGAGAGAGAGAGAGAGAGAGAGAGAGAGAGAGAGAGAGAGAGAGAGAGAGAGAGAGAGAGAGAGCGTGGGGGAAGCTGTGTGGAAACCCAGAGGAAGGCATCTACCTCAGTGGTGGGGAAGAGAGTATGGATAGCTTAACAAATTATGTCTGAGTAGAACCATTACATGCCAGCAAACATAGCCATGTGAAATGTTTCGAAGGGGCATGTGTTAGCATTTCCCTAGCCTCGGGTCCTCAGCCCCTCCCACTCGCCCCCAGATCCACCCATACCTAATGAGCCACTCATACTCACTACTTCCCCTTTACCCCCAGAGAGAGAAGCTGCCACCTGGACAAGGTGCAGACGCCATGTTGCTCCCTCACCCGTGGGAGATATGGCCCCACTAATAAACCTCCTTATGAACCTTCTTCTCCTGTCTGGGATGATCTCTGCATGGTCCTCTGGGATGGCTGGGACCTATGCTTTCAGCATGCATGTGTGAAATCTGTTGGAGAAAGAGAACAGGATGTTCCCAAACCACAAACAGCCTCATATTCCTGGACCATGAGATGTGAAAGAGTGATGAGAACTTTGGGTTGTGATTCATCAGAGGGATTCAGAACGAAAGACCAAATCATGGGAGTTGTTTTATCACCTAGTTGATGCTTACATCATAAGATTATAAATAAAAGAAAAATCAGTTCATGTTTATAGTAGAGATTTGGAGAAGTGGCCATCCAACTCAAATGGTATAATTCCTTATAAAGGCTAATTTAACTTACTGTCCAACAAAATAAATACCAGAAGACCGTTACTTGAAAAGTAGGGGTCAGGATCAAGGGAATGGAGGGCACAGGAATAGAGAAAGAAAGGAATTATGCAGTCACAATATTTAATTCATATCTTATACGATTAAGGAAAATAGGGAGAAAAGGAGAGCAGGGAGGGAGGATAGAAATTGATGAAGAGAGTGATCAATTAAGTTGCCTGTATCATAAACTGCTTTGTGGAATGACAGCTCCTTTTTGCAACTATTTAAGGAGAATAACATATAAGTCAACAAAAAGAAAATAATGTCCTGTGGCCATGGAATGTGCACAACTGACACTTAAGTGTATGAGGGCATTGTCCGTTTCATTCTTGCTTGCCATAAATCTCCAGGGCTGATTATAGTACCTAATGGGTATATGCTTCCCATGCTTGTGTTGAACAAATGAATAAAATAAAATTTCCAGTAGTAACCATAGATTGAGGCTAAAATTCCCATGAAGAGCCCCTGAGTCGAGCTTTATTCCCGGAGTCGCTCAGCCATTCGGCATTGCAGTCACTGAAGCACTGGAACTGAACTGAACTACCGGGATGAGGGGGTCATGTTTTTCGGATCAAGACGCTTTTCATCATGAAAGCTCACTGGGTGGCCTCTGCCATGATGTGTTTAGTTATCAAACATGTCAGCGAATACCATAGAGAGCCCACATGTATTTAAAGTGACAGAGAGAACAAGGGTCAAAGATTAAAGGTGAATTGCAAAGGGATTTTTACTTCATCTCTGTTGTTATAACCGTTTCTAGTAGGTTAGGTACATGAGCAAAAAGAATTATGAGGGATCCTGGTGGGCAGAGTTCTCTTGGGCTGTTCAGGAATTTTTTTGCCCACATTGGGCTAAATGTCCTTTCAGTGCTGCCATAATGATTGCATGACTGTGCTACCGTGGGACAGCAAAAATGCAAGTTCTTCATTGTTGACTTTCATTCATCTAAATCTTATTGATTTGTTCTTATTGTAAAAGTAGTACAGACTCACTGTAAAAAGAATTTCAGGAATTATGTTATCTTACACATATACAAGGAGCTCAAAATATTTAGCCCTTCCCCAACCTAATAAACCAATCACTAAATGGGCAAAGGAGAAAAGGTAAGAATGGCAAAGAAACAACATACAAGGAAATATTCAACTGTCCATAAGGAAATAAAAAGCAAAGCAACTCTGAGATTCCATGTCACCCCAGTTAGATTGGCCAACATTGTGAATTTGAACAACAACAAATGCTTGTGGGGATGTGGGGGGAAAGGAACCCCATTGCACTGTGTGTGGGAATGTAAGGTAGTATAACCTCTCTGGACAGCAGTCTGGAGCTGCCTCAAAAAAACTAAACATAGGTCTTCTCTACAACCCAGGAACACCACTCTTGGGCATCTATCCAGAGCACTGATAAAACAGGACACCATAAAGACACTTACACATCCATGTCCACTGCTGAACTATTCACAATAGCCAAGCTACGGAAACAGCCCAGATGCCCTACAGATGAGTGGATCCAAAGTAGAATGAGTGCATCCTATACACAATGGAATTTTACACAGCCATTAGAAAAAATAACAGCATGTGATTTGCAGGGAAATTGATGGACCTAGAACAAATTATGTGAAGTGAGGTAAGCCAACTGCAGAGAGACAAACAGCACATGTTTTCTCTCATATGTGGAAACTAGATCTAATATATACTAGAATATTGTAAATTATACAGGACTCTAGGCATCCAAACACAATGAGACCAAAGGAGGATTCCCTAAGGAGAAGAAACCAAAGGTATAAATGCTCTTTGCCTCTGACCATAAAAATATAATATTTATCAAGATGAGCTCCAGGAAACCAAAGGCTTTCTTTTTCTTGTTTGTTTGCTTATGTGTCTTTGGGAGGGCAAGGGAAGCACAGAAATGGAGGGACAAAGGGTAAACAAATGCAGCTGTGATACTCACTAGACACAGTATTGAAAATGAATGGTACAACCTGAGGATGGGGATGGGAAGGATGCGCTGTAAAAGAGTGAAGAAAGGGGTGATAGTGTCCATAAAAATGTACATTACCTGACTTATGTAACTGTTTCACTTCTGTACATCACCTTTATAATAGCAATTTTAAACGATAAGAAATCAAGGAATTATAAAACACTAAACTAGGAATTCAAAATGCTATGTTATGCAAAGCCAAAATACGATTGTGTTTGCTGGATAATCCTCCAGTTACAATGGAAGATGGTATTTTATGCTTTAATCAGACACAACAAATTGTTAGAGCACATCCTTTGTACTCAACACTGCATTGTACCCTGAGATCTATTCAGAAATTCTCCACCTGGCCATGCAAGAAGTAAATGTGGGATAAATCTAATAGCATTACTATGTTTCAGTAGTCTAACAAAAATGTCAATCCATTCAGAGCTGATAATCTCAGTACATCGAACGATTGGGTTCTTTAGCATACTGGTCAGCATCTCTGACCACCAGAATATGTTCTGTTTTAGAATATTTAAACAATGAAACTAGAAATTGGGTTCAAATACATGAAAATTTGACCAAGTTTTGGAGGTTGTATTATACTTTCAGATTATTCCACTGGTTGGGACTTGATCTTATCATTTTCTTTAAAAACCAGTACTACATTTTAGAAACTAGTTAAGGTAATTAAGGCAAAAAAATAAACAATGACTTAAAAAGAAGTTGGCATCACCTACTCTGAGGTTTTTTTGTTTCAATAATCTCTTTTCTTGGGTAGATCTGAATTCAGATATGTCCTGTGTCAAAATACTTAGCTTTTGCAAACATATTGTGTGTGTGTGTGTGTGTGTGTGTGCATGTGTCTGTGTGTACCAATCCTGAGGCTTAAACTCAGGGCCTGGGTGCTATCCCTGAGCTTTTGTGCTCAAGTTAGCACTCTACTACCTGAGCCACAGCTCTACTTCCAGCTTTTTTGGTAGTTAGAGATAAAAATCTCATGGGCTTTCCTATGTGTTTGGTTTTTAACCTTGATCCTCAGATCTCAGCCTCCTGAATAGTTAGAATTACAAGCATGAGCCACTGGCACTCAGCTGAAAGCATATTTATTTTAAAAAAAAATCTACTCACATGCTTTGAACTTGCTGGTTGTAGTGTTATTATTCCTCCTCAAAACTTTGGGGATAAAGACACAGTGCATAATTGTTTTTATTTATATATTTATCTGGGCCTGGTGATCGAATCCAACCCTGTGTACATGCTTGGCTGGATGCTTACAGTGAGCTACAGGTCAAGTCCTCCATGGTAGTTTTGAGGTGAGTTGAGTGTGCATGGTTCAAACTCTGATGATAAAAGTCTATCTCCACAATACATTTCTTTATATAGTAAATATGTTAATTGCAAACTTTTCCTGTTTGACACTGGTCAGTTCCATTTAGAATTAGATCATTTCCCCCTGGGAATTAATATAATAGCTCTATTATGTGCTTAAGAAACTTGGCCAAAGCCTTCTCCACTCTAGTTCTTCAAGTATAATTCCACTGAAAAGACAGATGCTGTTTTACAGACTACAGTGAAGTAATGCATTTCTAAGAAGATAAGTATAGAAGAATCTAAAGTTTCTATAACCACATTTGGTTATAGAAACTACATTTGAGTCTATTATTTTTTTCTTCCTTCTCTCTTCCCTGTC
Source organism: Perognathus longimembris pacificus (assembly GCF_023159225.1). Classification (NCBI taxonomy): domain Eukaryota; kingdom Metazoa; phylum Chordata; class Mammalia; order Rodentia; family Heteromyidae; genus Perognathus; species Perognathus longimembris. The sequence continues at coordinate 38,867,678 of NC_063181.1, read as the reverse complement.
ACCAAGCCTATGGGAACACATACTACATATTTTGACAAATTTTCTTGATTTCAATTGTCAACTGTGTGGTCAATTGCTAATGTAAAATAATACACCTCCTCACATCTTTTAGCTCCAAAGTCGGCTTAGAGAGGAGAAAACTTGCTTGGGTGCTGGATGCTTATACAAGAGCCCATATCATGGTGTTTGTTGTTGTTTTGTTTTGGGGTGTGTGTGTGTGTGTGTGTGTGTGTGTGTGTGTGTGTGTGTGTGTGTGTGAAATTATTCAGTCTTTATCTCTGAGCCCTTAAACTTAGAGAACTGCAATACTTTTAGCACAGTAGGTAGGGACACATCCATCTTTCAGAATCAAAGTTACGTTAACAAAGTTCACATATTACATTAAATACCAACCAGAATGCCCAAAGTTTTGTTAAATTTACAATGAGAAATATAATGGTTTAAAAAGGCTATCTGCTTGGCACTTCCAGCTCTGAGACCTCTCTCTAAGGACAGTCTGTATTCCACTTTCTCTTCAGTAAACTTGTCATTACTACAGGGAAAAAAAATGCTCTATGCTTAAGTTAACAGCAGTTCACAGAACATTCTCTTCAAGCACAGGTGGCATGAGAATTCATATTATATTCAGAATGTCAGGTTATCAATTCCTAATGAGAAATACATCTGTCTGATGAGAATATATTTGGGATTTCTTGATAAATTTATTCTGTCTTCATAGATTCATGGACTCAGGATGCCAATTTTTTTTTCAAAGTCACAGAGAATATGGATTCAAAACAACGGGAATAAGTTGATCCTTGGTTTTAGTTTCCAAGTAAGATAGTTTTAGCATTCCTGTCTCTCTTAGGCTAGTCTTTCCAAGAAAATTCTTCTGCTTTACTCCCTGTGCTCAAAGTGAATCATCTAGAATTCATTTTCTGCCCTTTACTTCTCTTTGTTTTTTTTCATGAATTACTTTTCTCCAAAACAGAGCATAATACAGTTGGCTAGTCTTTTGTCTACCATGGATTTTATTAATTCAGCCTGGATCATATCAAATCTACAATCCCAAGATTACTTTCTTACAATTTTTATTGATGTTGGAGAGTATTTAAACATAAACATATTTAGTTTATTGGTTTAGCCTATATTTAATCATATCCTTTATTTCTTTATTTTTAAAATACTGCATCAATTCTATTTATCCCCTTCTACTAAAACTACCCATGATGTTGCCCCAAATGACAAAAATTGGAGGATCGCAAGTCATGGGGGCTTAGGGAAGCATAAAAAATAGCCTTCTCTGTCCCTAACTTAAATGAAAGTTAGACTTGCCTTGGAAACAAAGAAGGCAAAGAAATTCTAAGACGTTGAAAATTAGATTCTTCTGTGTTAGAGTTAAAGATAGCAAAGAGCTCTTGTGAAGGATGGGGTATGATTTAACGTTAATAAATGAACTCATTCCATAAATAGCATCTCACCATATAGCTAAAACTTGCAAAGTTTCACCTCATATAGTTTCTGGGTGCCCACCTACAAAGATGTGAGCTTTTTCACAATAAAGATGGAAAAATTCACAATAGTCATGCTTCATCTTTGACTCAAAACCAAATAGATCAGTCTCTTCTTCAAACTATGACAAGCACTTAGAATTTTCTTTATAGAGCTATGTCTTTAAACACATATCTGTATCTATTTATTTTATAAGTCTATAGTATCTCTAGAGAGACTGTGTTTTTATGCAAAAATGAAGACGATTTTGAATTTTGAAGGTAAAACTTCGTAAGAACAGGCCACCTAATCTTTTATTGCTTCCCATTTCCCATTTGTGTCTATTGCCTTAAGCCGTATAGTAGGGAAGGGCCTGTGGCTTTCTTCTGAGTGCTTCATGTTTGAATTTCACAAAGGTTCAAAGGTTTGCACATGGCTTAGAATGGTAAACATTTGTCCTAGAGATATCCTTCAACTTTTGACTTGGTTTGTGATTTAATTGTCACCTCATTTATAGGGACCACGGAGTATGAATTTGTAAAAACAATATATATCAAGAGGCGCGAGTGAAATGTTCATGGTTAGGGATTGCTACCACTGCTGCCGCTGCCCCCCACCCCCTGTGTTTCTGCATTTCCCACCTTCCAAGAGTCTGCTTTGATAAACATGGCTTGTCCTCTAGGTCACTGGGTTAAGAATCAGTTCAGTCCTTTTGAACTTTTCACTCTTTCTGTGTAAATATAAGCTTAAGTACTTGCTGAGTTCTAAAACTAAAAGTCTACATAGATAAAGGACTTTATTAGAAAAGTGAAGTGAGCCAAGTATCTTGATAATTATTCATCTGGCCATTCTCATCTTAGCCTGCTTTCAGCAAGTGATCCCTCATCTTTGAATCCAATATTAGACCTTTTAGGAGATTTTGCATTCAAAAAACAAGAAGGAAAGAATATTGGGAAAAATGTGCTCTACCGTGATTATTTAATTGTTAGTTGTGAAAATTTTTATAGGGAAGAAAAAGAAGGAAAACTTGGGGAACTGAAAAGCCCTAACTCATGGGAAATACCAGCATACTGAAGCTATTACATAAAGCTTGAGCTAAATGTGACTTAGAAAAGAACTAAGGATTCTGCTTCATGCTAGTGCCCGATACAATTGCACATTACATACGAAATGCACCCAGTAGTTACTATGAAGAGTATTATAACAAAACATGTGGTTACTCCTTATCTGAGCATTACCTGACACTACACATGTTAACACAGTAGGGAAGGGCTGCCAGTGGGAATTACGCCCCTCCACTCCACCATGTCTCCTCAACCCTAGGATATTCTACAGGAATCTTTCTAATAGTATTTTTGAAATTTTGTTCTGCTTATCTTGGACAACCTAATAGAGAACTCAGTTATTTTTTATATTTATTTTTATTGTAAAGGTGGTTTTATTCCTTATCTTGGCTATGGCAAATAATACTGCAATGAACATGGTTGTGCTGGTAGCATTAGCATGGCCTGTTATGTGGTGAATTGGATCGATGCCCAGGAGTAGAACTGCTGGTTCATAGGGAAGCTCCATGTTTAGTCTTTTGAGGAACCTCCATACTGCTTCCCAGAGAATTCAATTTTTAATCTACTAGATTCAGGTAATTCATTGTGCAATTTCAAATCTTGGGATTTTGTTCATTGATTCTTGGCTCATCTATTAGTTGTCTTCTACTAACTGAAGTGTGCTGTTCTGGGAGAAGAGTGTGAGGATCATAGTCTCTATCAAAGTTTTCCTCTCTTGCGGTAGGCACTCTTCAGTTGATATTTCATATTTCGATTGGGATATTTGTGCTTTGTGCTTAAAATGCAACTCACTCTTTCCCCTAAGTTCAAGTTTAAAAGTAGAGCAACAAATAGTATTTTCATTATTATAATCACAGAAGTGTCATAAATATTATTTAATGTTAAGTCAAGAGGTATGTTAGGATTACACAGACACATACACATATAGTTTAAGGAATCAGTGTTGTGATCTCTAGTTCACTATAAAGAAGATTCCTAGCACTCAAGTTCACACGAAGTACATTTAGTTGATTGCTTAAAATGAAATTACATTTTATCTTCACTTGTTGTATGTTCTGTCATGTCATGATGTGTATCTTTTCACCCTAATGTAATTTTCTAATTCTCCTTCCAAAGTCTTTCTTTTCTTTGTCCACATTGTTTTCGGCTCCTAGATCTACTATATGACATCCTTGGTTTCGTTTTGTGGTTCTTCTTGATTAAATACACTATTTAGTATTTTTCTATTTCGAGACGTATTCCCTTCCTTTATTAAGTACTTCATAAAGTAGCTTTCCTAGAAAATGTATGAGGGAAGTAAATACTCCAGTTCTTATACATACTCATAGTTTTATGATGCTTTTTCTGAGTATGAAGTTTTAGGTTGAATCATTTTCTTTCAATCTTCAGGGGCTCTGCTTCCTTTCTGAGGGCAGAGGGGATGCTGAGCATTGAGTCCAGGGAGTCCTGTGTGCAAACCAAGTGTGCTACCTCTGTACTACACCGCAGTCTTGTCCCATCGTTAATGATGAGAAGTCAAGAATCAGCCTGTCTTAATTCTCTAAAAACAACCCCAAAACAAAAAACAACTTTCAGAATCATACCATTATTTTTAAATATTCCATCATTTTCAGTGACATTGTGTATCTTCTTCTTCTTTTTTTTTTTTTTTTTGCCAGTCCTGGGGCTTGAACTCAGGGCCTGAGCACTGTCCCTGGCTTCTTTTTGCTCAAGGCTAGCACTCTAGCTCTTAGGCCACAGCTCCACTTCTGGCTTTTTCTATGTATGTGGTGCTGAGGAATCAAACCCAGGGCTTCATGTATATGAGGCAAGCACTCTACCACTAGGCCATATTTCCACTCTTGTGTATCTTCTTATACTTATGATATGCACTAGACTTGGTAATCTGTAAATTAATGGATTCTTTTACCTAAAGAAATGTTTACCAGTTCTTCACTCATTCCTCTCCTCTAAAGTTTTGCTTTGCTTTCCATGTCTAGTACTTGGATGCTAGAGCTCCTAGATTTCTCCCTCATAACATTGGTCATATTTTAGCCTGTACTTGTGAGAGTCCTTTGCTGTGACTTTTGTCTGTTTCATTTATTTCAACAACCGTAATTTTAGTTTGTAAATTCTCCTTGATCTCTACCTTCTTTGAAAGATGTTTTGTTTTAGTTTTTGGTAGTAGTACCTAACTCCAGAGGTGCCACTGTTTTCTTTTTCTTTCTGTTTCATAAAAATAATCTCTGCCTGCTGCCTGCCTATCTAAATCTTTATCCATATTGCTGCTGGGTTTCCTATTATGGTTGGTATGTTTGATTGTTTGCTTTCATTTAATGAAAATGAAAGGCTGGCTCCTGTGCTTTTCATCTGACATCAGACTGATGTATCCTGGACCTATCTTCTGAATAGGAATTCTGAGAGTAGAAAAAACAATGGAATTGATCAGTAATTACTTTAGGAACGGGTGGGGGGGTGATGGACACTAGTACAACTATGATTTGAATATGGCTTAAGTGTGTGCTTCAAGGATTCATGTGCTAGAAGATTGGGCACCAAAAAGTATGGCCTAGGGGGAAGTCTGGGGCTGCTGCTCTTGGAAGGTGGTCAAATCGTTCTTGTAGGGCATAACAGCACTTTTTTCTTGTTAAGCACTTACTCATTTTCATGGCTATTGTAGTGCGTGTGTGTGTGTGTGTGTGTGTGTGTGTGCATGCACACGTGTGCACGCACAGGTGCACTAGCCTTAGGGTTTAAACTCAGAGCAGAGGTGCAGTCCTTGAACCTTTTTCACTCAAGGCTAGAACTCCACCACTTGAGCCACAGTTCCTTTTCCAGATTATTTTTGGTGGTTAATTGGAGATAAAAGTTTCACAGACTTTCCTGTCCAGGCTGTCTTTGAAACAAATCCTCAGATCCTAGACTCCTGAATTGCTAGGATTACAAGCATGAGCCACCAGCACGTAGAAACTATTGCATTTTTTATATATAACTAACCTATTTAAGTCAGAATTTATGTGAGTATACAAACATTTAATACAATATTTGAAAGAATACAAATGAACACTGCCTTGATGAATGACAAGTTACCTAAAGCATCACTAAATCTGCATGTGAATCAATGGATTCCCAAACAGTGAATGTTACTTTTTGTGTATGTTTATATGCTTGTGTGTGTGTGTGCTAGAATTCACAGGATTATCTTTAAACACAAGATAGTTAAAAGTTATCATAATTACCTCTAACATTATACTATCCCTGTGTATGCAATCAACTTCTTTATTGTTTATTATTTTCATTTTTGCAATAAACTCTATGTCACATACCTACTTCTCAGTATGTCAGTGGTGTTCACATTGGCTTTGGTGCTTTCTTTACATACCTGTAGATGCACATTTCCTCCTCAAGAATACAGGAAGTCCAGACAACCCCAAGCTTGGCCCTTTCCTTTTGTGATCTCTGAAAGTACTCACACTCTAGGTTGTCATGTGTGGCATTGAACACCAGGTGCCTTTCACTGGGGACATTTTAAAATAAGCAGTGTATGTGCCCGTAAGTAACAGCAGACTTTGTCATCAGCTGCTTGCTGATTTGCTTTTTTCTCAGCTGTCATAACTAGGAAATTTACACCATCGTGAACTTTACACTGATGAATACACATAGCTAGGCTAATTAAAGGAAGAGGTGCAGTTGTTAGCTGGGTAAGATTTTAGAGGACGCCTGCTTTATTGATGATATCAAAAATACCTCTGTCACTTGGTGAACAACATGAGCCTTGTTGTTCTATGGTGTGCCATTGTACAATGTAACTCATAGAGAGGGATTTTTTAATCCAGGCAAAAGGAAAACAAGATAAGGTTATAGAGCAAAGAGAAGAGTTCCCAGAAAAACGGTATTACCTGACAGATCTATAAGTACCCAAGAGCATGAAAGTTCTGAAAGCCTCCTGGCCAGGGCTGGAGCGCCAAGGATCCTCCAGCTGGCACTTCTGAGGCAAGTCAGCCAGGAGGGGAGCGTGCTCCAGGAGACAGTTGTACTGTGTTCTACGCACTGACCTTGTACAAGAGCAGAGTCCTTTCTGAGATGTTTGAATTCATTCACGCACTTGTCATAGCACTTTCCGGGCAGGAGGTGTGCCTGTCATCCTAGCGCTTTTTCCAGAGCAAAGCTGGCCTCCTTGCGGAGGAACGGCTCTGGCACAGTGCTGTTGAGGCGGAGCAGCAAGGTGTCCCTAAAGTTGTCTTGCTCCTGGGGTCCTAAGATCTTCTGAGTTTGGGAAAAGACTATTATGATCTAGTGCTTCAAACTTCAAGTTGGGGAGAAAGCAGGAAGTAGTTGTTTAATAACTTTACGGATCTGCTGGAGGCTCTGTCCAAGCAATCTCCACCTCGCAGAGCTCAACAATCAGGATGCATGAGGGCCCTTTCCAGAGAGGCCTGCCTTCCTCCATGCTGCCTGCGGGGTTCCTTCTTCTGACCAGGGAAGACAAATTCCATCCGTTCGTTCGTTTCGTGCTGGTCCCCTTCTGTGCTATTCTGAGTCTGGAGCAGGGCTGGCCCCTGCTCTGTGATTCTCGCCTGCAGAGCACCACAGTCAAGGGCCCCTGGGTCTTTCCCTTGCCTCCCGGCCAGCACTGTGCTTCTCACATCCACGTTGCACACAACGTGCCAGGCACCGCTGCCATCAGCTTGGATGTCTGACTGTCTGAAGGCTGGAATTGCGACTCTCTCTCTTGGCATTTCTAGCACCTGGTAGAACTTAATCCATCGCAACTGGTCAACTTAAAAAAGGCTGAATGAGTAAATACTTATTAAAGAAAACACAAGCTGTGTTTACCATCCAGAGATTGTACTAAACACTTATTCCTTAAGGGAAATGATAAGTGAAGCAGTTTGGAGTTGGGATTTGAGCTCTAGCAAGGTAAACCCAAAGTCGTAGAATTGTTCTAGGCTGTATTCATGTAAGTAAATTCCATGATGTGATACGTGCGATTTGTAGCCATTGATACGGAGGAAAGACCATCAGCTTGTACACTCTGCTTAGCCACTTAGGTGTGCACAACAACAAGACATCGGTCCACTTCTACGAGTCTCATGTCTCAAATGTCTCAAATGGGACAAGCTCACTGTCAGGTCTAGGGTGCTCTGATTCTGTCTCCAGCAGTATGTGTTGGAATACAGACTGTGTATGCTTTAAGGAGATGAAAAATAGATGGAAAGATACAAAAGACGCTCTGTAGGTCACAGCGATGGCTTCAACAAGGAGGCATGGATAAAATTATTTAAGTTAAAAAACAGAATAATAAATAGGTTTAGATGGGAGACCAGCCAAAAATGAAAGGATATAGGTAATAATCTGGGGCCTAGGGACACAGCTCAGTAGTACACTGCCTGTCTAATATACCCAAAACCCTAGGTTCTATACCCAGGGTTTAAAATTTTTAAGGAAAAAATAAAAAAGAACTCTGGAAACTGAGTAAATTCACTTGGAAATGCATGACAAATAGAGGTACCATTATGTAAAATAGTTAACACAGAATGTACATATTCATATATACATTATGCACATATTTAACACAGAATGGAAGAAATAAAATGTACTGAAAAATATCCTCCACCTATCTACATACTTTTAATGTAGAATACTTAAAAACATTAAAATATTAAATATGCTTAAAAAAATCTGGTTGTTTATCGAGGCAGATAGTTCTAGGTACTCCCTGATATCTGCCTCTGTTTCTATAGTAGTATATCTTGAAAATGAAGAAAATTATAAACTTGAGTATTATTTTTAATCTGCTGTTATTTAATGGCCACTAGGTGACTACAATTTAACCTTATTCTATGTCCAGCATATTTTTGTAATTTAGAATAAAGAATAAATTCACATTATATTTTTCTTTTTTTAGTGCCAGTCCTGGGGCTTATACTCAGAGCCTGCACACTATTCCTAAGCTTCTTTTTTTCTTATTAATAGAGATTATACATTTTTTGTTTAATTTTGTTTTGGAAATCATAAGTTTCCAACAGAATGAAGAAATCATTTCTTCAGTATAAGTGATAATATGAAAAATGTGGTTTATTGTTGTGAGTCTGAAACTATAATGATGCTATAAATAGTCTTTCCTAAAACACTACTCAGATACACTCAAGGCCATTAATTTACTTTTGTTGTTGTTGTTGATCATGGGGCTTGAACTCAGGCCCTGGGTACTGTCTCTGAGCTTTATTGCTCAAGGCTAGCACTCTACCACTTTGAGCCACAGGACCACTTCCGTTTTTCTGATGTTTATTTGGAGATTACAATCTCACAGACTTTCCTGCCTGGACTGGCTTCAAACGATGATCCTCAGGTATTTGTCTCCTGAGTTACTAGGAATATAGGTGTGAGCCACTGGCACCCAGTTCATACCTTTTGAAAAAAAATGAACTATCTCTCACAGACCTTCTACCAGGTTCTGACTTCTGGAAAAAAAAAACTACCTTGTGCTTAATATGCCAATATTATGTTCATAATATATAAATATGCATCTATAATGGACAAATAGACTTTTAAATAATAATAATAATAATAGCAGTCATAACTAGAACTTAGGTTTTAAAGCAAACAACACTAACTCTGAGATCTTAGAAAGACACTTGAATTCTCTTGGACAAATTGTGAAAAACAGTTATGAGAGTCAACTCTAGTTATATATTAGGATCTGCCCCTAGAATTTGGAGCCGCTGCAAGTGGTCCTTGAGCTTATATGTCCATGTGTTGTATCCTTCCACACCTGCTTCTTAGGTTGGTGCCATTTTCTCCATATTCTAGGTATTCTCCTGTATTCTAGGTATCCGATGTAGATCACATGTCCAGTGTTAGTTTTTATCTGTTTTCAATTGGTAACCTTGGAAAAGTCTTCAAATTCTTGTTTGTTTTTTTTTAAACTGGAGGAAATAGCCTATGTTTCTAGAAAATGATGGGGGAATATGAAAATGTTGTAACTCCTGCCCTGACTTTGAGGACTAATGTGCTAGAATTTTTCTGATATCAATTAGGTGCCTGTCCTTTGCTCTTCATCACCCATCTTTCTGATGAGGACAACACACGGAGTCCTCCTATCTTATAACTTAATTATCTATCACTTTCAGAGCCAGATAGGTCGCCTTGTATCATTGGGGAATCTGTGTGCTCTTGGGATCTCTCTGGGGCTCAGTTTCCTGAACTAACAAACAGGAATAATACTGTTTTTCTGATTTGTGTGATATGTTTGGTTTCTTCTACCAACATTGAAAAATACTCACAAAATGGTAGTTTCTTTCCTTTCTCCCTGCTTCACAGTCTGTTCTTGTAGATGATAACTTCAAAACAGTGTGATTCATTATTCTTGTTCCACCATTATAGTTAAGCTAGGTTAAGTTTATATTAGTTTTGTCCAAGTTATTTGACAACCTCTATAGTTAAAACTCCCTGAGTACATTTATACTCTTTTTTCGTCAGCCCTTAAGGGTTGAAATTGCTCTAATTTTTGAAAATATGAATTAGCTAAGATGAAATTCTTTGGGGACAGGAATTTTTTAATTGGATTCCTGTGTATGAGAGAGGGAACAAGATTCTATGCTATCCATATGAAAGATGATTTGGGGAATTTTCATAGGAACAACTGTGAAGATATAAATGTTCATTAATTCTTTTCAGTTATTAGACTGATGCTCCACAGTAATGTTAGTGCAAGTCTGAGACAATACAAACCGTGGTTACCTCTTGTTGATTACCAAGGTTTCAGTTTTTTCACTTGATTAAGAATATCAAAGGTGAAAACAGAATTACATAGATTTAGTTGAGAATCACTGAAGTTGGAGCATATGATATGGAACAACTTGGAAACAAGTTCCAGAGGAAAACAGCTACCACCAGCCGATGGGAAGAATGCTCAGATTTTTAGTGTCACCAATGCTTAATGGAAAGATCCCACATAACTTGTCATTTGTAATAGGCAATTGCACAGCAACAATGTACAGTCCAAGTGGTGTGAATGAAAATTGGCAATCTTATCAATTATCCTGGGACCACAGAGTTTAAGCTGGGACTTTCTTGGGAACATCAGAATGTCTGGCTACCTGGCAACAGCACAGTCACTAAATACGTGTGTTATGTGTACACACATAATATCTTGTAATGAAACATTCAAATAAGCACCCAAGTAAATACATTCAATACATTCAAACAGATCCATTAAATACATTCAAATAAACAGTATTTAAAAGGCTTCCATAAAGTTGCGAAGGTGCATTAGCTCATGTTTTAATATAGTCCATTCAAGAAAGGCAGCCAAACCCTTCTGTAACAAAAGGGATGCGTGAGGAATCTGAAGAGTTTATTGTTTTGGTCCATGTCAGGCCGGGCAGCTCCACACAGGGGCATCTGGGAACAGAGACAGGGAGGTCGGTGACCTGGGACACTTGCTGTGTTGGGGTTTCAGGGGGAATCAGGAGAGCAGGTAGGCACTGTGCAGTTCAAAGCAAGCAGGTGTGAAATTGGAAATAAATTGGAGCAAATATCCTTTCTGGCAAGGAGTTATCTTAAGCCTTGTGTGACCTAAGGCAGAGTGTGATGGTCTAGGGCTAGAGCTACCGATGTTGACCAGAGGGTCCAAATAGGAACTTAGCATCCAAGCTGGACAATCATACGCAAATGAATGTCAGGCAATATAAATTGGTAAGGATTCATAACAGCTTGAGTATGGGGAAAATGTTCTGGACATGTATTTAAAAAAGTGCATCCTGCCTGGCACCAGTAGCTCACATGTGTAATGGTAGCTACCCAGGCTGAGATCTGAGGATCATGATTTGAAGCCAGCCCAGGCAGAAAAGTACTCTTGAGACTCTAATCTCCAACGAACCCCTCAAAAACCAGAAGTGGAGCTGTGGCTAAAAGTTGTGGAGTTCTAGCCTTGAGTAAAAGAGCTCAAGGACAGAGCCCAGATGGAGTTCAAGCCCCAGGACTGACCAGAAAGAAAGAAAGGGAGGGAGGGAGAGAGGGAGGGAGGGAGGCAGGGAGGGAGGGAGGGAGGCAGGGAGGGAGGCAGGGAGGGAGGGAGGGAGGGAGGGAGGGAAGGAAGGAAGGAAGGAAGGAAGGAAGGAAGGAAGGAAGGAAGGAAGGAAGGAAGGAAGGAAGGAAAGAAGGAAGGAAGGAAGGAAGGAAAGAAAGAATGGCATCTCCAGAAAAACAGAACAGGGAGGCTGTGGCAAAGCGCTAACATTTTGACTTTTCAGGCTTCATCTGGCTGTGAAAAGCCATTTGTCTCCTACACAATGATTGAACTGGTGGCCCCAGTTGGTGATCGTTCCAATGCTGAGTAAGCAGATGATTCAGGAGCTCCACAGTGTCACCACGTTTCAGCTGTCCCGGTAAGGGAAGCTGGCACCAGCCGCATCTCATATGGCTCGTTCTAGCTTTATGATTTTTTTTTTAACATTATTAAAGTCTCTGTCAGCCGGGCGCTGGTGGCTCACACCTGTAATCCTAGCTACTCAGGAGGCTGAGATCTGAGGCTCACCATTCAAAGCCAGCCTGAGCCGGAAAGGCCATGCAACTCTTACCTCCAATTAACCACCAGAAAACAGGAAGTGTTGCTGTGGTTCAAGGGGTAAAGCACTTGAGCTGAAGAGCTCAGGGACTGCACCCAGACCCGGCCACAACTGACAAAAAAAAAAAAAAGAAGAGTAAAGTCTATGACAGTTTAGTAAGAGAAGACTGCGAGTCATGTAGATTGACATCAAGGAATATGATTTGTTTAGACCTAATGTGATTCTAGAGGAAATGGCCCTTAGCCATTTAGGGGAAATAGATCAAATGCTAGTAAAATCCTGCCCTGTGTTTGACAATTCTTAAATGACAGTGTCAGAGCTGCTAGTAAAAGCATGGAACACAAGTAACTTTATGTACTTATTAAATGACAGCTATATACTAAATGTACATTTTAACCACATGCATTAAAATAGCAAGAAAACTGAGGAAATTCAAAATCCAATGAAAAATATGTAATTAATATCTATACATCGATATCTATATAGTATCTATATATCTACATAACAAAAATGCATGAGATAGAGCCAAAGTTGAAGAAAAACACTGGGAAAAGTGAACTTCAATTTTTTTTTCTCTGTTGAACTGTTTTATGAATAGATAGAATTTAATCATCTTTATTACAAGGTGTGAAAATGCTCATAAGTATCTTAGGTCACCCACTACCTATTCTTTGCAATGATTCTCATACAGCTAAATGTTTGGGATGAAAAAGGACTCTGTAGCCACATTGTTAGACTCTGAGGTTCTACCTCAACTTTGGAGCTGACTGACAGGCACCTGAATTTTAGACGACTCCTTGTATAGCAAGAGAGTTAGTTCCTCTACTCTCCAGGTGCTAGGACATCCCACTTGCAGAAAAGATGAATCTTCCAAATATATAAATCATGTGTTCAGTCCTACCGAGGATTACTGAGAGGTTAGAAATGTGTTCATTCATGGATTAACTTGGCTGTTAAGTAAGAAGAAAAGACTGAGCTTGACAAAGTTTGTTGACAGTTTTATATATGAAGACACCTGCATGTATTTTTTTCTACACTTCAGCTATTGTCATCCTTTTACCATGGTTATATAGTTTCCCAGAACAGAATTTAACCTGCAAAATGAGTCATTTGTTCTCAAACTCAAATTTTAATGATACATTCTCTTTGGATTTCCCTCCTATGCTGAACATGTTTTCCAAGAATGGGATGGCATGGTTACTGTGAACATCATTATTTTATGCGTCAGAAATTAATTACTTTACTGAGTGATGTTGGATAAATCACTTAACCTCCAAGTTCCATCTTCCAAACAGATAAGGGATATGTCTTAAGGTTTGTTTATACTTTTGTTGTAATGCTGGTAGTGGGGCTTGTTCAAGGTTGGTGCTCTCTACCATTTGAGCCACAGTTCCACTCCTGGAATTTTGGTGGTTAATTGGAGGTGACTGTTATGGAATTTGCTGCCTGAACTGACTTTGAATCTGGATCTTCAGATCTCAGCCTTCTGAGTAGCTGCGAGTACAGGTGTGAGCTACCAGCACACAGAGGTTTCTACTCTTAACGCTTGAGCTGTTTTATCTCAATGTTGTCATGGCCCATGGGAATACTGATAAACGACCAGCCATGGCAACAAAACAAAAAAAGTGATTATGAGGTGGATGAACCCAGAAAAAAATGTCAGGCTTAACCTGGGAATGTGGCCAAAAACAGACATTGTGTTAGTGCTGGATGAAGTGACAAGGATAACAGAACCTATGAAGTTGTGCATGAAAGGTCTATTCCCGAGCTCCAACATGTAGTCTCAATGAACATGCCAACAAAGGGATTAGCAGTAGGGAGGATAGGAAGTTGATCATTGCTCCATTGCTGAAGGATTTCTTTGAGACCCAGGAACACTGATCTTTCTATGACCTTGCCCTGTTGGGAGTAACAGATAATTCTTTGGGTAAATGTCACCTAGTCTTCTGCTCTCAAGACCCAGTGAAGCATGAGCGTCATTCCACGATGGTGGCGGTACAGGCCTATCACATTGCTGTGAGCATTCACACCAGGTGTGTCCGTTAATCATCTTCCATTCTGCCACCTGCAGAGCCCAGTGCTATTGCAATCCAACCCAAATGAGGTACCGAGCATTGTATTCACTGCTGTGCTGTTGAGACGCTGGTGGAGGTCTCTTGTCACACACTGTTTATCTTTGTGAAGATTGAATGTATAGAATGTCGCAGGTACTTGGGGGAATGGTAGAACTTAATCCACCAGAATGGTGTTTGGGAGGAATGGTCCTAGGAAATTTATCTGGTCTGATAGAGCAGGGAGTTCAGCAGATGTGGACCCAAAAGGCCTAGATGTTATTTCCTTGATGAAAAGGTGAAGGGGTTTTTCAGAACTCCCCTGCCCATAAGCCACAAACTCTTGTCAGATCTGTGCTTACTGGAAGTCTCATAGAGTTCCAAGAGGATCTGAGTGGGACAACCAATCCCCTGAAGCAAGACAAAGGACAGTGGATGAGTCATTTGGGAAGGGAGGGGTGAGCTCCGAGTTGGAATAACACGTGTTTTTATGGGCAGGTGGAAGATAGATATCACTAAGCATACGTTCTCAAGACGCCAGCCTTATAGCAGCAGGGAAGTTCAGAAGCACAGAATCGGATGGATAGCCACAAAGATACCTTCATTGTGGCACCTGCCACATGGGGAGCTCACAAAGCCAAAAAATAAACTTACATCCTGAGAGGAGCTGTGCATTAAACAGAGCTTTGTCACTGTAGCTAAACTAGATGTCAGAATTCAAGACGATGTCTGAGATGCTGTGAAACGGGGACATGTCCTTGGAAAAGAGAGAAATTTAAAGGTACTCTGAGGACAGCCAAAGCCTGACAGTGAGTGGACTCTCTTGAGGCAGGGGATGTACAACAAAACGAGGATGTTCGTGAACTTGACACTGAAGCCAATCAATAATATAAGCCAAGCGTACAGAGGTCTCAGGTTCGGCGGTGTTGGCAGAGTGAAGGCCGCTCTGAATCCATTCCCAGAGCCTTCTTCAAAGAATTCAAAGACTTCCCTGCAGTGGTCTTGAAGACCTAAGACCTAGCTGAGACTCTAAAGTCTCCCCAGACTGGTCAGTGGAGTGTGCACACACTTTGTTCACAAAGCATTTGGAGACAGGAATGGAACTAGAGGACTTCCTCTGTGATTGAGTTCTGGAGAGTTCCCAGTGGGCCATCAGTGTAAGGAAAATCCTATGAATCCACCCAAATAGTATCAGTGGTAAGATGTTAAATAGAAGGAAGTTTACTTGGGAATCGCTAAGAAGCATCAAGTCATAATAAAAGTCCCATGTATTTATTTAAGTAATAAATGGTAAGAACCTACCATAAGCTAGTTGCTAACATGATCATGAGCTGTGACTGGAAGCCAGAGAGAGATAAAATCCACAGTTAAAGAGTTTAAAATCAAGTTTTCAAGCTTGAAAAAACTGAATTCTACTAAGGTTCTGATTGGTACCTTGGAAATGTTACTTAAATTTTTTTCTGAATGTCAATTTTCTCACACTAAAGTACCTTTTACCACCTCCTCCGTGGCCAATTAGTGACGTAATATATCTCAAGTGTCAGACAAAGTGTCCCATGATCATTGATAGATGTGCACCCATTGGCAGTCGCCAGACTGATTGTAATGACTGAAATTTGAACTCACGAGGTTAGGAAGTGCTGCATTGGCTTTCCAAAGCGTGTCACCATCCAAATAACTCAGTCGGGATTGTTCTTTCCCACACCCAAACTATGGACGAGCCCTGCTACCGCAATTTGTGCCTCAACCCCAATAACCTTTCTCTGCCCCTTCTCCATCCCCATAGTCCAGACTGCCATCCCCGCTCACCCCGACTTGAGCAGAAGCTTTTCACTAGACTCCTGTCTCCACTCTCCACTCTCTCACAACACAGTAACCAGAGCAGCAGCCAAAAGTGCTCCATGGGTTCCCATTTTACTTCCATGTATCTGACGTTGAAGTCAGAACCACTCCTTTCTCATTCTCTTCCCTTGCTCCCCACATCCCTTCCCCATACTTAGCCCAGACGTCCTCTTTCCACTCACCCTGGTCCAGCCTCAGCTGCCAGCACACACCCAACTCTTGCTCCTCCCAGGTCTTTGCACCTGCTGCTGTCTCCAGTACACAGCCTCCTTCCTTCCCCCATCTTTCTGCTCTTGGCCTCCCCTGAACCAGCGCCTCATCGCCGGCTTCATCACTCTTCATCACCTGTGTTTGCCTGTTATTTCACCTCACTCCTTGGCCACCCTGGGGTTAAATGCTCATCTATCATGTTTACTTTGGATTCCTGGTGCTTTTCCACTTTGAAAACTCTGTGTAGTGAGCAAGAGCTCCTGGACAATGGGATCACACAGGCTTCAGAATGAATCAACTCGGGTTTTCAGCTCAGTTCTGTTGTTTACAAAAGAGAGGAACTCAGTTATTAAAACTCTGATCTCTGAAGTGCTTTTGCTGATTCAATTAGGCCATTTACATAATGTGGGTCTAAAAAATTGTGGCCGCTTTTAGCACACAGGGTTCTGTGACACTTGGTCTACCCAAACTGCTAATGATTAAGGTTCTTTCAAGAAAATAAGGGAGAAGCAGTCTTCTGTTTTCTAGATTCTTACATCTTCTTTTCCCATGAAAAATAAGCTGTTGCATATCCATAATTCACCCAGGCAGTTAAACAACCAGCAGAAAACAATTTTTACCACCAGATAAACTCCAGTGGATAGTCTCCACTGGAAGAAATTCTATCAGACTTCATTGTGAGTAAGCACTTTTCATAGTAGCACTGCCAAAATGCAAAACGACACCAGAGAGTCACTCAAGCTTTTTAAGTAAATAAATAACCATGATTTAAAAGACAAAGGAAAAGAGACAGTTCACCATTCTGTTCCTTTCGTTGTCTATTTCTTTTGGGAAAATCAAGTTTTAAGCTGTTCATCAATCCAATTACACAACTCCAATGCTATATCTCTAAGAAGTAATTTTTATCACCCTCTAGCACTAATTAAAGAAAACAAATGCTCTCAGCACTGTGCTATCTATAATTTCACTCTCCATAATAAAGTAGTTGTTTCAAAATTCATGTAATTGTTCTTATGAAGCATTGGCACCAATGGTAGGGTGTGGCAGTTGTGCCTTTAAGCCGAGCTATCCTTGACACTGCAGTCTAGAGGATCTTGGTTAGAGGCCATCCCTTTAACCTAATTGAACCCGACACCCTAGCTGAAAAATTACTAAGTAAAAAGGGTTGCTGGTGTGACTCTGTAGTAGGACATTTGCCCAACAAGTGTGAAGCCAAGAGTTCATACCCCACTAGTGCCAAAACAATGGCATAGGGCTCACAGATTAACTTACTAATAATGATTAAAATACCTAACTCTTTATTTTTTTTTAAAAAAAAGAAGGCTTTTTTAGATATAATGGGCAGTATATGTAAGAAGGAGAGAAAAAGCTATAGCTAATATCAAGATTTATTTCCTAATTTCGGTTTCTTAAGACCCTATGTGTCACTTAAAAATAGGAAAAAAATAACTGGTACATTAATCTCTGAAAAATAAGTAGCTTCTTCATAACAGTCACAACACAAAGTTCTGTTCAAAACAAGTTCTATTCAACTCTGTCCTCTCCACTTACTGTGTTTTCAAGACTTGCCAAAGCTTTCTGGTCCTTGTTCATTTCTATTGCTAACATCTGTTGCTCGGGGAAGGGAAAATTTGAATGAACAGATGTAAACTTCCTCAACTAGCCTTTGTCCTAAATAAGGTGTCTGACATCAGGTCTGGGGAAAATAATTTGGTTAAAAAAATAGCCAGAGGTTATTTTTAGGAAGCCAGATATTTGAGAGAGTTGCCATAAAAGTTCTGCTTTCTATCTCTGCAGATATTCCATTAAGAGACACATGCATGCATTTAGTCTCTTTCTTCAATCCTGTCCCTTGGGTATTCCATGTCATTCCCTATCTTGTTGTTAGAGCATTAAGCAGAAGCTTGAGGTAGAAGATAGCTAATGTAATCTTTCTATTTGCTCCTGTAATTTTTTTTCTGCATTGAACTTCACAGAATTTCATTTCAGGTTAATAAGAGGAAGTTAGAATTGAGGAGAAAGCTTAGGCCCTGCCAAAATAGACTCAGGATTACTAAGCTTGGATGGATAAAGTAGAGCAGGGGAATGAAAACGGAAAGGTCTTGGCAGACTGCTTTGTAGCAGACTTCATCCTTAAAAAGCAGAATTTCCACTCAGTTTTTCTTGGTGATATAATTTCTTATCATGACACGATAACATAAATGCTCTGTTGTTCAGGATCTCTTTTTTTATAGAGCCTAGTTATTTGGAAAGCAGAGGATAGATGTGTCTAATACAATCTTTGTTTTATAGAAGAGAAATAGGAGACAGAAAGCTACAGCTGCCCTCCTGAGAAAACATATCCAAGTATTTAGTAATAATTGTTTAGGATAAATTGCTGATGTTCATTTCATGATCCAGGTGTTTCAAATACACAGTTCATTTATTTGTGGTACATAATGGTAATTTAAATAATGTTCTCCTTGGTATTTTACCACCATGCAAAGCATCCACAGAAAGGTTATCATTATAACACCTTACTTATTTTGGATTTCAGGTTCTTTTACATATTCTAGTTCATGTTTAAAGGAAATAATATTTTTCCAGACCCAAGACAGATGACTTATTAGGTAACATATATTACTACCCAAAAGTTTATAACTAGCTGGGCATCACAATGGCTCATGACTGTAATCCTAGCTACTGGAGAAGTGGAGATGGGAAAGACCATGGCTCAAGACCAGCCCAGGCAAAAGCAGATGGAAGACCCCGTCTCAACTAGTAACTGGATGTAGTGGCATAAGACTGTTATCCTAGCTACATGGGAGGCTGGAATTAGGAGAAAGATGGTCCAAAACAGGGCCAGGAAAAATAACTTGCAAGATTCCATCGTAGTCCAGGACTCAAGCAGTGCAAAAAAAGAGGTTAAGAGCTAGCACGTGTGGCTCCTGCCTGTAATCCCAGCTGCTCAAAAGGCTGAGAGCTGAGGACTGAGGTTCAAAGCCAGCCCAGGCAGGCCTTGAGAATTTTATCTACAACTAACTAGCAAAAAGCCAGAAGTGGAGGTGTTGCTCAAGTGGTAGAGTACAAGCTTTGAAAGAAAAAACCAAGTAAGAGAGTGCAACTCTGTGACAGGCTTCAATACTGACACACACACACACACACACACACACACACACACGCACTCATACACATACACATACATACACACATACGTACACATACATACACTCATACACAAAACACAAAAATCAAAGAACAAAACAAGACAGGATAGAAGCGTAACTCAGCAGCAGAACCTGCCTAGCAAGCATGATACCCTGAGCTGAAATTCCAGTACTATTAAAAAAAAAAAAACCCAGGAGACAAAACATCCTCCGAAAACTAAGACAACCCAGATTGTTAATGTCATAGTAAAAATAATAGTTAATAATAAGATCAGTTATTAGTGTAACTTTTGCAAGAGATGTTACATTAGACCAGGAATGCCAACTATGACTTTATATTTCCCCTGACAGCATGGAGGATACTCACTATGTTCAGTATCTTTTGCTGTATTACTTTTTAGGTGGATTGTGGCTTCTTTCCAGCAATCAGCTGTCACCATTTAATGCTATAAGAGATCCAACTAGTAGTTCCCATACTTCTCAATTATGACGTAAGCAAGAAGGCTAGGCAATTCAGCTGGAATAGACATTTGAGTCTCATGTTTAAATATTCCAAACTACGTGTTTAAAGAAGAATCCTTGAGTTTTCATTGCAGACCAAAGTAGATGGTTTCAGAATGGCCCCATGAAAGTTGTATGGATTTCCTTTCTGTCCTTCTGTAAATAGGATTGCACGTCTCAAGGCGTGTATGTCTTTGTCTTGCCCCTTAGGATACATGGAACTATGGGTTTGGGTCAGGGTAGGTATTTCTGGGAATCATAAGCACCCAATTTGTTTATTATCCACATTCTTTTATTCTAGCTATTTATTGGCAAAGGCAAGTAATTTGCACCATTTGATCTCATGGTGGAACTGGCAATGTAGAGGGAGGAATGAATATTCTAAATTTCTTTCACTCTCATACTTGTTAAATTACTTGGCAAGATTTAAGAAAAGATTTCTAACTAGCAATTGGAAATAATAAATATTTCCTTTCTCATTAATGTCCATAATTATATAAAAAGCTTGTTGATATAAATATTTGAAAGTTGAAAGTCCCTAGATACAAATGACCTAAGTTCAAATATCAGATGTGCTACTTTTGACTGTGTTCCTGTAGGCAAATTCCCTCAGTTTCCTCCTCTTTAATAAAGAGGTGATAATAGTGACCAACTCATGTGGCCGTTGCAAGCAGGTCAAAGGAACCACTTTGCATAATGTTCTAGAAGCCAGAATAAGTGTTCTGTGCTAGTCTGAACCAAAGTAAAGTTCTAGTGGGGATATTATATATACCCAACCTTAAACACTTATCTGAAACTTTTATGTTCTCAAAATGAGCTCACCAAATCCTGTGTGACTGACCAAATTATTTACATCTATACCAAGAAGTTGTTAATATCAATGCCAGAAAAACTGGAATTGGACATGTTTCAGGAAAAGAGGTAGATTGGCATTGCTACTTATAATACTACAATAAGTAAAGATTTTTCAAGAGTTAAAAAAAAAGTTTGTGTGTTCTACAAATATAGTAGACAGAATGATCTTTTAGTAAGTTTCTTTTATGTATTCTTTCTGTATTAGTGCCTTGCTTGTCGCTATAACAAAATGCCTGTGACTTATACTTCATAAAGTAAAGTTTCTTCAGTGCACAGTTTCAGAGGTTGAAAGCCCGAGAGTATAACCTGATGTGTCAGAAACATTCCTGGAAGTGTCATATTCAAGACACAAAGCCAGAGCCAGCAGGAAGGAAGCAGGCTGGCTTTTCAAAGGCAACCCTCATGAAGGAGCCAACCAAGACCCAGCAAGCACTACATGAATTCCTTCCAAGGGTAGTGTCAGATGAGCAAGTTAATTACTTCAACTGGAGCCCCACCTGCTAACGATCCCGCCCTGTCACCTTACCACACGGAGGCCCAAGGTCCACACCTGATCCCCTGGTGGACGAACCCACCGCTCAGCTTCCTGCCTCGGTGTTTGCCACTGCAGTCAAGCATCTCTTTCTTATTCTGAGGGCCTTTTTCTTCCTCTTTTATTTCTACCCCAATAATTTTCCTGTGCTCCATTGCAGGCTCAGGTGGAGAGTATCAATCATACTGTCTACATCAGTGTGGTTTGCGACTCCTGAGCCATCAGAACCAGTGCTGGTTTGTGTGTCCTGTGGAGCTTGCAGCACTAATTAGAAATGGAGTTCCTGGGGCTTGAATTCCAGGCCTGGGCACCGTGCCTGAGCTATTTTGCTTAACGATAGCACTCTGCCACTTGAGCCACAGCTCCATTTGTAGATTTTTGGTGATTAATTGAAGATGAGAGTCTCATGGACCTGTCTGCCAGAACCATGGTTTTGAACTATGATCCTCAGATCTTGCCTCCTAAGTAGCTAGGATGATAGTCTTGAGCCATGAGCACCAAGCTATGTTTATTGTTAAATAGAAAAGGTTAATAGAAAATTTTGTTTAAAATGAAAATAAATCCGAGGAACCTCAAGAATCTTATTCTGTTACATTTGTTTATTTGTCTCTAAGTAACAGGTTTAGGATAAAATCATGTGAATAATTGTACTTCAGAGGACAACTAAGTGAATAATAAGTCTAACACCAAATTGTTAGGACAGAAAGAAACCTTATGATTGATTTTGAAAAGTGTAACCCTGGATAACACTGGAATTACTAGCCCTGCAAGGAATTGCATATATTGATTGCTGTTAGTAAAATTTATAGACTATTAGATATAGACTGCATTAATGGGAACAAAGAAAACCTAGGTTGTTTGCCTAGTTTAATGAAATAACTTGAAATAGTTTAATGTAGACTCTGGACTTCTGATTCAATATTAACATTCTCATATTTTTTGTGTGTGAGCTTAATAAAATTAAATAACTTCTTTTTGAAATTTTTAAACAATTAAAGTGTTTAGTATAAAGTATCCTCTTGTGTTTCTGAAGACTACCTCTATTGATAAAATTTACTTTGCTCTCACTGACATATACTGTTATACAGTATACCTAGGGTAATTGAAGGCATAATAGGATTGTGAGTGATTTTTATTTTTTGTACTTTGAGGCACTTATAAATTTTTATACTGATCATGTATTTCTTTTGAAATTAAAAAATCTGGTCAACTAACGTGACAAGAGCTGACATAACATAGTCTATAGAATTGCTTTTAAAACTTACCTTTACACTGAAATATAAACCAGAGACTAAGAACTTTAAAGAGCCAAATGCAGATGCTATGTGATAGAACAGATCAATATATTTAAGTGCATGACTGATGGAAACAAATCTAGATGCTCAGGTCTCCCTATAAAAATGGTCAGCAGTTGGCATTCTTGTAAATGAGGGCGAGGTGAGGATACCTCAGACTGGAAGACCTCACCCTCCTCCTTCCTTCCTTCCGAGGGCTGCTTTTCAAATCAGAGAGAGGCCAATGGGAAACAAGGACCCATTCCCATTCACTCAGAAGTCACTAGGTCCACTTCCCGCACCCATCCGATCGAGCAGAACTGTATTTGGTAATGCTATTCTTGTCCTTTTCCATATTTAACATCGAGAAAATTCAACAGCAACAAAAGATCCGCTCCATTCCTGGTCTTGGGAATCCTGTCTTCTCACATCTTTCTATCCTAGATTTGCTGGTCTCGCAGAGCCCTGAGCGAATATTCCTAGGGAAATCTGACGCTGGGCTGTGGCAGATGTAATGTAAGCAGACCAAATGAAGGTGTTTCATGATGGATTTTACCTGCCTGAGCTCTATTAGCTCTGTTTATTTACTTTATTTTTCCATTGCTTAGGAAAAACAAAGCAACAAAAAGCGCCAGTTCTCTTTCATGTCCAGTCCACACTCCTGACAGATAGGACCTCCTTTCTGTTAGATCGGTGAATTCTACCCCAACTGCCTACATCCAAGAAAATGGAGTAATGATTCATTCCACTCAGCTGAGATCTTACTCCAGCTGGCCAACCCTTTCCTCTTCCAATGTTTTCTGTCAGTAGGACTGGAATAAGATAGTAATTAATTTCCGACAGAACCATGACTTGACTATGTCAACCATTTCTGCAACATTTTGACTCACATTTACCTTGGTGATTAGAATGGACTAAAACACTGAGACAGGCTCCTGAGAGGAAGTGATAATTGGTATAGTTTAGCTATAACTAAGACTGTTAAACTCAGCACAGAAATGCTTGTGCATGTGGAATAAATACATATACATACCACTGTTAATATGTACATTCCTTTCAAAGGTACCCCTAAGTATATTTGTGATTATTGTATATTTTTCCTCATGATTTTCTTAAAAGCCAAGAAAATACCTTATAAAGATAAAGAAGTATTTAAAAGGTAAGACAAATATATTTTATTAAAAATTAATGTGTTCAACACGAATTAACTGAACAAAAGAAACATCCAGGTACTATACAGTTTCATGCACAAAAATTTTTTCTTTCAATTTCCATACCCACCCTATCAAGTAAATAACATTATCTCAATTTACAGATGTGGAAACTAAGACTAATTAACTTGCCTAAATCAAAGTCACAGAGCCAAGACAAGAATTCAAGTTTCCTTTCCTCTAATTTAATATGCTTTCCTACATAATTGTGAAGTTTCTTTTTTTAAAAAGTAATGCATACATAATAGACAAGATTCCTATCCATCAGGCAGAATTGTCTTCCAGAATCACAGTGTTTACCTGAAGTAAAATGTGTTCATAAACAAAGCAAGAGGGTGCAGCTGGTGCTTACATCTGGGGTGATTAACTGGCATATACAGTATTTCTTCTTGTTCAATTGCAAAATGAATGCAGCAAAACCTCAGGGCAATGGGCTTGTTCCCACTGGGGACAAGGTGATCTGCATGAAATAGCTGGGAAAGGTTGCATGTGGGAATAATACATCCAGGATTCATCATGTGTTTGCCATAACTCTTAAAAATAATTTTCTTAAAAACGATTTTCAATGTCTATTCATTTTAACATGTGAAAAGTTGCATGTTTCATGCATAAAAACCTACAGTGAAATATCCACTTGGCTGAAACAACAGTGTTTGTTTTCATAAAATGTGAACACAGTTAAAAGAAATAATTAGCAAAGACAATAAGATTCAGGGCTGAGGTGCAAGCATAAGAGAAAAAAGGCAAAAAGACATAAATATTTCTAAAATAATAACGCTCACATGGATCTACTTGGCAATGTTTTCAACCACTTTTTTAAACTATCAGAAGATAGAGCTGAAATTGTAGTGTTCAATTCTATTTTGAAAGAATTTTCCCTCTTATTTTGACCAATCTTCATAGTTTTAGGGTTCCCTCTATAGATTTGAAATGTCTACCACTATCTTCCGATACAGGTGTCCTGGCATTGAAAGCAAGGCCCCGAGAGAAGGATGAAAAGCTGGAAGTTGAGAGCAGGAGACTCCATATTACTACTCATCAGTCTGCATCTTTTGCCAAAGACCCAATTACTACATCCAAACTTGGCTAATAAGGGTCATGGGAGAACTATATAGTCACAGTGATAAGGTTGAAGAGCACAGCATTTGATAGATTTATTTTTAATTATGTACATAAAGAGGGTGGGAATTTAGTGGAGGAGCACTTGCCTGGCAAGTTTAGTTTTCAGCCCTGAAAGAAGAAGGGAAAAAAGCTAAAAAGACACACAAAATACAAACATATTTGTTTCTCTTATACTCCCTTCCTGTGGTTGTACCCCCGCTACCACTATATCTCATCCAAATACCCTGGATACTGGTTATACAGGTATTAGAACTGGGGAAGGGAAAGGGAATATAAAAATTGAGAGACAAAGGACCAAAAATACCATTCCAAGAGCAATACCTACAAAACCATTTGGTGTAAACCAACTGAACAACTCATGCAGGGGAGGAGGAGCGGGGATATGGGGGGAAATGAGGGAGGAAGTAACAAGTAGAACAAGAAATGTACTCACTGCCTTACATATGAATCTGTAACCCCTCTGTATCACACTTTGACAATAAAGAAAAAAGTTTAATAAAAAAAATTAAGCTGTAAGTGATAAATTCCCTTCCTTCAGCATTTCCAAATGACCCACCATCTATATTGATTATGTCCTGCAAAAGCAATCACAACAGCAAAGTTTCCATATGTCATTTCTCAACTCAGCAGATAGTTGCAGGGGTGCTATGTCGAGATGTGGTGGGACACATTCATTCATCAGTATTATTCAGAGAAATCAGCCTGTATCATGTCCGTGTGTGTGTGTGTGTGTGTGTGTGTGTGTGTGTGTGTGGTGTGCTACATTACCCTAGTGTCAATTGGCAAGGCCAACAATAGCAGTGACTCAGCAGACTGGAGACTCAGAGAAGAAATAGCATTGCAGGTTAAGTCTGGAGGCTCTCTTCCTGCAAGAATGCTCTCTTATTTCAGTGGAGGAGAGTCTTTTGTTGTATACAGGCCTTCAACTGATTGGACAAGGCCCAACACATTCTGGAGGATAATTGGATTTACTTCACATCTACCAATTTAAATGTAGATATGATTCAAGAAAAAGTCTGTCAGAAGTATTCAGAATGCTTGACAAATACGTAGGCACCGTGACCCAGGCAAACTGACCCTCAGACGCCCACGTGGCAGACACACATCATTCCTTTTAACCATCCTTAACTTTTAAAATGCAGTCACATTCTGAGTCAGTGACGGTTAGCGCTTTACCTGGTGCTTTTTGAGGAACCACTTTTGAGTCTGTATTGTGGCATGAGCTGTCTTCTTTCGTTCCCATTCTACTGGGCAAAGACAATTGAAAGAAGAGGAACATTTTCTTTTATTCACTTCATTGTCCTGTACCATCCCAAGCTTGAAAGAGGAGAGTAGGATGAGGGTAGGATGGGAGGACAGTTTACTTTAGTCCGAGGACCCTCAGAACTAGGTAAGGAAAAATATAGACTATTGGGATAGAGATTTAAGATGGGAACAGAATTGAAAGTCGTATAAGACAGGCTTGTGGTAGAATGGAAGAACGGATCTGAAATGCAGCTGTTAAGTCATAGATAGTATTTGGAAAAACTGACTCCCTCCATCCTCTTCCAAATGATGCAGATCTACTGAAGTCACAGGAAAGCTAAGTTGATGACCAAGTATAGCAAGAGAGTCCTCCTTGAGAGTCCAATAAACGGGAAGAGCTGGAGTTTAGGCCTTGCGAATATGGCTGGCCGTCCAGAAAAAAGAAATACAGATGTTAATAATGGCAAATTATTATCTTTTGTAACCTGAGAGACTCTTGAATTCTTAGTACTGTACTATAGCTCCCTAGGAGCATAATAGACATCAAAGGCCTTGAAGCCTCTGGCCTATCCAGATTGGAACCACGGATGCCTTTGTTACTTCAGTAATCAAGATTTGGGCTGTGCTCTGACAAAGGATGTGGTGTTGCTGGGGGAAGGAATTCTCTTGTGAAGAACACAGACGCCAGTGAATTAAATTAGGAGGATCCTGAACTCCACTTTGAGATTACTGACAAAAGGCTATGCTTAAATTGAAGGATGCTGATTCTCAGGGATCCCCTATCTCCATGGATAGATTATTCTTTCTGTCCATTTGAAGACACACCCTAGAGTAAGCACATAGGGCTTGAAGTTCAAGCAAGACCACAGGTAGATGGCATGGCAAACTTTCTTTTCCTATAGACAGTTTCCACTCTTCAAGAATGTGGGGTGTGTGTGTGTGTGTGTGTGTGTGTGTGTGTGTGTGTGTGTGAATGCGCTGGTTCTGGGACTTGATCTCAGGGTCTGGGCATTGTCACTGAGTTGTTTGGTTTTTTTTTTTTTTGCTCAAGACTAACACGATGACACTTGTGCCACTTGATGGAGACAAGAACCTTTCAGACCTACCCAGGCTGGCTTCAAACCATGATCCTCAGATCTCAGCCTCCTGAGTAACTAAGATGACAGCTGTGAGCCACCAGCATCCTACCACACATGCATTTTTTTTTTTACTCTTTCAATATTTGTTATGAGATCTATTTTTTTAGACTAGGAAATCTAAGTAAAATAAAATAAACTTACTTCGCTTGAGGTCAACTCTTCTGTGTTCAACAGTTGCAGTATGTACAGCTACACTGAATATCGCATTCTATATCTTTAACTAATATATGCGAATACACTTTAATTTTTTAAAATTCAAACTTGGTTTATAATCACGATTAATAACTATATATGTCAGCATCACCCTGTCCCAGTTCCTCCCCATACTTACTGCAAGCTGCACAAAGAGCGAGTGAATAAATAAACAACTTGCTGACCTCCTGTCCACGGGGCTGCTGAGAATCCCACGAATCTGTACTCCAGCGGGAGACATGCGCACTGGCGAGCCACGCCTCCCTCAGGAACCCCCAAGTCCCAAGACACCACAGCCACAGCTGTTGAAAAGCTTAGGGTCCCTTGTCTTTAGGAGGATTTTTAAACACACATACTGCACAGAAAGCTGAATTGATAATGCCCGGTGATGGGCAAGAATTACTTTAGTGAAGTAATGGAAATACTTCTTTCCTAAAATGGAGGGGGAAAAAAATGGCTTCAACCTGCTGTTTTGGATTGGGCTCACCACCTTACTTCTGCTACAGATGTAAAGGCTAAAGAGTTGGGAGATCTAGGAGTGTGTGTGTGTGTGTGTGTGTGTGTGTGTGTAGAGGAAAGTGACAGACACAGAAAATCTGCTGCACCAGTGAATTAATGAGTTGGCTCTGGGATAAAGTGGCAAACATTATTTCAAGCCCAAACCTTACCTTTCAATGGGAGATTTGGACCATGAACAAAAATATTGGACTTTTTTAAAAACTTAATTTGATCACAAGAGCCCAATAGCTATACCCTTATGATCACATAAGATGATGCTAAGTGAAATGAACTCCATTTTATGGAAATGATTGTTATATCACAGTTGTAACTACTTTCAACATCCCATGTGTATCTGTAGTTTCTACTATTGATGATGTTCTTGTATCACTTTCCTGTGATTGTATCTACACTATCTCTGTAATCTTATCTGAGTGAATGGGAAACAGTGTGTACTGGTATTAGAATTAGGAAATTCAAAGGGAATACCAAAATTGAGAGACAAAGGGTAAAATAAGAGAAACAACAACAAAAGCAATACTTGCAAAACTGTTTGGTGTAAGTGAACTGAACACCGCAGGGGGGGGAAAGAGGGAGGGGGGAGGGGGGTATGAGGGACAAGGTAACAAACAGTACAAGAAAAGTATCCAATGCCTAACGTATGAAACTGTAACCTCTCTGTACATCAGTTTTATAATAAAAACTTTAAAAAAAATAAAAAACTTAATTTAATTTTGTTGTAAAGATGATGTACAGGGGGGTTACAGTTACCTAATAAGGTAATGAGTACATTTCTTGTCGAACATTGTTACCCTCCTTCTTATTTTTCTCCCTCTTCTCTCCCCTCTGACTCCTCCTACCCCTCCCAAGTTGTAAAGTTCATTTCCCACATAGCATTTTCTGAGTATGACTGTTGTGTTGCTTCACCCTTTGTCCTTGGTCTCACCACTTTGTTATTTCCCTTCCCTTCCCCAACTCAGAGAACCATACATACAAGACACAGGGTACCAGAATCATACATGTACTGATCCTAGGGCTTGAACTCGGGGCCTGGTGCTGTCCCTGAGCTTTTTTGCTCAAAGCTAGCACTCTCCCACTTGAACTGCAGCTCCACTTTGGGCTTTTTTTTTTCCTTTGGTAGTTCATCGGAAATAATAGTCTAAAGGACTTTCCTGTCCAGGCTGGCTTTGAACTGAGTTCCTCAGATCTCACTTTTCTGAGTATCTAGGATTAAAGGCATGAGCCACCAGTGTCAGGCTAACTTTAGACTACTTTTAAAATTCCTAGGTTTCTTTGCTTCTTATTAGCCAGACTCTTCACTCACTAATCCTCCTACTAATTTTCCTGTCTTTATGATACCAGGATAATGAGCCTCTATTGCATACTGACTTACATTCTTCCCAATACATGCCTAAGAGATTTTTGTGAGAAATCTACATACGGATTTCATTAATGGTTGCACTGGTTTGTATTCCACCAACCATGTCTAAGAGTTCCTTTTTCCTACATCTTCACCAACATTTGTTGTTGTTTGATACGCCTTTCTGACTGGTGTGAGATGAAATTTCAGCGTCATTTCATGGAGAAATGAAGTAAATAGACAATTCTTGGAAGAAGTCAAGTCATAGTGAGAAACAGAAGCAGGAAATTGACCCAAGAATGTACAGTTGAACAGGCTCAAAATAATTACTTTGCCTTTCCTTGCAGGGCTTCTCTGCAGTTTTCCCATTCTCTTTAACACATAGACGGTAGCAGAAAGAAATAGATATTTTAAATTAAGACAAATGTGAAATGTTATACCAATTCAGTGTCATCACCCTCATTACCCTTACAGAATCTAAAAATGGAATGAGTGTTCAGAATTAATACTGTAGCTGGCTGCTACTTACATGAAATAACTATTTTTAGACTTGTCACCCTTATTAAAGAAGTTCAATCGTGTGTTCATTTATGAACATTTTATCTCATAGGTTTTTATTTTGGAGACTTTTCTGAGATTTCAAAATGAAGTCTCAGAAACATGATTAGAACGTAGTCATTTGGTTCCCCAGAAAACACTGATCCTTTCCAGGAGAAAAAAATTCTATAAATAGAAAAGCAAAACTGGATGTCAATGATCTGAAATATCTGAGCAGGATTGTGAATATTAATGTGTATTTAAGTAACAGCTTATGCTAGTTTTACATAGCCGGAATTGTGGGCCTATTTTTTAATGTTTGTTTAAAAATATGATTTTGCATACTAGCACTGTTCTAATGGAGTTGTTTTTTTTCTGAAACCAAACACAAATACTTCTTTATTTATGGGATATCTCTAATGGAGTTTTACAGGAACAAAAATATGGGGGTCCTGGTGCTTAAACTCAGGACCTGAGTGCTGTCCCTGAGCTATTCTGTTCAAGACTAACTCTCTACCACTTGAGTTACAACTCCACTTCTGGCTTTTGGGGTGATTAACTGGAGATAAAAGTCTCATGGAATTTCCTGCCCAGGCTGGCTTTGAACCATGATCTTCTCTCAGCTCCAGTCTCCTGAATTGCTAGAACTACAGCCATGAGCTATTGGTGCTTGGCTGGGGAAGTGGGAGGTAAAATGCCATTTGTTACTTCAAGGTACTCATTCCCTTATTTTTCTCGGCTCTGTGGCACATACAGTGCATTCTTGCCTGCAGTCTACTCATTTTCTGTGTTCAATCTTCTACCCCTCTCCCTTTGCTCTCTCCTTTGTAAATACCCATTTCCTGGTACTTATTGTGTTGGGCTTGGACTTAGTCTTGCTAAAGAATTATACTATGTGCACTCTCTTTAGTGTCTCTTGTACTTCAGTTCATTCATTTATAACCACTTGGGTGACACAAAGTTGTTTACTTCTAGATTTATAGGCGCATTCTAGCTCCCACCAATGAAGGCTGAAGATGTTGAAGGGGTAGCACAGATCAAGATGCAGTCCATAAATAATTTGCTTTCTTAAACAGCAAAAAGAAATGTTAATATATAACCTAAAAATTAAGAAAAGTGAGGGAAGAGATGGGGTAGGAAGGATGGGTGAGAATGTTAAAAAGGGTGACATTGATTCGAGAGGCTCTGTATTCATAAACTGCTCTGTTGAATGGCAACTCTTTTGTGCAACTACTTAAAGAAAATAAAAATATTTTTAAATAGATGCTTTATCTTGAAATTTTAGGATAGGAAGATCCACCAAGGCTAAATTTGTGAAGTTGATTCAAACCATTTGGGAAGACATTCCATTCTCAGTTCCTCATAAAAGTGGCAGGTAAACTAGAAATCTTAAAACCCAGTCTTCGAAGGGCCCGGCAGGAATGTGTCTTGGAAGCTAGAGGAGGCGCTCATACTGCATCCTTAGATTAGAGAAGTCAGTGAGGGAGTGGACTGTGTAAACAAGGAGCTTTCAGAGTGTAAAGTCAATGTTAGGCAAGAGTTGTTGACTACTTTTCTACACAGAATAGTGGGTTTCCCACTTGAAGGAGTTTCTTTCCTTCAAAATTACATAAAAAGAATACTTTTTTAGTTGTCAAAGTAATGTGCAGAGGAGTTACGGTTACATACGTAAGGCAGTGAGTACATTTCTTATCGAACTTCTTACCTCCTCATTTGTTTTTCTCCCACCTTCTCCCCTCCCCGTTTCCCTCCCCACCCTCCCTGAGTTGTACAGTTGGTTTACAGCATGTCATCTTGTAAGTATTGCTGTTGCATTGGTTCACCCTAAACTTGGTCCGATTTCTCCTTCCATACATCCGGACTACTGCAATTTCACTTTCTGCTCTTTTGAGTTTTCCTATTTTAGGGATCCCCTGTGTGCGGAATTACATAACACGCATCCTCTTGTGCATAACGTATTTCCCGTAGCATAAGGACTTCCGGGTTTGTCCATGTCACATATGATGAAAGTTTTACCAACAGCGATAGTGGTGACCAGGCCTTAACTGAAGTTAAATAGACGCCACTGTGCTTCCCCGGGAGGCTGTTGCTTCCTTCACTTGACCGTGGCTATTTCCTATTCCCACTCCTACCTGCAAGGTGGGAGGGATTTTCACTTCCTTCAAGTTCCTTCCTGTAGGCAGCTCCTTAGTCAGAGTTCAAAGCTACCTCATGTGACAGACAATAGCAGTTTGCAACACGTCCTGGCATCTACTACAGGAGCCACGTGTGAGAAGGAAAGCTTTGGAAGGTCAAGGACGAGGACTTCCTCACTTCTGTGTGATTGCATCCACGAACATGTAATAATTACCTACAGATTGATAAAGCACCATGAAGAGTAAGTTCCGGACTCCGTATGAAAGGTTGACATGGTGGAAGGTAAACGTTCAGCCTGGTTGTAACTGGTTAAAAAATAGTCCAGAATGGTAAATGAGCTACTTGAGAATAGGCCCCTTTTCTGAATTAACCCATTCTTGGAACTCGAAGAAATGTAGATCTGGAAGGAAAGTGAGACATCATCAAATTTAACCTCTACGTGCTCTCTATCAGAATGCTCTGACAGCGCTGCAGAGTGGCTAAAGGAGGAGGAGAACCCGAGCTTTGTAAGCCTGCTTCAGGCTTCGTTTACAGCTTCATTACCTCCCACATGCTGCCTATTTTGGGGCTTTCCACTATCAGGAAAGCAGATGCTAGTTTCCTGTCAAAATGTTTGTACTTTTCTCTAGGTGTGGAAGGTGTGCGTGGTGTGTCTGTACTTAGGCATGTGTCCAGCTTGCCTGATGGAGAGCAGAGAAAGACCATTGGCAGCTACAGATTTCTGTGATCACGTTGTGTGCACCCACTCCTGGCTTATTGAGGGTACCGGATATCAACAGTGAGGTTATGTGAACATGCTGACAAGCTGTTTTCATCTTAGCATGTAGTTTACATCAGCCCTTGGCAATGCAAGAATGTGCTTCTGTAAAGAAGATTGCCTTCCGGAGACCACACTTAGTACACAGAAACAATGACCAGGTTTGGTGGTACATGTCTATAATCTCAGAGCTCAGGAGGCTGAAGAAAGAGGATTATGAGTTCACGGCCAATGAAGTGTACACAGAGGCAACTCAAAAAGCAAAACAAAATAAGAAAAGCTTCTCTAGGTGTTTCAAAGGAGCTTTCCTGATAGGCAGTTAAATATGCAACTTTTATAAATGAAATCTAAGTATTCTGTTTCTTTCTGTAACACAGCATTGCCGCACTAGTATTTCCACTCGTTGTATCAGGAAAATATATTGGGCAATGTTTTCAAAGGGAAATTAGTGATAAATGCCAATTTCTTTTTGTATTTTCAGAGAAACTTTCATCTTATATAATCTTGAATTGATAAAAAAAAGGCTTCCATCAAAATAAAGGCCGAACTAGCTCCTTTTAAATGGCTTAGAAAAGATATTAAATAACTATAAGA
The DNA here is from genome assembly GCF_023159225.1 of Perognathus longimembris pacificus. Lineage (NCBI taxonomy): Eukaryota > Metazoa > Chordata > Mammalia > Rodentia > Heteromyidae > Perognathus > Perognathus longimembris. The sequence continues at coordinate 38,834,391 of NC_063181.1, read as the reverse complement.
GGATGGGAAGCAGAAAAGCAGGTATCTGCATTAAAAAATAAACCTTAGTGAGTGTAGCAGCATGCATGTAAAAAATGGAAGAATCCACCCCTTTGGCAGGCAAAACAATGGGAGAGAGATGAGAAAGATGGAGACAGAGACAGATACAGAGACTACATCTATGACAGAGAGATACACAGATAGACACTGAGAGACAGACAGAAAGAAACAGAGAGGGGAGCAGAGAGAGGCAGAGGATAGATAGAGATGACAGATAGAGATACAGAGACTAAGAAATACAGAGAGACATAGAAACAGAGAGAGAACACAGCTATGAAAGGAAGCTACAAGGGATTTCACCCATTTTTACCACCTCTGATCCAAGTCACTGTAAAGGAGCTGACATGTCAGAGACAAAGAGATCATGATTCTCACACTCTCCTGAACCACATCCAAGGTCAGAGGAAACAGCTGGTGTCAAAGTAAGACCAGCAAAAGCCATATGGAGGTAGGAGCCAAGTGTGGTCCAAAGGTGGATGTGATGGACCAGAACCAATCAAGGATGGAGTTGAGGAGATGAAGAGATAAAGGGAACAAGGTTACTGCTAGCCAGAAGAAAGTCATCACACATGCCAGAGTGACCCTGTGAAAAGGGAACCGCCAGAGATAACGGTCAGCCAGAAGAGCTAGAATGAGAGTAAACAACAGGCAGAGATGGAATTCTGGACAAAATGGCAATGATAACTAATTGTAGAGCGTCTCTTGGGGATTGGAGGGTGATGCCTCCATCTAATGGGTTCGCTTATGTTGAAGTTTCCGCTGTGCTGCTTGGAGTTTGATGTCTGAATTAGATAGCCTAAGACTGAACAAGAATTGACATTTTGAAAACAAAGACACTAAAAGCTCTCATACAAGAATTAAAAATATAAAGTTTAAAAATACTTAGCTACTCGGGAGACTGAGACCAAAGGGTTGTGATTGGAAGTCAGCCCAACCAAGAAAGTCCAGTAGACTTTTATCTCCAGTTAATCACCAAAAAGCTAGAATTAGAGCTTACATGGTAGAGTGCTAGCTGTGAGTGCAAAGGCAAGGAACAGCACCTAGACCCTGAGTTCAGGCTCCAGTACTTCTTATTTTATTTTATTTTTTTCTTTATTAAGTACAGAGGGGTTACAGTTTCATATGTAAGGCAGTGAGTACCTTTCTTGTTCAACTTGTTACCTCCTCCCTCATTTTCCCCCACCTCCCCTTCCCTTTTTCCTCCCCCTCCCCTTCTCCTCCCCCTCCCCCACCATGAGTTGTACAGTTGGTTTACACCAAATAGTTTTGTAAGTATTGCTTTTGGAGTCATTTGTCTTTTTATCCTTTGTCTCGATTTGGGTATTCTCTTTCCCTTCCTAGTTCTAATACCGGTATATACAGTATCCAGGGTACTCAGATGAGATGCAGTGATAGCAGGGGTACAACCACAGGGAGGGAATATGAGGGAAACAAACAAAAAAGGGTACAGTTTCACATGGCATGTTGAAAATAATTACAACAACTATATACCACTTGTTTCCATAACATGGATTTCATTTCACTTAGCATCATCTTATGTATTCATAAGGGTATAGCTATTGGGCTCTTGTGATGCTCTGCTGTGACTAGCCTAAACCTGTGCTAATTATTCCCTATGAGGGAAACCATAGAGTCCATGTTTCTTTGGGTCTGGCTCACTCCACTCAGTATAAATTTTTTCAAGTCCTTCCATTTCCTTACGAATTGGGCAATGTCATTCTTTCTGATAGAGGCATAGAATTCCATTGTGTATATGTACCACATTTTCCTGATCCACTCATCTACTGAGGGGCATCTGGGCTGCTTCCATATTTTAAGCTCCAGTACTTCTACAAAAATTAATTTAATTTAAAAATAAAAATGTTGTTTCCCAAAATTCATAAAACTCTCAAAATATCCTGCATCCCAATACTTACTTTTGGGTGTCAAAAGAGAAATATTGTCCGTTGTTAAGCAACGTAATGAAATACATTAAGGAGATTTCCCAATTTGGAGTTACCTTGCCAAGAGGAATATAACGCTAACTTTACACTGAAAATATTACATATTTTGTCCCAATTTCCGTGGCTTTTCCTGGAGAATTTTAGCCAAGTGTTTGTCTCTTTTCTTTTTCTCTGATTCTGTTACTTCAAAATTACCAGCTTTACAAAGTATTTACTTAGTCTTTTAGCCTGCAGAAAACATCATATCTGCTCTGTATACTTCATAATACCAGGTCCAATTATAATTATTTTTAACCTTATTTTATTATCTTTAAGTAGTTGCACAAAGCAGTTGCCACTTAACAAAGCAGATACTGAATATAAGAGATCTTGATCAACATCACCCCTTTCAACATTCCTATCCCTCCCTCTCCTACCCACCCCCACTTCTTCATTCTGTAGGATGCGCATTGAAGTTTTGACTGCATTCTCCCCCATTGCACCTCTTCTTTTGTCTAAGCTTTTCCCCTTGAGCCCACCCCACCCAGTTCAACTACCCACTCACTCCCTGATGTTTATTTTCCCACCATCATTTTTTAAAAAGGAAATAAAGCCTTGGATTCCCTTTTCCTCACAAACTTGTTTTCTGGCCTGTAGTTTTAATTTAGCTTTCTCTGACATCCGCTATGGGGATCACTGTTTCCACTGAGTCTGGAAGGGAGTGTGTGGGGAGAGTGGAGAGTGAGGGCTGGGCGTGTGAGATGACAGCCCCTCGTGGTGCTACCGTGCTACGGTGGAATCTCATCCGGCAGGAGCCCCCATCCTCTGGATGGCAATATGACTCCAGATAGTCCACAAACCAAAAAAGGGAATTCTTGAGATATTCGACCTATGGATACCAATTATTGAAATGCTTCTAAATCCTTACTTTCACAACGATCTGCCCAAGGAGTACAATTTGGCATAATGTCAGAAAACCTGTAAGTGTGGTATACATTTATAGAACATTTTTTAATTGTCTGGACTGGAAGAATAACATCTAACTAATTAGATGTGTTTTAGTAGAGTTAGGGAAAGAATAAATAACCTCATGTTTCAAGACTATCCTGATATCTGCTATTTTTAACTCAGTTCTGGGCAAAGAACAACACAACAGAATGAATTGTTGCGCATGCCATTATGTCTCAAATATCAACATTTATAAAAATACCAACTCAGTACAGATAAGAAATAGAAAGTTAGTTCCCTCCTTTTGTCTTTGAAGGAAAAATATTATTATAGAACTTTAAAATGTTTCTCTTCCACTGACTGAAAAGAAGCAGAAGACATAGGAGCCTTTAGAACCTAGACAGATAATAGGGTGCAAAGTGTTGGAGTACTTCAATTTGACTCTCATAAAAGGCTCTCTGAGGGCTGGGAATATGGCCTAGTGGTAGAGTGCTTGCCTAGCATGCATGAAGCCCTGGGTTCGATTCCTCAGTACGACATAAGCAGAAAACACTCGCTGGAAGTGTGGCTGTAGCTCAAGTGGTAGACTGCTAGCCTTGAGCAAAAGCTCTGGGGCAAATACTCTGCCCCGGCCTTGACTTCAAGCCCCAGAACTGGCAAAAAAAAAAAAAAAAAAAGACTCTTTGAGGAAGCTTTGTGCTTGGAGACTTGACTAACAACGAAGGGCCAAGCATACTCAGAAAAGTCTTCCAGGCAGAAGGAACAGCAAGTGCTAAGGCTTGAATGTGAGACTGACTCCAGCCAGTGTAGCTGCATACCCGTTATACACAGGCAGAGTACAGGAGGTGAAAGAGTTTGCATTTAATTTGAATTTCAATTGGGAACAAATATATATTATTAGCAAAGGCTAGCATGGTCTTTTTCAATCATTGAAAAAGATTTTTCAAGTTGTTCTTTAGGAAGACAAAGGAAACAAGAAGACTGGATAGGGACTATTTGAGTGCTCCAAAAGATTAGATTTCAATGGAAGTGGGAGGTGAGCACATAAAAAAAAGAGGAATTGTAATTTATCTTAGAGTCAACAGAACTCAAAGAGCTTGACATCATTAGAGAAGGAAAGTAACTGCAATTAATATGTAATGGTGGTTTCAGTTACTGGATGATGTGGTGCTACAAAGCAAGATTTGGGGAAGATTTAGAGAGACAGAAAGAGAAAGAAAAAAGGTCATTACAAAAGGGAACCCTACTACACTGTTTCTGGGAGTATAAACTTGTTCAACCTCTCTGGAAAGCAGTATGAGGTTCCTCAAAAGGCTAAACATAGAGCTCCCCTATGAACAGCAACCCCATTTGGGGGCGTTTAACCAAAGAATTACAAGCAAGACCACACTAAAGCTACCAGTACAATTATGTTCATTGCAGCACAATTTACCATCCCTAAAATATGGAACCAACCCAGATGCTCCTCAGTAGATGAATGGATCAAGAAAATGTGGTATATGTACACAATGGAATTTTATGCATCTATTAGAAGGAATGAATTAGCACTATTCATGAGGAAATGGAGAGACTTGGGGGGAAAAAATCTTACTAAATGATGTGAGCCAGACCCAAAGAAACATAAGCTGTATGATTGCACTCATTGGAAACAATCAGTACTTGTCTAGGATAGTCCTAGCAGAGGAGCACAATAGCTCAATAGCAATGTATATATGACCACATAAGTGAAATGAACTACAAGATTTGGAAATAAGGGGTTTATCTTTGATGTCGTTATTTCCAATGTACCCTATGAAATTCTGCCTTTTCCTTTTCTCTTACTTCTCCATGCTTTTACCTCTGCTGTCACTGTAACTGACTTTAGTACACTGGGTATTGTATGTACATTTATCAGAACTAGGGAAGGGGAACACCAAAATGGAGAGTTGAAGGGTAAAAGGTGAACCAATGCAATAGCAGTACTTACAAGATATGTTGTAAACCAACTGTACAACTCAGGGGGGGTGGGGAGGAAACCAGGATAAGGGAAGGTAAAAAGTTTGATAAGAAATGTACTCACTGCCTTACCTATGTAGGTGTAATCCCTCTGTACATTACTTTAACAATAAAATAAAATTTTAAAACAGGCCATTAATTTAAGATGTCTGTACTTTCAATAAAAGATGTAAACAATTGCTTAGAAAAAGCTGGGACTCAAAGAAGAAGTCTGGGTTAGAGATATAAATCTGGAAGCCATTGGAATAAGGGTGCACTTAAAGTTAATTGTCTGGATAAAAACACCCAAGTAGAGAATGTAGCTAGAGAAGGTAAAGGATTTCTGGAAACAAGCCCTGAAAACTCTAATGTTAAGACTTTATTCCCTTTTGCTGCTGTTTTTGATTTCTTTGTGTTGTAAATTATCTTATCTGGTTTGGGGAGGGGAAACACAGAAATAGTGGAACAAAGGGTAAAGCCATTCTGCAGTGAAACCTACTAGACATGATGTTAGAAATGAACTATACAATTTGGTGGGTGAGGCAGTCAGGCAGAGAAAACCTGGGAAAGAATGAGGGAAGGGTGGCACTGATCAAAAGCAAATGTACTCATTACCTGACTCTTTATATCATTCTTACAACAAAATTTTAATTTTTTTCAAAGTTGGTAAAGAAGAGAAATGACAAAGAATGAGTAAAAGCAGTGAGCAAGACCAGTGGAACCCACAAAGGCTTCATATTCTGACAGTCTCTCAGGAGGGAGGGATTGCTTAGCAAGAAGAGACAGAAGTTTCCATTGGAGGTAACATGGATCAAGTGGCAGTACATTTCCTAGCCTGAGTGAGGCCCTGGGTTCAATTCTCGGAATTAGATTTGGCAACGAAAATCACATTTTTGACCTGGACAGTTTAGTCTCAGAGACTAATGCATTTAAAATGTACCTCGAGCTGCGGAACATACACTTTGTACACTCTGGCCGAAGGAATTGCCTTGGGTACTGGCACTTAGTGTGCTCAGCACACATGTTGGATTTTTTATTTTGGGGTTTTTTTGTTTTGTTTTGTTTTGTCCTTTGGATTTTTCCATTCAGATACACGTTGCTTTTAAATACAATCTCAGAAATAATGTCTTTAAAATAAATGACTCTGACAGGATTCAAACCATCCCAGAGCGGTAAGTGAGCCAAGTTTATTGTTAGTTCTTGTTCCCTCCGTGTGTTTGAAGCCTTAACTCTTTCAGGTGAACTATGACTCCATTAAGTTGTCTGTGATTTTTAATACTTTAATTTAGTGCCATGGACCACTTTTCATGTAAACTATTTTGGCTCCGAGATCCCTTTTAATCTGCTTAGACTCTTGGACTTTGAGTGCTATCTGCCAAAGCTCTACCAGTGAAAACCCCAAGGTTGTCTCTTACCAGTGGTAGCAAAAAATAAACACACCTGAGTTTTGATCATCAAGGACAAAATAATTTAAAATTGTTCAGGAAAAGGATGAGCCAAAGTCATATTAACCTGATATCACAAAATTTCAGTAAGGAGAAGGAAATGCCAATCATAAAACTAAAATAGTATTCGAAGCCCGCTGCACATAAAAAATAACACCCCCTATCTCCTCTTACAACTGCCTTCCACCTGAGCTAGACCATCATTAGTCCTCAGCTTCACACCTATGAACTCTGTCGATGAGATCTACAAGCCTAGAAAAGAGGGATTTCATCTTGAGATTTGCAATTACATAATCTCATGTATTTTCAAGATTGTAGGGGTAGGTGGATTGTCTGGGTTGGTTGGTTTTGTGTATTTCTGTTCTAGCACTGGGGCTTGAACTCAGGGCCTCATACTTGAACCCAACTATTTTGCTCACAACTGGCACTCTACCCATTAAACCAAACCTCCACTTCTGGCTTTATTCTGATGAATTGGAGATCAAAGTCTCCAAGTTGGCTTCGTTCATTGATCCTCAGATCTCAGTCTCCTGAGTAGTTAGGATTTCAGGTGTGAGCCACTAGTGTCCAGCGGGGCCAGACATCTTGATATGCACCTGCTTCCAGCTATATAGGAGACACAGGAGGAAAGGCTGTAGTGCGATGCCAACTTGGGCAATAAACAAAACCCTATCTAAAAATAGCTAAAGCAAAAAAGGCTGGAATTGTGGCAAGTGATAGCATGCCTTCCTGACAAACAAGGGTTGTTGAGTTCAAATCTCAGTACCACCAAAGGAATTATGGAATGAAGAGAAAGAAGCTGTGGGCAATTGTTTGAACACACCCCGGGTGTAGAAATGAAAGAAGAGGATGTATTCACCTCAGATGAAAATAAATAAATAAAAAGAACAGAGAGCAGGAACGGGGCAGCAATGGAAGAGCAAGTGGTGGAAGGGAACGTGAGCCGGTGAAGCGATGTGGGTATTGGGAGATGAGAGTCCACATCTCAGGGATTGAAAGGAGCAGTTGAAAGACCTTGATGAAGACAAGATGGCAAAGCCCAAAGGGGAAAGAAGACAAGGCTAGTTTGGTTGTTATAGGGTCAGGCTTAGAATACAAAGATGGTAGTTAACCTCAGCTGGTCTGGAACATAAAAATTTTAAAAATGTGGGGTTTTGTTTGTTTGTTTTTGCTATGCTGGAGATTTCTCAGCTCTGGATAGTAGCAGAAAGAAAGGACTATCATGATTGCTAATATAGGTGTTTGAGTGGCTTGGTGGATCAAGATGGCGGGCGGAGGCCTGCACTGCACTGGTTGATGAAAGCTCTCAGAGGAGGACATGGTGGAGAATCGGTGACTTACAGATACGTATTCTTACAGACACAGATTCTCTCTTTATCCTTTCTCATCTTCCTGCCTTTCCTTCCTCTGTTCTTCCTTGTTCCTTTTTTCTTGCTTTCTTCTTCTTCTTCTTCTTCTTCTTCTTCTTCTTCTTCTTCTTCTTCTTCTTCTTCTTCTTCTTCTTCTTCTTTCTTCCTCTCTCTCTCTCTCTCACTCTCTCTCTCTCTCTCTCCCCCCTGTCTGTCCCTCCTTCCATCTCCTTACTGCCACCGAAGTGGAGACTTTTCTTCTTTCCTCTTTTCCATCTCTACTTGCTCCCCATCCCTATTCTTTGCGCTTTCTTCATCAAAATCTTCCTAAACCACGCTGACAGAAACAGTATGTTCTCCCAGTACCATTTCTGCAAGGAACAGTGGGTAGGAGCTTTAGTTGAGAACAAACTCCAAACAAAACATTTATATTACACTTTACAATACATAAAACACTTTAATGTAATTAACTCCTTTGATTTGATCATCACGATAATGCTGGAGGCTGGTAGTTAGGAACCTTGTTACAGAGGAAGAAGCTGAAATTTTTATCAGATAAATTTGTTGCTTGAGGCTCGGTAATTGTCAAAGCCAAGCCTGTCTACAGACTCTTGGTTCTCTGGAGCCAAACTTTCTACTCTTTTCTTTATACAGCATGACCATATTTTTAAAATAGAAGTCTATTTTCTTTCATTTCAGTGGATAATGTATGGTTTTAGACATACATACACTATTTTTTATTAGACAGGAGAAAACTGGGAAAATTGGAGTCCTTTTGCCATTGGCTACCGGAGACACCATGGACCAAAAGGCATCTGGCCATTTGCCGTATGAGGCCAAAGAGCTTGAATAATTGACAAAGTGCTTTGTGAATAGAGAGACTGTCAATGCAGGCTTCATCAGAGATGCAGAAATTGCCTGGTTATTTGTGACGCCTAATGACGTGAGTCCTCAGTAATAAAAACTTCAGGGAATTGAACCGAAATAATAATTCACCATGCTGTTTTTATTTTATCACCACAAGCGGTAACCTCGAATTACATCCAATAAGGACACTGGTTTAGACACATACTCAGCGGTGCAGGGGACAAATCGGTTTATCAGAGCCACAATCTGTACTTATTTGGTTTTATTCAGACATTTTCTGGCATCTTAATTCTGACTATTAAATTATACTCCAAATAGAAAATGCAACTCCGTGTTACCAACCTATTGGTTGACATTAAGTACAACGTGTGTGGAAACAAAATAACCAGCAACATTTAGAAATCTGGTCTTCTTTGTCTAATCTGCTTGTCTTCTGTTTCTGGGATGCAAATGATTCTCAAACTCTCCCCTAACAACCGCATTTTCGGCACCCTGGGTACCGCCTGTGCTCATGAGTGCTCAGGCCTTGTGCACACAAAACAAGTTGCTCAAAGCAGAGGCAACAGCGGTGAGGGATGAAAGAGCCGGCCCTTAGAGAGCCGGAGGAGAGCAGGCAGCCTGTTCCTTCCCTTCTTATTTATAGGAAGCAAAAAAAAAGTTTTTGAGTGAAAGAAGATTTGGAACATTAAAGAAATGACCTAGATTTTGATGTTTTCTTTTATTTTTATCTACAAATAGTTTAGCTGAAGTGAAGGTTTCAGCTATTGACTCTAGAAGATAAACTTGATTAGTCATAAAGGAAGCAAAAACTGCAATGTTTGGAGCAGAAGCAAAATCAAGGTTTGCCAACATCCCTTCTCCCCAGAAATAACAGGCTAGCTGTACTTAATGTGGAGAATAAACTAAAACCAACCCAGCTGAAAAGCCACAAATCCCAGACATTCACTCACATGGTTATAGAAATTAAATATACACATATGTACATATGTACCTAATTGTATAAATTAAAATTTATCTTTCTCTCTAAGTATCTTTCCTTCTCCACAGTATACTACTATATGGTGTGTGTAATATATGAGACTTTAAGGTTGTGGAAAGCACCTAAAATGACTTTTCATTGAAATGTGCTTTGCAGTTAGCTAGTTAATCTTTTCCAGGCTTATAAAGAGAAAGGCTTTGCGTTCAATCTTGGGTAGTTTATTAATGAATTAGATGCCCCCCCCATACACACTCAAAGCCCTACGTAGCTTCTTCTTCAACTATAATGCCTTAGTGTCTTTCTAAGACCTAGGGGAACACAAGGAAAATTGTGGTAAAGCTGAAGAAAGAAGCTGGATGTGATGTAGCATTTTCCAAGCTGTAGAGGCCAGAAAGACACCTCCATTCCTGCCTCAGGACTAGGGAGGAGACCCAGCGTAAATGCAGTGTGGTCACTGAGCCGAGCTGGCCACTTCCCTCAGGAATACTCGGAAGACTTCATCTCAAGGATGATCTTGCTAAAAGAAGGAACAACGTCAAAGCGATTGTTGTGGTCCTCCTGGGTTACTCTTTGGAACCAAATAATTGTGGATTCCAAATAGTACAACACTTAAGTAATTAAAAAGAGGAAAAAAAGAACTTCATCTCATTATCTATAAAATATCATTCACACCAGTATGAGGAATTTTCCAAGGCTCACAAATATTCACTGGTGGTGAAGGGGACCAGCCAGGGACACAGCGATAATACCAGTAACGCAAGAGGTGGAGATGGAAAGATTGCAGTGCAAAGCCAGCTAAGCAAAAGTTAGATTTTATCGGAAAAGCAAGCTGGGAGTGGTAGTTCCGGGCTGTATTTCCAGCAGACTGGGAGGATAAGGTAAGAGGATCTCTGTTACAGGGTAGCTGAGCAAAAGGGAGAGACTCGATCTGTAAAACAAACTGAATGAAAAAGGGTTAGGGTGCGGTCCAGGAAGAGAACACTTGCTAGACCATTGTGAGGCTCCGAGGGAGAAGCTTCAAAGGAATGCAACCCTCACTGTTTTCATTACCTATATTTGCAGTCAATATACACACTTTATAAATGTGTTATCCTTAATGCTTTCTCAAGAAGTGCAGTGGTGGTAAAAGTGGATGAGTTTGTGCAGGACTGCTTCATGTAGCAAATTCCATGTTTCTTATTTTCATCTTGACTAGTGGAAATTCATCTGGAAACTTAAGGTCATTCCACTGCAGAGAACGGTTCTTGATATCTACTAATCCCACCAAAGGGACTGACTTGACTACTCTTTTAGGATACAGAATTACAGAAGGGAAAGTAGAGCTGAAAGAGGAAGGCACAGAAATTGTACGTACATATGACATTTGGATAACTACTTCAGACATATTTGGTCTATACACACCTGTGGAAACTGAATGTACATCTCTTACTTTTTCCAGCTTTTGCTCATGGGAGAGACACTTAATTTGTTCTTTGAATTGAGCCATTATATTTTAACATACATGCTGATTTAATCATCCTGATCAAAATTTCTTTTTATGGCAACCAGACAGCTTGTGCACATAGTTATATGCAGCTTTATTTTGTGGTCAACTGGCCACCATATGGTATGTATTTTGATTATAGAACTTTCTGCTATACGTAACTCATCTCAGAGAGTCTGGAGTAACATAGTGACAAGCAAACTCAGCTTAAGATTACAGGAAAGATTGACATTTCTGGACCCACCTTAATGTCTCTAAGAAAGACTTTAGGTTACCTTTTGGAAGAGCTCAGCAAAGTAAGTGCTTGCCAGCCTTCTTTAGAATCATGGATAATATGACGTCAAGAGATCTCTTTAATAAATTGACTACTTTGATAATACATTTATAATGAAAAACTATATAGAAAAGAGAAGGTAAGGGGCTGGGAATATGGCCCAGTGGTAAAGTGCTTGCCTTGTATACATGAAGCCCTGGGTTTGATTCCTCAGCACCACATATATAGAAAAAGCTGGAAGTGGCGCTGTGGCTCAAGTGGTAGAGTGCTAGCCTTGAGCAAAAAGAAGCCAGGGACAGTGCTCAGGCCCTGAGTCCAAGCCCAGAACTGGCAAAAACAAAACAAAACAAAAAAACAAAACAGAAGAAAGAAGCCAATAGATTATAAGTAGTAGTAAAGGTCATTAGAATGCATATTTAACTCTTCTTTTTATACCCTTTCTAAACATGTGGGATTGTAGTCAGGAGGGTGAGAATTGAGGATCACAATTTGAAGTCAGCTGAGACAGAGAAATCTGAGACTCATTTCTGTCAATAACCAGGGCAAAAAAAGCCCGAAGTAGAACTGTGGCTCAAGTGGTAGAGCACCAGCCTCGAGCAAAAACAGCCAGAAGAGAAGGAGAGGCCCTGAGTTCAAGCTCCAGTACAGGCGCACACACACGCACACACTCACGCACGCGCACACACGCACACGCACACACGCGCACGCGCACACACACGCACGCGCACGCACACACACGCACACGCACGCGCACACACGCACACGCGCACACACACGCGCGCACACACGCACGCACGCGCACGCACACACACGCACACGCACGCGCACACACGCACACGCGCACACACACGCGCACACACACGCACGCACACACGCACACACACGCACACACACACGCACACACACGCACACACGCACACGCACACACACACGCTGTAATTGGGTTACTCTACTGCACGTAGACTTCTGTCAGAAAAAGATCAGATGAGATGAATGAAAACTGCTTTTGTTCTTCCCCTTTTACTCATCCCTGTAAATATTGTTTTAAAAGCTATAAATAATTATTCGAGTGAAATTCAGTTGCCTTTTGTGTTCAAAATGTTAAAATTTGTGACAGAAATACATCAAGATTTATTTTTAGTCTCAAAGTCAGGCATATAAGAAAGTAACATACAATAATTTTCTCGGTGCTATTAGCTAATTTGTTTCCCATTTTGGCATTTCCTTTTCAGTTGACCTAACAGGAAGATAAAAATGACAGCCATTTCTCAGCTGGTATTTGAAAGACAAGAGCAATAAGAAAAGCAACAGAACTCCCAGAGAATGTTCATAGGGAATAGACCCATATTGACATTCTTTGACTTTTGTGCATTGATTTTTGGCTCGATCTGTTCCAAAGCCATTAAGAGTTAGAGTTAATCATTCTTATTTTTTTTTGTTTTTTTTCTAGTTTCCTGTCAGTTACCTTATACATAATGTTGAATAATAACAGTATTAGTTTAACTCGTGCCTATAGTCAGCATTATGGTAAAAATTCAGAAGGTAGAATACTGAGATTCTTGTGAGTGACTGATAAAATATGCGATCTTTAAGGGAGCACATTTAATAAGTTAATTAATTTTGTAGACTGATGTTCTAGTTAGAGAGTAAACCTACTTTGCAAGTTTTAGTGGTGGTCCCCAGATGGTCGTAAACAACTATTGCATTAAGAATACCGGCATCTCTTTCTGGTGAAGCCAACCTGACGGCTCTTAAAATATGTTCAAGTCCTTTTCTGTTTTGACTTGATGAACTGAGCTTAATTAGCAATGCAAGAAATGGCACCGTCCCTTCATTCCTATGCTAGTCTCCACTTCAGTGCAAGTTTATAAAAAGTTTTATCCTTTCAGCTTAGGGCCTTCCATCTGCTAAGCAAGCGTTCTACCACTGAACTACAACCCATCCCTTCTTATTCTCTAATAACACAGGGTTTCAATAAGATGGCCGGGCTGACTGCGAGCTCACTATGTTGCGCAGACTGGCCTCCAACTTTGGATCCCCTTGCCTCAGGCTCTCAACCAAGGGTTACAGAGGTGCGCTACCATCCTTGGCTTAGGAAAAGTTCTTGAGGAGACGGATGCAGTAGAATTTCCATTTATAGAGATAGGAAGCGCTGTGCACATATGTGAACGTGCAAAGCTCTATTTGGATGGGGAATAGTAACTCATATCAAAATTCGGAACCGAGAGTGGTACACTGCACAATGGCTCACTAAGGCAGCCCTTGGCTCCTCTTTGACAGCAGGGGCTATCCCAGGGTAAAGCACGTCAAAGGATGATGGAGCTGTCGATTGAGTTACGGCTACTCGTCCGTTTTGTGTGTCTCCCACAAACTTCCTGAGACTGGGTAATTTATAAAGACTAGAAACGTATTTCCTCACCTGGAAGCTAGGAAGTTGGGATTGGGTATACAGCAGATCCACTTTGGTGGGAGATGTACCCTCCAGAGAAGAAAACGCAGCGTCCTCACCTAGAGCAGAAGACGACAAGCAAGCGACCTCTTGCAGCCCGAAGCCTGTGCACAGGGCCTTTACCTCCTCGCGGTTTTATCCTCTTCAAAGTTCTCACTTTCTTAAATCTTAACCCACCAACATCTGAAGTTTGGAGGGTACACATCCAAATTCTAGTATTCTCAAACATTTGACCTTAAAACAGAGATGCAGTTCTGTTTTATCTAGGTTAGTCCAATGTAATCCCAGAGGTCCTTGAAAACCAGTTAAGGGACACAAAAGAGAAAGGCACAAAGACTTCCCTTCCAAAGCTGGCTGTCAAGATGGACAGGAATTTCAGTAGCCAAAGAGTGAAGAATTCTCTAGAAGATGAAAACGACAATGAAATGTTCCGCTGGAGGCTTTAGAAAGGAACACAGCCTTGAAAAACATCATAATTTTCACCCCATGAGATCTCTTCTGAGTTTCTAATGCATAGAACTACAAGATAATGGATTCATGTCTTAAGACACCAAATTGGTGATCATTTGTCACTGCTACAATAAAAATTAATTCTAATAGCACAAGATAATAGCCTTGTGTTAGTCAGTTCCCCATGGTTGTGGCAAAATACCTGCACAAACTAGCGGTGCCTGAGTGAGGTGGGTTCTTGTTCTCTGACAGTAGAGAAATAGTAAAGAATGACAAGCTGTTTGTCACCTTACGATAATTGTGCTCAAGAGTTTATTTAATGAAGAGGAAGTGAAGGCCACTCAGAAGAATGAGCAGCCAATTCTGAAACCCACACTCAGCCATGTGGTTTTTAGGCTGTTGCTTTATGTTACTGCTACTCTTCCCTTTTGTCTCTTCTCTTTAGGCAGTCTGTTAGACCATGATTGATCTGTGTTTGACACAGGTAAGACCCTCTCCTGGGTGGTGGCCAACAGCATGGTGGGCTTGGCTTGAGACATTGTGACAATCGTTTCCTCTTCCCTACAGGCAATTTGCCAGACTGTAGTTGGTATGTTTGAAGCAGGGGAGACCTGCCTCCCGGATGGTGGGCTGGCCTCCCTGAGTCTTTGTTTCCCCCTCACTGGCTTCTAAGGAGGCAAGACGTAGCACTGCGTGTGATCTCAGAGGTTTCAGTCCATGGTGGCTTGGCCCCATTTCTTTGAGCCTGTGGCAAAGCATGGTGGAATTGAACGGCAGAGAAGACCTATTCCTCTCAATGCAATTGGAAAGTGAAAAGAGATAAAGAGGAAGTGGCCAGGGTCCCATCATCTCCTTCAAGGACATGTCCCTAGTAACCTATTTTCTCCCATAGGCCCCAAATCCCAAAGATTCTACCATCTCTCTATAGTGCCACAGGCTGATCATCAAGCCTGTACCACATGAGCCTTTAGGGGACACTTAAAATTCAAGGTATAACACATGTTCACGAAATTATAGTCCTGGAAAACCTATTTTATTAAATACAGAATGCTATGCCAGGTGCTGCCTCAGGCCTGTAATTCTAGCTACTTAGAAAGTTGAAAATTGAGGACCGCAGTTCAAAGCCAACCTGGGCATCAAGGCCCGTAAGACTCTAGCTCCAATTAACCTCCAAAGAGCTGGAAATGGAGTGGCTCAAGTGGTAGATGACCAGCCTTGAGTGAAAAAAGCCAAGGAACAGCCCCCAGCCTCTGAGTTCATTCTCTATTCCTTGCACGTGCATGCATACACACACACACACACACACACACACACACACACACTTCAACCAGTTCAGCATACTTTCTACTATAGAGTTATAGTAATTAAAGCATTCTTCAGAAATTGGAGTGAGAATTGTACTTCAGTGTCTGTCAATTGCTATAGAAATAGCAAGGCTTATGAATCCTTTGGCAATTGTGCTAGAAAGTGTGAGTTCTAATGCAGTCAACACTGTGGTGTTGATTTCTTTTTCTTGCACATGCACTGTATCACCCAGTCTCTACCTTGTTCCTGGAGCTCCCCATTTATACAGAGGAATGCTAGGTCATGACTAGCCCCAGTGGTGACCTGACTTTATCTGCCTGATCAGATTGAATGAGGGTTCAAGAAAGGTTTATACTTCAGTAGTATAAGCAAAATTGAACCAACAGTTGTAGACCAACGTAAAAATCAATTTATGTCAGTAAACTAACATGTTGGGTAGCGATCATTGTTTCGTATCTCAAAAATACTGAGTTTAGAAATCAGTTGTATGATACTACCTTTGTATGTTTGTGTTTCCCCGTGTATTTTTAAATAATTGGCAATTCACACTTCAATAAAAAGTTTCCTTGGTGTAAAAAAAAAGGACTTTGGAGAAACTTTTGGAACAATATGCTCAAAACTTCAGATTTTACCACTGAAAACTTTAGACCAAGGGTCTTTCAGCTCATAGATGGCAAAACTGAGACCAGAATCCATGTGTTCTGTTTCTTTTTCCTAGTTTTGTGTTGTTTAATGAGTTCCACCCAGAGCCAATTCTGGGCTAATCCACAACAAAATTACTCTCAAGTCAAATTCTAGTAAAGTATTATGTCCAGGAGACTATAGTTAGCACTTCCATGTTCCCTAAGCAAGGTACACCAAGAATCCCAAGGGGAAAATAAAAGTTCCACATTCAAGAGTTAATTGAGGCTAACATCATTCATAGATGCTAATAATATGACCTCTTTGCACAAAGAATCACCAAATCATTAAGTCATAAAGAACAATGAGCTTCTACATTCTCTAGTTAACAGTATGTTGCTAAAACACTTTGAGCTCCTTTGGATATTAATATGGCCAAACCTCTCCTTTTAGTTTCTAGTTACAGAACAGCATTAAGCAAATTGTTTGTCTCCTCTCAGCTTAGTCTAGGCTTCCTCCTCTAGACAATGAGATTGACTCTACTGTATCAGAGAACATTTACAAGGACGAAAAGAATTAATATTAGCAAACTCCATAATATTATTCAGCACACAATAGTGCTGAATAAATAGTAAGATTTTTCATGGTCTTTTTATTCCTCTAAAAGTTGCTAGAGATTCTGAAGAGCATATTTATCTAAATGGCAAAGTAAAGGAAGAAATCCCTAAGTAAGAGCTTTGGAATACTAAAAGCCAGAGGAAAAAGCAAGGAGAGAGGGACAGAGACAGAGACAGAGACAGAGACAGAGACAGAGAGAGACAAATTAATGTCTTTACATAAAAATGGGAACCATTTGAGCAACTTCAGTGGCCCAAGAGTCAATGGAGAGGGGGAAAAAATTTCAGAGAAGGCAGAGCTGGGTGAAGGTCAACAGGAAGGAGAGGCAGAAAGAGCAGAAGAGGCCCACTATCCGCATTGTTTTATAAAGGTGATAATTGGGGTAGATGTGAGAGAAGAAAGAGAAGAACACTAGTTATTTTGTTCTGATTCATCTCTGAAGGACAATACTTTGAGATCTTTGCTCTTTTGTGTGCTACTAAGGTGAGAGTCTTCCTTTTTTCTAGGGATGACCCTGAAGAGGCACGCTCTCTTTCTAAAATTCCTTTCTGTCAGAAGCTATAGCACAATGTGATCAGATAGGGCCTCCCAGGTTTACGTGACTGATGTCAGTTGAATGATGCACTTGAAAGATACTTTTGAACTGCTCCATCTGGGAACTGAACCAAACTCTCTGATCCCGAGTCACTGTTCTTACAGTAGCCTTTTCCTTTCCGAGTCTTCACACTCACTTCTCAAAGGTATAAAATCTGTCTCAGAAGACTTGGATGAGGTAGAATAATTCAGTATTTCCCAAGCTTGCCTGCTTACAGAAGTACCCACCAGCGCAATTCTCTAGATATTCTGACTCTTGCCTCAAGGTGATTCTTATCATTAGAAACTAAAACATGAAAGAACTCCTATAGAAGGGAAATGGAAAGACGGCCACTCTTGATTAGCTCGCCATGACTAGCTACTAAGCCAGAAAGGAAGAAACCTTAGAGGAAAGCAAGTGAGCTTCGTTGCCAGGTAGTTCTGAATACCATACCATATTATTTTCCTATGAGTCATCGCAAATCTGTCCCTGAAATGTCTTTCCAATGTCTAGCCAGGGACAAGGAAATGAAGTAGTTTTAAAAATAACATTATTTTCCCAGGAATTGACATGGCCAATTTGATAAACAGGCCACAGTCCATACTCGTAGAGAAGTTATGTCTACTTTTAGCCAAGCTGGCTTGTTACTGCTAGTTATAACGTTTTGGATGACCTGCTAGTCTGCGTTGTCAGTACCCAACGGGCCTCTCTTCTGTAACATCTCCATTACATCTTCTAGGCAAGCTTGCTAGTTATTCCTTCCCTCCTCCATGTCACAACCAGAAATAAGAATTGCAATCATGTTATGGTTTTTTCCAGTCCTGAGACTTGCACTCAGGGCCTGAGTTTTTGCTCAAGGATAGGCCTCTACCACTTATACTCCCAATTTTTATTGGAAATTTATTGAGATAAGAGTCTCACAAGCTTCCTGCCCAGGCTGGCTTCAAGCCGTGATCCTCTGATTTCAGCCTCCTGACTAGCTAGGATGACAGGCAAGAGCCACTGGCACCCAGCTGTAGTCCTCAGGATTTTGCCATTCTTATTGATTGAATAGCCAGTGTTAACTCTTAAAAAGCTGCATGTGGGGAGTGAGAACGTTCCCCAAAAGGGAATATTACCACACGGAGCATGGAGAAAATGGAGAGAAGATCTTTGCCTGAGATCACAACTCCAGATCACAACATCCAGGCACAACTCCAGATTTCAGTTCCCTTATCTGCCTAGAGCGGGTGGAGGACTGATCTCAGGGATCAATTCAAGCTGTACTGTCCTATACAGAAGCCTCTGACATTCAGAATTATATGTGTGCTTAGATAGAAGGGGATGCTGTAAAAATGAAAAGGGAAAACAGGTGGTGATGATAGTGGTTAACTTTTATTTTATCATAGGAAATTGAAAAATGATCATACTTTCTTGTATCTAATACCGGAGAATTCAGTGTCATAGCAATATGTAGGGCAGAGACCCCCATGATGTCTGCTTATCACTGGACTACTTGCAGAGAAATCGAATAGCAATTGCATTTATGCTTTCTTCTCCTTAAGTAATATTCCCTCTGAGATGGTTCCTGGCAAATGGTTCGGCTTCATTCCTGTCTTGCAAAGGAGCGAAGACTCGTGTTTGTGTTCCTGGTTCAGGAAGCTGAGATCTGGAAGATCGCAGTTGGAAGCCAGCCTTTGGAGAAGATTCTGAGAGACTGAAGACTGCGCCTCTAACTGACCAGCAAGAAGCTGGGTGGGAGGCATGGCTCAGAGCTAGAGCACTGGCCTCAAGAAAGAAAACCAAGCAAACTCAAGGCTCTGAGTTGGAAGCTCCAGTACCGTCAAAAAAATTTTAATCCAAAACAAGCCAAGCCAATCCAAAAGAAAATAAACAGAATTATCCCAGAAAGTCAAGTGATGAAGATTTTATTACAGGAAAGTCTTGTGTCTAACCTGGAAGAAGGGGAGCGTGGGAGCACTGCCCGCACGGAAGGCCAGTCACCCCAAACTCTCACGCTCATCTCAAAGAATTACTAAAGGAAGTGACTTCAAGTCACCACTAGAAACATTTCCATTTTTCCTCCTCATTCATTTTGCAAAGTAAATTCTGAATGGAAAAAAAAATGGGTGCTGCATTCCCTCCTAGTGAACTGCTGCGTTTCTCCAGCCGGAAGAGTAGGAGGAATGGCCTCAGCATCCTTCCAGCAGCTTCGAATTGTCTCTACGCGCACACTGTGTCCCAAGGCAGAGCCAGTGTTGATGTGCGGGGGTAGCCCAGTGTGAACTGCAGGAAGCATTTCCAGTGTAGCCATGGTAGAAGGTATGCCTTTGGTCTGTACCAGAAGAGAACACTGCATTTCCTAGTACTAATTAGGAGGATGGAAAGGTCCTTGGCTTACTGCAAAGGGCATTCACCCGAGACACGTCAAGCTGGTGTCAGTTTTCTCATTTATTCCCTTTTTAGGAAACCCACTTCAAGCCACTCTGTAAATCACCGGGTTCTCCTACACACACACTCAGAATAACAGTCCTGGGCACTGAAACAGTGTGGGACCCGGTACACCATTAACATGCTGGCCCCTTTGTTCAAAAGACATGAAGAACTTGGGGCCTGCGAGAGCACGACACCAAATCAAGAGCGAGAGCCTAACGGTGTGCCATCTGTGCCACCCGCTAGGAAGGTACCCCTGACCCTGCCAGTCATTTGCTACCTGGCTCTCAAATGTCGTCCCCTGTTCATCTCTGGGTCTCAGGTGGTTGAGCCATGGAAACTACAACTCCACTGGCTGCTCTCTACATGTAACCAATGGGAGGAAACTGGAGGAGCTCAACGTGGAGGAGGGAGGGGAAAGTCTATTTCCTTTTCCCTCTCTCGCCATTGTGCTTTAAGAGTATCCCCAGTGGTCACGGCTCCCCAGTGTCTCAGAGCACTGCTTCCAGACTGTGATCCCCTTTTTCCTGACCCCACGGGTGTCTGGGCAGTGCCGTAGATAGTTCTGCTCCTCTGCTCTGATACCTCCATGTTTCACATTGATTCTTCTACTCCTCCAGTGCTTCCCAAGGTGGCTAAAAATCATGAGGGTTCCTTATTTGGTATTTCAGCTATTCTAATCCTCTTGTAACTGCTTCCTTTCCTTAAATCTTTTCCGTGCTACATAGAAGTGAGGTGGAAAGTGCCTGTTTTGAAAGATGATTACAAGGAATAAATGGGTGTTAGGCAGCAGTTTTCAATCCCTTGTTGCTCTCAGTCTACCTGTGAGTCCTGAAATCAGTGCATTGGGTCAAAAATCAGCATTTTAGAATTCAAAGTAGTATAGAGTAGAGCAGAAGAGGTTGTGATGCACTTTGTATGTGAAAGATAAGTATGGTTTTATGATATGTGATAAGTATTAGTTTCTAGTAACTGGGATCTACAAAAGGAAAAGGAGGGGAAAGAAAAAAAGAGAAGAAAAGGGAAGAGAAGGGAAAGGAAAGGGAAAACAAAGAAAAATGGAAAGGCTTCTGGCATAAAACAGTTTGTAGCAACTGTTGTTTCTATCACGACTATTTCAAATAAACATAATCCAGTCAGACAGCCCAAACAGTTTACCATTCCAACCTACTTGAGCTCATTAGACTAGTTCCATGTAGCCAAGCCAGGATGTATTGAAATGGCCAAACCACTGCCTTATACTTGTTTGATTATACCTAGACAGGCCCATCCTGAGTCACCAGCCTTGGCTGAAAGAAAAATCTAGCCAGGTCCAACGAAACGAAATAGTTTTAAAAATAACATTTTATTTTCCTATGTGTCATCGCAAATCTGTCCCTGCAATGTCTTTCTCCTAGCACTGACTGCTTTAAAATAGGCAGGTCTCACCCTGAAAAATAAGGATGGGCAGGAAGCTGTAGAATAAAACAGCTCCCAGTCACCCTATCAGGGAGAATGCAACTTCAGGCATTTCTCTTTTTCAAAGGCATCAAAAGGCTCTAGGAGACGAATGTGCTTCCAGACGGCCACAAGATTAGTAGTGGACAAATATTATCAGCCTCTGGCACCTGCTGATAGAATGGAAGGACTCAAATATTACAGGACGCTTCTCTCTCTTGCCACTATATGTTGGTGACCACACTGAGAATACAGACTAGAAAAGAATCTGTAGGCCAAGCCTAGGAAAGCACACCCGTAATGTCATCACTCGGAAGGCTGAGGGACAAGGGTTGCAAATTTGAAGCCAATCTGAGCTACACAGAAAGACTCAGCCTCAAAACAACAATAAAAAGCAGAATAATTTTTGCTTGCTGCTTACTTCTTGTCTACTCATTAGGTTAGGAAACTCAAATCCATTCAGTTCCAGAGAGTTCTGGGGGTGAGAACCTGCAAAGACCTATGAGTAATACAGGCTTATCTGTCTGGTGGCCTTCACTGAGACTAGCAAGTAATCTCTCGGGGGTTAACAATAACCCTTCTAAGCTTTTGCATGGTTCTTTACCACAGTAGGCTCACTCACGCTGTGGCTGATTTTCAGTGTCTAGAATAAGACAAATGTTCAGTTCTTCTACTGTATTAACAGCATTTTCCAGTCAGGAACACAGAGAGAAAAAGGACAAAGACCACTAATATTTACCTATTGTGCCTGGCACTATACAGAGTACTTTTATACATATATATCCTTACTTAAGTAGGGCATTGGGGTTTCACACCTATAACCTATAACCTAGGGTTATAACCTATAACCCTAGCTACTCAGGAAGCTGAGTTCCGAGGATTGCAGTGCAAAGCCAGCCAGGGCAGGAAAGTCCATGAGACTCATCTCCAGTGAACCACCAGAAAATTGAAAGTGACGCTGTGACTCAAAGTAGTAGAAAGCTATCCTTAAGCAAAAGAACTGAGACAGGGCGCAGGCCCTGAGTTCAAGCCCCACAACCAAAAACAACAACAAAGAAGAGAGAGATGGGGAGAGAGAGAGAGAGAATATATTTGCTTAATCTTTCCAGCAGCCCTATGGCACAGTAACTATCATCATTCTCATTTGCCTGCAGGATAGAGAAAGAAAGGAAGCCAATCACTTGTTGGAATCCGCACATTCAATTAGTAGCTGATCTGAGAACAGGTCCAACCTACTTGAGCTAATGACAGGTCAGTTCTCTTCACTCCCAGCCTGAGAGATTGTTCTAGTTTCTAATTTTACCATTAACTAATTTATCTGGTCAGTGGAGCAAATCAACTCCTCTACAGTATTTTCCTCTCATCTGAAAAAAAAAAATTCTCCAGGTGTTTTCAAATTTGTTATGTATTTCTTCTATGTTTCTTTGAGATTCACCCATCTAATATGTTCTGATGCCCCCAAAATATTTCGAACAGAGTAGTTACTACTTTTCCAACAATCCATGGGAGGATATTTTTCCTACTGATCTATTCTCTAGCTAAAGAGGAAAAGGTGTTATGGTCTGGGGAATCGAGCAGCGACTTTTCTGAATCTTATTTCTTTAATCCCTTAAAGCACTGCTGAGTTAAGGGATGTGGCTACCCAACACTAAACTATGTTTTCAATTAAGAGAAGTGTAAGTCAGAGAGAAAGCCACCCTCCTGAAAGGACTATCCACCACCTGATGAGCTGGTTAAATGTCACGCAGCAGAAAGTAAATGTTTACTTCAAACCAGGTGCTTGGACTGTACAGGACTATATTAGGCAAGAGTAAGTGGTTTAATTGGTTCACCTTTCTTCAGTTGTTAGTATGTTCTTCATACGTGCCTGCCAGAGAAAATCTTTCATGTTTTCCTTCTGAGCAGCTGGCTCATAAAACATAAATTCAGAATATTAAGGGAGGGTCTTGCTTTAGTTTTCTACATTCCTTTCCTCTACCTTGTACTATAAGTAGAGGAACAAATTTAATGCATACTGCTCTAGCTGGGTAGTTTATCAAAATGAATGTATCCAAGTATATATATATATATATATATATATATATATATATATATATATATATTCCTCAATTCATGTAGTTCCCTCTCCTTCTCAACAGTACTGGAATTTGAACTCAGGGCCTTACACTTCCTAGACAGGTGCTCCAATGAGGAACCATCCCTCCAGTCCTTTTTTGACACAGGATGTTTTTGAAACAGGATTTGCTTCCTGCCTGGCTATGTAGCTGGACCTGAACGCTTCTATTTCATGCGTCCTGCTATAACTAGGATGGCCAGACGTACCGCCAATCTGAGCTTCTCATATGGATTCTCATAGACTTTTCTATCCTGCTTGGTGTCTTTCTCCATTTCTGATGTAGGAAATATAAGTTACTTAACTCTGAAATTCATTTTAGAGCTGATGACTCCAGGATTTTGTCTTGAAGGCAGTATGGGGAAGCCAGAGGCATTTTTAAAAATTATAATAGATAAGAACTTGTATTATTTTATGTACTTAAGTGCCACACACATACGTACAGGGTGCTCATTCAAAAAATTCATAATGTGGTTCTCTGGGAATTTTTGACATCTATTCTTTAGTTAAATATTCCCTAGGTTGTCCACATATACCTTCAGCAATATGCATCTTGACAAAAGTGTGATAGCATAATAAGTTTTGGCAACCCTGAATACCCCTCCACTTTCCTTGAGAGTGTTAGAACAAGCAGACTTAGTGCCAAAAAAATTTCCTACAATAGAATATTGCATGTACTCTCTACTCAGCATTACTTTTTGAAAGCGTTTTGATCCCATCCACCCAACCTCTGCTTTTGTTCTGGGAATGGTTACTTCTTATCATTATAAGTCACCTTTCCTTGGAATATATGTGGGAAATAGTCTCTAAATACAGCGTCCTTATGAAGTCTCAGTTGTAGACTGCTGACCATGTACCAGGAACTGTTGGATTGTAGGTGTTTGTGAAGGTTAAGTATTTATTTGTGTGCATGAACAAGGACTGAAATTACTGCTTTAAACAAGATCGATGATTCCTATCTTGCTTAAAAAGCCAAAATGATATTGAAATTAGAGCATCAGTCTGTAACCAAATCATCCAGAGGCTCTGCTACAGTAGTGCGACACTCCACCTTATGGCATGCAGTTCTGTGTGGGACTGAAAGCAGCCTCTCACCTCTAATCCAAGTCCCTTCTCTTCTCAGAGAAGACAAAGCAGATGTCCATGAACAGAGAGAAAACCAAGAGAGGGACAACAGTCTTCTGTTAAGGTCTCCTCTGTATTTGGTCCAGACATCACTGCCATTGACATGCTGACATGCTGACCTGTAGTTTGCAAGGGAGTCTCCAAAATACAGTCTCTTCCTGGGACCATCCATTCACTTCGACTTAGATGGGGGTGGGGGGCAACTATTTCAGGGGAAGAAAGAAATAATAAAATATAAGCAATTAATTTTTCAACTGTGGTTTTATCTCATTAAATCCTGCAGTCTACCCCCCCATGAAATGGGTATTTCTGTCTCTAATTTAATAATTAGAAAACTAAGAGAGGATAAAACTGATGCTAATAGTCATTAGAGGTTTATCTTTGATAATCAGGTGACTTAATTCAATAGCCTGTGTTCTTAACTAATAGACACATTTGTGGTGATTTTTCACAACAAACTTCAAATTATTTACACCATTCCCAAACCTGTTTGTTTCTAATTTCAAGGAAGATTCATTTTCCAAGTCCACATGGCAGAAACATGATGATCCAGTCTGGCTATGTTTTTTGTTTTTTTAATGAAAATGGTATTTCTCAACCTTTTTTAGGGATTCCTTATGCCTGAGGTGTAGCCAACAGGACATGACAGGCTCTGGTATATACCATCTCCGGGCCTGGTCTGCACAATCTCGCACCGTGTTCCTTATGGCCTTCCCCCCCTCCCCCCCCCCCCAGCCAGCTGAACCCAGTAGAATTGGAAGGCTAGGTATTCCAAATACGGATGATGAATCCTTGTTAAGCCAGAATCCCTGAGAATACTTTTTTCTTTTGAGAAAACTACTCCTACATTTGGATCTCCTTCATAGCCCTGTTATGACAGCAAAAAAAAAAAAATAAAATGGATGGTGTTTAAGTCTAATGTTTTTGGATTTATTTAGTTTAGCAGCTAGCCTACTCTAAATAGCACCTTCCATTAGCACAATGTCATGGATGAAAAGTTGACAGTGTAAGTTAAAATCATGTACTTGACTTTTTTTTTTTGTGCGATCACTTGGGGCAATTTACTTTATCTCTGTGTCTCAGTTTTCTCAACTTTCAAATAATATTTAAGGGCTGGGAATATGGCCTAGTGGCAAGAGTGCTTGCCTCCTACACATGAAGCTCTCGGTTCAATTCCCCAGCACCACATATATGGAAAACGGCCAGAAGTGGCGCTGTGGCTCAGGTGGCAGAGTGCTAGCCTTGAGCAAGAAGAAGCCAGGGACAGTGCTCAGGCCCTGAGTCCAAGGCCCAGGACTGGCAAAAAAAAAAAAAAATAATAAAATAAAATAATAATAATAATAATAATAATAATATTTAACGATAGACTTATTGCAAAAAGTAAATTAATCTCTCTAAAAAGTCCTACTTTTGTAACCTATTCTTTTCGACTGGTCATTTTGTGCTTGTTCTGGTTGCTCTGCTCCTCTCTCTCTCTCTATATATATATATATGTATATATATATATATATTTAAACTATATATATATAGTATAAGAAAAATATTTTAAAAGAAGTATAGTATGTCTTGGGTTTTCATATTCACACTATAGAACTTTCTAATTTTTACTTGCTTCTTAAAAAAAACTTTCTGCAAAATAAGTGAATATCAGTTTGGGAACCAGTTGACTTAAAAAACAGTGATAACCTGTGTCACAAGGCGCTGGTGGTTCACGCCTGTAATCCTAGCTACTCAGGAGGCTGAGACCTGAGGATACAGGTTTGAAGGTGAGAAAGTACTTGTGATTCTTATCTCCAATTGCCTACTAAAAATGCTATAGAGGTGGAGGTGTGGCTCAAACGCTCAGGGACAGCACCCAGGCCCTGAGTTCAAGCCCTAGCACCAATAAAATAAAATAACCTGTGGCATCAGTTACTACCAGTGCAACATCTCTGAGGCTTAGAATCCACATCAACAATTTCAGAATACAGCCATCCTTCTTTAGGAATATTAGATTAAATAACTTCTAATCTCTTAACATACTGCTAATTTCCCAAAAGTTGGAACACCGTGGTAGTCAGCTTTCCATCGCTATGACAAAGTACCAGAATCAACCAACTTACAAGGAGAGTTTATTTTTGTTCAGAAGTTCAGAGGTTTCACTCATGGTCACTTGGGTTTCTTGCCTTTGGGCCTGACATGGCACAACGTGCCATGGTGAGACCCCCACAGTAGAGGGAACTTCTTGTCTTCTAGCAGCCAGGAAGCAAAGACAGGGAGAAAATGAACCAGGATCTCAATGCCCCTTTCAAGGGGACTCCCCTGTGACCGGAGTTCCTCCACTTAGTTCTCCTCTCCTCAAGATTCCAGCACCTCAGCACCCCAGGCTAATGACCGGGCCTTCAATGCACAAGCTGTTGAAGGAGACAGAAATAAATTTAGAGGAAGCACTTGAAGTCATTTTTGCTGCTCACCATTTTCCTTTCTTTCTGTTAAGTGTTGGAACTGAGTACTGGTAACTGGTCCTTTAGGATCTCTAGAAACAGAATTGTTATGTTCTAGAAATGGATTGCAGTGCCACAAAGAAGCTCAGTCTATCTGTAAGTCCACAGATTTAAAGTGGCCTAATGAGGGGGAAAAATGGTCCATTGCTAAAAGACACTGGGTAAATATTGGTTATGTTACTGCCAAACCAGACAAACGATGGTCACAGAGTTCATTCATCCTGACTCACAGAAGAGGCCTAATGTTGTGGAGAAATAGAATGATCCTAAGTGAGCTAATATTTCTAGCATGATGTGCCTTTGAATGTTTCCACTCAGGTAGGACTCAATATAAACTCTCTAAGGCCAGATTTTCCTTGAGAAGACACCTAGGCAAATACAGTTAAAACACCACTTTACCTGCTGAGATTTTTGCCTATTACAGAACTAAATATTCTGGGTTTCTTATGCTAGTCATATCATAGAAGGGATGCAGCAGTTATAAATTGCAGTAATTACATACATCTTGGCTTAAGCTGTTGTGGCATAAAAATATGCTAAGCATATTACTTCTTAGAGTACTTTTAATATAGTGGCAAAATCTTGGAAAAGAGTCACTAAAATTGTGTTAAAAGCTAAGTGTGTGTTAAAAAGTTAAGTGTGTGTGTGAGAGAGAGAAAGAGAGAGAGAGAGAGCTCAATGCAGTATCTTCATGCAGTTAGTGAATTTTGAATCAACTCAGTAATAACCAACCAACATCACATTGAAGGCTTGAGGAGTACTGGAGTATAGGATTGATTAGTTGCTTGGTCCTCCCATTGGGAATCTATATAGACTAGTAATTTAAAAAGGAAGATTTGAGGTGTTTTGGGTATGTGTGTGTGTGCGTGCACGCATGCACGCATGCATGCACTTTGTTTTGTTTTAACGTTACCTTTGTAAGGTAAATCACAAAAGCTCAACTGAATGCTATGTCTCAGTTAATCTTCTGCTTTATTAGATGTCACTCTGAATTCCCTATGTTATTTAAACTTGATGGTGAAAAATCATTCTAATTTTAGACACTGTTAGCTACTTTTCTGCTTTATTTAAAAAAAACTCTTGGGTTAAATTTAATTCTCAATAGCTGAAAATTTTGGAGATTTGTTTTGTTTGTGTGATGCATGTTTGGAACAAAACATATTTTAAGAATATAATAAGAGCTGTGGATAATTTCACAAATGAAGGGCAGAGAGAGAGAGAGAGAGAGAGAGAGAGAGAGAGAGAAACAGAGTGATTTCACATACAATTTCTAGACCTTTAAAGCCTACCTGTGAACCCTCGATAACAGATCCAAGGTTAAGAGTCCTTGGCATAAAGGTTTGGGTTGTTCTTTTTACATTAACATCCTAAAAGTATGTATGTTCTGTTTATAACATTATATATATATGTATATGTATACATACATATATACATGTATATATACATATATACATATATATGTATATATGTGTATATATATATATGAGACAAGATTTGGCAAAGCCTTACGAAGTTCTTCCCAGTATTTGGGGTTGATTTTAAGCCTCATGCATGCCAAGCAAATGCTTAACCATTGACCAATATGCCCAACCCCTAGATGGGCACTTTCTTTTTGTTCTTCTTCTTTATTGTCAAAGTGCTATACAGAGGGGTTACAGAGATGGGCACTTTCTAAAGACCTCTTCTTAATAACCCTTGAACTTAGCATGTGGACACAAGTTTCAGAAATCTTCTTTAACTTCACAAAAGCAAGTGTACATCGTTTTAAAACAACCACAAAATGCAGCCAAAAAATGTGTGCTTTTGCTTTCCAAAGAGACTTGAGAGACTGTTGGAAAGGATGGTGGTGTTCCCAGGACAGGAAGAGTTACTACTCATGCTAGTTAAGCTCGGATTGCCCCTGTCTGTTCGTGGAAGGACTCACCTGACCTGGTCACATGCCCAGGACACTTATGAAAGTACATCTCTCACACCTGTGGAACCCACAGAAAACACAAAGAAAGTGTTCATGGTTTCAAATAGACACTGTGAATTTTTCAAAGAGTACACACCACTGCCCTATCTATAGAGGGAAGATTGCTTGTTTGACTGGGTTAGGAATTTTACTAAGAGTTATTTTCATTTTTGGAAAATTATATCAGGCATGATGCTGCTGTTTATGCTGCTTATGTGGTCACCAAGAGAAAAAAAAATCTGTGTCAAGGTACACCTGTACCTATCAAATTCATAGGTATAACTATCACCACGTTTAATTTGCAAACATAATCGTTTAGAACTTTTTTCTATTGCTTATTATATAATACAATTTATGAATTACAGTTTATTAAATAGATCATTTTCATTGATAAAAATGTTCTCAGAAAGGTTTCAGTCTCCCAATTCCTTTCACTACTTGATAAAGAAAATTGACAATTTTAAAGAAAATACACAAAGTCTAGATTTTTACGCTTATTCATAGCCATGTTGTTAAAAGGACAAGTGAATTATGAATTTTATAATGCTGAACTCCAGGGAGAAGTTTGAGTATTGACTGGCAAAACAAAATAGTGGAAATTTATTTATTTTATTTCCCATACAATTTCCTATGAGACATCCCTAAAGAATGAGAAATTATTTATGAGCAGAAGATGGAACATTTAAATTCATATTCTGGCTTTTTCCTTCATTCCCTAAACCCTCCATAACATAAGTTGGAATATAATGAAATTTTGTACAAATGACATGTGGCAACCTAATTTAGTCCAAGCGAGAGAGCCTGGTAATACTTTAACTTCAGTGTTCTTGCATTTTATTCCTTCATTACTTTTTGTCCATTCAAAGCTTTCTTTAGCTATGTACCATCTTGGAGCAACGATGAGCCAACTCCCCAAAGCCAAAAACAGTGTTTCAATATTTTCCTTCAATTAATTGCTGCTTCCTGGTGGGTACCCAATGTACTGAAAATTCTCATTGAAGATTCTCAAAGCCTGGCACATTAAGTCTGAGTTTGTCCAGGCCTCTGCTGGCATGCCCTTTGGGTACTCTACCTGATTCTCACATCCTGAACTGTATCTATAAAGTAAATATGTACCCTTATTTTCAATCAGTTATCATATCCCATTAACTTTGTATTCCAGCAAACTACTTTAAACCTCTCCTCTATGTTCTTTGTCTTTCAAAGGGAACAACAATAAAAAAAGTGACTTGATATTTCTTGAGCATTCACAATGTACTGGAGTTCGTCAAGTGCTTTATTTAATTCTCTTATGAGATAATCTGTAGTATTCTTCCCCACTACACAGAGAGAAGTGGATAGTGCTTTGGTTTGAATGTATCCCCTCCAAAATTCACATGGAGATTTGTCTATCTTAGTATTAAGAGGTGGGACCTTTTGGAGAAGAATTATTAATTTATAAAACACCTAGAAAGAATGGTTTATGAGAGAGAGAGAGTGCTGGTTCAGGGACTTGAATTCAGGGTATGGATGTATGTATCCTTGAGTTAATTTGCCCAAGGCTGGTGCTCTGCTGTTCGAGACACACTCCATTTCTTACTTTTTTTGTGGTTAATTGGAGATAGTAATCTTATGGACTTTCCCAACCTGGAAGGCTTACAATCAGGATCCTCAGCTCTCAGCCTCCTGAATAGCTGGGATTACAGAGATGAGCCACTGGCACCGGCTAGCCTAGGTCTTCTCTCCATCTCCTGCCTCCCATCAGGCAGCAGGTAGCACTCACCAGACTCACCGAATCTGCTGATGCCTTAATCATGTACTTTGTAGTTTCCAGAATGATGATAAATGAATTCCTAATTTAAAAAAATAATGCACTTAATCTGTGTTGTTATTATAGCAGCACACATGAACTAAGACAGTCACTCAGAGAAGTGTTCAGTCGTTATCATTTTGAGGGATAATGTTTTCAACCCTTCTTATCAAGGTTGCACTATTTGATTCCAAAGCCCACTTTCCATCACATGTTCGTGTTCTTTGAGGGGGTTCTAAGTCACCTTTCTATGAATCTGCCTGGATTCTCAGACTTAAAAATCACTGTTGACAATTATGCGGAATAGTTACCCAGTGCAGCTGCCGTTCAGATTACACATTACTTCCCTACTCAGAAGTCTTCAGAAATCTACTTTGAAAAATCAAGTCCAAAGTCCTTCATCTGATATCAAACACTCACCATTTTCAGATCCTCTTCAGGCCCTCCTTTTACGCCTGTTTACCTACGCACCCTTGAATTCTTATTTAGTTATTTACCAGACAGATGGATGTTTTTATCTATCTGTGCACGGGTTGCCATTCCCCCTAAGGCCGGGATGACCGAGAACTCATTTAAACTAACACCAGTCTCCTCCATCATGCCTTCCTGCCACTTGGTGGCATTGTGACTTAGTATCCATGTTTTCTTGAAAAATTCTTGTCACCAAAGATCGTAAGGCCTCACCAATTATTGACTAAGGGATTCTATTCAGCTTGCATATGGAGCCTTCCATTTTGATTCAGGTATATGCCGCTCTTGTTTACATATCCACTGTGTTTTAGATCTAAAACACAGCTCGATTACAGCTCTTCTTGATTCTGTACACGTCCATCTCTCCTGGAGTGTGAACTCAGGCAGAAGTCAGCCCTTCATCATCATATCTTATCAGAAGCAAAAGGACCCAGCTTGTTTGGGAAATAAGCTCCAGAGAAATTCTGGTTTTCCATATCTTTGCTCTTGGCTTTGCAAAACAAAATAATAATAATAATAATAACAGCCACTGAAGAATTAATACTCCACCTTATCCTAATGAAATAGTACAATAGATTTAATCCACCTTTATGTTATTATAAGGCAACAACAATATCTTGAAACTCAAGGTTGGAAAGTGAAGAGTATAGAATGTGCATTTGCTGTTGCTGTAGGGGGCAGAGAGGACAGATTTAAGGAAGATGAATAAAATAAAATGGGAATTTGGCCACAATACAAGGTTAATGTTTCCTCACCTCCCAGAGAGTACTGAGGCGTCGTTCATCATCACAGATGTTAGGTTTGGAGCTGATGTCTCATCCAAATGACAGTGCCTTTCACAGAAGGCCATTCCCCAGGGCTGCCCTCGTAAGCCAGCCTGTCCTGTGTCCGTGAGATATTTGCCCCGGTGTCTCTATCCAAGTGGTGACATCAGCTCAGCAACAGTCCTTCATTAATGCAAACAAGGACTTGGTGGCACTGAATCTTGGAGCTGAAGACTTGGAGCCGGAGCCGGCTTTTCCGTTGTACTGATTGTTGCTTTCAGTGAGATGTTTACTTCTTTGCTTTTCTCTCTGCCAAGTACAAATCAGTGTATTTCCAACATCCCAGAGTCTTAACTATACATTGCCAGGTTCCACAGCTTCTCTTCAATTAATGTGCAGAAGAGCTTTACAACTGAAGAGAGAGAGGGAAAAAAAAAACCCTAAGGAGGAGATGGCCTTAATCCACATCCCTAAACCCTCCACGAGTGTTCTAAAGATCACCAGAGAGCCAAGCCCGGTAGACAATCCAGGTAAATAAATAGTCCGTGACGAACTGGACTTGGCCCCAAGTATAGAATATAGTTTCTTGTTCCAGCGAGCAGAGAAAGATCACATAAGCTGTATTTAGGGAGCTGTCTTTGCTTCTCTGTTTGAAACTGAGGATGTATGACAAAGGAGCAACTTGTTTCATAGACTCTGAATTTGGCTGTCTGCATTTTATTACTTCAACTTAAATAAGAAGCATGGCAACCAAAGGTTCAGGATGGTTTTAGCTTAAATTGAGCCCGCCGTATATTTCTTTATTGTGGCTACAGCAACAAAGCTCCTAGATCTTCTAAGCACCCTTCTAAGGAGGAGAGTAATTTCCCGCCTTTCACTCCACCCCCAAACTTGAGGAGGCAAGAAAACAACGAGACATGATTCAGGAAAACCCCCTTGCTCTTCCTCTCCCCTTTCTTCCACAATGTTTTCTAGTATGTCTACTAAAGCAAATATGTTTCGAAATAATATGGTTGCGAGAATGGCATGGTAAGATTATAGTCTTTCCCCTCCATCCCTGAGGCCCTGTTAAGCAGAGTAGAACTAGTGAACCTCCCTCCCTGGAGCTCAGCAGCTAAATGAGGCATTTTCTACCACTTGGTGGCACTGTGCACATGTGTGCTGGGGGTGGAAGGGTTAAAGACAAGTGTCCCTCCAGGCTACTCCAGCTGTTCAGGACTGGAAGAGCTTCCCAGTGCATCAGCCCGGCTTTAGGAAGCAAAGCCTTCTCTCCGGATGGCAGTAAAGTTTTAATTAGTGGGCAATGTGCATTCCTACATAACGGAGCGCACACATGGCAGGAAGTTAAAAGAGGACACTCTTCCAGTCCCAGCTTCACTGCCAACCAGCTGTGTGACTCTGGGTAAAGTGTCTTGTTTTCTGGGCCACAGTTCTTGACTAGATGAAGACAGAGAGTGACCCCTGGTCTACCCATCTCATGAGTTTGGGTGGAAGCTCAGTGAAAAAATGAGATCTTCTATGGGCTTCAGGAATTCAAACGATGGGCAAATGCAAATCAGAGTACTTGCTGGGTTCTGGTTTTCACATGTACTGGAAGTCCATAGCTACTCTTTATCCCTTTCCAATCCTTTCTCCACCCTGTGGTTGAAATAGGTTTGCTCCCTGTACATCAGCTCCCATTAATCCCCCTATTAAAAAAAAATCCTAAATCCTTACTTCCACACAACATTATTGCAATGCCTTTAGTGGCTGACAATGCCCTTCATTTCTGGCCAGTGCTGCCATCTTTCCTTCTGATATATAGATAGGTAGATACACACACACACACACACACACACACACACACACACACACACACACGGTGCATGAAATGCCAAAGCTTCTTTATTGCTGTTCAGAACCAGGCCATCTGGTTCTTTCCCTTTGAAACCATCTTCCCCCTTCCGCTCAGGCAAACTCCTACTCATCCTCCAGATTTCAGCACTGAGTCATTCAGTGACGAGCTTTTCATAGTTTCCTGTTTGCAGCCCCTTCCTTGGTTGTGCTCCCACAAACCTCTGAACTACCCCTAGATTGTGTTTTATCTGATTGGTTCTCTTCCTGTAAAGTACAGCACAGTATTGGATAGCACAGTGTTGTAACTCGTCAGTCAGTAGAGTTTGCAGTTTATTGAAGATCCTCAAGAACTACTGCTTCATTGTTGCATGGTGTATTTTGTAGAGCTTCTACAGGTGGCCATTGGTCCTTGATGTACCATGAACGTATGGTATTGTATGTATGTATTGTACTGAATGTATGGAATTTATTCAATGCAGCAGCCATTACTGATCTCTCTGCTTCTCTTGCCACACACTGTTCTTGTACAACTTTATTTCCACATGCATTTGCCCTTTCTTACCGGGACCCCACATCAAACTAGAGCTTTTATCTTAATTTGATTATGTCTGCAAAAACCCAATTTCCAAATTAGGTTACATTAACAACTACTGGAAGTTGGTTCAACATCGCTTTTATTTTTTTAAGGGATGGGGGGGATCACAATTTAGTTTGTAATGTAAAGTAAGTTATCTAAACAAACTATTAAGGTGTATTAATTATTAATTAATTTTAGAATAAAACAAATTTTCATTTGCGCTGAGTCATTGGTATGACTCAGTTATGGACAGAAAAGTCTTTCCGTTTTACAAGTAATGCTTATCATGTATATGTGTGCACATATGCATATATACATACATATGCACACAAATTATTTTATATTGTGCAGCACCTCCAAATAATAACTACATTCTAAGTAGGAAATAGTATTTCATTCATTTAAAGCATTTAAGTCATCTGCCTCTGCCTGTTTCCGACCATGTTTTTAGATGATTAGGAATGATTTCTTTGCCATATGTCAAAATAGTAAATTATAATACCCTATTACTGGATAAACTCTTTCTGTTATTTAAAATTTAAGAACTCTGAGGCTGGTAGTGGTTTGAGTTGTCTGTGAAAGGTAGCTTTTAACAATATTATTGATCCTGAATTTCATATCAAGGAGATCTTTGTTTAGATATTCTTCACTTCTGCCTCAGGCCTGTTACCTGTGCTGAGCAGCAGGTAATCATCCTTCCAGAGGATTCCTGTATACACTGGGTCATTCTCCCTATGCCTTAGATTGTAAGGAGCAGAGCAAAGTTATATTTTAAAGAAGCAAATCATCTCCTAAATTATTTCCTCAATCGAATCATTTAGCAGGGCTGAATTCAAGTAGGAAGTATGGCAGGAATCTCAGGAAAACCTGTTTTTATTGCTGAAGTCTGGGTAAAAGAGATTAAGATAGAAATTTTCCCTTGCTTTAATTAAAAACCTTTGAAAGTGGTGCACTTGGTAAACTATTAGATAAATGATCCCATTCCCTAATGTTCGTTGTAATTAGTGGTGATACTGGAGTCAGCATTTGGCTCTAGGAACTATCCTGTAAAATAGGATTTGCCTAGTTTCAGTCTTGGAGCTGTTAAAGCAATCCTTGCAAGGAGGCAGGGAGGAATGTTTGAGACTGATAGGACCAAGAATCGGAAAACAAACTTTACTGAAACAGATATTTCAGTTTCTTCAAATCCGATTTCAGACCAAAGGGATTTATAGGTTAGCAACTGACCATTCCCGTGGGTTCTCTTCCTCAGAATTATAGATTTATTTAACCAAATACTACCCTTATCTTTTCCCTACTTGCCCAACATATTTGTGGCTGAATAGCCCTTGGGTATTAGAAATGGAAAAGACATCAAGAGTGGAAAAAAGTTGAGGGAGAATGGGCTTTATGTCCCTACATTGCCTTAAGGCAGTTTATAGATTGCATTCCTATTCGTAAAGTCTAAATTGGATCCCTCTAATAATACTTAATATTCTTGGTGTACATGTATGGCCCAACCTACCACCATGTGGCAATGGAGAGAGTTGCTACAAGCATATAGAACAAAGAAGAAGGATGCTGAGCAAATTAATTAACAGAATTCTATACAGGGTACTATTGATGACTTAATTTCTAGACACATTTATTACCAAAACTTCTTGCTTTGATAAGTTGTTGGGATCTACATGTATTCTTCCTGGGCATGGTTTCCAGCGATGAAATATTCATACCTTGAAGAAAACATGCTTATGAAAAGTTGCTATGTCCTCATTTTCCAAGGAATAAATACAGCGATCCTTAAGCATCTGGAAATTGGGGCTACATGGAAGTTGACTGTGTTTTTATCTGTTCACGTTCTCTTTCTCCTCACTTGCCGTCCATAAACCTAAGGGCAGAACGCGGTATTTGAAAACTCTCTGGGGTGATTACAATGTCCATAAGGACTAATGCCCAGTAAACTCTCTAGGCTAATGAAAAGAACAGTGTTTCCAAAAAGAATCTTCAGTTCTACTGTGCCTCCTGAGGTCAGTTTCCTTGTTGTTTGTGAAAAAGCCTGCGGCTGATTAAATTTTTTCAGTTCGTCTAAGGCTAGGTTCACTAAAGTGTGAAAAACAAGTTGAATCTTCAAGAGAAAGGCATGGAAGTAAGTCACAGTGTGCATATCTTTTGCCTAGTGCTTCTGTCTTTATCCCTGTTGGGGTCTCCTGTCCATCAGTACTAGAGGGTGGGAAATGTCCACAGAGAACATAAAGTGTAGCCATGTGCTAGGAACCCACCTACAATCATAAAGACTTCCTCCCTTGTGCATTCTTTTTTTTTTTTTTTTTGGCCAGTCCTGGGGCTTGGACTCAGGGCCTGAGCACTGTCCCTGGCTTCTTTTTGCTCAAGGCTACCACTCTGCCACTTAAGCCACAGCGCCACTTCTGGCCCTTTTCTATATATGTGGTGCTGGGGAAATCGAACCAAGGGCTTCATGTATAGGAGGCAAGCACTCTTGCCACTAGGCCATATTCCCGGCCCCCCTGTGCATTCTTACTGAGCTTAGTATGAAGCACGGTTTGTGGACTCTGAACCTTTTTCTGTAGCTGTTCTACTAAAAAGGCTTCTGGGCTTGGAACCAAATCCACAGAGAAACAAGGATTAAAAAGAATCCTGAAAGAGAAACTAAAAAGGCAGGAGGAGGTTCAAGGCCAGCTTGAGATACCTGTCTCAGAAGGAAAAAAAAAAAAGTGTTTGTTTCACATGTATGTTTGTGTAGATCTGGGTTTAGAGTTTTTGTTTAGTTTTACAATAATCAGTTGCTAGTGAATGTATGGCTCAAGTAGTAGTCAGTCTTGAGTGAAAAGGCCAAGCAAAGTCCTGAGGCCCTGAATCCCAGCCCTGCTACTGGAACATAAGTAGCCAGTTACTTATTGGACAAGAAATAATATGAAAATTTAATTATATTTTTGCCTAATTATTTAGATATTTTAAAGTGATTGGTCTGCAGAGATTCTCTCCATGTCCTATTAAGTTAAGGATTGATCCGTGTGCGTGCGCGCGTGCACGTGTGTGTGTGTGTGTGTGTGTGTGACTCTTGGGGCTTAAACTCAGGGCCTGGGCACTATCACTAAGCTTTTGTGCTCAAAGTTAGCACTCTACCATGTGAGCCACAGCTGGGTAATTAGAGATAAATGTTTCTTGGGCTTTCCTCAGATTTCAGCCTCCAGAGTAGTCATGATTACAAGCATGACTTCCCAGAGCCCCACTGAACCCTCTTTTTTCTTTTTTTAGAAGAAATAAAGAAGTGGAGGGCTCATTGTAGGTGGGTAGCGTGAGCCTCTTCTACCTGGAGGAAGGTTTGCTGCTCTCCACTGAAGGCCTTCTAAAGCTAAGTTCTTTCTCCACTGCATACAGCCTCTTTTCCCCTTGCTCCTTTCTTTCTTCCTTCACTGTCTTCCTGCTTCCTTCGTACCATCACATCTGGCCTCAAACCAACCATTTAAAAGGAATGATCTTGACATATGTAACCCATTCTTTTCACAAATGCAAAGATGGAATGGTAGGGCCCTAGCAAAAGGCAGAAAAACACAAAGCAATCGATTTACTTTGGCCCCCACTTAAGTGGAGCTGTAATTTTTAAACAATAATAAATATTTATATTTGTTTCTTCTCTTTTGCTTCCTATTTCCTAAGTCCCATCCAAATTGTCTGACTAACGGATGTGTGGAAGGGCTCTTGGTAATAAATAACCATGCTTGTTTGTGAATGGATGGAAGGACCCATCAGAGATAATGTAGTGTTTACTGCTTTGCTATTAGCACAATGGGCTGTCTTTATGGAGTGTAATATTCAAATATATGCACCAGTGCACTTTCACATAGAGAATTTGCTTCCTATTTTCACTTAGAACTATCTTTTACTTTAATTAACAGGAATGTGGTTGAGTCATCCATCTTTATAGCTAAAGCAGTTTTACAGGCTTGTAATCCTGTCAGATTCTAGAGTATTTAAGTGAAAAATGAAAAGACAAATCTAGAGAAGAAATAGGTCTTCTTTCTTATCCTTTCTTCCCGTCTTCCTTCCTTCTCTCTTTCCCTCACTCCTTTCTTCCTTCCTGCCTCTCTCCCTTCCCCTTCCCTCCTTCCTTTCTCTTCCTCTCCCTCTCTTCCTCCTGGCCCTGTCCCTTTCCCTTCCCCTTTCTCTCTCTCTCCTTCCCTACAAAGACTCACTGTACAAACTAGGAACTTCTATTGATCACATGTGATTTCACTAGCTGACTCCATCTCAGAACATCTGTCAAAGTGAGACTCATTTGAATTCTAACACCACCACCCTAGGGGGCTCTGGAGTGTGAGCCTTTTATATAGTGGTAAGAGAACTATCTCTGGGTTACCATGAGTGGTGAGATGGTTTAACAACCAGCTCTTTGTTTGGAGGGGAGAGGTAGAAAGAATGGAGGTACAGAAAGAATGGGAGTATTGGAAAAAAGGAACCGAATCTAATATTTGCCAAATTCTGTGGTATGAATAGTCTCATGGTCAACCTCAAGGTTATTAATTTCACTAGGGCCACACAAAAAATTACAAGGTAGGGAGCTAGAAATCTGGCTTAGCGGTAGAGTGCTCACCTAGCTTGCACAAAGCCCTGGATTTGATTCTTCAGCATCACATAAACAGAAAGAGCCAGAAGTGGTGCTGTGGCTCAAGTGGTAGAGTGCTAGCCTTGAGCAAAAAGAAGCCAGGGACAGTGCTCAGGCCCTGAGTTCAAGCCCCATGACAGCAAGAAAAAAAATAGAATTATGAGGTAGGAAACAGTAACTGGAGTTCATGTGGCTCAACAGACATGCACTTGGGAGATGATCTAAAATGTTATTTGTGCTGTTCAAATAACTGTTAGTTTGGATACTTTAATGTGATTTCTTACAATATTTTTACTTTCCCTAAAAAGATAATGATAGCCATAACATAACTAAATTATGTTATCAATTTTTGTTTGATCATGTGTTTCATCATTAATGTTTTATATAAAACTAAATTTTTGAAATGACTGAATTTACATTATTATATGATCTCCTATTGGTTTGAAAATGAGATGTTTATTTTGCTAATATGTCTTTTTGATTAAGAAACCAAGACATCAAGTTATTAAAAGTTTTTCTCAGGGTAATATAATAGTAGACTCAAAATTACCAAATTAGATAATGCTAATTCCTTTTTCTTATGATATCTCACTAAAACTGTACTTACAATCTTTAAGTAGAAAAATCATTAAGAGTTTAAAAAATATACTCATGTAGGATTCTTTCTAATTTTTGTAGTAGAGATGTTGGAATTATCCTGCTTGTAATTTGTTATTATTTTATTTTTATTATTCTATAATAATTGCACATAGTATTCATGGGTATAAAAAGTGATTACAGAATGCATTTATCAAATTAAGCCAACTGCCATTTCTATCTCTTTATCATTGCTTTGTGATTGCAGCCATGTCATCTTTATTGTGAACTGCAGTTACTCTACTGTGATGTGCAGTACCAGAACTTGCTCCTTTTCTCCGTGTACCTCTTATCCAGCCTCTCCTCTCTCCTGCCAATCCTCACCAACACCCACCTCTAGTAATAACTCTTCTACATTTCCATCAGCCATTTTTAGCTTCTACAATTCCATGCAGTCTCTTTGTTATTTATTTGTTTCATTTAACGTAATGTTCTCTAGCTCTATCCATTTTACTGCAAATGATAGGATGTAATTCCTTTTTAAAACTGAGTAATATTCCATGGTGTTTATTTAACCATCTTCATCCATTGATCTTGGCTTTTGTAAACAGTGCTGTAGTAAATTCAAAGACATGCTGTTATCTCTTTGACATGCAAATTTCATTCACTATGGATACATAGTATGATCTCCCATTGTGGTTTTGATTGTCATTTTCCTGATACTGAGTATTTTTCATGTATTTGCAGACCAGTTGGTATTTTTTTGAGAAATGTCTATTTAGATTGTTTGCTCATTTTGATTGCATATTTGGTTTTTATTATTACTGTTGTTGAAATTCTTTGAGTTTGTCGTATAGCTGGAACATTAGTGCTTTGTCAGATGAATTAGTTGGCAAATATTTTCTCCCATTCTATGGTTTGTCTCTCCACTGTGGCCATTATTTCATTAACAGTACCAAAGTTTATTAGTTTGATATAATCCCATTTGTCTACTTTTGCTTTTTTATCTGAACTTTTGAAATTTTATTTTAAAAATATTGCCTACACCAATGAAGTATTTGCTTATGTTTTCTTCTAGAAGTTTCATAGTTTCAGGCTTTACTTTTTGGTCTTTGGTCTAATCTGGTTTATTCTTGTACAGGGTCAAATTAGTGTCTTATATTCAGATATTCAATGATAATTTCTCAGACCTACACACACACTATCCATAGCAGTATAAGAGCTAGTTTTAACTTATTTATGAGTACATACAGTTACTCAAGGGATTAAGTTTATAGATAGTATAAATATCACCTTGCCACTTTCCAAATTTAAATATGAGATAAAATATTTCATATTCGTCCAAAGCTCTGGCCACATATTTTTGTATCTTGCCTCTTGATACTTTATCATCTATGATGGAGTTTCTGGTCTTTTCACCACCCAAATTTCAGTCTCTATATAGTGGCCACACATAAAAGACAGTAAAATTATTCTAATTTAATCAACAAGGCAGCAACATCAAATCATTATACTGTAACAATATTTAATTTTAAATATGTTTACTTAAAAGTGGTTTTAAATTTTCTTTGATGGTAAAACTAAGTTGAAGTAGTTTCTCTTCATAATAAAGTCTTCCAGAAGGCTGGATACCTGTTGTGGATGTGCATTAGTCTGACCATGACCAAAGATAATGAAACGAGCAACCACTCGTTCTCTGAGCATACCCTTGTCTACTACCCGGGCAATTTCTACAGATGTGATCGAATCCCTTGCTCATTCATCCATCCATTTACTAAAGATATATACGAGACCCTGATTCACAAGGGTTCACATTCAAGAGAAACTAAGTTCATACAAAAAAGAAATCCCAGATATGGACAAGTATTTTCTGTGTAGTTGCAAGAGGGTGATATGATCTGAGAAAAAAACAGCTGATGATAGTAGATTGGATTTCCCTGAATGAAATAACATTTTTTAAAAAAAACCACCAAGATCTAAATGACAAGAAAGAACCATACACACAGAGAACTTGGGAGACGTTTCAGGTATGGGAAATAGCGGACGTGATGACTCCTTTCTGTTTCTTGAAAGTAGCATGGGCTGGAGGATTAGACATGAGGAAAGCTGATGGAAGAGGTTGGTGAAGGAGGCATGACCAGCTCATGCAGGCCTTTCTAGCCAGGCTAAGGAGTTTATGTTTTATTCTCTAAGTGCAACAGATACAGAAACGGGTTATGCTGAGAGGTCGTGTGACTTGTTTTAAATAGTAAAAAGATTATCTAACTGCTCTGTGGAAATGGGTTATCCATGAGGCTAGGAACCATTTAGAAAACCTATTTGAATTTTCTGAAGAACTATCTCTGGCGACAGGAACAAAGGAAATAAAGAATTAAAAAAGAATTCCAATTTTGTTTCTGTCTGCCAACTAAATAGATGGCATTGGCATTTACTAAGATTAGTCAGATAGGGGTGGGGGAGGGTAGACTTGAAAGAGAAACTCACTGTCTTCGGATGGCCATGTTTTATATTTTGAGATGTCTATTAGCTGTCTAAGTGGAAATGTCATGAGGGAAATTTGTTACACCATTTTTTATTTTGTTTCATGGGAGGAATAGGATGGAGAGGCAATTTTGTAAGCTTGTAGCACAGAGCTATTACTTAAAAGCTAAAAACTATAAGGTTTATGTGAGATCACCTGCAGCGTACTTGTAAGTAGGAAAAAGCAAAGAGCCCAGGAGTATGCTAATACTTCCAGATGTGCACAGAAAGATAGCCAGCCACAGAAACAGGGAAGAGGTAGAATTG
Organism: Perognathus longimembris pacificus; assembly: GCF_023159225.1. Lineage (NCBI taxonomy): Eukaryota > Metazoa > Chordata > Mammalia > Rodentia > Heteromyidae > Perognathus > Perognathus longimembris. The sequence goes on along the minus strand of NC_063181.1, from coordinate 38,792,167 downwards.
AATTCTGAATAGAGTGCTGAAGAGCACAGACCATGGGAATGAAAACTAGGATGTTTGACGAGAGGGTGACACGGTCATTTAAGAGAACGAGAAATCAAAGAGAAGAGACGACTCTGTGCAAACAATTCTCCATGAGTGTTTTACATTTTTTCTCTTCTTGCGATCACTGTTTTCACAACGTTACATTTTTCCAGTGTGAACAGCCTTAGGAAATATAGCGGCCTTCTCTAGTACTGCAAGGGACAGGTGTGGGTTTTTTGTGTGCAATACATATAATGTTTACCTCTGGAATAAAGTCACACAGGCTTACTGCCATGACAAAATATTCCGGTTCCTAAATACATGGTTCTTATCCCATAATGCCAGGCCCTACATAGGATGGTGTCACTTCCCACTTTCACACTCCCCGCTGACATGAGACTCAAGGAACCAGCACAAATGCCGATACTCTTGACTGTGGCTTTTCTTATAATACACAGTCCTTGATGTTGGATTACAAAGTTTTCATAGTCTCTGTTGACATTCATGAAGCAGTTTCAGGTTCACTCGTAAATAGGGGGGGCTAAACTCGAAATCCTTCTCTGCTCTTCACAGGGAATGGATAGTTTTGTGGTGTACTGAGAGCCCTGGCTGGGAAGGCCTGTTTTTCTGCAGCAGTATTCGGTGGTCTCGGTGTGCTCGGCAGAGAGACGTAGGCTTATGAAGTAAGTCTTCTGATATAAATGGATTACTGCACAATCACCCAGCTCCATTCAGATACTAACAATCCCCAGTACTGAGTGTGCAGGTCCCGGGAGACCAGCATTTGAGCAAGTTTGGGAACTGCTGATAGGTGTGCCGTATTTCTAAGAGGTAATAAAACAGCACGTATTTAATCATTTGTCAAGCCAAATTCCCTTTTTTTGTCAGTCATGGGGCTTGAACTCAGGGCCTGGGTGCTGTCCCTGAGCTTTTTTTCTCAAGCAAGTGCTTTACCATTTTGAGCCACAGTACGACTCCCACAAATTGCATACTCTTGTGCTCAGATAATATAATTGATATTTAAGAACTGATGCCCCAATAATCCTAAAGGTACTTAATTAACCAACCGATTGTGAACTGCATTTCATTGATAGTACTACTAATAATAATATATATATTTTTGGACATATAGAATGATCATTACATGTTACAGTGTTACCTATTCTGTACTAAGTCTGGCTTATTAAGTTGAACATCAACCTAATTTTTCTATTTTTTTAAACAAAAAAAAAACCAACCTAACTTCTCTTTGGTCCTGAGATTTCAACTCAAGGTCTTGTGCTTTCTAGGCAGGCACTGTATCCTCCAAACCCTGCAAACATGATTCCAATCATGAAATTTTAGATGAACTGAGGGAAGCTCCTTAAGTAAAGGTGGTGGTATAGGCATTACAATATAAAGAAATCATTCCTCTGGAGCAATTAAACACACTCTTGCCTGTAAAAAATTGAAAATGAAATTGTCTGGAAATGTAATTGTGTCTGTGTGTACGCAATGCCTGCATATGTAATATACTAGGAGAGTCCAAAGATTTGGCTACCTGTCTCCCCTACAGGTAGTTGCTGCCCAAGGGGGAACCATGTGCAAATCCAGTCTCACATTCATGGTTTGCGTTGCTCTGCTTCACCCCCTCTTCCTATCTCTTCCCTGATATTCCAAGGCGTCCTCATCTTTCGTGTTCTGCTTGGGTTGTCTCCCTTTGGGAAGCAGAAAATTGTTTTCGCTTCTCTCTGTACACTGCTGCAGGCCAGTATTTATTCAACTCCAGTCTGAATGCCCTCACTCCTTCCTAAGTGTGTGTTTTATATGCAGCTCTTTTGCCAGAAACAAATTTGTATGAAGATGGAAGGTTTCTTAAGCTTCCCAGACACCTAAATGTATTTTGTGTCAGCAAGGATTCTTTCAATGCTGAAGAATCCAGGAAGAGACAGTAGACAATAGTAAAATTGTAGAATAATATCTAGTGTTCTTGCTGGAGAAGAGAGGATGGGCAGAAAACCCCCTTTAAAGTCTTCTGTCTGGCCATTGCTCGCTCTTTTTCTCTTCTACATCATTCAGCAACTCCACCCAACATGGCAAAACTCCACAGGAGCTCCACAGGGTCCGGGATGGCAGTAGTGCATGAACTTAAACTTCAGAGGCAATGTTCCGATGGGAGACGTAGAATGTATAACTGTGGCGTGGAGGATAGAATGTGTCTGTGCTCTCCATAGGAGGGCCTCATTTAAGCCCAACACCCAAGAAAGACAGCCATCTAAAGCTCAGCGTGAGGTCTGGAAGGCAGGGGAAATAAGCAGTGTTTTCCTCACAAAAGCAAGTTTCAGGATTTCCTGTCAAAGATGTGCTGTCCATCGGATGCCAGCTTTCCCACTGCCTGCAGCCTGAAATGGAAATCAGGGCCCACTGGTGCACACAATTCTGCTGGCCCAGAGGATGAGCAAATCCTAGGCTAGGTGGGGTGGAAGACTAGCAGCAATTTTTAATGCAGATCTTTGGATCTGGTTTTTCCTCCCTTATTTCCTCGTATAAGGCTTGGCCAGGCACTTTTTAAAACAGGAAAATAGCATGGGCTCTGGTAGCTCACGCCTGTAATCCTAACTACTCAGGAGGCTGAGATCTGAGGCTCATGATTGGAAACCTGCCTGGGCAGGAAGGTCTATGAGACTCATATCTCCAGTTCACCAGCAAAAAAATGCCAGAAGTAATGGTGTGTCTCGAGTGGTAGAGCACCAGCTGTGAGTGAAAAAGCAAAGAAAGCATGAAGCTTAGAGTTTAAGTCCCACTACCAGAACGCACACACACATACACACACACACACACACACACACACACACACACACACGACAAATAGCAGAATGAATGGATGAACAAGTGAGTGGATTTACTTTTAATATGGTCTAAAAGAGTCCTTAACATTGCAATTTAAAGCAACTACCCTTTCAATGTTCCATATTCCAGGCATACTCAAAGATGCTTTCCTCTTAACTATGTACCTCTGTATTAAATATTCCTTCTGCCCATTCCCTCCTGTGAAGTTTATTCATCATTCAAAGTTGAGTGCAGTTGTCTCTTTGAGGAAATTCCTACTGGTTGCTAGTCTTCCCCTTCCCACTTTCCAGCCTTTTAGCTGTCAGAATCAATCAGCTTCAGGGAGAAAATCTCCTTGACTGAAACACAAGAGAAAATCACCAAGCAATTCCTTCTGTCATAGTCATGAAGCCAAAAAGAACAGGAACCCAGGTTTTTCTTGACCAATCACAGATTTGGGGGAAGTAAAACAAGGTAATATGAACTTTTCAATCTTGAAAAGGTAATGTATGTTGAAAGGAGAAATCACTGTTGTGTGTGTGTGTGTGTGTGTGTGTGTCTGTCTGTCTGTCTGTCTGTCTGTCTGTGTGTGTATACAGGTTATATAAATATTTGAGACATCTTTGAAATGTAGAAGCCAATTATATGTAGATACAGTAGCATGTATATTAGCTGTTTACAAAGCATAATCTTTGCACCCATGGCTTTAAAAAGGTAAGGTTTGAACATAGCGGGTTGAGAAGGCACATTTGTGGCTATGTGAGCCAGACAGTTTGATTTGGGTGATACTCAAGGTCATCACACTGAGCATGTCTGAGATGACTGCTCAAGGTATGTGCACGTGGATGGATTGTATTGTATGAATAACTCTAGTATTCAGTGGTTCCTGTTTTTGTTTTTTTTTTTAGTACACATGGAGTGTACTAGTGATGTTTCTCCCCCTCCTTGGGACACTGACTAATGTTGAGACGTGCCCTCGGGTCCAGGGACTATAGCCATTTGTGTCAGGAAGTGGTCATTTGCTCTGGAAAGGAATGACTTGAACACTTCAATTCTGGAATTTGTATCAACAACCCTAAAGGTCAGGGCAATCCTTCATGGAGATGGATTTCTGTCAGCCCCAGTTAGACAACGACTTCACATCTGCAGTGCTGTCTGACAGTGATGCATCATTTGTTTTCCTGAGCACTGAGACTCAATTTACACCCCAAATCTATGATAATCTGAAGCCTTCCTGGGTATCCAACTTGAGTTTTCCTGATGGTTCTATTTATTCTCTCTCATTCAGAGAGCTAGCCTTCTTGTCATGCCCCTGTCTCCTCATCCGTCATGCCTCTTCTACCTCCTGGCCTGCACTCTCTCCTCCTTTCTAACTAATCGAGTCCTCCAGGGCACAGCACAGGGCTCCCAGTCCTTACCCCGGTCATCTGCTCTGGATTCCCTCCTCCCAGTTCTTCCTCTCCTTTCCTTGAACCTGCGCGGGGCTTCTACTGTGTGATCCATGCCCTTCAGGCACTGAGTTCTCTCTCTTTCTCTCTCCTCCCTCTGGCACACGCACAAGCATATACACATTTTACTTTGGTAGTCACTTAAGAGCAACCAATACTATGGTTCAAGATGTATTGGACTCATAAGCTGACCTGTTGAATTGATACCCTTTTGTACAACGGAAGATACATTTTACAAAACGTAAATGTGTTATTAATACCTCAGATTCTCAAAATATGCAATCCATAGCTTGTTTCCAGTGTGATTTTTAAGACCCTTCACATGGGGGTCGCAAGTAGGTAGTAGTAGATGGGTAACTAAGTGAAAAGGGCAATGGAACACTCCATAGTCCCTTGTAGGACATTAATGAACATGACACTGGACAGCAGTGAGCTGACGAGGGCAGACAGAACGTGGGCAGTGTGCATAGCCAAGATGTATCCTCGCCACAGATGTTCCACTAATTCTTAAGCATCACTAGCACCATTACAGACAGTGTTGTTTTTTAATTTGTTGCTGGTCCTAGGGCTTGAACTCAGGACCTGGGCCCTCTCCCTGAAGCTCAAGGCTGGTGCTCTACAACTTGAGCCATGACACACTTCCAGCTTTTTCTGAGTAGTTTATTGGAGATAAGAGTCCCATGGACTCTTCTGACCAGGCTGGGAGCCGTGATCTTCAGATCTCAGCCTCCTGAATAGCTACGATGACAGACATGAGCCACCGGTGCCCAGCTCATTCCAGATATGTTCATGGAAGTTTGCATTTTATTTAAAACTGTTCAATCCTTGGAACTGTTCTCCTCTTTGATGTTTTTTCTAAAATTTAATCTTCTAGGTCAGAGAGAGTAGGAATCACCTATCAGCCTGTGTACATTTGTCAATGATAAGGTTGCTTGAGTTTAGTGTATGTGTATGTATGTGCATATGTGTATAAATATATACATACACACACACACATATATATACATATATATCTACAAACAGCAAGATATCCTTGACTTTCCCTAATACCCGTATATTATTTCAAGAGTTGGTAACAACGTCTTTTGGCAAACGATCAGCATAAACGTTTCGTTTGTTCTGTGAAGGTTTGGACCTCAGTTCTTTCCCAACTCAAGGTGAGCTGCACAGTAACTAGTGAGAAACCTTCAGTACTTCGATGACATGCTATACTGTTGTTCTAGTTGAAAACAAAGAATGACTCCTTGGTTTCTATGCTTCATTGTCCCCAATTCTGAAAAACCTGTGCAGGGAAGTTCTCACTGCTGGAGTCTTAATACTCATCTCTAATTCCACTTGAAGCCTTTGGGCCCTGTCGCCATCCCTGAAAGTGACGGTCCTCCTCCATCAATCTCCTGGGTAGGAGAATCGAGCCAGAGATTAGATATCTATTTGCCCTGCATGAAAACAAACTTTAATATAAACAGATATATAGCTTTCCTGCACTAACACGCCAGGAGTCTCACTTTGCCTGACCCAAAGTGGTTGTTTTCTGTTGTTGCTGTTGTTGTTTTAATGCATAGGGGAATGGATGCGCTGTAGGTCTGTTGGCTGACAAACTCAGCTTAGCATGTTGACAATTCTAACGATTATTGCCTGAGGATGATTATGGAAATGTGCACATGTATGTATTTTTCTACTTTTTCATCATTTCCAATCGCAAGGCATAGGCCTAATTGTCAATCCATGTGGATGGGAGAATTAATAACATCACTATGTCAGTTCTTACACTGACCAGGCTTTCTATCTCCCTGAAGAGCACAGCGGATCATTGCTTTGAAAAATCAATGTCAGGCATAGTCATTTTCCCTCTCATATGTCCTCAACCTTCAAAATCACAGAGGCCCAGCATACAAGTGTTGGGTTTCTAAACATGTGTTTTGTAGGGAGAATTTCTTTCTTGGCTGAGAAACAACAGCTACTGGTATGAAGTTTGCTCTACCAAAATCTTAAACGCTATTGAGAACCATTCATCAGTTCTTTTCCTACACTCAGGACTGGAGCACAGAGCAAAAGAATCCTCCCCTGCCACTTTGTGTTGTTTCGTTCTGTTTGTTTGTTTCCTTGCATTTACATGTTATTCATTAGACTGATAGCATAATTAAGAAGTTAGCTTCTGAAACTGTAACCTCTCTGTACATCAATTTGACAATAAAATAAAAATAAATAAATAAAATTTACACACACACACACACACACACAGAATTTAGCTTCTGACAATTTTTATTTCTTGGTTGGTTGTAGCTTGAACTCAAGGCCTGGGCTCTTCCTGAGCCTCTTTGTACTCAAGGCTAGCACTCTCCCACTTGAGCCATAGCGCCACTTCTGGTTTTTGAGTGGTTATTTGGAAATAAGAGTCTCATGGGGACTTTCCTGTCTGGGCTGGCTTCAAACTGCAATCCTCAGATTTCAGCCTTCTGAAGAGATAATGTTACGGGCATGAGCCACCAGTGCCCAGAACAGATATTATTAAATAGTGCTAGATACATACAAATTCAGAAGTGTGTCTTGCATGTATTTGATAAAATAGACAGTGCAGTAAAACGATCCATGCTGGAACATGAATCTGGTTCCTACTGTTGTAATGAGTGATAATATGTCTATTGGGCTTTCAAAGGTCTTCTGCATGTACTTTAAGGATCTTAGTATGGTAAACAGAAAGCGTACCTCAATTATATTACTTTTTCATGTCACTGAGGTCCTCCGGCAGAGGTTTCTTACCATTATGTATGATGTACAAACTGGCACATGTTAGTCAGTAGCTGATGTCCACTGGCCTTCCAAGCTCCAAAGAAAAGCCTCTTGCAGCGTTGGGAAAATCGAAGCCCTGGTCTGGTCTACCACGGCAGGCAGGTCACCGAGCAAGCAGCCTACGGCGAGAGGACAGCTGCTGCTTTCGTTTGCATGCTTGCTTGTTTTACAGGAAAAAATAGATAGTTCTTCCAAAGAAGTTGCATGTGCACTAATGTTCTGTACTAGTAATAGAATATTCAGAATATAAACAATTCCAAGAATTTAAGCTAAGCTCACTGTTTCTTCTGTATTTGAATACTATGTGCTAACAGCATGGATAGAGGAAATACCCACGCTTCCTCAGACAGTGCGCTCCACAGTGGCAGGCCCCTGCTTGCCTGGGGTGCAGCTGCTCCCCAATAGTTCCACTGAGCCTAACACATATTGAATGCTCATCATCACTCCCATTGCATTGAAATGCAGCACAATGACATGATCTGGGGTTTGCATGAAATACTGGAAAACCTGTCTCTGGGGTTTCTGTCCACTCTGGGTCAACTCCAGAACACGGTGATGAAATGTGGAGGACAGTGAGGGCAAGGCCTTGAGCCTGGCCGCTGGCTCGCCTTACATGCTCAGGGATTCCGCCCAGTACAACCACCATCTTCTCTTCTTTCAAAGGTCAACAGGTCATAGCCATTGACAATAAGCATGCACACACACACACACACACACACACACACACCCGTGCTGTCAGAAGTTAGGATTGTTGTCGGCTTTTCAGAAGCCGCGGAGGTTGTTGAGAGTTGTTGCATTGGCTCATCAGGGTAGATTTGATCATACTGTGATTTCCCATCTTGCATGCGAGGCTCCCTTAGCCTGCTTGCCATGTACGTAGCTTTCTGCTGAGTGTTGATTTCCTCTGCAACAAGGCCATGATCTGTTCTGCAAGGTGCTGAAGTGGACAGAAAGAGCTGGAATGAGGAGCCTGGCTGGAACCTGCTGTCTGCCATGACAGCAATAACAGGCCAATCCGAAAAGGAGGCAGGTGGCCCTTAGCACACAGGGGCACCTGAGAACTGGAGAGACAAAAGAATAAGACTCCAAGAGGAGCAGCGTCACTGAAAGCTTCTCTAGTCATAAGGGAAAGGACAGTCATTCTGCTTAATCATAAAGCAGGGAGCTAAGAGAAAAGAAGCAAAAGGAGGAGGCGAATGATAATGATGGTGATGAAGAGGGGGAGAAAAGGAAGAACAGAAGAAAAAGAAGACAGGGAGAGAAGGTAGGTAGAGAAAGTGTCAGGAGGGAGGGGAAAAGGGACTTTTAGTCATGGAGGTTACAAATAATGATAATTCATAGTGAAAAGTCTGAATGTAAAGAAGAGCTGCATACAGAGTGTACACTTTTCCGGGGTGGTGGGGGGGTTGGTTGAGGGGGTCAGTCATCGGGCTTGAACTCTGTGTCTGGGTGCTGTCCCTGAGCTCTTCAGCTCAAGGCTAGCACTCTGCCACTCAAACAGCACCACTTCTGGTTTTCTGATGGTTACTTGGAGATAGGAGTCTCACAGACTTTCCTTCCCAGGCTGGCTTTGAACCTCAATCCTCAGATCTCAGCCTCCTGAGCAGCTAGGATTACCAGCGTATGCCACCCACATTCAGCTCAGAGTGTACATTTACAGATATCCAGAGTGAGTGCGAGGGTATTCATGCATGTGTGTGGGGTTGGAAGGCCTGAATGCCCAGTCACCGCACTGGGTAGGAATTCTTGTTTCATCATCCAGAAGCCTGTAAGAGGTTTGTTTGCCTGGATCCTCCCAGCTCATGACTGCGAAGAAGGTTGTGTTTCCCAAGAGGTCGCCCACCTCTCCCCACGCCAAGAGAGCTGCCTTGGGAGACATAAATCACTTTCTTCGTTGACTCTAAGGCTGCTTCCATTGTTAGTGTTCTGCTGTTTATTTTTAACTTTTGGTCTGGATTTTCCTGAAGCTAAACAATGCCCACCGAAGCAAGGGCATGACACTTAAAGTAGTTTCATGAACACATCCGAAAATAATGTAATTGTGACAGCCCTTCTTGGGCCTCCATTACATCCTGGGCTGACTGTTTCCTTTGTCCTCATGGCTAAGTGTGTTGCTGAGTTTTGACACACGCGCCTGTGTGTTTCTGTTTTAGCTTGAGGGGAAAATACTGCCTCAGTTCTTGTGGATTTTTATTATTCTTGCCTTCCATTTTTCTCCTCTGTTGGCATCTAAGTGGTGGCAGAACAAGACTGCCAAGATCATATATACTACTGGGGGTTCACAGCCTTTGTGAAATGTCTTCATCATCACAGACCTGACGTAGTCAACCAGCTAAGAGCTTAGGCTTTTCTTGTTTTATGTACTCATTTTTATCTTCCTTCTCTCTCCCTCTTAACTATATCTAATGTTTAGCCCAGAAAGGCGGAAGAAAAGATATTTTTGAAAAAAAAGGTTAAAAAAAATCAAGGAGCAACCAATTACCTTGATGTTTTTCTAGGATACTTGAAGTGGAAACTACTGAGTATTTACTTCTCTTTTCTATGCCCCAGTGAAATGAATGCTATTCTTAGGTGCTTAATCTTGTTTCTGAAAATAAAGTAGGACAATATATAAACATATTAGGATTCTATTTCCCATGATGATGTATTAGCACGATTCCAGTTAATCTTGAAACTCAATGTTTGTTTTCTAAATTCAATAGTCCACTCAGAACACATGACTTTGGGTGTAGTGCCTGTTGGCTGTCATAAATGATGATTTTGTGCTGTGTGCTGCAGAGAGCGGCCAGCTATGGCCTGAAAGCAGCTGTGCTCCATTCATTAAGAATTAGTGTCAGGGGAAATGCAGTTATGAGATCCAATGTATGTTCTACAAAATTAAGAAACTTGAGAGAATGGGTAGAGTTAGGAGGGATGGGGGAGAATGATGTAAAGGGTGGTGGTGAGCAACAGTCATTGGATTCCTATACTAGGTTTTTTTCCATCTATATTACTTGGTTAAATGGCAACTCCTTTGTATGACTACTTGAAGATAAAAATACAAAATGTTAAAAATAAATTCAATTTTATGAACAAACAAAAAGGAATTAATGTTAGGCATGTGGGCTTGACCACCCTAAAGGATGTTTCTTTTTCTAACTCTCATAAAGATGCTATACCAGGTCAGCTCTGAAGATATTCAAATGACATTATCATCTGAGTTTAGAATATGAAGAGGTATTACCTAACATTAGGCATTCTAATTATTAAGATGTGTCATTAGAAATTAAATATTTCTAGTACATATAGGCATGTATTATTTAAAGTGACTACCACACAAGGAAGGTGATTCATTATCATTAAATTAATTGGGAAGCAATAATATGTATTGAGTTTATCATTCTGAACATCATTTTCAAGTAGGTGAGGACAATACTTGGTATTCAGTTAATCCTTGTTATTAAAAATAAAACACCAAAACAAACCTGAGTAGGATCCCATCATTGCTTAACTACTGTTAAATAAGTATGGGAAGTTCACACAGGTACCTGGGACACTGTCACCAAACTGCTAACTACAGTTTCCTGTGGAACTTAATTTCTGTGAAATCCCATTGTGGGACTCAGCATTATTCTTATTTCCTAACTTAACACTTTCATATTATTTAAAAAAATTAAATGCAACAATTTAGTGCAAAACCAACTTTTTAAAGGTTTTTTTTTATTATCATGTATTCACAACACCCATCCGTGGGCTTCAGTCAGGGTGAGATTCCAGCACATGATACAGCATGCAGTTTCACCTGAGAACACCTCTCACTGAGTCTATTTGGCAAGGAAGGAAAGCCTGATAAGTCTGCGTATACCAATTCCTCCAGAGCTCCAATTCCTAATGGAATAGGCCTTGAAGTAGCACGGACCATACTTTTCTTAAAACGGTGCCACCACCAAGTGCTGACTTTCCAAAGTTCTAGCAGGCAACTTTGTCCACCATCACGGTGTGTCTCTCTCCCATCCACCGAATAAACCGAACCTCCGGAGTGTGGGGCTAGCTGCAGCGTGCCCTGGGTTCTGGAGACCATCCCCTCTTGCAGGAGCCTTAGCTTCGGTTGTGCACGTCCTGATCATGCCAACCCCAACTCAGCTTTTCTCCTCTCCACACCCACAATGCCCAGCCACCACCCGAGTTAGCTTTCTCTGCAGTGTCTTTTCCCCTGCTCTTCCTTTCTTTTATGGAACTGCAGACCAAACCCAAGACCTCCTCTTTGCCAGTGTGGTGTTCTACGCTCAAGCTTCATTTCTGCACCATTCCCTTCCTGGAGTTTCTCCATGGGATCCCTATCTATGAATTTGTCTGTATTATTTTAAAAAATAGGTTGCAAAATTCTTGCTATTTGGACATTCCTTTGTTTCTTTGTTTTGGGCTGGTGGGGTGGCTTGAACACCGGGACTTGCCTTTCTCACTCAAGCCCAGGGCTCTCTCTCTTCAGCCTGAGCTCCACTTCTGGCTTTATGCTGGTTAATTTGACATAAAGGTCTCATAGATGCTTTTGACTGGGCTGGCTTTAAAGTATGATTCTCACATCTCAGCCTCCTGATAGCACCCAACTTTCAGTATTCCTTTGTGGCTTTACAGTGCAGGATACACTCAATACGTACTTGATAATTATTTCTTATTTAGAGAAAAAAAGGAGAGAATAAGAAAAAGCTGGTCACTATGTGAGAGGAACTTCATATAATGACTTCAGGAAAAAAATAAAACTTTTTATTGATCAATTGTAATAGCTATAGAAGAAATTTACCTTTCCTATATATAGCCAAATAGAGACCAGCCATTTATTTTGGCCACCTTGGTATATGGAAACATTCTGAATGGTTGGACACATAAATTTAAGAAGAATACTAAGTTAAAGGGCTGATCAATACAGAGTTCAGTTTTCAAAATTCTTTCATCTACTAAAGCTGTATTTGTTGGCAGCACCAGCATGAGCTACATTCTTTTAAAAAATTGTTCCTAAGTTTGTATTGATTGAATTTATTAAAATGCTATATTACCATATCCATTTGCTTACAAGAAGGCATCTTTATATGTCAAATCTAAATCTCAAAAGGCAATTAAATAAATGAAAATAATGCAGAGTAACCAAAGCTTCAGAGAACTTACGAACAGCATCTTTATTCATTTTTATGTGCCTAAAGGAAAAGAACAAAGAGTTGAAAGCCTTTATTTAGAGTGATAAATGTTGCAATTCAGTGCAAAATACACATTTTAATTTCAGAACATCTCTTACAGAAAGTAACCATAGCAAGGAGTAAAATTCCCTCGTGTTAATGGTGACGGTCTGAGCATGTCCCTCTAAAATTCATATGCTGGTACCCAACACCCAGCATGACTGAAGTAGACATGAGAACTTAGGCGAGTCACTAGTCAAGAGCTCCCCCTGATGAGTAAATGATTGAAGGAACCACCTCACGCCTTTTACAATTCCATTTTCTGCCACATATGAAGCAGACATCAGCTCTAACCAGACAGAAACTCTTGGATTTCTCAGCTTTGAAAACTGAGAGAAATAAATTACTATTATGCATAAATTACTCAGCCTAAGATATGTTGTTATAGCAGCACAAATGGACTAAAACATCTGTCTGCAGGCTCCGTAGCATCTCCAAATGTCTTTGAGGCTATAAAGGACCTATATCTTCAAATCCAGCATGTTATTTTGAGGTGCTACACATTGAACTCAGCTAGCCAAATGCTATACCACCTGAACCAGAACCAGGTCCTCTTGAGTTTTATTTCTCCGGTTTTTAAATTATCTCTAAGTAGTTGTACAAAGGAGTTTCAGTTCAGCATATCCCCTTGCGAGGACAATGCATCTTGATCAGTGTCAACCCTTCCAGCATTCTTCCCAGTTCTCCCAACTCCACCCATTCCCTCGAGTCACCTGATTCTGTTTTCACATATGTGCATTGAATATTATGCCTTGGCCTGCACTTGTCCTTTTACTTTTAGTTTGCTTTGTAGAAAAAGTCTCACTCTTTTCCCCAGGCCAGCCTCTGACCAAATCCTCTAGTCTCTGCCTCCCAAGTTTCTGGAGGATTTCAGGTGTCCCCAGCCAAAGGATGTTTAAGTAAAAGAGAAAGCTACATATCACTAAGTACCAGAGGTCACACAGCAAGGTACCCCTTAAAAAACAAACAAACATACTTTGCAATTCCACTATTTGTCAACCTACTGTCCTCATGTTTATAAATATGAAAAATGACTATGTCACCTTTGTCATCCCCTAAGTTGTAAAGTAGGATGGGGACCATCAATAGAAGACGAATGTAAACAATGAATGTCTTAGGTAGGGAAGCAATAGCTAAGACGTATCTATGTACATTGGAATGCAGATGAATGAAAAGTAAGTCAGCTGGTATAGAATTAAAACTATGTACCAAAGGAAAAACAATGTTTTGTCCCTGCGGTCAGTCCCTAGGAATTAGAGATAGAGACTATTTGTTATGTGTGGAGGCTACCTGGATGGAAATCCTAGAAGACACCTGAGAGAGACCAAAAGGAACAAAAAGACCTATGACTTGATGATCACTTCACTAACAGAGAAGCTCTTGCACAAAATAAAAAGCATTATAAGTAAAATCAAAATGTGTTATATACACAAAATGGAATTCTATGCTTCCATCAGAAAGAATGACATTGCCCCATTCATAAGGAAATAGAAAGAGTTGGAAAAAAAAATCACATTAAGTGAAGTGAGCCAGACCAAAAGAAACATGGATTCCATGGTTTCTCTCATTGGTAATAATTAGTATATGTCTAGGCTAGTCCTAGTAGAGAATCACAATAGCTCAATAGCTATGTATATATGAACACATAAGATGATGCTAAACAAAATGAACTCCAAGATATGGAAACAAGAGGTTTTTCTTGTTGTTTTTAATGTACTATGTGAAATTATTTATTTTTTTCTTTCCTATCCTTTATCCCTCGTCACTGTATTTGATTTCGGTACCTTGTGCATTGTATGTACATTTATCTGAATTAGGGAATGGAAAGGAAACATCAAAATGGTGAGACAAAGAATCAAGAGCAAACCAACCCAACAGAATACTCACAAGACAATATATTGAAAATTAATTGTACAACTTGAGAGAGGGTGGGTTAGAGGGGAGGGAAAAATGGGAGAAAAATGAGGGAGGGGATAACAAGTATGACCAAAAATGTTCTCACAACTATAACTCCTACGTGCATCCCCTTCACAATAAAATTCAATTTAAAAAAATCTTCCATGTAACACGAGTATCAGCACAGAATTGTAAGTCAAAGGTGGGTCTCAATGAGGAAAGCAAGTCAGGGTGTGAATAGAAGTCAAGGATGAACTATAGTTATTCAAGTCAGGACAGCAGAAGACAAAGCCCAAGGCAGACAGGAAACCCATGAGGATCGAAATCTAAGTCTAAGGAGGCAAGCAATGAAAGGAAGAGAAGCAGATTCCAGAGATCGCTTTTACTCTCTGGGAATGCAGGAGGTAAATACGGATCCAAGCTTTTTTTTTGCATGCCCTAAACTCATATTCCTCATGGAAGGCCCCCGATCCTCTTTGTGGTATTCATAGAATCTAAGTGTTGGGGAGAATTCCAGAGGTGGTCAGGCACCTGTATTTGAATCAAGCCCTTTGTGGTGTGTCCAATGAGGAAAATGGGAAGAACAAGCAAGAGAAGGAAATAGCTAGCCCAATCTATAAATGCATTTTCAGTAAGTTAGACTGAATAAAGCACAATTTGAAAGTAAACATGTAATTGTTAATCAGTTAGCAATGAAGAACTCCATAATGGTTAGAATACTTTTATGTATTTTAACCATCATAATTGTACAAAGGTTGTTCAGATATTCAAATGGAGAAAAAAATTCCAGATAGCAATAAAAGGAGATGGTTCTAGCACTGGAGGTGTTCAAGGGAGCTGGCTCTTCTCTTTGTGTATTAGTTAATGGATATTTGCAAGCTGCACAATAGGCTTGTGGATGATCTATTTTAAGAAACCCTGATGGCTTTGCCACAGAGTCTAGATTGAACTTTTTTTTAAAAAGAAGAAATTTATGAGTTTATGACGCATGCCCAATAAGGACTCAAAGCCATCTTTTGTTGTTTTATGCAAATACTGTGTTTTATCGATATCTGTTTCACACTTGTAAATCAGATAACATAGGAATGACCAATGATTATAAGTCATTTCTTACAATAGTTCTTTCAGTAGTGAACTCATTTGATGCATATAATCCATGCATCAATTTGTATAGAACTATCCCCAGTAATAGCCTCTAATTTGTCAGAGAATATGGGTCACAAATGGATTTTAAGTGAGTGATTTGGAACCAAGAAACAATGGCCATCCCACAAAAAAAAAACACACATTTTACTAACTAATCTGTGAGACAAGTTTACCTATCTGCTCTCAAAATAAAATAATTTCAAAAGTAGATAAAGAGCGATGTTCATTCTTTACACATACACATAAAAATACACATATCTATATCGTTGATACTGTATTTTGGCAAGGTACGCACTAGCAAATCAGATGCTCCATCCCCACTGCGACTGAGACGTCTAGTCACAGAGTTCTCTTAACCCTCAAACAATCAGTTCTGTGGCTCAATTTACAATGGGGAAAATTTTACATGGAGGGGGGTTAAAAATGGATTACCCATCATTCCCCAAAGCCTGTTGCCATTTTAACACATGTCCAAGGCCCCCACCTTTTCAGATGTCAGTCCTAACAAGAACCAGCCTTCGTTGTAATCAGTTCCATCCACCCATTGCTTTTAAACCATAGTTTCCCGTCCTGGTCCACTGGGAAAGAACCTCTTTTCTATTCTCCAGCATAAGTGGATACATCTGCTAGCAAGGACGAGAAAACCAATGAGGTGTGAAGTAGGCTCCAGTGCTTTCTGTTTCCCTTCTTCATAGACTTGGTGGGGAAGAAGGAAAGTGCAGAGAGATGCTAATACTGTAGACACAGTGTCTGAAGTAAAACGAAAATAAAGTATGGGGGGTCATCAAACTGTGTCAGAGGTGCAGATGGAAGCGATGCTTAGAAGGAAGAAAAGGGGAGATGGATGGAGAAACGGTGCAGAGACTGACTCACAACTGGCACCATACACAGAGAGAATAACCTCAGGTTGAACATAGCATGTGTGTTTTACTTTTCCTTTCACAGTTGATAGGCTTACCCTTCATTATCTACCCTAGAATGACTTTTTTATGAAGAGAAGCAAGGCCAAGTACAGAAAAAAAGGGAAAGAACAGAGGCAGACACCAAGTGGTACAATTGAGAAAACTAATAAAGGGAAAAGGAGGGATCTTGCCACCATGAAGGAAAAAGATTCTGCCATCATGTCTATCAGTCAATTATGTCAGTCCGAATTCAAGGTGTGATCATTGGTGTGCATGAAAAGTATTTTCACTATGGGATAACCAGGGTCTCTCTGAAATTTTTTTCACTGATAACAAAATACTGCATACCATTTGCTTTGGAAATTAAGAATCCAGCACAACCACATTTATTGCAGTACTATTTACCATAGTCAAGGTATGGAATCAGCCTAGATGCTCCTCAATGGACAAATAGGTCAAGAAAATGTGGCATAATGGAATTTGACTCATCCACTAGAAAGAATGATATTGTACCATTTTGCAAAGAAATGGAAAGACGTAGCAAAAATTATGTTCAGTGAAGTTCATTAGGCCCAGAGAGACAAAGGATCTGTGTTTTCCCTTTTATGTGGAAGCTAGATTTAGCCTACAAATTTATATGTAAATTTGGGTAGTATGCAAGTGCATACGACTGTATTAACTGAATTATGGTAGATTCAAGAAAGACCTCAAATGGTGTAATTCCTTAGATAGGCAAAATAAAAGTTCAGCAAATAAAGCACCAGGAAGCTGGTACTTGAAAACAGCAGGGCAGGCTCAAGGGGAATGTAGACAAACGAAGAGCAAAAGAGGAGGAGAATGAAGTCAAGAGTCCAATGTTTATCCAACAAAACTAAGTGAGCAAAGGAGTACATAAGGAGGCTTCGGTGAAAATATTGAAAAGGGTGACATTGATTTAAAATAGAAGAATTTGAGTGGAGATTTATAAAAAGATCTTATTTGAGTCTGCATATCCATGCTTTTCTGGCATGGTAGAGTCTCGAGATTGGAGAACTTTGGAATCTGTGAGAAGAAATGGATAAGAGCATTCCTTTTGAGTCATAAAAAGAACGTTCAGCACAAGAACCAGAAGAGCATTGGTGGCCTCCAATGCTTGGGTGGAGGAGTCAGTAACAGTTTACTCCCAGAGATCAAAGAAGAACCTGGTTATTGGGTTTTTCTCTAAAGCAACATAATATAAATGGCATGCTTCAGTCCATGCGTTGGAAGCCACTCCTAATAAAAATATGCTCTGGGAACAAACAACATAAAATTCTTTGGTAAAGCTGTGTTAACCTGAAACTCTTCTCATGCTCTTTCCTTGTTACTTTATCTCTCTAGTGGGGAAGGTGGAAGTCTATGGAAATCAGACCATTCAAGCAGCAAACAGTGGAAGAATCCAGACTTCTCAGTACAGTAGCTTCGCAAGTTCTAGGTAGTGCTCTCTGGATCTAACTGAAAAAGGCCAGTGCACTTTTGCAATCTTTCCCTCCTTCTCCTGCTCTTTCTCTCTCCCTTATCTCTCTCCTCTCCTTCCTTTCCTCTCTCACTATTTCTTGAGGTAGTGATGTGTGAGTAGAACCTGACAGTGCTTCCTTCCGTCCTTCTTCCATCCTTCTCTCCCTCCTTCCTCTGCAAAGCTTTCCTCCGAATTTCCACCCATTTTCTTATGTAAAGTACTTTTGATTTCTAGCCATCTGTTAATACAAGGCAGTGAAAAATGTTGAAGTCACATCAAATTCCACTTGCTCTGCCAGTTAAAAATACAGATGCTTCCTGTTTTATGCTTTCCTCTCACTTTCTCTGGAGTTTAAACATGAAAATATGTTCCATGATAAAAACCAGCACATATCCCCTTTCATCAGGAAACATATTCCAAACAATGAGAAGGGGGAGGCTTGTTTTCCTAGGTCCTGGATGAATACTTGAATGTTGGAGGAGTCATACATAGAACCATAATTTCATAGAGCAAGAACATAATTATTCACAACGATCACATTTTATAGATGAAGAAACTGAGATCGCCGGGAATTGTTATAATTGTTCTCATATGTGCTGTGCATCAACTTGCCAAAATTCACATCGGTTTACATTTTCACCCAACATGTCTGGGGCCTCAATTGCTCCATAATACTTCATGCTATGCACTACTTTCAGAAAGAAGACTTTTGGCTACTGGGAAAGGCAAATTATTGAGTAATGGAACATTAGCTTGAAATTCAGGAAATACGTTGGACTGAACAAAACTAAGCAGAACTTAGGGGTTCCAGTCACAAATTTCTACTAACTACATGTCAGACTGCAGATCAAAATGTCCACTCTTTATGAACATGGAGCCTAGGTCAAATGGACTCAAATTTCCTCCACTCTTTGAATCTTAGCTTTTTGCTTTTTCTTTATTTGACACTTTTCTGCTGACTCAGAATATAGAACCAGACCAAGTTATTACCACCATAAATCTCAATTTTTTTTCCAAGTGCAAAGGAAAATAACACATTCTCTTATTTTCCCAATGTTTACATACTGAATGATCCAGCATTGGAAACCACACTGAATTCATATATATATATATATATATATATATATATAATTTACAAATAACATACACAAATTATATATAGAGAGATAAATTATTATAATCATATATATACATATATATGTCAATATAATGTGAGTAGATACTAAAGTTAGAGAAGTGTCATGTCCATAGCACTAGGCAATGTTTTTGACTTAGATTTTATTATACAATACTCTATCAATTTTCATTCTCCTTTTCTGTTATTGTTTTTTTATGTGGTGCTGAGAAATCACACCCAGGGTATACTAGGCAAGTACCCTACCACCGCCCTGTGTTCTTAGCCCCATTGTATCTTTTAACTTAACTTTTTATAATTCTCAGACTTCTATAGTGTAAAACTTTGTGTGTGACTGCGTTTTCTCTGTGTGTATAGTCTTTTTTGGTATCTCCTATCTCAATAGCTAGGCCGTTATCTATTTTACTAATCTAACACAGAGACTTATTAATGAATATTTTCTTTCATACCCAGTGACTCACCAAATGACACCTTATTGGTGTCGTCTTCCTGATGTCTTTCAAATATCTACACTGCTCTTTTTTCCACTGTATGATGGTTCACTACCATCATCCCTCACCTGAATTACTGAATTCTGTCAGTCCTAAGAACTACTTCAGATGCAATATTGGACCAGGTCACCCCACTGCATAAACCTCCCTAATAGCTTTTCTGCAGTCTCAATAATGACCACAGTCCATAGCGAGACTTAGAACGAGTGGCTCTGGCGACTGACTAATGAAATCTCCCACTGACCTTTTGGCTCCTTCTCTTCACCACCCTGTCTTTGGAAGCATAAATTGAGTTCAACCATTCCACCAACAGTCACCTTGCTAATGTTATTCTTCTGCTCTCACACTAATTGTATGTCCTCAGAGAAGATTCTCTGACCTCTCCAGCAAAATTCCCTCTGCTGTATTTCTCATTGTGTGCTGTCTTCTTGCTTACTGTACCTTTACACTTGCTCATCTGAGTGTTTTCTGCAACACTGAGGGTTGCAACACAGCCCCAGCCCGGTCTCTCACTGGTTATTTCAAGGTTCGGGTTTCACTTCCCACCTGTTCATCTACCTGAGCTGTGGTCCCCTCCTTCTAGGATTCCCATTGTCCCTGGAATAGCAGGCGTGTACAGCCATCCCCAGCTTCTCTCCGGTGGAGATAGCACTTTTCTGCCTGTGATGGCCTGGCACGGTGATCTTCTCAATCTCAGCTCCCACGTAGCATGAAGTGACAGGTTCATGTCACTGCACCCAGCTGGGGATTGAAAGCGGATCTTGCAAGCTTAAGTCTGGCCTTGAACTGTAATTCTTCCATCCTCAGCCTCCCAAGGAGCTAGGATTACAGACCTGAGCCACTGGTGCCGGCTGCTCCGCCATACTTGAAACATGATAGCCCATATCTTCCCCTTCACTAGATTGTGAGTTCCATGACATTCCGAATATTTTTTCTATCACCATACTTACACACAGCATAACTATTGAACAATACAGCCTTAAGCCAACCCTCAAGGGCTTTAATAAGAAATATCTCACATATCGAATTAACACTTTACTCCCTCATAGAAACCATGAGAGATAGATACCAAGACAAAAATTACCAATGGTGTAAATTCAACTAAGAGAGAAATCAGAGAAGAAGAAGAAGAAGAAGAAGAAGAAGAAGAAGAAGAAGAAGAAGAAGAAGAAGAAGAAGAAGAAGAAGAAGAAGAAAACCTAGTTACTGGGGAAAACTTCCCTGAAGGCCAAATCTGAACTGTGCTTTGTAAAGTAATTATCATTTGAATATGACTAAATTTTAAGGCCTTGTTTATATAATGATTGTTCTCCATTTCTTTTATTTTTTACATACACCCTTCACCCTATTCCCCGAAACTCTATTTAGGGACATTGATATGCCCCCCCCCCCCCCCAAGAGGACTGCCCTGCCTTCCAAGGGAGGTTGCTCAAGGTATGAATGAGGGATGGATGGACATTTGTTTTCCTGCCCCCTCCCTGCCCGGCCACAGGTGGTGATTGGTTTATCCTCTTCACAGCCCGTACTTTCTGTGGGATGCCTTGAAACTCCCATCTGAGGCTCTTAGCAGGTTACCTCCACAGAGGCTCGTGGTCTTCTGATGCAGGGACAGCAGAATGCTTATACTCTCTGCGTTTATCCTTTTGGGTGCGTCATGTGTTCACTGCCAAGAATAAAGGGTTTGTTTTTTTTTATTCAAGCTATCAAAGTAAAACAAAAAGGCTGTCAGCTTGTCAGTGGAAATTTTCTCAAACAAAATAAAGCTGTATTTTTCTCCTCTTATTTGTTTGTTCAGTTTAAGTAATACATACGCTTTACTTCAAAACAGATCACAAAGGAGGGCTTACTTCACACTGGTTATTACAAATGTGCTGGTAGAAGTAAATGTGTTTGCCTAAGTCAAATAGAAAATACCTGGAAGGAAATGGAAGGCTGCCTTGCCAGCCCATGCCTCCTTACGAAGGTACTCCCCGTTTCCCCGGCCCCCCTCGCCTTTCCTCAGCTATCAACATAAAAACATTCTCATCATTGCTGATAGGACAGACTTGGACAGGAAGCTCAGGAGGCAGGCTGGACTGGAAGGGTTATGAGCTGGTGGAGGGTGGGGAGGAGAGCATGTTTATGGAAAAGGGGTTTGGACTCCACTCACAGCTGTTCTGGGACCGCCATCCCAATCGTGGTATCCATCCATCTACGAGATGGTACCTCACTTCTCCCAAGAACAGCTTTGATGGGAGTCAGTGCCGCCCAGCCATGAATCTCAGGGTTCGTTGTCATCCCAACTGCCGCCCAGCACATCTGGCCTGAGGAGGGAAAACACCTGGCACGGAAGATGCCTTCCTTGAGATCAACTTTCCAGTTGGCCAGGAAGGAATAGACTCACTGATGATCCACTAGCGGTATATTTAGCACTAGCAAACCCAGTAGCTTAGCCAGGATTGCCTAGAACATTAAGCTTTCACTTCTAGAGTTCATTGATTAGTTATAATGATAATACTTGTCAAACTCTCTGTGGCAAT
The DNA here is from genome assembly GCF_023159225.1 of Perognathus longimembris pacificus. Classification (NCBI taxonomy): domain Eukaryota; kingdom Metazoa; phylum Chordata; class Mammalia; order Rodentia; family Heteromyidae; genus Perognathus; species Perognathus longimembris. The sequence goes on along the minus strand of NC_063181.1, from coordinate 38,770,324 downwards.
TGGGAGTAGAAATATTCCTGCTAAGCTTAGTCCCAGTATTTTTAAAATGACGAAACGTGGTTAATAGAACTGTAGACAATATGTGATAGCATCCATGAATATATTATATAATGTCCGTTGCCAAAAAAAAAGCCTGATGGGTAAGAGGCAAATTAATCTGAGTAGTTCTTTTATAATAGTCACAGTAAGCATAATGGAATGAATCATTTTATATTATAATTATGACTCAAATAATATATACTTTAAGAGATCATCTTTTTCATGATGTGTGGAATGGAATGTGGTAAGAAAAGAGCAATGACTTTGACTAACACATTAGATGTTCTAAGTAGAATTCATTTTCTCTACTGTCTTAATGAGAAGAAATGTCCTAAGAAATAACTCAGGGAAGATAAATACATATATGAGTTTGGCTCTGAAGAGGCTATGTTTCTTTCCCTATGAAGCATCCTAGAAAAGCCAAAAGGGGAAAGATAATGAGATAAAGCTACTCTTCCCAGAGCAAAAGATACCCATAGAACCCTCTCCTCAGGGCTGTGCTCTGTGAGTCTGTTGGATTCACATAAAGCAAGTCCTTCAGAGATGCAGAGTGAAGGATGTGAAGGATAATTATAAAATGAGCTAATGCTTAATGAGTACTTACTGCGTGACAAGGAACTTTCCAACGCTTCCCCAGAGAAAATGCTGACTGAATCTAACAGCACTCAAGCACTAATCATTATTGCTGCCTTCCTTCTTCAGATAAAGAAACTGAGGGGCAGCATGATTGCTTAAGGTCACACACACAAATCACTACCACCATCACCACCACCACCACTGTCATCATTATCATCATCATATCACCAACATCACATATTTGGAGGCAGCGAGGTACCAAGTCTGTGTTGATGCACAATTCTTTCAAAATTCATTTTATGAGCAATAGGTTTTAATATTGCCAGCTTTTTAACCATAGGTAGGTTTACTTTTTTCTTTCACTTTAATTTTATTGTTAAGGTGATTTGTACAGAGCGTTTACAGTTATATATGTAAGGTAGTGAGTCCATTTTTGTCACACTTGTTACTTCCAAAATTTAACTTCTTGTGTCTATATTATTAATATGTATTACAATCACATTATACTATGTAAAATTTCCTTTTACTTTTTTTTGTTTGATTTTATAGAAGACATTCATTTAAAAATACAGTGGTAGGGCTGGGAATATGGCCTAGTGGCAAGAGTGCTCGACTTGTATACATGAAGCCCTGGGTTCGATTCCCCAGCATCACATATATAGAAAACGGCCAGAAGTGGTGCTGTGGCTCAAGTGGCAGAGTGCTAGCCTTGAACAAAAAGAAGCCAGGGACAGTGCTCAGGCCCTGAGTCCAAGGCCCAGAACTGGCCAAAAAACAAAACAAAACAAAACAAAAAAAACCCACAATGGTACATTTAGATAAAATACTGTCTCTTTCCTGGCAAGAGATTTCTAAATTCTTAGGCAAGTATTAAAAAAAACCCACACATGGCTACATAACCTGAATTTAAGATAAATAAGGGAAGGAGTGGTTTGGGAAGAGTAAGGGAGAATGTTGAAAGGAGTGACATTGATCACGATGCATGGTATTCATAAACGGCTTTGATGAATGGCAACTTCTTTGTACAACTAAAGATAATAATACTATTAATAATAAGCTTCTATCAGGCACCAGTAGCTCATGTTTGTAATTCTAGCTATTTTTTAGGCTGCTGAAATCTGAGGATTGTAGTTTGAAGCTAGCCCAGGCAGGAAAATCATGAGACTCTTAACTCCAGTTAACCAGCAAATCCCAGAAGTGTAGCTGTGGCTCAAGTGGTAGAGTGCAAGCTGTAGGGAAGAGCTAAGGGACAGTACCCAGGTCCTGAGTTCAAGCCCCAGTATAAACAGAGAACAAAAGAAAACAACAGCAAAACAAAACACCTCTTTATAGGCTTGAAGACCTACAACTGACTGTAATAATTGTCTTGTGGCTTCGTGGTTTCCGGACCACATCTGAAAATTGATAACATTTAAAGTAATGGATATTTTACAGAGACAATTATGTCCAAAAGAGATGGAGGCTAAGATAATAGAGTCAAAAAATTAAATATATACTTTGCTTCCTTTCATGAGAATATACTGATGTTTCTAAGACTCATCAGGGAAAAAGAATTAGCAGGCTGAGTCTCTAGATTTTTTACCATTAGGAAAAATCTAACAGCAAATATGCATAAATTTTTTGCCCTAGTTGGGTCTGAAATTCTCAAGCTCTGAGTTCTAATTTAGATGTATTTCTCCTTCCATTAACTGTTAACATACATATTTGCAATCAAATAGTTGAGGTAATTTGAAATGGATAAATCAGTAGGTAAATTACTGTCTCAAAATAATTTGAGAAATAGAAAAGTGTTTGGGTAAGGCTCATTGAATCTGTTAATTAAGGATGGAGAAACAGCTGTAGCCAGAACTATTGCCTAAGTAGGGTCAGGAGCCCATCTTCACATATATAGCAAAAGAGACTCCCATAAACCTGAAATTCTGTAATTAAATGGGGCACACACACACACACACATACAACCAGTGCAATCTGCTTACTTTATTACAACAAAAACTTGTCTCTTGTTGGTTTCAGATCCAGCATAGTTGTTCATGATTGGATTACTTCTCTGAGAAGTGACCTGGAAGTTCTCCTACTATGCTGTTATAGAGAAATATGACTTCTTCATCTCTAACATGTGGTTTCAAGATCAATCAGACATTGGGTAGCCAGTAGACTGCAGTAAGATTGAGAATGAAACACACACACACACACACACAAGCATGTATGCACGCATACTTATGCTGACTCACACATGCACACACACACACACAGAGCACACAGCTACTTTGGTTTGGAAGTGATAGACAAGTTCTATTCACATTACATTAGCTAGAATTAACCTCACGGTCCCCATTTAGGTTCAAAGAGGTTGGGAAAGACAAGTTGGCCTTGTGCATAGAAAGAGACAACATATATAAGAATCATCTCATCAGTCTGTGTGACAAGATTGCCAGAAAAGCTTAAAATAATTTTGTTCATTGCATTTTAGAAGACAAACTTATTAAAGTAGGACATATATATATGTGTGTGTGTATATATATATATATGTATATATATTGCTTGGCAAACTATGCTCACAGGCATTAAATTGCTATTTAAGTCATACATGATTTCAGAAAACATTTTATCCATCATCAGGGAATGTTGGCAGCCTAAAGTATACCTGAAAATTGCCAAAGTGTGGGACCAAAGGGATCTAGATCAATTGTCTCAGTTTCCAATGGTGTGTGAAGAATTTCACCTTCGAAGTATTTCACAAACACAGATATAAATTTGGCTAAAATACAGGATATCACAGCAGCAAAAATCTAACTGGCAAAACATTGTAACTTCAGATGAAAAATATTTTTCCCTAAAAATGAAATCATTCTAGTTTTAGGAAATTGAAGAAACACACAAAACTTGGGGAGCTAGCAGAGACAGCAATGAAATCCCTATCAGCTATAGTAAAAACTGGCTATGGTGTCAATTCAAGTTGATTGAGTTGTGACCCATGATTTGTGCTTTGGGAATTAGTGAATGGGTTAGCGAGTTCAGAGTTCAAAATTTTGTGGGATCTACTACTATGTTCTTGTGGATTATAAACTTGAAGAAAGTTTGCTGCCTAGAAATATGAGCTGTGTGTAATTACTCCCACCTGCTGGGTAAAATCTTTATTACATGAGTATTAAATTTGACTCCCATCATGGGGGGAGGTGGAATGCAATGTGACCCCACCACATCATGGGTCTTCTTGGCTCTTGACATGTTTTTATAACTTTCAAATGTGGTACAACTTAGACAGAAAACTGTGAGGCAATATCTACTCTATAAACAAAGATTTATTTTTTTTACTCCAAGGGCAAATCTAATGGGAAGGGTTTTAGAAGGACCAAAGGATCCACCATCTTTACGGGGTGGGTAGTTGAACAGTTTTAAAGAAACAAGACAGGAAGTGATCCATTTAGGCAGAGTAACCTTAGGTCTCTGCCTTTGAGCTGTGGACCAAGTGGCAGGTAGCTATCCTTTGTCGTTGAATCTCCTGTACATTCTCTCTATGAGGTGGTCATGGAGTACCAGCGAGCACTGACTTGGAAAACAAAGCTGAGCTTCCAGCTTCCAAGGGTAGTTTGCTAAAGCAGCAGCCTTTGATAAGCATCTCTGTAAGTGGCTTACAGGCACAATTTTGTGTCTAATTTATTGGGAAGTCTTCTACAGGAATCAATCCTATTAGAAACACTTATTCGAATCAACAAGTTATGGTGACCGCTGCTTTTATCCTTGGCAGGAAGTAAAAGACACTGAGGAAAAAGACCAAGAGTAAACATGGTATGGATTTTATGTAGCTTTGCACATTGCCTCCATTCTGCACCAATAGCTTTGGAAAGAAGGTTCTAGAAATGTGATCTTATTCTTTTCCTCACCAAGAATTAGGGGACACAGTCTTCACTTGACTCTGAATTATGTCATAGTCATCACAATCCTTAAATATACAGGTTATTTTGTCCAAGAGGAAAACACTGTTAGCAAAGGAGAATGTACTGATTATGTCAGAAACATAACTCATTTTCGGAGTGTCAGCCCTTACGACAGACAGTTCTCTAAAGTTTCCTCTCATGATAAGAAGCCTCCCATTCAGTTGCCTGAACGTCTGTTCTCTGACCATCATAGGAAAGTGAAGTCACAAGCAGCATAGTGTAGGGGCAACTAAGCCTACAACAGCATCGCAGTGTCCACGTCAATTACCTCTGTGTGCATGTGTTCACGTATGAGTGTGTTTATGAATGTTCACAAATGTAAGCATTCAATTCTTAGTTTTATTTTCTTATGTTAGGGTTCTCCCTTCACCATTTAGTCCTTGCTCTTCCTTCTGTTGCTGTCTGTCATTTTTTCCTTCTCTTGGTTTCTGTAATCGGTGTCTGTATTCTCTCTTCTATTTTAAGGTGACCTATAATCATGTCATCAACTGTAGGCACTATGAAAAATACTAGTTTCATCCTATTTGGGGGGAAAAAAAATCTCAACCAAAGGAGAGGCTGAATTGTATCTGCCTTTGATATCTATGTCTGAATGTGGAGGCTGTCTTGCCAAGAAAATTATCTCCTGAAACGGCTTGGGTCTTGCTGTCTTTGTGAAACACCAGCCGATGAGCTAGCTGCCTGTGACATTAGCATGTAGAGCTGGGTTTCGTTGCAAATTCTTTCAGCCAGTGAAAGCAAATCCCCTAGGCAAGTGTTTCCCAGATATTTAGATTTTATGAGACAGTAAAATCTCCAGGAGAGAAGTAAAGAGGACAGAATTTACTTTTTCTTTAAAACGTAACTCTTTTAAAAACTACCCCATTTTAATTCTAACACTTTTTAAAACCTTACAATGTATTCTCATCATTGTTGCATTTAAAAACTATTACATTTTAAAAAGGATACTCCAAATATAAATTAAATTACTTCAGCTAATGAAAAACCCACAGCTTTACCTGTAGTTTCCTATTTCATTGAGAGTTGGATATAGATATCAATCAACATTTATCCAACTTGAGCTCTTTAGGTTCAATAAAATCATTCTTTTCCTTGTTCTAATGGGTATGCCTTTGGGCTGATTGTTCTGCCTGTCTGAAGCTATTGAATCCTACTGCCTCTATACTGAAAATCCCTACTTCATGATTGGAATTAATGTTTCAAAGGGTCCAATGACAAATTAGAAACTCCAATGTACAAATAGGAAAATAGAAAAATAACATAAAAAAAGATGTGACACCTCACATACTCGAAAATAAGTGAATGGTTCTTTGACTTGTGCAATGAAATAAAGAAGGGAAAAGTATCAGAAGGGAAAGAGAACATTTAGGTGACACCAATTTTAAAGGCCACCCCTCAGGCTGGGAATATGGCCTAGTGGCAGAGTGGTTGCCTCCTATACATGAAGCCCTGGGTTCGATTCCCCAGCACCACATATATAAAAAACGGCCAGAAGTGGCGCTGTGGCTCAAGTGGCAGAGTGCTAGCCTTGAGCAAAAAGAAGCCAGGGACAGTGCTCAGGCCCTGAGTCCAAGCCCCAGGACTGGCAAAAAAATAAAAAATAAAATGCCACCCTTATTCTTAAGTAGATTATTGTCTGATAAATAGACATGGTGACAATTCACAACGTAAGACTTCTGTCTTATGTATACATTAAATAGAGAATCAAGAATAGTGCTATTGCTTTCATCTGAGGATAGAGACAGGAAGAATTTATTTCACTGGAAGAATAAAAAAAAGACCAGAGGTTTTGTATGGAATTGTGCATTTGTGTGGGTATTAACTGATCACCATCACCTTTGATAGCCCTCAGCTCTGTGAGGACTTTGTCTCCATCAGATTGTGAACCTCAAATACTGCTTGATCCCTGCTATAGGACCTGAAACACCTCCTATTTAGCTGCACAAATGTCTACAATATGTGTGATGAACGGTACTAAGAAACAAATGCTTCATCCATCGCCTTTAAGTCATCTGAAAACAGGTAGGTTTTCATACAGAGTGGATGTGTTGGGTCAGCTAATTGCTTCTCTACGTGAGCACAGATGGTCACAAAGCCTCATTCTGAAATAGAATAACTTCATCCCTACTCAGCTTTTCCTTTGGGCATAGATTTTGATACCATATTTATCAAGACATCTACTTGGAAAGGGATGGCACACTGTGAAGAGGCATTATAGACGGATGTTAACGTTACATGCCAAGTAATGACTTATGCTGGGCAGCTGCTTAGACGGCTGATTTTATTCATTTTATTTGCTGTACTCATGTGCTGCTTGTGGAAGGGGAGGATGGGAAGACAACAATCTGTCTTGGTCTTTTTTTTTTCAAATTTCTTTCTTTTTGGAAGGCAGTAATTATTTGCAGAGTTCTGTGGGCACAATGCTCAGCTCACACCTGGAAACAGAATCCGGGCTAGACGGTGGCCATGGTGATATTTTTACATCTCCAGATTGTGCTTTGCCAATGGAAATGCAGACATACGCAGAAATGGCCTCATTGTCATTCCCTGTTTTTGTAATATTATCCTTGGCTCACTAGATTCCTTTTCGTCTTCCTCGCTTTCCACTGTCAACACGGTTTCAGCAGCAAGTTATATTATCCAGTGACATCAGAGACAGCAAACGTGCACGTGTCCACTTGGCAGGAATTGCCCACTTAGAGCAGATTTGTGACAAGTTGCGTTTTTCTACTATTTTTACCTTGAGTGATGATGGATGCACAGTTTGGGAAGACAACATGGACCTCCCTTGCTGGTAATGGTGCAAGGTCAAATTAAGCCGTTGTTTCTGAATCAAAGGGAAGGAGCCTGTGATCTCCGACTCTGCCTTCCTCTACGGACAGTGAGAAGGTACCCTTAGAGTTGATTGCCTGTATCTACAGGTAATGGAAGCTTAACCGGCATTAAAGTCAAAGCCAGTTTTAAACCTATTAAATTTAATGGTTTGTTTAATGATTGGTTGCAACTAAAGAAATAACCAACAGAAAGATCCCTGGCCTGTTCAGGGCAGGATACCCTTGCCATTCAGACTGGACATTAAATGCTGGCATACGTATTTCAGTGCAGGCAAAACTTCCCTTTAGTCTTTTCCAGTTTGGTCTGTATACAGCCTACAGGGTAAGGTAAACACTGACTTCAGGGAAATGGTTGAAGCTTTTAAGCTAATGACTTTGAACTTGACATGTTTTCTATGACCATTTCTTAAAGTCACTGGTAGTGAGTAATGAAGAGATATTAGATCAATCTAAATGTAAAAATCATATCATAAGTTAAAACCCAGCCAGAAAAAGCCAAATAGGGATGTCTCTTGATGATCTACTGAAGGTTGAAAGTTTTAGTTAGGGTATCATTTCATTTTATGTAACTTAAAATATAAGTACCGTGGATTAGAATTTTTTCGGCTCTATTCACTCCTTATTCTCATACTCTAGGAAACTGCATAAAATAACAGGAACAAAATATATATTGAACACAAGTGGTTGATGTTATATATGGCCTATTTCAGGTGAGGTAGCATTGTTTTCTTTCTGCATGGGTGAAAGTTTTCCCTTTAAAAAATAGAAAAGGGAAAATACCATCTGTACAAGATAATTCAGCACTGACTGACATTCTTCTCAGTCCTCCCTTTCTTCTTATAAATCTTTCTCAGAAAGACAACCTCAGGGATTTGTGGCTGCCACTTTCAATGATAGGTTTGGTATATGATAAGATATAGAAAATAGTTAAATAGGAGACTATAGGCCTTATATGATAGAATTTAAAATAATGGCTCTTAGCAGTAAAACTTTGACAGGAACACATGAAGGGAAAATGTGAACCCCACCCCTATAATACCATCTTTTTCTAAATTGAGAAATGAATTGGACAACAAAGCAGAATATTTCTGTCTTCCACAGCCTGTGAGACCAGCACCCCCAGAGATATGAACAAGACTTCTCAGCATCTACCTCCCTCTTTTTGAAAGAGCTAAAATCAGTAGGGAAATGAAAGGAAATGGCTTTATTATCTGTGAGCAGCTTCTCCTCCGCCTCTAGGTATCCAACTCTACAAATATGTATTTCAGTGCACATTGGGAGTTCCCCTAACCTAATAATTCCATTTAGGGAAAAATACTCCTTCCCATCCACACCCTACAGTGTTACATGGCCGATTCCTCATCTTTCTGACACATTCAATAATCCAACATATAACTTCACTAAAAGAACAATCACAATCAGAAAGTGCTGGCACCATGAAGAGCAAAGAAAAATGGAAAGTCTAATAATGGTGGAAGAGACAGATCTCAGCTGGGAAAATCAAGTGATCACACAAAACGCCAATGGAGTGATAGAAATTTAGGATAACTGGTTCTCTAAAAACTTACTTAGCACTGGGGTGTGTGACTGAATCTCCCAGTGTCCTTTGCTCCCTGAGGCCTATCTATGCTCTAACATCCGCTCCGCATGTTCTCGACGATACTGTGAGTCATTGTGGATTGAAACCAGGATGTCCTGCATGTATGTTTGATGCGTTTAATTTAATCGGGTTTAGTTTCTTCATGTTAGCATCATTCCTACAGAAACCTGAAGCTGGCATGTGTCAGAAATGAGGTTCGTCTTGCCAAAGTCTGTGGCTGGTTGAATGTAACCCTCTGCTATGAAATTTGAGGTCACACCCTTTTGTCTTCATCCAGGGGGCTTTATAAAAAGAGGATGGATTTTTACTATTTAGTTAGTGTAGTAATTGGGTCTGAACTCAGGGTCTCTCTTTTTAGGCTTTTTTTCACACAAGGCTAGCACTCTACAACTTGAGCCACACTTGTACTTCAGGTGATTTTTTTTCTGCCTCACTGCAGACAAAACCTCATCGCTTTCTCTGTCCAGAATGGCTCTGAACCTCAATCCTCAGACGTCAGCCTTCTGTGTAGCTAGGATTATTGGTGTGGGCCCCCAGTGCCTGGCAAGAGGAGGAATTTTGACAACGAACCAGTCGTTTTCATTCATGGAACGTGAAATCTTATCAAACATGGGATCCAGAGAGAGAGAACCATAAAATTGAATGATTCTTTCAGAAGAATAAGGAACTATCCAAACACTTGACCGCCTTCATGTTCCCGCTCATCAGCAAGAACCCCTCAAGGGGCTCACCCAGTCCCTCGAAACCCCAGCACTTCCTCGCCACCTTGATTCCTACATCTGGCTGTCACCCTCTGACACATCAGTAATGTCACCACTGCCTGCTCACTCCGGAATGCAAGTTCCAGCAGGCAGGGGTTATTTTTTGTTGTTCAGTGTTACTCTGTTTTCTATTTTTTAATAAAATACTGGAGGCTGATAATTTATAAAGAAAATCTTTCTTTTTAGCTCACAGGTTTTTGGGGTTTGTTTGTTTTATTAGAAGGTTTCACTATGTGTCCCATGCTGGCCCTGAACTTGCAATCCTCCTGCCTCAGCCTCAATTTTAGGATTTTCTGTGTGTACCACTACACCCAGTGTAGTCACACTTCCTGAGGTCAAGGTCATAGAGTTAAGTATTGGCTTGGTCCTGCCGAAGACCCCATGGAAAATGGTAAAACTACAGAAGCACATGTAACAGAGGCTGATCAGAGAGTAACCTCCAGAGTGCAAGGAGGGGCTGGAAACAACCTTCCGCTAGGGTCTCAAAGGACCCACCATCCCGTAAAGGCTCCATAACCTTTGAACATTGCTGAACTAACACAATCTTCCCAAGAAAAAGCCCTGAGGAGCTACCCCCAACCCAAATCCGGGCTATAGCATGCCTAGGTGAGGGCTGGCGTTTCGAAGTAAGGCAGAGAAGCATCTCTGTCAATTGACATGATCACTGACATTTTTCCTACCATTGTCTCTGTGGTCACACTGGCTCTGATACTCCTGAGGCCACTGCTGGTTATATTGTTAGGGATGACTGAGAAATTGAACTAATTTAAACCTCCAAAATGGTCAAGTCAGTCTGGGGCTGGGAATATGGCCTAGTGGCAAGAGTGTTTGCCTCCTACACATGAAGCTCTCAGTTCGATTCCCCAGCACCACATATATGGAAAACGGCCAGAAGCGGCGCTGTGGCTCAAGTGGCAGAGTGCTAGCCTTGAGCGGGAAGAAGCCAGGGACAGTGCTCAGGCCCTGAGTCCAAGGCCCAGGACTGGCCAAAAAAAAAAAAAAAAAATGGTCAAGTCAGATGTTAGAGGTGACTAAGACATGACACACTTAGCTATAAGGGAGCAGCTCAGGTGAGTACCGAGATTTTGTTGATCCAGTCCCAAGCCATAAAGCTAAGTGGTATGTAACTGTTTTCAGACATGTTCGTCTCTCCTTCCATAGGTCTGATGGGTTGCTTTCTTTTGATATGAAAAGCATGGTATGCTTTGTTTTCCTAAAGCTGATTCTGTAATTTTCCTTTTCCTAGAACTATCAATGAAATAATGTTGAAAGCGCATTGCTGAAACATGTACATGTTTCAGATTTATGAAGGGGAAGACACAACGATTTGAGAATAGGGGACAGCTGACCAAACAAAAATAAATTCCCCCATTACTAATAATTAGGGATTCACCACGGTCAGCAGTTCTGGGGCTGAGTTTCTGGAAGTTAATGGTTTGGTGATGAGTTGCCTGCCAATGATTAGGCAAAATGAAGCAGATGTGGTTGAGAAGTCGCTGAAGCTGGAGGGTCGGCTGTGGTTGGCAAATGTGGAGGGTTGGAACCCAGTGGGAACTTGATTGACAATTCCTTCCATAATTCAAACTAAAGGGCAATTATCGGGTCCAACGGTACAAATAAGAACAGTTGCTTTATCTGCTAAATGAAAGATTTATAGCAAAACCAAAACCATACAAACTATGTGCAGGTAACACAAAGGCAAACTGGAATGATTTCTCTTACTCTTCTGTTATACATTGTATTGTGTTCTCCCAAAACTTGTGTATAATCTTAACCTCCACTATCACTGAATGGGACTTCATTTGGAAATAGAATCTTTGCAGGGAAATTAATTGAGGCGGGAACGTATTGGAGGAAATGGCCTCTTAATTCTATGAGGACTGATGTCCGAATAGAAAAGAGGGAAGACACTGGGAAGACCCATGAGTAGTAGCACCACAGGAAGGCAGAGGCAGGTGGGGTTGCAGGCTAGTAGCTGGACCCGGCAAGGACAAACTCCTCCCAAGAAGCTTTAGAGGGTGCCTGCCCCGCCCCCACGAGCCCGGACTTCAGACTTCCATGCTCCAGAAATGTTAGGCAATAAGTTTTTGTTGCTTTAAGCCACCAGATCTGTGACCCTTATTCTAGCATCCCTGGCAAACACATTTTTCTTAGACCTAAGTGAAGAAAAAATAGAAGAACATTAAATTGAAAAAAATGTAGCAAAAGATGATAATGACTGCTGATTACTCGAGGCGACGTGTATAAACTAATAGCAGAGAAAAAAAGCTGACGTTTTTCTGGAAGCCTGTAGCGCCCCCTGTTTGGCTTGGTAGGGGAGCGGTAGTAAATCTCAGCAGGAAAGTAGCGTCAGCCAAGAGCGAGCGTCTGTGCTATTGCGCCCTGCAGCCCGAAAGCAGAGCTTGGTTGACTTTATCCATGGGGCAAGTTGGGATCAGCATTGACTCTAGAGGAGTTGGACATTCAGGCAAAAGTGATGCCCAATTTCCTTTTAAATACATGGCTGACAATCAATTCTGAATTTTCAAACAGGCCATTTCATTTTCATCAGATTGTACCGGCTAGCTCTATCCATGGCAAATCATCTCCAACTCCTTTTCGGATAGGATGAGAATCAAGCAAGGGTTGAATGCTACAGGGTCTCTAGCCTTCAAAACTGACTTCCTTAGGGGGAGGAACCCCCATCGGAGGCCTCTAAACAACCATTTGCTTTACTCTTCCCTAGATCTTTCCTTGCTTCCCTCTCTGGGGTAACTGGAGCCCCCTGAGAATTATCTACCTATCTCCTATGCTTTACATTCCTCCTGCTACGCTCACATCCGTTTCTTCTGGTATTGTTTACATATGTCAATCAATGGGCATTCTTGCCTTCCTGTGTATCTAATTTGTTGGTGATTTGAAGGTGGGAGAAGATGAGAGTATTTTGTGTGTGTTGGATATTCAATGGCATTCCCATCTATTTGCAGTTTAAATTAAAAAAATTAAAATTAAGGGGGAGAGAGAGAATAAGTAAGAAATATCTTTTGTAAAGAGATGGTGTTTTAAATCAAAACACTTAGCAAATCATACTCAAATATAAGGGGATGAAGGTTTGAAAGTTCTAAATCTGTCAAAATAAGGCACTGCCGTGAAAATGTATGGGATTATTTGAACATTTTCTATAGCTTAATGTAGATAGTTTCATTTCGTTTTACTTTTTAGAAGAAGTATAGATACAGAAGCATGGTCTGCAAACCAGTAGCACTCTGTCAATATCTTTTATCTTAAAGAATAAAGTTCACTACAAAGCTATTTATTTGTCTATTTATTTAACAAATATTCATTGAGTGTCTTCCAGGAGCTGGGAATGAAAAGGAGGAAAGTCTCTGACCTCGTGAGGCTTGTTTAGAAGAATCACAGATATGAACATGGGAGACTTCATTAAGTCTTGCTCAGAATTGCTGCAGAAGGAAAGCTGTCTGGAGTTCAGATCTCATGTTGAAGGCAGATAGGCAGGTGTACCCACTGTGTCCCATAATCCCAGCTATTCTAGATACTGAGAACAGAAAGGGTGGAGATAAATACATGAGCTAAAAACACATTTAGGTGGTAGAGTAGACTCAATGTAGGGGCTAACATATCCAATATTAGACTTCTTTCTATCCCAGGGGAAAAAAAAAAGACCATTGTAAGATGTACTAGAAATTTGACATAAGAAAGGAATCAAAATCGTAATTCTCAATTCTAAGTGAAGGAACTGTCTAGTCTTCTGTCAAATTCAGGTGTGCATTAAGTGTCTGACAGTTCTGTTTATATAAACTCAGATATGATTTGGTGTCTTCTTCAACAGAGAGGGTTTGGGTGCCTGAGAGGTAGCACATTGGTGGGTGGAGAATATGCAGAGGCTCTAGCATGCAGCCCTCCATTCTCTGCCATGTCGTGTTTCCAAGGTCAAGGTCATCCAGAAGGGGAAATGCATCTGAGCTGCGGCGCAGTGCAGGGACTCGCTCTTGATGCAGAAGCGGACAGAGACGCTGCTTTAGTTTAGTACCCCCAAGTCAGCTCCCCCACTAAAAGCATCAACATATTTTAATGAGAAAACTTATCTCTAGGCAAACTCACTAGTTGCTTCTACTACTGAGATGAGCGATTTAAGGGTGTCTATTGGTTAGAAAACAATGACAAGCCTTTCTCTGCTATGAGCTCATAAGTGCAACAAAAGTATTGATGCCATAATATTTATTAGGAGCAAGTTGGCATACCCTTTAAGCCCCTTATTTCCATTCCCTATAGTCTTTGCTGGCCTTTCTTGGAATGAGAGGGTTTTTCAGTGTTGACTGTGACAGAACAGGCAGTTTCTCTATACCAAGCCCCAGTGTAACAACCTGCCATTCATGTTCAGGAAGTGTTTGATACCTGTGAGTCAAGACTGTCCAGCTGTCTGAACACTGACGTCCACCATGCTTCTTGAGTTTCCTTCCCTCTAACCACAAATGCTCTTTATCACTTTGCTTTCCCCCATAAGCGAATCATCTTGTGGTTATGACAGTTAGGTCTTAGTGTTTGCATATAATCCCAACATTTTTGGAATTCTCTATTTCTTCATATTTTTTTCAAAGACTACAGACAAAATGTCGAGGGCCAAGTACAATGAACAATTTATAAAATCCCCACACAAATCAGTCTCCTTTTAAGTGCCTGTATTCTGTGATTCTATTTTCCAAATCTGAGCACACATTGTTGCTTTAAACCTTTTTTACATGTCTGTTTATACTACCTGTTAAGTTTGATCTGGAAAATTATATTTTGCCTTTGAGAAATGATTATCTGGTTCCTTCTTGGGTCTTTCTGATGCATTGCTCAGCATATTTTTTTTATTGTAGATTTTGGTAATTTCTCACTCTTGAGCTTTTGTTTTTCTCTTTTTGTTTATTTCTCTTACTGATTTTATTTTCTACAGGATTTTGTAGATATGTTCTATCACTGCATGAATATGCCTTTCTATTTATTCTCGGCAGCCAATAACTGTCTTATCCAGGGATGTAAATGTTTGAATATCAAGGCATCCTTTTGGCAAATTGGGGACCATGTATTAGATAATACCTTTAAATTCATATGTAAAACACATGGGATAACCAAGCCAACTCCACTGAAAGACAGGAAAATATCATAAAAGCATGAGATGGTAATAAGTAATCTTTTTATTGATTCATTATGTAAAATAGCCTAGCAACAGGAATAGTGGTTATTTCAGAAAATCTGTGATTTCTGTTGGTGACAAGAATCATAAGTACAACTGACATTTTTGCTTAGTATTATTAATTTTTACGTGACAAAATTTTATGTTTATTGCCTACACAAATACGGACATTGTGGCTAAATCAAGATAATTGATATGTATTAAGTTACATACTTGTCATTTTTCTATGATGTGAGTACTTAAAATCTACTCTCAGCAAAATTTAGGTGTACAGAAGTATATCATGTTGTAGAAGTGGCGCTGTGGTTGAAGTGGTAGAGCACCAGCCTTGAGCTGAAGAGCTCAGGGACAGAGCTCAGGCCCAGAGTTCAAGCCCCATGACCGACAAAAAAAAAAAAAAAAAAAGAAGTATATCATGTTGCAAAATAAATCTCTTGAATGTATTCCTCATATCTAATTAAATTTTTGATTCTTTGGTCAATACTTCCTTACGTTTCCCAAATCCCAAAGCTCCAGTCACCTACCACCCTATGCTTCGTTTCATCAATTCCTAAGTTTGATTGCGATATCATGTGGCATTCGTCATATTGGACCCGCCTTATTTCACTTCACATGATGAACTATTGCTGTTACCATAGTAGTCTACATTCAAAATCAGTAGAAATGCTCATTTTCAGTTAGAGTCAGAGAATGGAAATATAAACATTTCCTCTGAGCCAAGTTAATGGATGCCCTGTGTTCTGTCTCCATATGCCTGATGGAATGTCTGCTTACAGCTAGTCCCAGGTGCCTTGAGCTCCCATTAACTGCCCATCTCTTCCATAAAGCTTTCCCTCGGTCCATGTGGTCTGCTTACCTACCTCATTCCCCTGGTACCTTGTTAATTCTTAATATGGAATAGTAGTCGTTTCTCTGTGTGTTTCTTCTCTTTGGAAACAACTTTGTGTTTCAATTCCCTTTCGCTTTTTTGTATTCAGGATAGGGGCTGGCATTTGGTAGGCACCTGATTAATACTTGTTGAATAAGTAAATGAGAGCTTTATAGAATTCCGGTAAGTTTTCCCAGGTTACCAATGATAGAAGGAGCTGAAATTAATTTATTCCTTTCTGCAAGAGCCACTATAGTCAAATGTTGAGGTTTAAGAAGAGGTATGCTTCCTATGATATCTTCTTGGCCTTTATGCCTTTGTATACTCTTTATCACTCCTGAAATCCTAGCTGCTGGTTTATAACTGAATCTTCAAGGTATTTTAATATTTAATGTGTATACAAATGGAAAATTTCATTGCATTATTAGATAAAAATATATTTTAAAGATTACCAGCAAACAAATAAGTACTACTATTTATAACTGACAATGGGATATTAGTTGTTTACAAGGCAATTATTTTGAAAAATGTACAGGATGATTATAAATGACCTTAACTATCAATTGTTTTAAGTGCTTATGAAAAAAACCCAGTTAGGTTAAATGTATTCAATGTGCCAGCATGAGTTAGTTATTACTAACGTATAATTTTTTTACTTCTTCATTGCCTAATTTGGCTCTCTGGGAAGTCAGCCCTGCAAAATCATCCCAGTTAGAGATCATGATGTTTCAGCTATTATTAAGGAGTGGAAGCAGGTCCATTCTTCGAGAAGTAACAAAATGACATGAGTAAGCACAGAGGATCAGAAAGAAACAATGGAAGGAAAGGGAAGGAGGATTGCAGTCAATGTAAAGCAATCCCTGACCTCCCCCTTTGCTCTGCTCAGAGAGCGCCACAGAACTCTCAGCTCTCTACTGGTTCCTACGTCAGCCCACAAGCTCTCTAGCTTGCTTTCTCCCACTCTATTTCTCTCCCACATTCCATCTTGTCCTCTTCCTGCTTATCATCTCTTGGGGCTAATGCCTAACTGGCGAAACATTTCTTATAATTATGTTTTAATTACTATACAATATTTATGAAACAATGTTTATACCAACCCATAATGTATTTTTTGTCCTGTAAAAAGATGATTTTCAATGCTTTAAAAAAAATAGTTGCTATGTGGACAATGGTGGTAGAGTTTAAAAGTCAGTGTTGATGAAGCAAGTCCTTTCTGCTTCACTTTTTCAACTTAAAAAAGGTTTTCTACCACTTTAAATTGTTTTCTTTTTTTTTGCATGAAGTTGATAGAAAGGGAAAAATTACAATGGAAAAAAATGGGAGGATAAATTAGGTGATGTGAGTGTGAAATATTCACAGGAAAAGACATAATTCTTCATCTTTACTTTTTCTAAC
Organism: Perognathus longimembris pacificus; assembly: GCF_023159225.1. Lineage (NCBI taxonomy): Eukaryota > Metazoa > Chordata > Mammalia > Rodentia > Heteromyidae > Perognathus > Perognathus longimembris. The sequence continues at coordinate 38,753,134 of NC_063181.1, read as the reverse complement.
ACCATAATGTGATTTCTCATTTTAAGAGAGGAAGGAAAGAGCCCCAGGAAATTCTAAGGAGATCGGGGAAGATAAAGCTTTCATGACGATCAATGGCCACCAGGCCATGACAATGTCTTGTCCTCTCTCTGCAGAACCTACATTCTGCCTACACGAGGGTCTTTCATTAGCATTGCACTTGGAGATCATGAGGTCCGGAAGCCACCCAGTTCACCACGACCACCCTTCGACCATGGGGGAAGCGGCTTCCCCTGCTGTCATGCATCAAGGACTGGGGTCAAGCCAGTTTCCCTGGTCCCATTTCCTTCTTCTTCCCTCTCTTCTTTGCCTCTAACCAGACAATGTATTCCTATTTTTCTTTTTTTTTTTTTCCTGTTCAAGTCCTCCAGCTCTGCCCCAGGCAAAATGCTGCAGGGATTAGAAAGGTAACGCTGCTAACTCAAATCGATAGTGACAGCCAGCGAACGCATATAAATTCCAGCCAGCAAATGTTCGACATTGTCTCCTGGGTCTCCCACTGACATTAACATCACTGAATTTCCTGATGTAGGGTTCTCACAAAACAAAAATCAAATAACTCACCCATGACGAGCCATTCATGGCATTCAGGTTAATAAATTTGCTCTTCATTAATCTCAAATTAGAGTATTTGTGTAGAATCCCGTTTAGGATAGGAACGCCTAGCCTACAAGGAACTTATTACCTATACATCAGGTAGGAGATGAGATAAGAAAACACTCCTTTTGCTCTCATTAGCCGCTTGAGACATGCTGGCCAGCTCTGTAGCACTTGGATAACATGCTTGAGAAAGTGAGCCGGGCACTGGGGCCGTTGATGGGGAAAGCAACCTCACAGGGCCCATCTCTCCCCTCCAGCTCTTCACAAATGAAACTTTCCGTGGTGTGGGTGGTGTTGATGCAAGAAATCATTTTCTTAGAAAAGTGCAGGGTAGATTGTATTGTTATGTATTGTATATGCCCCTATATGTATGTTTTATATCTTTCGTTTCCACTTTGTCTTAATTATTTCAGGTAGTGGCATAGAAATAGCACGTTAGCATCCCACAAAATATCAGCCACAAATGCTTATTTGGACACTTATAATTGCTTGAAAGTCCCATGCTTTTCCCCCCGTTTTCCCAAAGTTACACTCAGATACTATCTCAGTTACTACTATTTTGATAGTTTATTGTTTCTGAGAGAAAAAAAAAAACCAAGATCCAACATATTCCCCAAATACCATGAATTTACTATTAACTGGCATTGTTGATAAGACTTCTGTTTAGCTGCTAACATTTTGAGGTCTGATAAACAGGACTTCTAACATGATAACATATAAACTTGGATAACACCTATTCTTAATATATGCTATAGTTTATGGGAAAAATGAGGAAAGTGGTAACTGAAAAAATATCTAGTAGAACCAATGACATTTTTCTCCAAACAATGCACTTTTTCATTCTTTCATGGTAAGGGCTATTCCATTGCAGTGTGTCATGTATATACTTCTCTTTTTTATTCCAAATTGTATTAGAATTCGAATATTTAAAATTCTTTCCTAAAGCATATGCATATATTTAATTTTCAGACTTCCAGTGAGAATTACTTGCATGTTAAAGTAAGATTCTGAAGCTCTGGGCTTCCAAAGACACTTGTGGGACTTCTTTAGAAGTTGACTGTAGTTAAGAATGTACTATAAGAGACAATGAGGGGGGAAATTATCAGAGGGACCCTTCTGTCTTATAATCTTCATTATTACTTTAAAAAATGGTATTCTGGAAACATATATAAATAAATCAATTAAAGAAATTTCATGTTTTGCCATTTTTCCCCTGAGTTTTACATTCTTATTCCATGTTCCTGTGGAAACAACACACACACACACACACACACACACACACACACACAAATTCAGTAGTCGAGGAACTAAACCCTAGAGTAGTAACACAGTGCAGATGGCAATTAAGCCATTTGGTTCTGCAAGCAATAGTCTGATAGATTTGTATTTCTCTATTACTCTGAATTCCTTCTTCCTTTGGGGAGAGATTGTGGCATCTAATTATGTAGGGCCTTCTCTCTCTTTAGTATGATTGAATAGATTGTTTTTGTTTTCTTCCTGTACAACTTTGGCCCCAACAGAAGTCATCCTAGGAATAAAATTGAAATAGTACTCCTTGAAATAGTGCTCATAGGTGGTAAAGATCAGAGCAATGAAGAAGAAGAAGGAGGAGAAGGAGAAGGAGAAGGAGAAGGAGAAGGAGAAGAGAAGAAGAAGAAGAAGAAGAAGAAGAAGAAGAAGAAGAAGAAGAAGAAGAAGAAGAAGAAGAAGAAGAAGGAGAAGAAGAAGAAGAAGTTGTTGTTATAATCTTTTACGTATGTGGAAAACTGAAGCCCACATAACCTAACACTTTCCACCATCACAAATTAATAGAAGAGAAAGTCATAAGTTTGACTCAAGTTGACCCTCAGTCCAGTGGAAAGTCCGTTCAACCTTTGTTCATCTTTCTCCTTTGTTTTTCACAAATTGACTACTTGGCCTGCTCTCACCAGTGAAACCCATGAGGACAGTTAATGATTTAATGACCAAGGCTGTTTTTATCTTTACATTGTAATCTTTCCAGTGGGAAAATAATGATCCTTTCATAGATGCATTAGGAAAGCTAGTGAGCTTCATGGTAAACTTAGTTTGAACTTACTACAAAAATAAACACAAGCAAATTCTTCTTGAGGTGCTTCTCAAAATGCTCCTAGTTCTGTGATGATTGTTCTAAGGAAAATTTGTACACAGGTTACTCAATAAGAAGTCAACGAATGTCACTCACAATATAATGATTAGTCAAGCTTCACCCAGAGGCTACAAGGAAATGACTCTGACATGCCACACTTAGTTCTCATACTGTCTTGCTTAGCTGCTGCATAACAATTTACTTGAGAAATTGATATTTTTCTGTTCTGAGTTGAAAAATGATACCCTTCGCCTTCGATGGCAAAAGCTCACATTTGAACACACATTGCCCTTCAGCCTCCTCTCAACTGCCGGTGGTAGCATGGCGGTGTGGACATGGGAACACTCACCACCCTGGGTAGACCTTCCTGGGAGTTTGCTAGACATGCAAAACCTCAGGTCCCACCTGCAACCTGCATTTTATCAAGATGTTTTTCATTCTCACCGAAAATAGCATTTTTATTTTTTTTTTTTTATTTATTTTTTTATTAATTGGACATAAATTTTTTTACAAGGTGTTGTGCATCGAGGGTGCAGTTACATAGTAGGGCAGTGTGTACATTTCTTATGATATCTTACAACCTGTTTTTCTATCCCTTGTCTAGGTCAGGTTGACATATATGCAATATACAATGTATCAAGAACATATACAGTATTCACAGACTTGGTCTCTACTGTCTCTCCGTCTCCCTTTGTTAACAGTCATATATCAGGGAGATCATGCCCCTTTGTTTTCTGTGTTCTAGGCTTGTCTCACTCAACATTATTTGTTCGAGTTCCGACCATTTCCCTGCGAATAACAATATTTCACCATTCCTAATCGCTATGTAGTATTCCATTGTGTATAAGTACCATATTTTTTGGATCCATTCGTCTGTGGAGGGGCATCTGGGTTGTTTCCATATTTTAGCTATTGTGAATTGTGCCGCGATAAACATGGTAGTACAAATGCCTTTTTGATATCTTGGATTTTGCTGTTTAGGATAGATGCCTAGGAGTGGTATGGCTGGGTCATAGGGTAGGTCTATATTGAGCTTTTTGAGAAACCTCCATACTGTTCTCCAAAGTGGTTGTACTAATTTGCACTCCCACCAACAATGGAGAAGGGTTCCTCTTTCCCCACAGCCCCTCCAGCATTTGTTGTTTCCTGAGTTCAGAGTATAGGCCATTCTAACTGGGGTGAGGTGGTATCTCAGGGTTGTTTTTATTTGCAGAAAATAGCATTTTTACAAGACTCATTTTGACCATCTTCATTTTAACAGGATTCTTTAGAGATAGATGCCCAGGTATGTACAGTAATCGGAGATAGACTGAAGCTGGGCATGTTGATCTCAGCCTTTACTACAGACACAGCTTCTCATTCTGTGGAGATAGTTTTCTAAGCATTCGTTCAATAGCTGGAACCTTAGCTACATCTGTAACTAATCTCTACCACGCATGTCTAAAGATGCTCAGTAGGTCTGTCTTAGGACTCTCACTCTTGGCCATGTTGGGTGGGCTCTTCAGGTCCCACTATCTTTCCTACTAGTCAGCTGCTTTATGGATTGAATGTTCAAATTGTCACAACATTTTGATTGCTTAGCAGAACATCTATGGCTTTCATTTCCAGAGAACCACAGAGTGCATTCATTCAAATGGCAACAGAATTGGAGCACCTTGATTATTAAATCAATCTCTTCCATTGTGAAAACCATCATACTCTTAACATTTTAATTTCTTTTTTCATGAACACCTACTAGGAGGTAAATACAGGTTTCTCTAGGAGATGGATACTTATCTGTCTAACCAATGCTATTTGTGATTTCCATAATGTAGTTATTTGGAGTCAGATCATATGGTATGTTAAATATTGCCAGCAATCCTGGGAATTGGAGAGCCCTTTCCATATGGTCTCTTACCTTTAATTATTTATCAAGATGACAAGAGCAAGCAGTTTTAACTTTGTTGGTATTTACCTGAGGCCTCTGAGGACAAATGATCAACCATGATTCCAGAGTCAGGATGTGATTCCTCACTGCAGATCAGTGCTCACCTGAGCCGAACTTCCTCCCCTGTCATTTGTGAGGCCTCCATCTTGCTGTCCTGAAGATGCTGATGCAGGCGGAATCTTTAGAAAGATCGCTGCACTCCCTGTCTTCATCTCAGTCCTCAGAGAATTTCAAGAGGCTGTACAGTCATTTGCCAGTCATTGGAGTTTTCATTAGTGCTAGATTACCATTGAATCTCCATGATTATAAGTAAGTCATTATGTAGCAGGGGACCCTCTCAATGCTTGTGTCAATTGAGTGATACTGTATTGGAGGGGAATTATAAGTGACCTCTCAACTGCCCTTTTCCTTGGTACATTCCATTCATTTCTCAAAAGCAATCAAGTGTCAGACTTAGTGGCACATAGCTCTAATCTCAGTTACTCAGGAGGTAGAGGCAGAAAGAGAAAGAGGCCAGCACAGGCAAAAAGATAGAAAGATCCTGTCCTAAAAAGTAAAATAAGTAAATAAAAAGAAAAGAATTGCTGGGCTCCAGTGGCTCATGCCTGTAATCCTAGATACTCAGGAGGCTGAGATGTAAGGATCATTGGTTGAAGCCAGCCTAGGCAGAAAAGTAGGCTGGAAGTAGAGCTATGCCTCAAGTGGTAGAGCATTATTAGCCTTGAGCACACAAGCTCAAGGACAGTGTTGAAGTTCAAGCCCCAGGACTGATCAAAAATAAAAAAAATGAAAATGAAAGCGTAAATGGGCGCTCAGTGATAGAGTGCTTGTCTAACCTGTTTGAGACCCCAAATTCAGTCACCAATAGGGCAGGGGAGCACTGATCAAGTGAATTATCTGATTTATTTAAACATAGATTTGTCAACATTATTTAGGAAAAGCAAGGTCCCAATTTGCCCTTCTTAAAAAGCAATGGGGGGCTGGGATATAGCTCAGTGGCAAAGCGCTTGTCTAGCAAGTGCAGTGTCCTGGGTTCGATCCCCAGTACCAAAAAGAAAAGACACAAAAAAATACAGTTAAAAACAAACAAACAAAAAGCAACAGAAGCCATGTGTTGGCAGTTCACACCTGTAATCCTTACTACTCAAGAGGCTAAGATCTGATGATGTCAGCTTAAAACCAGCCCCACCAGGAAAGCCCATGAGACACTCGTGTCCAATTAACTACCAAAAGGCTGGAAATGGAGCTGTGGCCCAAATAATAGAGCTCTAGCTTTGAGCACAAAACCTCAGAGACGGTGCCCAGGCTCCTCAGCTCAAGCCCCAGGATACACATGCACACACACACACACACACACACACACACACACACACACGTGCATGTGCGCAAAATCAGCGGAAATGTCTGTATATCCTACAACCAGAAGTAGTAGAGAGAAATACTTTTTTCTCTTGATCCTGCTTACAAATGTATTCTCCTCTGCAGATGTTTCTCCTAGGGCTTTTTTAAAATAAAGGAGAAACTACTTCTAACTGCCCCCACAGTGTCCATGATGACTATGACAGCCTCCCGGGTAAATTAGCATATCAACTTGTTCTTAATGACACTCTTGGTGCACTCTGTTCTGTATTGGAACCCAAAATCTTGGACATTTTCTTGAGAAAATAAAGTCAACAGCTGTGAGGTCCCAGTTCATCTTTTTGGTTTTTCCCCTTAAAACAAGTGGCTGTGCAAAGTGGAGAGCAATTAACACTTACATAAAGCTCATGACTCTATGTTTACTAAGTGCACCAAAAGGCCAAACCTCGAGATGCCTGTAGAATTTCATGACCCAAACAGCTATTGAGATAGTGTTTCGCTTTGAACTGTCACTAAGGGCTGTAAACATTTATTATTCCAGATTTCCTGAGAATCCTTTTTGGTGGACATAGAATTGTGGCATTACTTCTAGGCTATCAGGTTAGTCTGTCACATAAACTCTGCAGAAAGCACCATGTTGAGTGACAACTGAAGGACATTTTATTACTAAAGCAATGGCCGTAGCAGAGTATTTGCATTTGTGCTGGCCCGTTAAATCCTAAATCCTAGAGAGTGAGGAACGAGAGCCAGATGATGGCTGAATATGTTTGTAGAGGAGGGAAAGCTGAATTTAGGAAACCTCCATTTTTTCTTTGAATGGTCCAAAAGTCTCCTGCTAATCTTTGGTTTTAGAGAAAGACATTGTAAAATAGAAATGCAAGAGGCCACAGAGAATTGTCTCCCTGCCAAGGATGTCATTGATGTGAATAAATCCCTTCATATGTCAGTAAGAATGGCACAGAGTGCAACATTACTGTACATATATGTAATATTAAGTCTTTTCACCACAGGAGAAGGATTTGCTTGGTTTTCCTAACAGAATATAGGCCTCAGTTTTGTGATTAACCTGTTTGGGCCAGTCAGGTTATTGAACTGGACAGGGAACAGAGATGAAGAAGGCAGAGAAGAGGCCGCAGAACCTCCTAACAAAGCCTGCGTCTTCTCTTATGCTTCGTTCCTGGTTTTAATGTTGTTGGTAAGCTGCCAGAAAAGAGTGCCAAAGAAGGTAGCAAAGATCTCAGACCGGGAGGCAGTTGAGAGTCCAGGAAGCTCCCAGAGGCTGAAGTTATCAGACTTAATCAGACCTAGCCCTGGGCACAGCACAATTGGGCCTTGAGACACAGAGTCCTCAGTAGCCATGCTGCTTTGCTGATGTGAATGGAACGTGCCAAATGGGGTTCCATTCTAGGTCCTTTGTGCTGCCTCTCTTGTACTTTCCCAAGATGCCCAAGGCTCTCTAGCACACTAGTTCATTCATTCCTTTAGCCAATACTTTCCTTCCTTCCTCCCTCACTTCCTTCCTTCCTTCCTTCCTTCCTTCCTTCCTTCCTTCCTTCCTTCCTTCCTTCCTGCCTGCCTTCCTGCCTGCCTTCCTGCCTTCCCTCCTTCCTTCCTTTCCTCCCTCCCTCCTTCCTTTCCTCCCTTCCCCCCTCCCTTCCTTCCTTCCTTTCTCTCTCTCCCTCCCTCCCTTCCTTTCTCTCTCTCCCTCCCTCCCTCACTTTTTTTTCTTTGTTTCTCCTTCCCACCTTTCTTTTTCTTTCATCCTTTCCTTCTTTCTCTCTCTTTCTGTCTTTCAGCCTTTCCCAAATGTCATCATCTTGCCTCACTTTTTGTTTTAGATCCACACAAAAACATTTATTCCTAACAAGAGATCTGTTCATATACATCTAAATTCCAAGGCATTAAATTCTCAGGCTGTGGTGAAGTAAAACTACATTTTTACCTTATTCCAGTGAACTTCAGATTGGTAAGATTCACATGTATTTGGCAGACAGGAGATCTCATAAGGGACTCTTTAAGTTTCTCACTTTACATATCAGTTTTTAAAATTTGATTTATTGTCAAAATGATGTACAGAGAGGTTACAGTTTCATACATAAAGCAGTTAATACATGTCTTATCAAACTTGTTACCTCCTCCCTCATTTGTCTTCCTCCTTCCCCCTCTCCATTTCCCTTCCCCCCTTTATCTGCAGTCCTGTACACACACACACACACACACACACACACACACACACACACACAAACACATCTATGGAATATTCAAACTACCTGACCCTGCTCTGATTTTCCCTTCTTCCAACACACTGTATCATCATTTTAACAAGAATAAAAGCTCAGTTGGAAGAGCTTTTTTCTTTGCTTTATTGCCTGATATCTCCTGGACATCTAGATCAGTGTCTAGTATATTAATTAATATTTTGAATACTGTAAATATTTGCTGAAGAATGAATGAACAAGTATTGATATTGAGATTTTACTTTGATTTGCTTTGTTGCTGGGATGAAAGGCCTACTCATTCGAGGTACCATTTCAGAGAAGCAAGGTCTGAGTTGGATCTTTTATTTGGGGGGGGGTTAAATAATAATAAATGAATAAAGCACAGTAGCAGTGACCCTGAAGATGGTGATAATGAATTGCACTGATATAGTACTTTTCCTCTTCCACTTTTTTTGGTAGTCGGAATTCCCCTCAGTGTCAAAGTGATGGATGATCCCATTGCTCTTAGGGAGAAGGCTATTCCATCTTAATGCAGGCCTTTAGAAATGAAAAATAATGCTTAGGACAATCAACTTTTAATTATCTACACCAATGGAGTGCTGATGCTAAAGAAATAATTCCCAAATTATTTACATTTAACTTTGGGGTACAACCAGAGACCTCTATTCAGAACACAACATTAAAACATCAGAAGTGCCAGGTGATGGTAGAACCACCCCTGGCCTGGGAAGAGGGGAACTGGGTGTGGTTGGGACCCTGTGGAGCAGACGGTGTGTCCCTCTCTATGCTCCACCCTCAAAGACGTACTCAAATCATAGGACCTCGTGAGCCACACTTCGGCATCATTGAACAGTAGTGGCTTGGTGCAGAGAGGTAACCAAGTTCAAAGGTTGTTTAGAGGAGACCTCATTCAATAGGATTGGTATTGTTCATGAAAAGGGAAATTTAGATTCCGATTTAAATTTCACACATAGGGGACATGCCATGTGAAGACTGAAGTTTTGTTGCCACAAGAAAAAGAGCTTCAGCCAGTAGGAAAGAAGACTGGAACAGACCCTTCTCTGGCCTTCAGAGGATTCGGGTCCTGACCGCGCCTTGATCTTGGGCTTCCAGTCTCTAGGACAGTGAGAAAGCCCGATGATAGGATTTCCGTTATTTCAGTCTCTTCATTCACAGCAATTTACTACGGCAGTCCCAAGAAGCTAGTACACGTGGTAACTCAATGCCTTTATCTCCAAGCCTCTGTTTCCTCAGCTGGGAAATAGACACAGAAATCTCTTGCTGAACAATTAGAACCTTAAACTCCATGATAAAAATCTTTTGACCCATAGTTCCCTAAAAGAACGTCCTATACATCATCCACAAAGCAAACGCAATGCATTCAGAGGGATAACTTTATTCAAATTTCAGTTTCTGTTTAACCCACTTTGGGAAACTCAGTGTTTTAACATTTTCCATACTATGAAGAATGGCATGCCATAGAGTGATAAACTAATTCATCTCTACTTTTCTGTGCAGAATCTACTCATGCTCCATCTAACTCCACCGTATTTCCCTATACTATTAGGAGAATAAATGTGTGTGTTCCCCAGGATCTGGTATGGAAAATCCAGCTCAGCAGACACTAGAAGGAGAGGAATGAAGGTGTAACTATCATTCCCCAGCACAAAAACAATCAAACCACCACACCCACTCTCCCCCATGCTCCATTAATAGAAGTAGTAAAAGTAGCTGGTAGATGTAGTCTCTGCTCCAAAGTTTGGAAAGTAAGGCAAATAGAAAAGGTCACTCCAAAGCACACTGTTGTTTGGGAAGCATATTGAGAAGAGCCACTCCCCTTGTGATTTGTCCCTTACTAAATTCTCTGAGCAAAGATAATATCCAGCAGATGGCTGTTACATGCATGAAAGCCATTCTCTGGGGGGGAGGGGCAGTGGGGAATTGCACAAAAAAAAAAAAAGCAGTTTCAACCAGGTGCTGGTGGCTCATGCCTATAATCCTAGCTACTCTGAAGGCTGAGATCTGAGGTTCAAAGCCAGCCTGGGCAATAAGGTCTATGAAACTCTTATTTCCAATTAACCACCAAAAAATCAGAAGTGGTGCTGTGGCTCATAGATGTAAACAGCTTGAATGACAGAGCTTGGGCCCTGAGTTCTAGCTCTAGGACCAAAAGAAAGACAGAAAGGTGGAAGGAAGGAAGGAAGGAAGGAAGGAAGGAAGGAAGGAAGGAAGGAAGGAAGGAAGGAAGGAAGGAAGGTTAGTTTCCAAATATTCTAATAAAATCACTTCTCAGTAAGTATAGCACATTCCTAGGAAGTGACTATAGGATAGGTTTATCTATGTATTAGTTAATTAATCATATTTGACCATGTTTAGTATCATTATTAATTTATCAACAGCATTTTGTGCAATGCCTCTGACATGATGAGGTTCCTTTGGATACAGAGGTTGTTTGGCACAGAAGGAAGAGAAAGGCATCAAAACCCATGAGCAGTTAAAATAGGTCAACATTAAAACTCAAGAGAATTGGCTCTTAGCCAGTGCCTATTTAAACCTGACATAATTCTAATATATTGACTTGGTTGGTTTCCTAATTCACATTAGAAGCCAGCAGAATGGAACACGAATCAGAAAATCTATTAAAAGGAAATTAAAGAATAAAAACATAGAAATATCAGACCGTTAAGTGTGGGTATAAATAGCCTGCAAGCCCCAAATCATCTCTGAGCATATTTTTGACAAATTTTAGTCATCAGATGGTTCTAATCATGACCTTGAACTCCTAGGATGGACTGTGTTTGGGAAATTAAGAAATTGTATACTGTATTCGAGAATAATATTCCAGGCAAAGTAATTGCTTTAGCTTTGTTAAGACTAAGAGGCTGGTTATAGAGCTGGCATGTAGCTCAGTAGTTGATCATTTACCTAGCACATATGAGGTCCCATCCCTGTAACACACATACACACACACACATACACACACACACACACGTTGATCATTTACCTAGCACATATGAGGTCCCATCCCTGTAACACACATACACACACACACATACACACACACACACACGTTGATCATTTACCTAGCACATATGGGGTCCCATCCCTGTAACACACACAACACACACACACACACACACACACACACACACACACACAGGTTAGGGAGTTTTACAGTAAAACAGTGATATGGAATGCCTCATTCTTTGACAATTTGAGAGGAGTAAAGAGTTACTGTGTTAGTACATATACCAAAAATGTATAACAAAAGTTATGGCTGTGATCTTTCAGACCCCAACAAGGAAAGAATGAACCTGTGTGTGTGTGTGTGTGTGTGTGTGTGTGTGTGTGTGTAAAAGTAGGGTTTTTTTGGTACACATACTTGCAATTCCTGAAGCAGGCAGTTCTGGGGTCCTTGCTACCTGTCTGGATAGTGGTGATGTTGGACATGAGACTTCTGGCATAAGCACATCTCCAGCCTGGAGCTATCGTGGAAGGAAGACACAGGCAATCATGCCGTGGAGCGGTGATAAACAGACGAGTAGGCCAGAGGGGAAAGGTGCGCAGAGGCTCTTCCTATGATAATCAGAGAAGACTTTCTGAGAGAAGAACTTGGCCATCGTCTGGGTTTAGAACTTCAGACCCAGAACAATTTACCGTGAATGAAAACAAAAGTAAAGGAGAATGAGAAAGCAGCGAAGCTGCCCTACACACACAAAGAGTCCAGGCTCCGAATCAATCAGGTTAAGTTAGCAAAAGCAGAACTGTGTCAGGCAGAGCGCCTGGGAATCGAGAGGAGGCAGTTTTTATTAAAGTCTTAGTTTCCCAATGATGAATGCCAACAAGAAAAGAGTCTAAATTCCAAGAGAAGTCATTACCTTTCAATCCATTCTGGAGTGAAAGCATTTGAAAAGGCATTCAAATAAAGCCATGGATGTTAACCAGCATGTCTCAACAAATAGACTCAAAGCCTATGGACAAATAAACGTGTAGTTTTTCCTCTTATCTTTCCTCCTATAGCATTACATTATACCGGTTCATTTTTTTCCCCCCATTCTTACTCCTGGAGAGTTTTAGGATCAGATTTTGAGAGACCATATTAGTTTCTTTATTTCAGATTTTCCTGTGTTCAAGAATAACCCTTTCAATTACTTTCACTTTCCCCCTAGTGTTCAACAATTTTCACTGAGATTTCTTATTCCATCTTCATACACAGTTACAAGGTATTTTGAAATTACTCACCTTCCATCTTCCCTTTACCCTCTCTCCTTACCCTCATACCCTGAAACAGGATCCATAGTTAGAACCATCTTCTCTGTGTGTATGTATATGTACATATATACATAAAATGTTCATGTCCATGAATATATTTGTCCTTTAGATCTAGTTTCCACAAATGGGCAAAATTATGAGATATTGACTTTTTGAACCTGGCGTACCTCACTTAACATGATGTTCTCCAGTTCCATTCATTTGCCCTCAGCAAGTAACATGATTTAATTACTTTTTACCATTGTATAGTTTTCCATGAGTGATTTTTATTTTTTGAATCCACTCATTTGTTTTTCACTACTTTGGCTGATTTCACCATTTAGCTAGAGTGAACAGCGCTACAATAAACAGGAGTATGCAGATGCTTTTCCTGTATGTTGATCTATAGTCCTTCAGACATATACACAAAGTGGTATGGCAGGGTTGAAGGGTAGTTCTGTTTTCAGTATTCTAAGGAATCTCCATACTGATTTTTCTGTGGTGATTTACTAGTTTACATTTCTACCAACAATGTATTAGGATTCCTTTGCTCCTACATTTCTTTGTTATTTGTCTTCTTGATAGTTGTGATTCTAACTGGGATGAGATGGAATCTTATGGGGTTTTGATTTGTATTTCCTTTTGTGTAAAGGTGTTATTTAAGTATCTATTATCCATTTATTTTCTTCTTTTGAGAGTCTTCTCTCTAATTTACTGGACAGTTTATTAACTGGGTTAGGTTTTCTTTTGCTATCCAGGTTTATTTTTAGGTGTTTGTATATTTTGGATTTAATCTTTTATCTGTTGAATAGCAGGCAAAGATTTTCTCCCATCCCCTGGGTTGTCTCTTGGTTGTTGTAATTTTTCTTTTTAATTTGAGGTAGTTCCATTTTCCAATTCTCATTCTGACTTTCTGGGTACTGGGCATCCTATTCAGAAAATAATTACTGTGCCTATAATATCCAAATATTTGCCTGTGTTTTCCTATAGTATACTTACAATGATTCAGGTCTTAGTTTGAGTTCTTTGGTCCAACTGGAATCTATTTGCAGTCCATTTGTCGAGTGAGAGGTAGGATTCAGTGTTATTCTTCTGCAAGTAATAGCCATTTTTCCAGCATCATTTATTCAAGAGATGGTCATTTCTCCAGGTATATTTCTTATGCCTTTGTTGGAAATTCTGTGACGGTGGCCATATGGCTTTACTTCTGGATCTTCTATTCTGTTCCGTTGGTCTACAGATCAGATTTTTATGCCAGTACCATGCTGTTTTTGCTACGAGGCCACTGTAGTATAATTAGAAATCTGGTATTGTGATACTTTCAGCATTGCTCATTTTGCTCAGGATCATTATTATTATTCAGAGTCTTTTCTGCCTCCATATATATTTTTACACTGAGTTTTCTCTTTCTATAATGACTGATATTGGGACTTTGATGGGTACTACATTGTACCATCTACTTTAATAAAGATGGTTTTAGTGCAAAGGGTGCTACCATAACATTCTTGGGGGCAGAAATCCTGGCATCTGATGATTGTTTTGTTCACATATAGAGGCAAGATGATCTTCTTACAACCTCTTCTGTTTCTCCTCACCCCTGAGGAGCTTCCTTGGCCCTCCACCCACTGCATCAACTCTGTTTAAGGCTGTCTCTGCACGATCTCATCATATTTTCTGCACACTCATTGAGCCAGCCTCAGTGCGTTTAATAATTTGCTCTAGTTTTGCCTGACTAGGCCTTGAACAATACTTTTTTGGACAATATTTATTGCCTCAGTTTCGTTACACAGAAAGTGAGAGTTTGGGTCGAATCATCTGTAGATTTCCTTTCAGTTTTAACCTTCCAGAGGTGTTTCCTCTTAAATGATTTGCCAAAAATCACACAATCATATACATCTGGGATACATATCTTGTTGGCTTATTTTCTAACTTTGGACCAGGCATTTCAGCTAGACAAACTGAAAAATAGGAACTGGCCCAGAACCAAGGCATAGAAGAATTCTTTCTTACTATTTTGTGCTTCATAAATCCAGTCGTTCTATTTCCCTCAATTCCCTCCTGCGCTGAAGTTTCTTGAACTTGAAGAGCCCTCTGACATTTTCAGCAGAAGGTTGAAAATGCTTGTCATGATGTTTGGCCATGTCCCAGGAAAAGGCCTTCGCCTTGCCACATCCTGAGAACACTTTCCTTGTACTTTGAGATCAGTACACACACACACACACACACATACACACACACACACACACACCATCCAAGATCCTCTAGAGGATGAATGAATATTTCAGAGCCAAATATTGCAGGATTTGGGCAGCATTCTGGCAAGTTAAACAACGCTCATATTTATGGTTTTTGGCAAGATCGTTGCTTGATCACCCTGGACTTGGTGAAGGGCATTGTTTGCTCATCAAGATAACTAAGCTATCCTTAGGGTGATATTTGAGACCGCAATTGCCTGAAAATGTCATGTTTTTATAATGAGTCTTTCTCTAGCATCTAGAAATATATAGAAAGTTTAAAGAAAGGACAAGAAGAGACATTTAACTATGCAGGTTTTCTTCCTGAATGTTTACAGATTTTTTTTCACTTGATGTTTACAAAATTTTCTAAGTTCAGTATTATCAGCAGTGCTCTCAGTTAAACAACTTGGAATTCGTTAATGAAAAAGCTTTCTAACTTTTAAGCCTGGGTTCTTTCCCCTCAATCACATTTCTTTCCTTTCACAATGAGGTAGACTATTTGGAAAAAAGAACGTAGAACTGTGTACTTATTGACTATGTTCTGCAAAGTTTTGTATGTATAAACACTTTATTTTATTTTCCAGATAAGGTCTCTGTAGGTAGCACAGGCTAGCTATGATTTACAGTCTTCTTGTTCCTAATTCCTGATTACAGACAAGCATCACCATCTGTATTTATAATCTTACTTAATTTGTATACAAATCTAGTCTCCTTCTTCGCCTCTTTCTTCCATCCTTGCAATACTATTTCTTAACTCGCATTTAGTATTGGCATAGTAGTGACTATGAAAGCATGAGTCACTGCTAAGACTTCTTGGTATCTTGAGCAGTCCTTCACTGCTTCTTCTAGAGTGAATGATTGCTTCAGATCTTCATGTGTCTAGCTCTCTATAAACCCATTGATATTTCCTTACTTTTCTTTGTCATACACTTGTGAATGGAGTTCACTTCCTTTCACTTCATGCTTCAGGGCCGGGCTTCAGGATCTTTGATTTCTCTCATTAATGCAATAGCGTTCTCATCTGCTCCAATTTCAACCAGATTACTTCCCAGGCTTACTGTTAAACTGTGGTCTGGTGCTTTCCTCCTTACCCAGAGACATTTCACAGCTCTTCTTTTTCTTTTTGTTCAGATCTTATGCCTTTATCTCCTGTGGAAAATGTTCTTCGGTAGCTTGAAAACAGGGATGTACAAGATATGCACAAAAGAATATGTACATGAAATTTTAGCTCTTGTGTGTCTAGTATTGTCTTTAGCCTTTGATGGATATTTGGGCTAGATATAAGACAGAGGTTGAGAATCATTTTCCCTTGGGATTTAAGACTTTGATTTACTGCATTTTTCTTTCCTCTGTTATTTTTTACTTTCTTGTTTCCTCCGTCTCACTCTCGCTCTCTCTCTCCCTCTCTGTCTCTCTGACTCATCCTCCCTCCCTCCCTCCTTCTCCCCTTCCTCTCTGCTGGTCCTGGAGCTTGAACTTGGGGCCTGGGCTGTGTCCTTGAGCTTCTTTCCAGTGGCATTCTTATTCCTAATGCTTATGTTTGTTTTGCTTTCTGAAAACTTTTTAGATGTTCTAGTTATCAGAAACTTAATGATTTTTTTGTCATTTCATTTTTTAAAGCATTTACTAGAGCCACTGAAGAATTTTTGCCATATTTCTTTGGTAGTTTCTTCCATTTCATTTTTCTTCCAATATTTTTATTTTCTGGGTTTCCCATAGATTTGCCATTATATCTTCTGCACTATATTCTTATTTTTCTAGAATGTCTTTTTGCATTAATTTCTTGCAAACTGCCTCACTTGTCTCTCACTGTGTCTCATGGTGTTATCACTTTGGTGTATTTACTTCCCAAGACCACTTCCAGGCTATTCATGTTTTGTAACATGCTCTTCTTGTTTTCAAAGTCCTTGTTTTCACTCGAAAAGTTTGTTGATACTTTACCTGTTCTTTATATTGCCTTAATTTTCTCTCAACTGTTTTCCCCCTGTTTGAGCCTCTTTCTTTCATAATGAAATCTTTTCTCAAGTTACTGTGTGTCCAACTGTTTATTCATACTTTAGAACAAGGCATATTGGACTGTGTATCCATGAACAGGATCGTGTCCATTATCTTTCTCTGAGACCATTCACTTTGCCAGCTCCCTGTGTGAGTGATCTACATCTGGCCACAGACATGCTAGATCGAGGGGGACACCCCACATACACCCAGCATGTAGCTTCCCACTAAATGTCTGCTCCATTCCATCCTCTCCCGTCCCGGCCGGTTTTGTTACTTGTTCTACCTCTCCATCATCTCCATTTCTTCAGAGGTGACTCTCTGATCTCCCAGGAGTGATGACCATGTAGGCCACCTGGCTGCAAGGTACTGGAATAGAACCAGCTGGTTTACTCACACCTTCGGCAGAATTTCAGCTACTTTCATTCTCTACTGCCTTTAACTTCCGAGTCTTTTTTTCCCCAAGTCTTGGACACATGCGAGTAGATTTTGTTGATATTCCACCTGCCTGTCGGTGCCCCAGTTCAGAGTGGCATTTAAACACCTTGCATTGTATCTCCCCAGTATTCTTACCATTCTTACTCCTTGTCAAATTTCCTGGTGTTTTTTGTTCTTGTTGTTTGTTTGTAATGTTGTCTTTGTCCTTATGGGGTTATAATCACTACAGTCATTTATTGTCATTGCAGTGTCATTTCAGGAGGGGTTTAAATAAAAGGGCATGGTCAATGCAGTGTATTTAACTAGAATCCAGACTGCAAACTAATTCCTCCTGACTCAGGCCAGATGCTGCAACAACAGCTGTAGACACTGCAGACTTCCTGTTTCTTTTGTTAATACATGACACAGTTGATAGCAGTTGCCTTGCAATTGGGGTCAAAGTACCTTCGCACTCATTTCTTCCTGCCCTCTCCCTGATGCAGAGTTGAATATCTCTAGCACTTGACTTTAAACTGAAACTTTGTAATGATGAAGAACTTACTTTCGCATGACAGGCTCCATTGCATGTTCATGACCTATCGTCTGAGATCATTTGTTTTTTCAGTAGGATCTCTTGCTTTTGTCCAGGGCAAAGCTCAGACTGAGATCTTCCTATCTTTCTATCTTTAGCTTCCAAGTACCCTGGAATGAATTTTCGTCATAAAAAATTGCTCAAAAATACATCTATGGGGATGCTCAGCACAGTGACAGTTCTATAGTGATACTGAAACAAATATCAAATAATTAATCATTTGTGATATATAAATAAATGAAATTCTGGACAATCTTTAAACTCTGCTATATAATAAATACCAAATCTGTTGAAAAATAAACATGATTTGTGGTTAACGTAATTAACCACTGATGCTCAGCGATTGGCCAGATGGAAATGTACTGAAATGTTAACACAAATGGTATTATGGGTACAATTAAAATTTATTTTTAAGTCAGGTGCTGGTGGTTCACACTTGTAATCCCAGCTACTCAGAAGGCTGAGATCTGAAAATTGGGGTTCAAAGTCCGACTGGGCAGAAAAGTTCATGAGGCTCTTATTTACAATTAGCCAGTAAAAAGCCAGAAGTGGAGGTCTGACTTAACTGGTAGAATGACAGCCTTGAATCAAAAAGCTAAGTTCAAGTCTCAGGAATGGCACATTAAAAAAATCATTTTTAATTCTTTATGCTTTAGAAATATTCCTACACTGACTCTCTCTACATTACTCATACAATCAAAAATGGCCATGAAGTGTTATATAGAGAACCTCATGTAGAAACTAGATTGTAGTTCAATATTCATTTCCTTTATTTCAGTGATTCTCTGACCACAAATGTTTCTATGTGGGAGGCAGAACTGCAGTTGGCTAAGAGATCAGTAATGATGACAAAAGTCTACCACGTGGGAATTTGAGATGACAATATCAATGAATTTTTAAATGAGAAATAAAATGTAGGCATGTTCACTAAAATCTTGTTTTTCTTCTGTTCCATCATGTTAGGTAAAAGAAAGTCCCATGGCCTCAGCCGCATTGTCTTCAAAGGGTCTTTAGAATAATTAGGATGATCAGACGTTTGCCTGTTAACGTGATTCACCCTTGGTGCTTTCCTGGGTAGACTGAGAATAGCAATAGCTCGGGCAGGCACTGGTGGCTCACGCCTGTCATCCTAGCTACTCAGGAGGCTGAGGCCTGAGGATTGTGGTTCAAAGGCAGCCAGGGCAGGAAAGTCCAAGAGACTCTTACCTCCAATTAACCACCAGAACACTGGAAGTGGAGCTGTGGCTGATGTGATAGAGTGGTAGCCTTGAGCAAAAACACTCAGGGAAAGTGCCCAGGGCCTGAGTTCAAGGCCCAGAACTGACTAAAAAAAAAAAGGAATAGCCATAGCTGGCTACTGCTGGCAATGTGGAACTCCGTGCTGGGGGAGAGGGCATGAGGGCACTCGCTTCCCAACTGATTTAGTTAAGACCGCTTCCCACTTCTTTCTTCACTTTGTGTGGACAAAGGAACAAACATCAAGAATGCACAAATGAAATCTGAGGCCAAACCACGAGCACTGAAGGTTATTTAAAAATAATTAAAACCCGTTTTATTACAAGGTGATGGAAAGACTGTGGGATCTCTCTCTGCTCTTGCTAACTACTTACCAACATCCATACCACCTTCCAGAACTGGACTGAAGAGGCCTCAGGCTGTAATGGGTTTAGGGACATCGTCCAAAGAGAGAGGCCTGGCGGTGGAGACAGTATTACGTTTTTTTCCCCCTGGAAGCAGTGTCTCACTCTACAGCCCCGCTTGGGCTAGAACTCACTTTGTACCCCAGTCTACGTGCCAGCTTCTAATTCGCCCACCTCTGCTTTTCTAAGTACTGGGATTACAAATGTGTGCTACGAAATTTAGCATAAGCCGTAGATGTTTAAAAATTAAAAATCTATTTTAACTGATAAAGAAAATTATGTATATTTTTGGGCAATGTATGCATACATTGTGCAACGTTAAATCAGAATAAATTATCTTTTCAATCCTTTATCATTTCTAAGTGAGATACACAATCGATTATCCATACCTGTAATTGCCCTCGTGTGCAATAAATTGTACAAGAGAGTTTCTGCCTCCCAGCAAGCAGTAATGAAGTACTCAATGATGGACCTATTGCTACCTTCCCCGGCTCTGCTCTCTCCCCAGCCTCTGGTAACCATCATTCTACTCTCAGTTTCTCAGCCTTCCCTGGCTCAGGAATGGACTAAGATGCTGTTCTAGATAAGACCTCAAAGCCATAGGCAACAATAGCAAAGTAGAAAAATAGGATTCGTTAAAACTACATAGCTTCCACACAACCAAGTACACAATCAACAGAGGGAAGAAATAACATAATGTACAGAAATAACATAATATACAGAAGGGGAAAGTATATCAAGAACTCAAAAAACTTCTCCACAGCCAGGCTGGAGGGGGGACTCTAGTGGTAGATGTGCTTGCCTAGCAAGTGTGACACCTGGAGATCAAACTCTGGCATGAGGGAAATTAAATAAAAACAAAACAACAAAAAATAGGACTAATCAACTATTAAGTAGTTGTCAGATTAAAAGAAGAGGGCAAAGAATAGAAAAGGAAAATGGGGTGGGAATGTGGCCTAGTGGTAGAGTGCTTGCCTAGCATACATGAAGCCCTGGGTTCAATTCCTTAGCACCACATATACAGAAAAAGCCAGAAGCGGCGCTGTGGCTCAAGTGGTAGAGTGCTAGCCTTGAGTAAAAAGAAGCCAGGGACAGTGCTCAGGCCCTGAGTTCAAGTGGGGATCAAAATACCTTGTTTAAAGCTCTAGAGCTTGATTGGCTCTATCTTGAGGCCTGAACACACATACATACACACACACACACACACACACACACACACACACACACTCAACCTTCTTTCTCTTTCTTTCCCTCTCTCTCTCTCCCTCTCTATTTTCTTTGACTTCTCTGTAGCTGCTTGCAAGTATAAAACTTATTATCACAATGATGCCATCACCAGGATTATTATCATCTCATGTCCCAATCACTGTGAAAGGAAAACCAAAGTTGACTAAAATGAGTGGATCCAGAGCCTTCCAGAACTAGTCAAGGCATAGGACTCATTTCAGTAACCCCTGCAGTCCTGGAAATGCTACGCTGCTCATTGTTCTACTTAACATGTAGCTATCCAACATAGGAAAGTAGGCATTTGGATTTGGAAATATTTTTATAATACTTTGTGAAAGAAGAAAGACACTAAAACATGGTCATATCTGGGTGATGGTATCACAAGTCATTTTAAAGTTGCTTTCCAACAAAAATGCAGTAGAGATATATATTTTTTAAAAAAAAAGGACAAAAAGAAAAAAAAGGCAAAACACATACCTCTAGGTTTTAGAAGCTGTTTAGAGGCTGGTGCTTAAAAACGTCTTTTGTTTTCCCCAGGGACCTCTAGTTAGTCTAGTTACAAAGAAGTATATTTCTCCTCTACCCATCAGGTGTCTGCCCAGTCACCGCCCCCACTACTGTGTTCTTGCCAGTTCGGTTGGGAACAATCTGTTTTCTTCTTAAGTTTTAGCTAATCTTCATGAATGAAATGCTATTAAATTTAGCAAAGCCATGGAAACATCATAATAGCATACAGGGAGTTTTCCTGTAGTACCAGTTTGCTATTTCTGTCTAATAACAGATTTTTTAAAATCCAATTAGACTGAAAAAAAAAGAGAGCCAAAGTTAAAAATATCTGACTGTTTGACTCAGCACAGCAGGGAGTGGTTTATAGGCCAATCATTCATGGTAAATAGGATCGGAGTAGAGAGAAACTTGCCTCTCTACCCCATTAGAAGTATAATTTTTTACTCCTATACTGCTCCTAAAGCAGTCTACTTAATTATGTCACATTAAATAACACCCATTCACACTTCCTTTATGGGAAGGAAAATCACGTTTATTTGCCCACACAGTACCCTCCTTGGGTGTTAAGGGAGCAGAGTTGACCTAATGTAAAGACAAACAGATGGTTTAGGAAATGAGACATGATTTTTCACACAACAGTGAATGCATGAGGAAAAAAATCCAATGTCTGTGTGCTCATTGGAGAAATTTTTAAATGGCCCTACTTGGTTTCATAACTGTATTGGAAAGAGATGAATCAATTAAGAATTCATTTTTTCACCTATCAAATGACAGATGGAATCAAATTGTTCATTAGGATAGAGGTTGTAAAGAAGTGGGCGTTCTTGAACATTGCTGGCTTGAATATAAAGTGGTTTAAATTTTTTAAGCTGATTGTGTGAAAAATATACTTAGTCATTAAAAGCATCTATGCTAAGTAATCTAACCACAGATGCAGAACAAGATCATCTGGACAATGCTTTTATTAGAGGGAAAAACTGGAAAAAATGCATAAGAAGGAAAGGGGTATGGTATATCCAAAAGAAATACAATAAGTGAAAATGATGTACAATCTTAGCTAAGGGAGTTATAAAATAAATATTCAGAAGAAGATGAACTCTCCTCAAAATAAATACCATGTCTATTAAGTAGTATTTTAATAATTTGTGTTTCCTTATACATACCTTTCAGAGTGACCAACGTTTCTGTAATAAGCATGTGTAGCAGGGAAGAAGACAACACAGAGGTGAAGGTCACATCTTTGCAAGGAAGGTCGGAGCTTGAATCTGGCATTTATTAAAAGCATAATTCAGGGTCAGATGCTGGTGGCTCACACCTGTAATCCTAGCAATTTAGGAGGCTGAGATCTGAAGATCAATGTTCAAAGGAAGCCTAGGCAGAAAAGTTCCAAATACTCTATCTTTAACCACGGGGAAAGTTGGACTGGAGGTGTGGTTTAGGTGGTAGAGCACATAAGCAAGCCATGAGCAAAAAAGCCAAGTGAGAGTGTGTGACCCTGAACTGTCTCAAAAAAAGTAAATCAGGAAGCTAGTTAGCTCCTTCCTCTCCACTTATGTTGTCTCCTCTGAAATGTAAGGATACTCATGCTGTATATGTCTCAGCATCAACTGAGTTCCTTTATTTAGATAATGAATGCTTAAAAGAAAACGTATGATTCTGAATGTATTATTATTTAATTGTTCTAAAACAGCAATGAAAATAGTAAATTTAAATGGTGAGTAAAAGAATAAAAGGCAAAGAAAAGCGCATCTTGTTGTGCTTTTTTTTTTTTTTAGAAGTTTTGTTATATAACTTTCTCATCATGCAACTCAGGCAAATAGCTACATTTTACCACACACATGTTGATAGCTTTCCGTAGCATCTGAGTTTTCCAACGTGAACATGCACATAACATATCATCATAGCATATCACATAGAAGGGTGCAGAATAAACATAGAAGGGTCGTTCTGCCAAAAGATTATGTAAGGCTGTCTACTGAAAGGGAGTCATTGGGGAAATAAAGCGTAGTTGCCTTTATTAAAAGGGCAGAAGCTGGTGGACTTGGAGATGGGCTTGGCGGGAGTGGTGATGTTGGAGCAGAGGGTGCTTCTACTCTAAGGTTAGCTTACATCAATGGCGGAGAGGAGCAGGTAGAGTCAGGACGGGAATCCAGCTGCTCAGAGGACAGGAAAAGTAAACTGGGGTGAACTTGCTTAGGGACAAAAAGAGTTGTGTTTTGCATTTTGTAGTAATGATTTGTCTTCTGATTTATCTTCTCTAAATGGATTCCTTCAGGTCATTCCTACCTACCAGGCTGCACACAAATACAGGGTAAGGTCGAGGAGCTACAGAACTTGGGAGTCACGTGACTGTGTCCTGGGGCATTTCCAAAGAGACCTTTGGGTCTCCTAATATTTTTACGTTGCAAGAGCTCAAAGAGACTGGTTTTGTACTTTTAAAAACTTTCTGATGGTGTCCAAGGTGATTGCAGTTTACCATGTCGATGTATGTGTCCGGTGCTTCCTGATCATAGGCACACCTTCCATCATTTTCTCCCATCCTTTTCTGCTCCTTCCCTCCGGACTCATGGTGCATTTCCCACCTCCTTTATCACATGTGTCTATTGAGAATTGGGACTGTAATTGTCCCCGCTTCCTTTTGCTTCCAAACACCTACCCACCCCTTCATTCAAAGTGTGTTTCAACTTTCTGATAGTCATTTTGTTAAACTGCTTGATATTTATTCCAAGTACTTATTCCACTGAGTTTCAGTCCATGGAGTAAGCTATTTTAGTCATCCTGATGGTGTTCATATACCCCTGTGTTTGTACACATGGGAAGTCATAGTTTGAGTCTAAGTTCCACATATGATTCTGTACATTCAAGATCCCAGTGACACTGTTTTTTTTTGGGGGGGGGCTTTTATTGTTTCTGTCTCTTTCATGCAGCACTAGTTTTTAAACTCAGGGTGCCACACTTATTTGGTTTTCTTGTTTGGCTGGTGTTCTACCTCTTGAGTCATAACTTCAGCCTGGCTTTTTCTGGCTTGGAGTTGAAGTCATGTGAACTTTCCTGTCAAGGCTGGCTACAAAATGCAATCTTCTACATCTTAGCCTCCTGAGTAGCTAGGACTACAGGTGTGAGACACTGGCACCCAGACTGCTTTTGTTATTATTTAATTAATTAATTTATTTAATGCTGGTCCTGAGCTTGAACTCAGGTCTGGGTGCTGTTCTAGAGCTTTATTTCCTCGGGGCTACCACTCTACCACTTGAGCCACAGAGCCACTCTGGATTTTTTTTTTTTTTTGGTGTATAATTGGAGATATGTCCCAGACTTTTCTGCCTGGGCTGGCTTCGAACATGATCCTGAGATTTCAGCCTCTTGAGTAGTTAGGGATATACGTTTGAGCTATTGGTGCTCAGCTTTGCTTTTGTTCTTTTACTGTGAGTTATAACTCACTCCACACGAACCTTGCTTGGTAAAGGTGACATTTATTTATCACTACAAGTTGGAGCCTTCATTGGGGAGACTACCAAGACTTGTAAATTGCTTAATGTGTTGGCCAGCTTTCCATCAGTATAGCAAACGATCTGAGATAATTATAATGAGGAAAGAATTATGTTTAGGCTTACCTTTTGGGGAGGGCCAGTCAATGATCAATTCCTTTCATTTCTTTGTGTGAAGGAGCACATCACAGGAAGAGCACAATGTCTTGCAAATCTGCTTACAGCAAGAACCGGGAGCAAACAGAAAACAAGAAAAGAAACAACAAACTACAGAAAGAGAGCAAAGCCCTGCAATGTTCTTCAAGGGCATATCCTCCGTGACCTATGTATCGGTTCCATCTCCCAACAGCACCTAGAAACCAAGCTTTTCATATATGAACTTTGGGGGCGATTCAGGACTTAAACCATAGCAACTAATATGAAGGACCAGCTATTGTGTGAAATGGCATTTGAGAATGGTTTTCCTCCATGACCTCTACAAAACATGTGCTTTTCTTTTTTCTCTTCCCTTATCCTTTTTGCCTTTCCTTCTTTTTTCTCTTCCCTTATCTTTTTTGCCTTTCCCGTCCTTTTATTTTCCTTCCCTTTTTTGCTCTCCTTCCCTCCCTTCCTCTCCCCTTCCTTCCCATTCCCTCCCCTTCCATCCTCAACCTTTCCCTCTCTTCCCCTCCCCTCCCTTCCCCCTCTGTCTAGTTGGCAGTTCTGGGGTTTGGAACTTTTGCCTGTTAGGTAAGCACTCTCCCACTTGAACTCTACCTCCAGTCCTTTTTGCTGTAGTTATTTTCTTCAAATATGGTTGCGTACCTCTTTGCCCATGAAAACCTTATACGGAGAGCTCTTCCTACCTACACTCCCCAAAGATCACAAGTCTGGGATCACAGGTGTGTACCGCCGCCCCCCCCCCCCCCCGCAAGCCGGTGCTCTCTTGCTGTAAAATGCAGCATCCTCCTTGGTAAGATGCATTTGCTGGTTCAAATGCTGTCTTCAGTCCTTTCAAAATGTTAACCTCCTGTAAAGTGAATTCTGCTCTTATGTATCAAGCGGCACAGCATCGGCTGGACTTGCTGGGTTCACACTTGTAATCACAGCTACTTAGGAGTCTGCCGGTGGGAGGACTGTTAAGTCTGCAGGATGCCCGAGAGACCCTCTCCAAAAGAAACTAAAACAAAAAGCTCAGCTTAGAACCTGAATGTTAAGGGTCCAGCAAGCAGGAGGCCTTGAAGCCCAGTACTGCCCCAAATTTAAGACCTATTTAAGACCTATTTTTGAGGATTCATAAAGAGCAAATGATAAAGAATAAACCTAATTCTTTTTTGACATAGCACCAGTCATTATCCTCCACTTGTGGCAGGGTGGGATTTTCTGTGTCCAGAGTCTTTATTCATAATCAGATTGCAAGCCAGCATCCTTGACAACTGCAGATTCTGAAGCAGGCGACCAGTATTAAGTGCCTATTTTCTTCACACCCTGCCTTTGCTTCTGAAATATTCATGAATTTTTTTATTCTAGTAAAACTTCAACTATTCTCATACACTCATGATTTCTAGCTTCCATTAAGCACACTTGATAAGGGAATTCACTTGTGTTTGTTTTTCGGTCCACCATCACAAACAGAGGTCAGAAAATGTTCTGTGTGTGAAAAACCAACTCCCTGACACTGAAACCAGAAACCAGCTCTTGATTCACCCTTGCATGATGGGCTTTTATGATGCTTGAACTCCATTAAGAGGAAAAAAACCCCACTGCATTCAGGTTTAGTGATAATGGGTACTTTCATTTAGAAAATCTGTTGAAATGTTCTATCGAGAATTCACACTTTATGGTCAGAAGTTCAGTCATGTCTTCCGAGTTCAATGCTTGTCTTCTTTGGTCCGCATGTCACCCACTTTGCAGTTCCTACATTTGCTAAAAGCCATCGTGAAACTCTTTGTGTATGGGTTATGACTTTTTCCGGCCATTCCAGAAACACTGACACATGCTTCATCTATGGCATGTGAACAGATTGTGATGAAATCGTGTGTGTGTGTATATATGTGCCTGCACATGTGTTTGCACTAGTACTGGGTCTTGAATTCAGAGCCTAGGTGCTAACTCAGCATTTGCTGATGATGTTGTTCAAGGCTGGCGCTCTCCTGCATGGGCCAGCACTCCACCTCTGGCTTTGTGGGCAGTTCATTGGAGGTAAGAGCCTCCTGGTCTCTCCTGCGCGGGCTGGCTTTGAACTGTGAAGATCAGATCTCAGCCTCCCGAGTAGCTGGCTAGTGTTACGTGGGTGAGCCACCAGTACCCAGAAGCCATCTTTTTGTGACCAAAGTACGGTTTCTGCTACTTGGTCACTGCCAGCTTCCTGGGTGGCTCTGAATGCGGGGACCGGGGCTATGGAGTTGTTTCATGAAAGGCATTTCTGCGAGTCAAGGGCGTGTCCACAACCCTGTTTGTTCCATTCCTTGGCAATGGCAGCCTTCCTAAACTCCGCTCGTCGGAGGGATCGGGCTCCCCAGGCTTCCGATCGGGGGGGAGGGGGGTCGCCCTGGTGGTGAATGTGCGACCCGGCGTCCCCCGGTCACCGGGAAACGGCAGAGGCGAAGTTTAACCTTGGAGGCTGCCGTGAAGGTCGCCGGGGGAGGAGGGTGGGGGGGGCGGGGGGATTCCTCCTCCCGGGCCTCCCGGCGGAGGGGGAGGGGGGCGCAGATCCCGGGGGGCGCGTGCACCCCCGCCGGGTGACCCCGGGCGGCACGGGGGCGGGGGGCGGCGTCTTACTTTCTGGAGGCGCGTCCGTCCCCCCCCACCCCTCGCGGGGTCCCCACGCCGAGCAGGGCGCCCCGGGCTCCCGAGGCGGCCGCTTCCGCCCGGCGGGTCTCCCACGCCGCGCCTCGGCCCGGGTATCCCGCCCCCCCCCCCCGCCCCGCCTGCCCCCGGGACGAGCTGCGGAGGGGCCGGCGAGGAGGGGCGGGTGGATCGGGCTGGGGGAGACGCGCGCACACGCGAGCCGAGCCCGGGCGCCCGGGTGGGGCGCGCGCGAGGTGAGGGCTCGGATCCGCCGGGGGCGCCGCCTGCGATAAAAATAGAAACCCGCGTCCCCAGAGAGAGAAGAACTCGGGGAGAAATAAACAAGCGGCTGGGGCGGAGGGGGCCGGGGGTGGGGGAGGGCGGGGGGAGGAGTGGAGAGGGACAGGGGTGGGGAGGGGGGAGGGAAGGAGGGGGGAAGGTGGGGGTGGGGAGGGGGGACACTGAAGCTAGCCAGCCGGACCCCGAAGAGCAGCGATCTTCCAAAAACAGCCCTGCCCACGGGCCGTGCCGCAGCTGGGCGCGGGGCGGGGCCGCCGTCCGCGCCCGCGTCCCCCTGGAAACCCCGGAGGCCCCGCCCCGCGCCGGCCGCGTCTCCTTGGAAACCGCTGCGGCCCCGCCCCGCGTCCCTGGAAACCCCGGCGGCCCCGCCCCGCCCGCGTCCCCTTGGAAACCCCGGCGGCCCCGCCCCGCGCTGGCCCCGCCCCCCTGGAAACCCCTGCGGCCCTGTCCCGCGTCCCCTTGGAAACCTCGGCGGCCCCGCCCCGCGCCGGCCCCGCCCCCGGGAACCCCGGCGGCCCCGCCCCGCGCCGGCCCCGCCCCCTGGAAACCCCGGCGGCCCCGCCCCGCGCGCGCCGCCCGCCCGCCTGCCCGTGGCCGTGACGTCAGGCGGCGGGCGGGGAGGGAATCCCGCGGCCCCGCGCGGCCCGTCCCGGGGTCGTGTGCTGAGGTGGGGTCAGCGTGTCCCGCAGCCCGCCCGCCCGCCCGCCCTCCGCGGCGCCAGCCCGCAGCCCCCGCGTGCGCGCGGGAAGAAACGCCGCGGGGTCGGAGCCGCGGTTAAACATCGAGGGAGAAGGGCGGGTTCTCATCTCGGTGCGGCGACGGCGCGGCGGACTCCGCGGGAGACTGGGGCGGCTCCGGGGAGGACGAGCTCCGGAGGCCGGGGGTGCGGCGGGCACTCGGGCGGGCATCCCCGGGAGCGAGGGAGCCTGGAGGGAGGGAGGGAGGGAGGGTGGGGGAGAGGGGAGAGGGAGAGACTGGAGGGAGAGAAGACAGAGAGAGAGGCACAGAGGGGGGGGGGGGGCCTGAACGGCTGGACAAAGAGTTGCTCTCGGCTGCTTTTCTTTTCTTTTTTCCCAAATCTTTATTATCAAAGTGATGTACAGAGCGGTTTCCGTTTCCTGCGTTAGGCATTGGATCCATTCCTTGCACCGTTTGTTACCTCGTCCCTCGTACCCCCTCCCCCTCCCCCTTTCCCTCCCCCCCCCCCAGGTGTTCCGTTCACTATCTTTGGGCTGCTTTTCTCCCACGCATTCAGAAGCTTATCACGCCATCAGCAGCGAGCGGGGAGAATCCACAGAGAGGCCTTCTGAGAGGTCCCCCCCTGCCCCTCGTGGGCAGCCAGAATCCCGACAGGGCCAGCCCCCCATCAGTCCATCCTCTCAATCCTCCGAAACAAAAGGACGTCGTGCTTACAGTGCACGTGGACGGAGTGCTGATACTTGCCATTCTGTCATTTGTTGTTCTTGTCGTAAATGGTTCGTCTTAGGAGCCTATTGTGTCTGTGTGGCAAATAAAAGCCACATTGCTTTTTTTTTTTTTAATTTAAGATTGGCCTATGAGGAAAATAGACTGAACACGCACTGTAATTTTTCTGTTCTCTTGTCTACAGTGTTTACTATTTTATTTATATTTAAGGGATTGTGTTTTCATATTTGTGATTCTTTTCTTTCATTCAGATCTTTGTTACTAAAACACATTTCCACTCACTAAGCATTTCTTTGGCTGTTAACAGGTCTATGGATACACACACCTATACCCACACTCCTTGACTGAAAAATACTGATAAGGGCATACTACCATTTTGGTAAGATATATATATATATATATCTATATATCTTACATATATGTGTATGTATATATATCACGAGTCTCCACATAAGATTTTTGTGGAACTAAAGACTAATGTTTTTTACATCATTGTAAAACCCTTAACTCTAAAAATAGACTAAAAGAATAAAAATGAAATGAATACAAGAGTAGTTGCCATAAACCTTTTTGGGGGACTTAGCCCTTGATTGTTTTTAAGTCCTTGCTTTCTTGTCCTTTACAAATGATGCTAGGAAGAGTACCATAAAGAACTGAAATGTATACAACTCGGTGGAACTGTTAATTTTTCATTGTGTGTGTGGAATACTTTGTAAAATGAAACTCTGAAACAGTTAACCCTTTGAAATGAAAAGGATAAAGAAATCTCCACTGCAGAGTAAACTGTGTTCTGTTTTCCTTCTCTGCCCACCCCCCCAAACCCATCCACATTGAGCTATTTAGTGAGTCAGTTCGCAGATTTTGTCCTTTCAGACCTTTGATTGCACCATTTTCTATGGAACTCCCTCTCCTCTCTCCCCCATCAGTGATACAGACATCACCTTTGGTTCTTAAACCTTCTGATTTCTGAAAACAGGATTGCATCTGCTATTATAAGGTACCAAATGTCCCAATTGAAGGGACCTACTCTATCCAAAATAGGAGACAGATTAGGCACAATGGCCCCACAAAGTGGCCTCAAGATAGTCCTGCCAGCTAGAAATACATTTGCTGGTACCAAGCAAAAGAGCAATACAGCTGAACTGAAAACAGCCAGCATCCAAGATATCCAATCTATCACAAAGATAGCAGAACCCAAGGCAGTTTTCTCAAAGATCAGCTTTACAATAACTCTTTTCTCTTTCTCTTTACTGCAAATATCAGATAAACAGAAGGAAATTGGACAAAATAGCATGTATTTGTTTTGCCAAAGAAATCATATAAAGAAAAAACACTTGATAATTCCACCTAGAGTAATGGAATTTTTGATTACGGGGCTAGATATCAAAAAAATAAATAAATCCCTTCCCTTAAGATGATAAGCAACTTCCCTTGAAATGGAATTCATAACATGGCTGGTAGGATATAAAATAACTTTTGGGTTTCTGTTGATGTCAGTTCCAAACTACAATTTTTTTTTTACTGTAATTAGGTTTAAATCTAGGAAAAATAGCAACATTCATTGTCTAGTTTTATGCTAGGGGCTGTATTACTCTGGAGAGGATACAATCTGTGATTCTGTGACCTTGGGTGAATCACTTCACCTCTCTTTTTGCTTGAAAATGGAGACAGTAATATCTCCGCTCTTTACTGTTTGGTAAGGTTCAGGGAAGAGCCAAGATAAATGAATGTGCTTTTGTAAATCGTGATGCACACATCTGTTCCTTGGTCGGTGTTTTCGAATCTTGTAAGCAGGACTCGGTGCTCCTCCATCCTTGTCGGCTGAGTGTGATCAGGTTGCCCTCTAGTGACTACTTCATAGAGGACGAGGCCCCACCGGCAGGGAGAGGGCGAATGCAGTGGAGACAGCCCAAGTTTCACAGTAGAAAATGAATTCACCAAGGCCGGGCCAGCGGGCTCACAGGAATTGGGGTCCCCGCTTTGCCCCTGACCAGCTGCAGGTCCTTTCCAGCTCCCCTAAACTCTTGCCCCTGTGACCCACCCTAAGACTATGAGTCGAGAGTTCAAATAATGGTTCACTCAGGGTCTTTGAAAGGACAGGATTCTTTGGGTCAAAGTGACAAGATGATAGAGGAATGGAGTCATCAGAAAAAGAAAAATGGAAGAAAAATGATTGTAATTGTCCCACCCACCCCCCAAAAAAAATACCCAGAGACTTTTCAGGGAGTCCAGACACTGAAGGATCCTAAGAATAATAATCTAGGGGCCAAATGATGCCGACACTCGCTTGCACTGCAGCGTTTGGGGTGTCCTGCCGTGCCCTTGCATCCTTCGGGGGGCACGCGGTCTGTGCGTGATTAAACCCAACAGCTGAGCACTTCACGGACTGTCTTTTTGTAAATAAGCCTTCCTTTGCCCAGTGGAAGGCTCTCTAAATCCCACTTCCCACTTCAAATTTCGCCATCCTGTATGCACAGGATGTCCTTTCCCTACACCAAGTGCATGTCGCAGAAAGGCCATCAGAGTCCACAAGAGCTCTGGGATTCGATCCACGAAGGTGCAGTCAGGCGTGATGGTACACGGCTAGAATCCCAGCTACTTGAGAGCCATGCCTGGAAGGGTCACAGTCTGCAGCCAGCACCCCACCAAAGTTAGCCTGAGACCCTAGCTGAAAAACAAATTAAAATCAAAAGGACTGGGACAGCAGTTCAAGTGGTAGAATGCTTGGCAAGCATGAGATCCCGAGTTCAACCCCCCATGCAACAACAACAATAATAAATGCTGTAAATAATCAGAAAGTTTGCCATTGCTGTCTCTAGACAAAAGGTCACTCCTGGATGAGTGCTTGGGATACTTTTACTGAAAGACAGATGGATGCCACTCCAGGCAGAAAGCCCAGCCTAGGGGCAGCAGATGCAGCTTTTCATCCTTGCGTGGACAGTTGCTGTTGCTCGTGATTGGCTACAGCCTTCACTTCTCACAGCCTCATTTGTAAAATGGGAATTAATTCATTCATTAAGATATTGAAATCATTTTTAATGTCTCAAGTACTGTGTTAAACTCCTAGATTACAATGATAAATCCTGGTATTAAGAGTCAGCACCAAGTCAGGCTCAGGTGACTCTAATCCTCCCTACTCAAGAGGCTGAAATCTGGAGAATCGTGTTTCAAAGTCATCCCGAAAGAGATAACATTGATCAAGATGAATTGTACTCACAGACTGACTTGTTGAATTGAAACCGCTTTGAACATGTATCTATGATAGTAACAGTAAAATAGTAAAATACAAACAAAGCTAGCCTAGGCAGAAAAGTCTGCGAGGCTCCAATTAATCAGAAAAAATGACAGACTGCAGGCCTGGCTCAAGTTGTAGAGCACCAGCCATGAGCAAGAAAGCCAAGCAAAAGTGGGAGGACCGAGTTCTACCCCATTATTGGCATAAAAAGTATGCAGGAGGGGAAGAGAGTCAGCATCAAGATGAAACAGGTATATGTCTTAAACTCCAAGCACTGTGACAATGTGATCTACTTACTGTGTGTTCCTAAAGCAATGGGACACAGTGACAACATTTCCAACCTTAAGGAGCAGCATTTAAAACGGAGTCACATATTGGGCATCAGATACTGGATGCCTTAGAACTGACCTGAGCCCTAGATATTTGCACCCTGGGAAACCTGGATGGCACTCAAAATGCAAGCTCAGCCCAAGAGCTTCCCATTAACAAGTGGATAAAGCAGTTGCCCGCGACAGGCTGCAATTTGGATGCTTTCCTTGCCTTTAGGTGCCTCCCGTGGCTACTGGCTTTGAGCACCTGTCTGTGCAGCGAGGAACGGAAATGAGCCTGGACACGGCAAGGCCCTGCCTCACCTAAGGGGCATCTCCCTCCTGCCCCTCCTCTGCCCAGGAATTCTCTGACTATTCGACAGAGCCACCAGGTGGCAGTTAGGGCAAGTGGTTTTAGTTTTGTCTGGCCACACCCTGGGGAAGCCAGGAGAGCTCCTGGTGGAGAAGCAGAAGCCTAACTCTGTGATCTCTGCTTTGCATACTTGTTGTCTCTCTCTCAGTCCTCAGAGCAAACGCTATCCAACACATTCGTTAGACAAAGGAAGACAAGGAAATGTGGGCAGTAAGTAATCTTCCCTCAAGCACAAGGTGAATTCAACCCCAAATGTGACTGATGCCTGAGTTCAACCCAACCACAGCACCGAATCCCAAACCTGAAAGTGGGGAAAAGTAAAATGCTTGCTTTTAGGAGGTTTGACAGGTTGTAAGTAAAGTCACTGACGGGCCTATTTTTTTCTTTTAGACATGTGCCAAAGCATAGTTTTCCAACCTTCTTTCCAATCATCTAGGTTTATTTTTCTCTCTGTGGTTGCAATCTCTCATTGGAGTTTAGATTCCTACACATTTTGCCTAAGGAAATAGATCAAAATTTAAATATTTTTGTAATGTAAACCTCTTCAGGGACCCATGGAATTAATTGGAGGCTGAAAATATGGCTGTAGTTTCCTCATGGCAAGCAATGAGAACTAGGTGGATATGTGCACAGAATTGCATCAAGCAGAGTTAGGGATGGTGTATTTGCCTTCAAATTAGCCTTTTCTTAAAGAATTACTAAATGTAGCCAGGTGTCACCTTCTATAATCCTAGCTACTCAGGAGGCTGAGATCTGAGAGTCAAAGTTCAGAGCTCGCCTCTGCAGACAACTCCTATAGACTCTCATCTCCAAATAACCATCAAAAAGCTAGAAGTAGAGCTGTGGCTCACACGGTAGAATGTTAGCTGTAAGAAAAAATAAATCCAAACAAGAATAAGAGGCCCCGAATTCAAACACAAGCATTGAAAAAAAAAAGTTAAATTGATTTGATCAATCAAGCCTCCGATATTTCTGGCTCTCTAGCTCTTGATAAAGCAAATAAAGCAATTTCCCCCTCAATCAGACAGCACATTACTATTTTAACCTTTGAATACCAACTAGTGAAATAGTTCATGAAAAATAGGCTGGGAGCGCAGTGACCATTTTCTGGATGTTTCTAATGGCTGGACTGCATGTGTGTTCGGGATGGCAGACATGTTGGATGTCTGCTCTTCGCAGTTGCTATCTACTTGATTCCAGCACACGTTTAGGAGCAATCGTTTCCGGATTCTCCTGTTCTCACGTGAAACTGTTGACGAGCTTTTGGAAGTCTGTTCTCAAGTGATTAGAAGCTGCCTTTCTGTAGCTGGAGCCCTTGTGTCCTCCTTGGGCCCTTCATTTGGTGGGCTAGCAGAACGAGAACCGGGGAAGTTACCGCACGCAGTGTTGCTGTTGCCACCTAACTTCTTTATTCTTTTGCCTTGCCACAAATAACCGCAGTAGGGATCTCTGCCGGCTCTGTGCTTACATTACAGCAGAGGGTCCGCGCGGCTGGAAGTGGCGTGCACTGTTCACCTAGCACACTTTTATTTTTAAGCACTTAGGCTTGCAGTTACTGCCTTTTGCTTGCAAGACAGGCATTCTTCCATTTACCCACATTTCCTATTTCTTTGTGCATTGTTTACTGCCAGGACTGGGGCTTCAACTCGGGGTCTGGGTGTTGTCCCTTCATTTTTTTACTCAAGGCTGGTGCTCTACCACTTGAGCCACAGCTCTCCTTCCAGCTTTTCGGTGGTTAGTCAGAGATAGCAGTTTCAGATCTCAGTCTCCTCAGTAGCTAGGATTACAGGTGTGAGCCACTGACACCCAGCCTGTTTTGAGATAGAGTCTTGCTTTCTGCTCAGGCCAGCCTGGGCTGTGATCGGTCTACTTGTGCCTCCCTGTGTTGACAGGAATGACAGACATGCACCGCATGCTCCCTAACCATTTTGTTTCTTCTGTAGCTGGGAAAACAGGCATGCACTGCAATTGTTAAGATGAAGTCTCGCCAACTTCATTTCACCATGGCTGGTCTCAAACAGCAAATCTTCTATTTCCACCTCCCAAGTAGCTAGGATTATAAACTTGGGCCACCATATCCTATACCACTTGTGGTTGTTGTCTGTTTGTTTTAGACAAATAAGATTCTGGGTAAAAATTCTGGGATGTTGCAGATAGCCTTTGTGAGGATTCCTGTGAAAGGTTAGTGTTTCCTTTCTTTTTACTCTGGAGTTTGCTTGAACTGATCCATTTGGACAAATGACACACATTTCAAGAATTCCAACGGTGGGAGTGTTGTTGTTTTCTTTTCTTTTTTTCTTTGTTTGTTTTCTATTATGGTACCACTGCCCCCAGGAGCAAGGCCTGGTGAATACACTCAGGAGATCTGTAGTTGTTCCAAGCTGCACAAGTGCTTAGCTCATTCTTTAGCCAAAGGCAACAAACAGCACGGACTTCTCTTTCTTGATGATTGCATTCATCCTATTCAAAAAGCATATACTCCAGTTAGATGAAAAGAAATACACTAAATGGTATAACTTTTTGTTGTTGTTCAAATTTTTCAGTCTTTTTCACAGATTATTTTAAGGGGGAAATCCTTGCACCTGTTTTTGGAGGGACTGAACTCTAAGCACATGGTTGAGTTGAAGAAAAATTTACAATGTACTTCAGAAGTAACATCTTTGGGGGCTACAATGAATGAACTGTGTGTGTGTGTGTGTGTGTGTGTGTGTGTGTGTGTGTGTGTGTGTGTGTGTGTGTGAAAGAGAGAGAGAGAGAGAGAGAGAGAGAGAGAGAGAATTTGTTTCCTTTTCTTTGAATATCTTCTGTGGAGCGTGAGAAGAGCCAAGCAACCTGATTCATTCACGTCCTTCTCTTCAGGGTGACTGAAGTCAAATCCATCAGCAGAATGCACGCCTCCTTAGGAACCAACATGCTTAGGCAACCACAACATTCCTGAGCACCACCTTCAGGTGGCACAAAAGAAACAGGAGAAGCCATGAATCCATGGCAGTTATACCATCCTCACAACCATTCACAGATAAGGAAGCATGGGGGTAACCCAGGGGGGCATGTGGTCAGCAACACACACAAATACACTTCCCATGATTGTCTGTTCTGCTCTTCCTCAGGTCCTAAGAACTATGTCTCGCTTTTAACTTCCATTTCATCTCCCTGTGCCTGATTTTTATTTTCCATTGCATCAGTAAAGCCATCTTGGAATGTTTGCATCATGTTTGGCAGTACTTGGTTGATGATTTGGGGCCAGTACTTGAGAGCTCATAGTAACTACTCTCCCCACCAAGGAGTAAAAACGAAGCTGACAAGGTACGCACCTGTACTGGCAAAAAAAATGACCTTAGGATCCATTCTCTTACTCTCAACAATGACAACAACAAACAAGGGTTCGCATAATGTTCTGAAACAAAAGCTATCAGCTGCATTTTAGTCAAAGTACATTCAACTTAAAATTCCATGTAGGTCCTGCGTTGCTACACAACAGAGAAATTCTGAAAAATATGTGCTTAGGTGACTGTCATCATGTGAACATCAGAGTGTATGGAAACAAACCTGGATAGAAAAACATTACTGTGTGCCTGTGCTAAACAGCACAGCCTATTTTATTGTATTTTATATTTTATTTGATTTATTTTACCTTTATAAACATCTTTTTAAACTCTTTAAAAAAAAAAGACACAAACAGGTATCAGTGGTTCACTTAGTGGTTCATCTTAGCTACTCAAGAGGCGAAGATCTGAGGAGAGCCTTTCAAAGCCAGCCCTTGCAAGTGGAGTCTGTGAGATTCTTGTCTCCAGTTAACCACCCAAAAGCCACAAGTGGGACTGTGGGTCAAGTGATAGAATGTTAGCCTTGAGCAGAAAAAGTTCAGGGACAGGACACCAACAAAACAAAACAAAACAAAATATGCCAAGACACACACGTGCTCATTCGCTTATAAGCATTTGGAGTTGTCATCTCTGGTATATCTTGTCTCCTTGGAAGATTTCTGGAACAATGACCTGTAGGTGCTTGTCTCCAATGATAGCTATGTCTTCTCCTAGAATTCCCCCTGAAGGACCTGCTTGAGAACATTTCACACTCAGATATATAGGTTTTTATTTAACTTTTTCATACATAAATGCATTAGAGAATGCCTCTAATTTTTTCGCCTCCTACAGTAAAATAGCTCATTCAGTTGCCTTTCTTAATTAGTCTATTTATTGATAATTATGTTGTATATCCATATGTTTATTAGATGCATATAGGAGAACTATTTTAAAATTTCCATCAGTAGTTATATGTAGATGCATCATATTTTCTCTATGTGAGACATTTGCATGTGCAGTCACTACCAAGGTCAATTTCCTCTTGCCTCACCTACTTTCCTTTAGAAATATACATAAATCGATTTGGAAACCCAAAGGCAATTTGTCACCAATGAAATACTAAAATCAAAGCAAAACAAAATGCAAGTGTAGGTCAATAACGCAAATGACTTACTTAGGGTTATGGTGATTTCATACCATAGTTCTTTGTGCATCAAGAAACACAAATTCTCCGGGCAGCCCTGTGCCAACTCAGTGTGAAAAGTCTTTCTCCCACAGTGCATTATCTTCGGTAGGAAATGTGGCAGTATACCTTGGCGTCCCCCAGTCAATTAGTGCACCGGAAAGATGCATGATATTTCCTGTTGGCAACCACGAAGTGAGAGAATTGGAAGGTTGCTACCTCTGTGCTGTGCCAAGGCCGAACAATCATGCAAGGAGGTAAGAGGGTGCGTGCCAAGAAAAGAGCAACTGCAGGCAGAAGCAAAGAACGCAAGGTGTCCGTGTCTCTGCTCTGTATCGAATCCTCATTTACCAGGAGCAGCCTCAGAGTGATAGCTTTTGGATTTGTGAAGATATTGTTAGCTAGGGTGCTCAAGATTGGGCAAGAAAAACAAACAAGCAACAGAGACTGTGAGGGAGCCTCGGGGTGGGGGGAGGGGGGAGTCACCTCGCTGCCACCCTGCCTGTAGCCCCAGCCACATGGGAAACAGGGAAGAGGCTTCCATCTGGCAGCTAGTAGGATGAGGGCCACGATTGTCACATCACCCCTGTCAAGTACTAAGATGTTTCCCAGTGACCTTCTTGAGATCTGCCCTTGACCAGTAAGAGAGAAGGAATACAAAATCAGTGAGGAAAATGCCATGTGGATATCAGCTATGGGGTCAATTCCTCCTAGGATCAGCTTCAGGTTGGGTACTGTTTAGAGTTTTCTAGAAGCGGTGCTTGTTTTCCTGATCAGGACACACAAGATTATCGAGAGAGTAGAGGTAGAGGACGGTCCTCGTCTTATAAATGGCTAAACGTGCAAATAAGATCCTGTCCCAAGCTGTTTCCAAGTCTGTCTGTGGTTTTCTGTCCCAATGTACTCCCCTAGTCCCCAACCCAAATATACTACCTCAGGTTTTTTACACATTGCTTTCTTCCTTTTGTAAAAGCATATCTAGTAGACAGGTGTATGTTGTCATTAATCAGGAAATGATCATATCACTTTAGGAGGTACCTTAGTGATTTTGTTAAATCTGATGACTTCTTTCCACTGTTTAGCTAACACTACTGAGCTCCCAGAACTATACTGTGGAGCACAGAGGGAAGGACTAGGTCTTTGCCCCTCACTCTTCAAATAGAAGTGCTAAGGTGGCCTTAGAGTTCTACATGATAAAATAGAGATGTTCTCAAAAGTACTTCATGCCCGCAAATGCTACTAGAGTTGAATGGGTCTCCAACCTTTAGCTTTTTTCTCCCTCCCCACATTTTCCAGACTGCAGCCTAGAAAACGGGCACAGTAAGAATAGAGGCTACTGGTGGGAGGGGGGTAAGGAAACTGGAGAGTGGAAAATAAACTTGAGGCAAATGAAAAGTTACCACAACGTTTTGAGCAGAGAAAAATGAGTGAAACGGGTAAAGCAACAAAGAATGGTAGGAGGTTATCCCAGCAATTGAAAGGTAACCATGTAAAAGGCCCGGG
This sequence comes from Perognathus longimembris pacificus, assembly GCF_023159225.1. Taxonomy (NCBI): domain Eukaryota; kingdom Metazoa; phylum Chordata; class Mammalia; order Rodentia; family Heteromyidae; genus Perognathus; species Perognathus longimembris. The sequence continues at coordinate 38,714,149 of NC_063181.1, read as the reverse complement.
TTTACTACGTGTCACCAAAAATGAAAAGAAGAACAGGGTAAAAGGTGCTTCCTAGAAGTTAAGTGGCAGGAAATTTGAATGATGAGACCTAACTGGCAAAGGGGACTTCGTCTAGAAAATTGGTTTTTAAAAAAGTAGTAGTTTTGCTAGGCACTAGGGGCTCACTTCTGTAACCTTACCTACTCATGGAGCTGAGATCTGAGGGTCGAGGTTCAAAACCAGGTCCGGCAGGAAAGACCACCAAAGAGCCAGAAGTGGAGCTGTAGTTCAAGTGGTCAAGTGACAGCTTGAGCCGAGAAAGCTATGGGACAACACCCAGGCCTTGAACTCACACCCCGGTACATAAGCATATGCTTACTGGTGCATGTGTGTATATGCGCATGCATACACACACACAAACAAGCACACAGTAATTTCTTTTAATAAAATAGTGAGGAGATTCATTTGCGACAGAAAGTTATTTTAGATGCACTAAGTTGATTACATTTATGTGCATTTTATCGGAGCTCAATTACAAATCAGTATGAACTTAAAGTATTTCATGGGACACAGTTTGAAGGAAATATATCATGCATTTTGTTAAAAGATAGAAGCAAGTAAAGGGCATAGTATATCATGATTCTACCTTGTAAAGGAAAATCTATTTTACATGTTAATGGAAAAAGTTTTGATGTTATGTACTCTGAATTATAATAAGAGTAGTTCTGAATTGTATTATTTTCTTAAGTCAACAGGGCCTTTTCCACCCTCCTGACTATTCTACCTTGATGTCAGTTATTTTTGTTTATAACAAGACATTTGAGATAAGAATCATTTTTTGAAATCCTTCAAGTTACTGTAACACGAGAGAATAGAGAGTTGTAAGAAAGTTCATGGAATTCTATAGATATTCTTGTGGCTCAAGAGAAGTAAAGATAAATTGGTATTTTTCCTTTTCCAACGCCTATTGATATTTTGTTTGCATTTTACAATACAAAAATCAAAATACATGTTTAAAAAATAGATTGTTAAAACTTATACTTCAAATTTTTATTCAAAGGATGAATATGTAGAACCAATCCAGGCATGAAGTTTCTGGCTGTCCAAACCAAGAAGAAAGGGGAGAAAATACCTGTAGCTTCACATCATATTCATTGAATTATTCAAAGTTCTCTTTTCTGCTGACCTTGCCCTATAAAATTCCTTAAGTTCTGAATTTTGAGGTCTTATGTTCAAGCCCCAGTACTTGCACAATTTTTTTCTAAAAATAAAAGGGAAGAATAGAAAATAAAATAGTAGCTGTTTTCCCAGTCCCTAAGGTGGAAAAATAGACTTGCTAGTCAAGGCCGCTATAATGACAAAGACATGGCTTAAGTATGCTACAGTTGTAAGCACTTTCAAATGTCTCTCATTCAGCCCTCATAACAATTCCTTATCCAGTTTCAGGTTTAACAGCTCACTATCTCATTTTTAATTTAGAAATACTGAAGCTCCGTAAACTACAACAGAAAAAAAGTGGTTTGTTCAAACTCCCAACTCTGGATAATGGGTAGTATCAGATCAACTTCATATTTAAGGCTCTGTAGTCTGAATTTCTTTCATCTGGAATACGATTTTGTGATACAGTCACCTTCCATGAAAGTAATAGACATGACTCAGGGATTAACGTATGAGATGGGGCAGGAAGTGTGGCTCACAGTGGGATGTCAATCCCGAGCCCCCTAAATAAGAATTGGTGAGTGAAGGAATGTGATACTTGTTCCCAGAGCCATTATGGACCAAATGCCTGCTTTAGTAAGTGCTTTTATTTCTGATAATAATTACATAGATTCTTATGCATTCAGATCTTTGTTTCTCCATATACCGCTATTTGATTCTTATACACATATATAAAAGACTTTCATTTGTTGTTTCATTTTCTTTCTTGGATAGATGTTGTGTGAATTAATTACTAGTGTAAGATTCAGTCAAGTAGTTCCAATGGTATTTTCCTTTCTGCTTACCACCACACCCAATGAGAGCCCTTAGAGTCAGACAGAGGAAGTGAAAGATGTTAGTATCCTTTCGATGCTCAATAAAGAACTTGAGTGATGTTGGAAAAAGAAAAAGATTTGTGTGGTCATAAATCCTGTGACTGACAAACCGAAGGTCATGGCTAATATGGTGTTTCTCAGATTTCTACTTAGATAAATCGCATCGGTTCTAAAATGAGTCTCAGGCCCCAATCCCAGTGCATCAGAGATAGGGTAAGACCAAAAGACAAACTATAATTTTCAGAAGGTGATGAAGGGAAGAAACCCACTGTCTCCAAGTTACCTAAGTTTGAGGGAATTTTCAGAATGTGTGAAACTTCCAGACAAGCTGAAATTCAGCTTGGTCAGCTGGAATTCAAGCTGATCATTCAGATTCAAATGCTAGTGGTCAAAGTTTGTGTTTTTAACAATACTGACCTGGCCCAGTTTGGGGCTCACAAAAAGAAATTCAAGTTCAGTGCTTATACCTGTAATCACTGCTACTCAGGAGGCTGAGATCCGAGCATCAAGGTTCAAAGAAAGCCAGCCCTTGCAGAAAAGTCTGTAAGAGTTACCTTCAGTCAACCAGCAAAAAGCCAGGAATGAACAAGTGGCTCATATGGAAGAGCATTAGCCTTGAGTTCAGGCCCCGGTAGGGACACACACACAAGAGTACCTTTCGCTGGGTGTCAGTGTCTCATGCCTGCAGTCCTAGCCTCTCATGAGGATGAGATCGGATGATCATGGTTTAAAGCCACCCTGGATCTCATGCACTGAGAGAGCAGGGCTCACCCATTCAGCTGGGTCCCCAGCCCATGGCTTCTCCTCCTGGCACAGAAAGGCCAACAAAAGAGCCCAAACTTGCAGTGGTCAAACCTAAAGTCAGACTTACTGCCGGAAGGTCTAGGGGTCTTTGGGATACAATGGTCCCCTGTGCTAAGACAAAGGGTCCAAGAAAGCCTTCACCCTTGCTAAGGCTTAACTATAAGACCCAGGTTTGACATCCATTCAGCATTTTTTGTTTTGTTTTGTTTTTGTTGTTTTTTTTTTGCTATTACTAATGACTGGGCCGTTAGTCTCAATTTTGATTGGTTCCCCAAATCCACTTCATCTGTATCCAGATCTCTCCTGCTTCTAACTCAAGCCATGGATACTGATGAGGTCATGATGAGTATTCATGGCACCCAGAAATGGTGGGCCTGCCCATTTCTGAGGAAACCTTCCCCCCAGGACTCTGGTCAGTCCCAGTTATTCCCCTTGCCCAGTAACATGACTATGTACCTCAGCTGGCATTGTCCCTGAGGCCACCTTCACCGAGCGAGGGTCCGAACAATGCATTTCCAGGTGATGCACCAAGATGTGCTGTCCCTGGTGTTCTCCTGTGATTCTGTGTCAGCCTGCCTCGGTCTGCATGTGGACTGCGCGGTAGCCCACGTGCCCACCAGCTGGAGGGACCTTTGTAACCACTCCAAAAATAAACCCGCAGAAATTCAAAAACAAGACGCCCTGGGCAGGAAAGTAGTGAGACACGATTTAATTAACTACCAAATAATGGAGCTGAAATGGGGCTCTAGCCTTGAGCAGAACGCTCAGGGACAGGGTCCACATCCTTAGTTCAAGCCCCAGAACAAAACAGCAGAACATCCCTTTCCCAAGACACACATACAAAAGAAAAAGCAAAACAGTAATTTCAGTAGAGACCTGTTTGCCTAGGAAGACTGGGAATTCCAAAGAGAAAGGCTTAAGGGGATCACGTCCTAATTTCCCCTCCAAGAGCACACGCTCATCAAGACTTCTTCCTACTAGGTCCGCTTCTTAAAGCTTCCACCATTTCCCAGTAGGGCCATGGACCAGGGACCAAGCCTTCAACACACAGCGCTTGGATGACATTTCAAATCCAAACAAAAAGCACCTACATTTTCTTAGTTATTATGCAAGAATTCCTAAACTTCTAAGAGAACATACTCTCTGCCCACATGCAGATTGAGCAAGTTTTATTTATTTATATTTAATGAATGACATTCTTTCAGATGGTAAGGCGTTGCCTCACCTTTAAGCTTGTTTCTATCTTTGAGACAATTTAACCTTTGAATCACACTTGAAAAAATATTGAAATGATGATGAAATGAAAGGAAACTCTTAACCAATTTCGGAATATTCCCCTTATAATCCCTACTCCCTATTGCATCCTTGTTGTCTTTAACTATGGTAATACATCTGCGTATCTGCACTAGAAACAGACGATAAGTAATGTGCGTAGTGAACAGAGTAGAATGAATTTCGTCTTTGTGGATATGTGCGCTTAAACCCAGCAGAATCGGTGTCCGTTCGGGCTATGTGGATGAACATCCAGAAAAGTGAACATGCGTTCTTTTGGTCCAGCTGCTATAAAGTGGAGTGTAGACAGTAGAGGGGGACACGGGCTGTTCGATTATCAGCTTACCTTCCTCCGCAGGCAGCAATTAAAGTCTTCTTTGTCACAGTTCACTCCTTGCTCAGAAGAACAAGAGGATCCCATCTCCTCCTCGTGGAAGAGAGAACACGTCTTCCTTTGTTCGCATGTGTGGGCTGCAGCAGAGGGGGTGGCAGGAAGGAAATGGAGGGGAGGAGTGGGATTCACAGCTAGCCTAGAGGATGCCTTTGGCAGTCCCCTTCAGCGCATGTGCAGAGTCTGGCAGCCTGATGCAGCCCTCTGAGAAGCACCTAGCATACAGCCACAGCCTTCGCTCCATCTTCTGTTTTCCATGGATAACTTACTCCAAGATGACAGCACTGTGATCACAAGGCCACAATGTCAGGCGACACCGTGAACTCATGCCTAGTGCTCAAGGTGGGAAGGAGAAGATTCCACAAACATAACCGTGGCACAAAGCAAGCCACCTTCTAACCCTAGCCTTTGGGAATCACTTCTGTGCACACTTTTGTACAACCAGTCATCTCAACGACAGGAGAAGCACATGTTCTGCATGAACTATTCCTCCTCTGTCTCTGCTTATACTTCATCTCCCTCTCTTGAAAATTAAGTCTGGAAGGAGTGCTTCCTTCAATTTTCTAAGTTGTGGAAAGTAAGCAACACATACTGTAAAGTTCTGAGTGCTTGTTGTTGGTAGTATTCACCAAAGACTGAAATATATCCATGTGATTCTGAGGGTTTTGTGTGTACTACAGCTATAATTTCCAACATCACCTAGAAGATAACAGAATTATAGAATTACCTTTTCATGGGTTTATTTTGTGACTTTCCTTAACATCTCTTACCTAACTACTCTAGACATTGTGCTCTGATACTTTGTGTTTGGGGGATTTTTTTAAAAATTTGGAACATATATAATGAGCTGATTTTCCCAGTCAGGCTGGTTTTGAGGTGACTATTTATACCACAGATTTTCTCCTACAAAAAAAAAAAAAAGGAATTCTACTTCGGCAAAGAGAATGGACACTGAGTTGTGAGTTGAAAAATAGATCTGATTTGTGATTACCACCAGTAAATACCAATTCAAACCGCAGTATAGAGTTTCATGCTGGTTATTGTTTTGGAAATGGAACCTGCAGGACTTTTCTGTCATCTTCCCGGTGACACGAGAGCCCGGGTCTTTGCATTCTTCTATTGCAATATTAGTGAACAGAAGAACAACTGATGGAAATCTAGATGGTTCTCTAAAACTGTAGTTTTACCATGTGCCAGATTTAACAAAGGCCTTATTAAAAATGATTCATTCTAGGAAGCCTGAGAATCTGATTAAATTGGTCAGAGGCATGATTGAAGAATTTGTACTTACAGCAAATTTCCAAGTGAATTCGCACGCGTGTGTGTGTGTGTGTGTGTGTGTGTGTTGGTGTTGGATTTTGAACTCAAGGTCTTAACCATTGCCAGGCATTGGTCCATCCCTTGAGCCATGCTTCCCAGAAAGTTGATGTTTGTTGTTTTATTTTGGGTAGTTTTTTTATGTACACTTGTGCTAGCCCAAGACTATGATCTTCCTCCTGCCTCCTGAGTAGCCGGGATTACAAGTGTGCCCCACTATGCCTGATCTTCTCAAGTGATCTGTATAAAGTTATCGGTGTTGCTGGTTATGAGATCACACTTTGAAAACCATTAGCACAGCACATCCGACAGGACCAGCTTAAAACTCACCCAAGAAACTTCCCGGTAAAGTGCGATGACATGAAAAGACTGCAGATTTCTGTGTTTTCATCTCTTCTTATTTGCATCATTTCCCTTTTAATATATTGGCTGCTTTAAAACTTATATTTTTGGTTCTTCATCTACATGATCTCAAAATATGCCACGGAGTAAATTTACAAATCCTGTGGCTGCACATCCATCCATTCTCAGAAAATATTATCCCGGAGAAATCCATCAGCACAACGGTTCAGCTCCTAAATGTACTGCGCAATCGGCGTGTAAGAGGAAAGGAAACACCAATGAAGTGCAAAAAGCGGTCTATGCTGAAATCTCAACTGAATGAACACACTAGATCCTATGGTGCCGTGTGGTCTCAAATGAGGGCTCCTTGTTACACGTCTTTATGGGTCTCTAAACTAGAAATGCCCTTCTAGGCAGAGTAGTGCAATAGTAACTTGCTTATACTTTGAAGTCAAAGAACTCATTTTTAATTCCTTTTGATTTTACTATTTACAGAGTCTTAATTTTTTAAGACAAACTAATGTAAATTCCAGTTTCTATGTACATAAAGAAGATAAAAACACCTCAGCTTCAGGGATTGTGAGAAAATTGATAAGGATGTATATAAAACAATAGAGACATAGACACTTGAGCTTTCAATAAATAGTTGTCTGAAACTATTTGTTGTTGGTAGAAGGTGGAGATGATGACTCTCAATAACCTTTTGTGTTAATTCTACTTTAGCAAGTAGCCTCCAAACCAGAAGTTAAATAGCAGTAAAATATTAGTGTTGCTTATCATTTTACAGAGTACTGTCATATCCCGGAATCTGAATCCTTTTTTTCATTTTCTGTGTTCACAACTAGTATGAAAGTGGGGTGAAGTGTCACTCTAAATGTGGGAGTCAACATTCATAAGACATGGTGCCAAAACATTTTTGACCAAATCAGGTTCATTTTGCTTGCTATGAAGTCTGCCGACCACTGAAATGATTAGGTGGGCAAGAGTTTGTTTATGAAGATCCAATCATGTGGTGACAGAGACAAAGGTCAAAGCACAAGGAATACAATTAGAAGTAACAGAGAATGAAGTGATCAGTAACTGCACATGCATAATCAAATGGCACGTCTCTTTGTAGGATCCAAGCTGAGAATGTGGGAGCATTTCCATTGGTTTTGACTGACGTCACAATGTTACTCATTGGGCACTAACACGGGCCCACGTAAAGGGGTTGGGGCTTCGCCAGGCTTGTGCTAGGCAACACTACTTTTAAGTCAATGAAAATAGCTTACACAATGATTACCACAGTGGCTATATATAAGATGTGTCATCTGTAGTAAAGCTAGTAAGGGCCTATCACTTTTATTGTTTAGCTAAACTCTTCTAAAATCCAGGAGGAAAGCAGGTAACTAAAAGTAAGTGAACTGTGGGGTTTATTCAGGTTTTCACTATCAGAGACAAGATGTACAAGATAACTGAAGAGATGAGTTTTTTAAGTGATTGCAGTGGGGAAATTACTCATCAATGATGAATGTCTTAGGAAAGAGAATAGTGAAGGACTTAATAGAAGCGGTGAATGAGGAAACTAGATGAAAATCTTATGGGAATTATGGAATTGGGTAAAGATGTATTTTATCTCAGAATATGTGAGGGCAAATTGGTCATTTGCAGTTATTTTTTGCCAAACAAACATAGAAATTTCTTTCTTATTAAATTTTATTTTATTGTCAAGGTGATGTACAGAGGGGTTACAGTTAAACACATAAGGTAGTGAGTACATTTCTTGTCAAACTTGTTACCTCCTCCCTCATTTTTCTCCCACCTTCCCCCTCTACTTCCCCCCCACCGGAAGTTGTACAGTTAATTTCCAACATATTGTCTTGTGAGTATCACTGTTGCACTGGTTCGCACTTTATCCTTTATCTCATCATTTTGATGTTACTTTTCCCTTCTGTAATTCAGATAAATGTATATACACTACCCAGGGTACCAAAATCAAATACAGTGACAACAGGAGATAAACCATAGGAAAAAAAATGAAAGGAAAAAAGTAATTTCACATAGTACATTTAAAATAACAACAATACAAAAACCTCTTGTTTCCAGATCTTGGAGTTCATTTTGCTTAGCATCATCTTATCAATCACAAATATGTAGCTATTGAGCTATTATGATCCTCAGATAGGATTATCCTAGACATATACTAATGTCCATGGAATCTATGTTTCTTTGGGTCTGGCTCACTTCACTTAATATGATTTTTTTCCCAAGTCTTTCCATTTCTTTACAAATGAAGCAATGTCATTCTTTCTTATAGAATTCCATTGGGTATATAGGACAAATCTTCTTGATCCATTCATCTACTGAGGGGCATCTGGGTTGATTCTATATCTTAGCTATGGTAAAGAACGCTGCAATGAACATAGTTGTGTTGGTAGCTTTAGTGTGGCCTTATATGTGATCATTTGAGTAAATGCCCAGAAGTGGGGTTGCTGGGTCATAGGGGAGTTCTATGTTTAGTCTTCTGAGGAACCTCCATACTGCTTTCCAGAGTGGTTGAACAAGTTTGCACTCCTACCAACAATGTAGTAGTGTTCCTTTTTGGCTACATCCCCTCCGGCATCTGTTGTTATTAGATTTTTTTGATAATGGCCATTCTATCTGGGGTGAGGTGGAATCTCAACTTGTTCTGATTTGCATTTCTTTTTTGGCTAGCAATGCTGGTCATTTTTTTAATGTGTTTTTTGGCCATTCTCATTTCCTCTTCAGAGAAGTCTCTCTTTAAGTCTGGAGCCCACTTATTAATAAAGGTAGTTATTTCTTTCTTTGAGGATTTGTTTGGGGGGAGATTTAATTTTTTGAATTCTAAGTATATTTTAAATATGAGGCCCTTGTCTTTTGTGTGGCCAGTGAAGATCTTCTCCCAGTTGGTGGACTCTCTATCTTGCTAACCATGCAAAAGCTCTACAGTTTAATGCAATCCAATTTGTCCAACCTTTTTTTGATTTGATGTATTTCTGTGTTTTTATTAAGAAAGTTTCAACCTGTGCTAAGGAGCCCTAGTTTTTCTCCTATTCCTACCTGCAATGTTTTCAGGGTATCTGCTTTAACCTCGAGATCTTTGATCCATTTGTTATTGATTCTGGTGCAAGGTGATATGTAAGAATCTACCTTTAGTTTTCTGCATGGGACACCGAAATATCTTGATCATTTTTCCCCCCAGAAGCAGACAGGTGAGCTAAAGTTCCACATTTCCCTTGTCTTCTTATCTTCTGTTCTTTCTTCTCTCCCTCCCCCCTTCCCTCCCTCCCTCCCTCCCTTCCTCCCTTCCTTCTTTCCATCTTTCCTTTCTTGTTTCTTCCCTTTTGTGCTAGTCCTGAGGTTTGAACTCAGGGCCTGGGCAATGACTCTGAGTGTTTGTTTGATCAAGCCTAGTGCTCAACCACTTGAGCCACAGCTTCACCTCCAGCTTTTTTTGGTGGTTAACTGGAGATAAAATTCTCAGTTTCTTGTGAGGCCTTTATTTGAGCCATGATCCTCAGATCTCAGCTTCCTGAGTCACTAGACTTAGAGACATGAGCCAGTGGCACCCTGCCTTTCATCTTTTTTAAACCACTCTCTTGGTTGAAGTTATATGTGTACTTTTCTGCTTTCTAATCAATTCTAGAACAACAGATACCATAAAACAGCTAGGTAAATTCCAGTATAAGTTAGTCATGTTTTTATGTAACTTCATCCCAAGGAAGGTTTTAGTCTCTGCTTCCAAGGAAGCAATGAACTGAGATTGAGATCTCTTGGAGATGGCCTAGTGTTTGATGAGGAGCACAGAAGAGATAAGCAAATGTCAGAAATGATAAGCAAAAGTATGAGTCTGAAATGCTGAACACTTTCAATGGAAGAAAATTGTGACAAAGATGCTTTAGAATCAACATCTCTCTTCCCTTCCATTGACCTTGTCTCCAATGCAGAGAACTCTACCAGAGTTCCCTTATCTGAAGGAGGAAACTTCTTGCAAAAAAAAAATTATTTGAAACTTCATCCCTAGGAACCTCATCAAGTAAGCAAGAAAGAGAAGAAACTAAAAGTTATCACTATGCCCAGATATTGTTTTCCTGTATGTTTGAGGGAGGCTCTAAGAGATGACTAACATAAGACCACTTTTGTCAGTAGAAGTCCTGCCATTTGCCTGCCCATGACATGTCCCTATGTCTCTTAGAGCTGAGAAGACCAGATCAGAACATTATGCATTCCAGAACATTATCTATTCTCTGGGGTCATTTACATAACCCTCTGAAATTGCCCACAATTCTCCCTCTTCTGTCTCTGCTATGAAGTGAATATTCAAGTTTCAACTGTCTAGACCTTCTTTCAGTTTCATATTTTGTATGGTCCTTACCCATATGCCCATTAATGTGTATACTTTTTCTCCTGTTAGTCTATTTATTTTCCATCAGTTCCAGTAGGCTCAGGGATACTTCAGAAAGAGTAAACATCCCTCTATTACCTAGATGAATGCATCAGAAGTTTCTCACCACTGAGAGCTACTGTCCAAATCACTCATCATTACATGTGGGTGTTTATTTACCTCCAAGCACAGTTTGATAACTCTTGCAACACACTTCACAATACATGTGACAATGATAGTTTCTATTCCATTTTCTGCTATTCTATTTAATTTTTTTTTTTTTTTTTTTTTTTTGGCCAGTCCTGGGCCTTGGACTCAGGGCCTAAGCACTGTCCCTGGCTTCTTCCCGCTCAAGGCTAGCACTCTGCCACTTGAGCCACAGCGCCGCTTCTGGCCGTTTTCTGTATATGTGGTGCTGGGGAATCGAACCTAGGGCCTCGGGTATACCGAGGCAGGCACTCTTGCCACTAGGCTATATCCCCAGCCCTATTCTATTTAATTTTTGAAAGCTGGTAGTGACTCACTGATTTCCTGTTATATGGTGAGATGCGTAGTTTAAAGTTCACTTATTAGAATAACTTTTAAAATGACTCTTTAGTATAAAAATAATTATGAAATTTTTTCAAAAAATTTTTTGCTTCCAGTTTGTGATTTTTTTTCCCTGTTTGTTTTGGTGCTGTTACTGGGGCTTGAATTTAGGGCTTCAAAACTTGCTTGGCCTTTTCACTCATAGCTAATCCTCTACCTTTTGAGCTATGCCACCAGTCCAGCATTTTGCTGGTTGTAAGAGATGGAATTTCTTAAGTTTTTCTGTCATGGCTAGTTGCTCCTCTGATATCAGCCAGCTGTGTAACTAGGATTACAGGCATGAGCTACTAGCACAAGGAATTTCATGAGTTTTGTTTTGCCAGTCCTGGGGGTTGGGACTCAGGGCCTGAGCACTGCCCTTGGCTTCTTTTTGCTCAAGGCTAGCACTCTAACTCATGAGCCACAGCGCCACTTCTGGCTTTTTCTGTGCATGTGGTGCTGAAGAATCAAACCCAGGGCTTCATGCATGCAAGGCAAGCACTCTACCACTAAGCCCAATTTCATGAATTTTTAGGATAACAAATATATGGCTTTCTGGTCTTCTCACATAACTAGGAGAAAAGATTCCAGTAAATTATAAGGTAACCAGTTTCTAGTGTTGTACTTGGACTTTCATGGTATTTTGCTACAGTTAGTTTGTAATGAAAGATGAAAGGAAATGTTTATGTAGTTTGAAGCCATGTATAGGCATCATTTATTTAATGAATCTAAAATTCCTTTTCTCTTCTAAGAATTTTTGTGCTACTTGGAGGCGAGTGAGAAAAGCAAAGTTCCTCCACAGATGACTCTTATATTCTAATAAAAATTTCCATTCTTTTATTGAAAAATATGCGCTTTTTCCTTTTATACTTCCTCTGAGAGCATGCACATGTCAAATCTAGTGTGTTGTATATAACTATCTACATGCATATCATAGTGCTAAAGCACTCTTTCTTGTATACTTCAATAGTGAATTTGCTTTTTCACTTCAAAATAAGTGTGGAAACTTGATATCAGACCCCAATTATTTTTGAGAAAGAACCTTATTATATTGTCTGGGATGGCTCAAATTCAAAATCCTTCTGTTTCAGCTCTCAAAGTATTATAGACATGTGCTTACTGAATTTTAGTTACCAATATTTTATTTTATTTTATTTTATTTATTTTTTTTGGCCAGTCCTGGGCCTTGGACTCAGGGCCTGAGCACTGTCCCTGGCTTCTTCCCGCTCAAGGCTAGCACTCTGCCACTTGAGCCACAGCGCCGCTTCTGGCCGTTTTCTGTATATGTGGTGCTGGGGAATCGAACCTGGGGCCTCGTGTATCCGAGGCAGGCACTCTTGCCACTAGGCTATATCCCCAGCCCTTAGTTACCAATTTTTATAGCATTGTTTAACTACCTTTGGACTTCTATAAGTCTGATACTAGGTAATTTTTGACTTCTAACCCCATCCTGCTATGAGGTCATCACCTAACAGCTGGTAATGACTATCCGAAAGAAAGCAGAACAATCTACCCCTAAAATGTTTTCACTGGCTTATAGTATCACCATTTTTAAAATGGATTCAAAATATTAGCAGCTCTAAAGCCATTGTATATGAAATAATAACACAAAGGCTCATTTAAATGAAGGATTAGTTTAGTTTATGAATGTTGGCCCTATGCTAAGTATAACCACATTTGGTAGAGTTTATGAATCAAGAGAATGATTTAATAGCTATAATTTGTGTAGTGTTGAAAACTCTAGCTCAGTTTATGGTTCCTAATACAGAACACATATAAACAGAATGAGAGGCCCAAGAGAAATTTCATTAACATACAAAAGCATATTTTTGCCTTCCTCATCTCCTCAGTTTTCTTGGGTGTTTATGCATGAAGGCAAGGGGCCGGGGTTGGGAGTTGATTCAATCTCTGTTATCTCTCTTCTACTTCCATTCAGAAATAACATTTCATAGTTGAGGGAAAAAGACCCTCCTGGAATGCATGAGAATAATGATAATAGCAAATATTTGTATGTGGATATTACATGCCAGTGCCATTCCATGCACATTACAACAGTGAACTCATTTGATTCTCACTGCTCTGTGAGAGACACCCTCATGTTCCCAGTGCAAATCAAGAACAGGTGTAAGCTGTGCTCACACCATTACTAAGTGGTGATGCTACAGTTAATACCTGGCCAACAGGAGCCAGAGAATAAGATCTTAACCTCTGGCAGGGTTATAACTTTTAAGGAAAAATAGAAAGGGCAACAGTAGTATCCAAAGGTAAAATGTATCCAAGTGTAAGATGAAATAAATGAATGTTAGTGTGACTGCTTATTATTACTCAAGATCAGAAAATACTTGCCTCCAGATTACAGTGAACCCTTAGAAGTGGCGCTGCGGCTCAAGAGGTAGAGCACTAGACTTGAGCTGAAGAGCTCAGGGACAGTGCCCACGCCCAGAGTTCAAGCCCCAGGACTGACTCCCCCGCCCCCCCCCCCCAAAAAAAAGAATTGCAGTCAGGTTACATTGAACCCGTGTGATCATTCTCATGACTCCAGGTAGAGGCAGTGCAGATCGATGCCTTCCACAATGAAAGCACCACACAGAGATACTAAGAAAATTTGGGCACCTCTAATTAAAAGGGAGGGATGAAATTAATTATCCACTTCCAAGCCTCAAACCCCATAAAACCTTTTGGTTTTGTTTTCTTTATTCAGTTCAGGACTGACAACCACTAGGTGTATGAACATTAAGAAATTCAAAATAATACAGATAAACAAATTCACACTTCCTTTCTCCTAATTTCCCCTTTCTGTCAACTGTAAAATCCCGTGGTATTTTACTCTTGTTCCAGTTTATATAATCACATTCCAAACTACTTAGGTGGACGTTTATGAGGGTTCCTTCTCCATTGCTCCTTCCCTCACCTGCCTCCTCCACAGTTTTATTACAAGATTTACATCTCATTCATTTCTTTTTCTTTTATAAGTTCTGGAACTTGGCTGCCAACTGAGCCTTGAACTTGGTAATTAGATTGTTCCTAAGCTGTGAACGTGTTGTAACTCATGTCATACTCATGTAGACTTCCCTGCCCCGACTTGATAAAAATGAGTGATACTGGGCCACCATTGTCACAAACACCCCCAAACCTGGGTGTGGAACCCTCTACTGCCCGGACTTGTTCAGGAAGAAATGGCTTTGCCAGAACAGCCAGGTATCCTCATCTTGCTGATTTTATTATGAACGATGCGAGAAAAATAAAGTTTGTAAGAGAAAAAATGTAAGACTGGAAGAAGGAATCCGTCAGGGGCAGAAGTCATTTTGCAAAGTCATTTTGACGATGACATCCTAGACACTGTTGAAATCCTACGTAGTAATTGAAGTTTATTTAGTGTACTTAAGGAACAGTCATAGACAAAATATGCAGCGCTAGAGAAAGTACCTAGCCAATAATTCCACCCTTCCCCTTCAAACAGGATCAGCCCACGGAACAAAAGTGGAATAAAAATACCTCCATTCTTTTGTTCGCAACAGGTCCTTTTCATCCTTTCTCTGGCTCCAGAGACTCCCTTTTAATGCACTGTAGATGAGGCTTTCTTGACTTCTGAAGTTCGTTTGCATTGGTTGTAAGGACCTACCCATGTCTTTGCAGGACCCTGCCTCTATCTTTACCAAATGCCGAAATCATGCAACCATTTGCAGAGGATAGTCAGCCGGCCGAGGGAAATCTCAGAGCATCAGCATAATGTCACAGTCCAGCTCCATCCTCAAGATCGCCTATTCCCAGACATTGCTCTCTTGGATTCCTTCATCTCCTTGGTCTTTCTCCTCCACTTAACCTTCAGCTTCTCCCTTGTTCCTGACATCCTGTCTGTTACTTAGACTTGAAATTACAGAAGAAAAATTGCAATGTCTACTGATCACCTGAGGCTACAGCTCATAACTCCAAAGAGTGGAACTTACTCTTCAGTTCATTTTGCACCTGATACTTTTTTTAAAATCTCAACATTTAGATTTACAGAAAAACATTCCGAGATAATACAGACAGTTCCTGCTTACCCTTTACTCTTCTTCTCTAATATTAAAAGCCAAACCTAAGCATAGTTTGTCTGTCCAAAAGAGAACATTAACAGTAATGTGATATTATCAACCAAACTTCAGATTTCATTCATATGACTTCACTTTTTTTTCTGGATAATATATCACATAATATGTATATTGCTACAGGATGATTTTAAAGGATAATAAACACAAAAGGAGGACTGGGGATGTAGATCAGTAAAAAAGAATTTATATAGAATGTGTGAAGCCCAGAGTTCATACCCCGCACAACAAAAGTAGATGAATGAATAAAAACATGTGATCTCCCTATATGATCCAGTTACGGTATGCATATGTATGTATGTTTCTATGTGTTTAATAAGAAAATAGAACGGCTATTATTTCAACAGGGAGAATTTTCTCTCTAGCTCCATTATTGAGACATGATTCACAAAATGGGCAGGGGATAAATTTACCACACAAAAAAACTAAACACCTTTGAGCTTTTGCTTTTCAACCCAGGCTACCCAAGAGCTTCACCCATGTGTAAAGCTTTCCCACCTTACACGCACTTGTGAAATACACTTGCTTAGTCCCCATCCAGGTGCATCAGAATCTCTAGAAAATAAAAGTGGCTTTTGACCTCTTCTATATAGGGCAATCTTGACCCTAAAACTACTTCAGAAGCCAAGTCATGCTTGTGATTTTAAATCCCCCAAATTGGGACTTACGTCTAAGTGTGAATGTACACATATAATGATTTGTGATAAGTGTTAAGTATTGTTTGAATAGACTCTCCTTGCAAAATATTACCTTCTTTGCCAATATCAGTAAGTCTGCCTTGCACTGGAATTCATGCCTGGGCTCTTTCTGCAGTCTCACATGGATCTGATGTCCTCAGTGGATCTGCTTTGGGACCCAAAGGCTGCAGGTTCAAGCTCACAATGTCATTTATGGGTCTGAGAAACTTATACAATACCTTGTAGAAAATATCACTGACATGCGGGATTAGTGCCCGACTTGTGGAAGGCTTACGACAGTATTATTTACCAAATTGGGGTAACCCTGAAAACAGCGTTACCTCTTTGAAAGATGAAAATTAATTAAAAATCACAAAAATGTGACACATACTGGTAGTTAGGGGTGCCTTTTATTAAGAGCATCCAATACAACCACCAATTAAACAGTCCTTTGATGTCTGCCTTACTTATACTTATTGAGCAAGGACA
This sequence comes from Perognathus longimembris pacificus, assembly GCF_023159225.1. NCBI lineage: Eukaryota > Metazoa > Chordata > Mammalia > Rodentia > Heteromyidae > Perognathus > Perognathus longimembris. Next base: position 38,697,806 of record NC_063181.1, on the reverse strand, counting down.
CACCCAAACCCAAATTCTGAAGGTGTGAAAGCAATTATCAGGAGCGTTTATCAGGATTTGCCAAATGACAAGCAGTTTTACAGATGATATGCATCTGTGACACTATAGAAATCTCATTTCATGGTTTATGAAGGATCCTTCCCTTTTGAATAATGTGTTTATTTTTTTAAACTAATGCATTCCCCAAATGACAGCAGGCATTATTAAATATAGTATATATTTACACACATTTGATTGTAATGCCCACTTCAAAGTAGATGACATGAATTTTCTCCAAAATAACTTCAAAACTAGAAAAACACATTTGTTCCAGGAGGTTTAAAGTTCTGAATGATGAGACTTTCTTCTTTTATCATAACTTGTTTTATATTGCATATGCATCACTTATTCTACCTTTGAATCCTGAAAACGTAAAGGAGACTTGTTAACAGGTTAGAAAACATTCCACTCATTGGCCAGCCGAGTCATGCCTAAACGTACTATAGTTCGCCAACTTTTGAGGAGCTGCTTACCTCCAACAGGTCTTTTACAACACCTGCATTTCACCAGATTCCATAGGAGGGATGTGACAGGTGTACCCATTCCTAAAGGCCACTCATAAATGAATCCTCTTAACTCTGCCCAAAAGAAGCTTTACTGGGGACAGGACTCTTTGTTCATGAATATATGTTCAGTGCTAACCTAGCCTTTTACACATAATAGTCATTCCCTAAATATATGTTGACTAAGCACAGGAGTGAATGGAAACACTATACTTCATATTATAAATGAGTCATGACGTACTATAAATATATAAACATATATGTGTATATATTTCTATATGTTGCAGGTAATAATCGCAGGCTGGATGCCAGTGGCTCATGTCTACAATCACAGCCACTCAAAAGACTGAGATCTGAGGATAAAGGTTCTAAACCTGCCCAGACAGACAAATCTGAGGAAGTCTTATTTATAATTAACCAGCAAAAAAAAAGCAGGTAGTAGAGACACAGTTCAAATGGTAGAGCACCAGCCTTAAGTGAAAAAGCCAACTGAGAACACGTGGCTCTGAGTTCAAGTTCTAGTACTGAAAAAAAAGACTGGTAAATTAGAAAAGTACCAAAGTTAAATAGCTGATAAGTAGATCACAGGTGACTTTAAATCTTAGGTACTAAGCATCATGGAATACTGCTATTCTCTCTGAGCATTCTGGGAATATGTGTGCATATTGGATAAGTTCAGAATATTGTGGGACACTGGAAGAATGAAGTAATATGAGTAGAATTTAATTCTTACCACATGAGCCTTATATCCTCCTCCCATTGGTCAGCCCTCCCTCCCCGTAGTCCCATTTTTCTTCTGCCGTATCTACCTCATCTTTTCCTCAATAGTTTCACAAAAGTTTTAAAGCTAAATGACTAGCCATCAAAGGAAAGAACATCCTTGAAACTATTAACCATTTGGGGGTTCATTGGCCAACTATAGATTAACACTTATTTTCATGCCTATAAAATACATGCACACATTCATGTGATTGTAACATTGTAGAAAAATCCTCATAGTATCTTGGGTGGGCCTCATATAAATTCCAGCACTGCCAAATCCCCCCGACAGCTTTTCATAATTTGTCATCAGTGTAGAAATATAAACCAAGACTGAGTGATATCAAAGGGTCTGAAGGACTTCTTGCAACTTGCAATCCTCCCTTCCTGATGGTCTAGGGCTGTGTCAGCATACACAGAGAGAAGGGAATACACAAGAGTCTTTCAGAATTTCATAATGGTAAACATGGAAGAGACCCTGGAGATCTTTAGCCCTGTCTCCTCATTTTACATGGAAGGAACTGGGATTTAAAGTTATGGGTAAAGCCAGATTTGCCTGCCTGTTGTATGCATAACTCCAGTTATCACCAACCATTGTGGGACAAACATTCATATGGATAAGAAAAACCTTTTTGTTATTTTCAAAAGTGTACATCCTTTATTACTAATTTTTTGAAACTAACACAGCCACAGAATAACTCTTGTGCAAGAAGAATTTGAGAGATAACATAAATAAATTCAACTCAGTAATCATTTTGGAGTGTTTGCTTATTTCCTTCATTTTGAATATTCTGTCATTCAGCTTGCTTTAGTCACAATGAAACAGAAAAAGATGTACTCATCAAACAGTTATTATAACTAATTGAATTAATTTAAGAAAAAGAGGAGTTGAAAAAGAAAGAAAAAAAACCATTAAGGCCAGAGGTAAGGAGCACAAAAATGCCATCAAATACTAGAAGAGGTTTAAATGATGAGCAATTACTAGTAAGCAAAGGGAAGAGGTAATATATGGAGCTTCAAGATTCACAACGGTGATAATATGCACCCCACCCAGTTTTCAACACTCCAAACAACATTCCATAATTTAAAAAAGGCCTAAGAGACGTTGTTTTTAATGTGAAGATCTAGAGTTTGTAATGCCTTCTGGTAAACCAGCAAACCGAAGTGGATGGTGTAGTCACTGAACTTGTAAGTTGGTTGGGAAAGAAGTTGATGTGAATGCAAGCAAGATGAGGGCCCTAGCGGCAGTTCTGGTGTAGTAGTATCCCTTCTCCATGGTTTTGCTTCCCAAAGTTTCCATTCGATGAAATCAGCCGGGTGGAAAGTTTCATAAGTTAGTTTTCAGTTGGGTGCAGTTGGTAGCATGATAAAATCTCACACTGTCCTGCTCTGTCCTGCTCAGGACATAATCATTCCTTTGTCCAGTGCCTCCCCACTATACACAATACTCATCTAGTAGTTATTCAGTAGAAGGCTTTCTTATCAGATTGGTGGCCACAGTATCTGGGCATTGTTATGGTCCTATTTTATTATTATTGTTAATCTCTTACTTCAATCAATTTATAAATTAAGAAGTATCAAAAAGTATGCATGTATAGTTATAATACTCAATGTATATATGTGATAATGGAACTGGATAAACTGAGAAGCTGGGCAGGGTTGGGAGACTGATGTAAGGAGTAACATCAATCAAGAGTTAATGTACTCACAAACCAACATGTTGGATTGAAATCCCTCTCTACAACTACTTAAAGATAAATAAAGAAATAAAAAATAATATTCCCATGGCTTGGTATTACACACATTTTAGGTATTAACTGGGGGTTAGGAAGTATTTTTATAAATAATGGACGACTTCTGTTCAATGTTATGAAGTTACAGAAAGACAAACAATTCTACATGATTGAATTTGGAAAATCTTCATGGAGGAAGTAATGTATCAGCAAGGCCTTGGAGCCTGTGTAGGCTTGCAAAGAAAAAGGTCAGAAGCAATGTAGAATGAAAGAACTGATCTGATAATGCAACCAAGATAAATTGTTTAAAAAATGTCATGTCTACACCATTTAACAATTACAGATATTTTCCTTTACCTAAAATTACCACCAACAATTCCTGGGTTTGTGAATATATATCAGTGTGACTTAGGAACTCCTAGGATCTTTTAGATTGAAGAGTAAGGTACTGCATTACAAATACCTTTACCTCGGCCAGATAAAATGGCTCACTACTGTAATCCAGGTACTTAGGAGATGAAGATTGGGAGGCTTGCAATTTCAGGCCAGCCTGAGAAGAAAGTCAACAAGACACAATCAACCAATAATGGGATGTGATAGCTCATGCCGGCCTTCCAGGTATGCAGGAGACGTTGACTATCCAGGTCCAGACCAGCCTGGACAAAAAGGTAACATCCTATAACAAAAATTACCAAAGCAAGAAAGAGTGAGGGTGTGACTTAAGTAGTAGAGTTCCCATCTTGCACAAACATGGCCCTGACTTCAGCCCCCAGTATCACCAGGAGAAAGAAAGAAGGAAAGAAAGAAAAAGAGAGGGGGGAGGAGGGAGGGAGGGAGGGAGGAAGGAAGGAAGAGAGGGAGAAAGAAAAAACAGAAAAAGGAAAGATGGAAGGAAGGGAAAAGGGAAGGAAGTGAGGAAGCAAGGAAGGAAAGAAAAACAAAGGGTCTTTGTAAATGAAACATGAATCTGGACATCTGTGACCTTTTGGATGCAAGCTCGGAACACTATGTGGAGAGAGTCACACAACTGTGTGAACTGCTATATAGGAATGGAAAAAGATCCTTGGGTTTTGGTTTGAAGGCCTTCTTATGAAATATGTAACTAGCACCGAGAGGATTAATCCTTTAAGCATAACAGAAAGGAGTGCTTGCTCCCTGGAAGGGAGGTTACTTCCTTGTCCCCAAAATAGTATATATGCTCTTAAAGCAATCCGTACTAAACGAGGCCCAAGAGGAGTTAAGCAATTGCTAACAGGTTCATCTAAGTTTGTCAAAAAGGCCAAACCTACTGTGCTTTGTTTGGCATCCCATTCCTCCAAACCACCAAGGAATAAAAAACTTAGATCCATAAAAACTTAGGTCCTTCCTTCCGTCTTTCTTTTCTTTGTTTCTTTTTGTTTCTCCCTTTCCTCTTTTTTCTTCCTTTCTTCTTCTTTCCCTCCCTCCCTCCGTCCCTTCCTCCCTCCCTCCCTCTCTCTTTCTTTCTTTCTCTCTCTCTCTTTCTTTCTCTCTCTCCCTTCCTTCCTTCCTTCCTTCCTTCCTTCCTTCCTTCCTTCCTTTCTTTCTTTCTTTCTTTCTTTCTTTCTTTCTTTCTTTCTTTCTTTCTTTCTTTCTTTCTTTTCTTTCTTTCTTTCTTTCTTTCTTTCTTTCTTTCTTTCTTTCTTTCTTTCTTTCTTTCTTTCTTCTCTCTTTCTTTATGTGTGTGCTGGTTCTGGGACAGAACTCAGGGCCTGGATGTTGGCCCTGGGCTTTATTGCTCAAGGCTAGTGCTCTGTCACTGGAGCTATAGCTCCACTTCTGGCCTTTTTGGAGATAAGGACCTCATGGACTTTCTTGCCCAGTCTACCTTTAAACTGCAATCCTCAGTTCTCAGCGTCCTCCTCAGTAGCTAGGATTACAAGTGTGAGCTGCCAAGCCCCGGCTTCTTTTTTGCTTTCTGATACTGTTGGAGTTGAACTCAAAGCCTCACACATGCAAAGCATATTCATTACCCCTGGGCTAAGTCCCTAGGCTGAGTACTTAGAGGTTTTGTTGTTGTTTTTAAAGCAGATGGGCTCTCTATTCTGGAAAAGAAGCATTGAGAAAGGGCACTGAAGAAAGGATTTCAAGAAAGGATTTCAGCCAGGGTTGACCCAAGCTAATACAACGTATTTTGTTAAATACTTGCTAAGAGTTACAAAACTAATACGCTCAACCTTATGGCTAAAACCAAACTCTATCTATAGATCTGAAGAATGTTAAAGAATGACATTCCATCCTCAATTTTAGGAGAAAATTGTGCTTCTTCAAAGGACATTCTTCCCAATGATCAAACACTGTAATATGAAAATGTCCAAGATGGTGTTTTATAAGCCATATTTCATAATTCTATGAAAGATAATGTAGTGTGAGCAAGACTGCGGTAGTCAAAACTCCACTACTCCTTAGAGAAGTGTGCCACTTAATTTTATTGAGGACAAGGCAATTAGAACAAGTAACCTCTCCCCCTGCATAGACTTGGTTGTGCCTTTCAAAAGCGCTCTCTCATTTGCCTAATGCAAAGAAGGGACTCGTCATTTCTCAGAAGAACACAGGACATCAAATGCCATTAAGAATAAAAATGAGGCTCTCTCTGAATATAGCAGGAAATGAGTTCAACTTTCTGCTTCAGATGAAGGCAAAGTACAGGTTTCCTGTTAGCCACCATCATGGAGGGGCTGAGGCTGGCCTCCTTTTCTTTTGCACAGGATTATATCGGAGCATGCACAGTTCTGCTTTGGGGTTGCTATTGTTTGTGTTTTATTAATGGATAATTCTCAACATAAAGTCACCATCCATGTCTTCATTATGTCACACCTTGTAAGACATGAAGCACGTTCCCATGGAATCTGATGTTCTACATCATTTCCTTCCATCGTAGCAATACCACTAAAGTAGTCTGCACAACCCCAACTTCGGGTATTCACCCATTTGTATGATGTTCTCCCTTTGACTGTGAGTGGATCTTTGACTTGATTCTTAATGACAGGATCTATCAGGGTACATGGTTGTGATTCTATGTTATGTTGCATAAAATTGTAGTGGGCATCTTCCCAGGTTTGTTGTTGTCCTTGCTGGCTTTGAGATAAGTGAACATAGTGCACACTCCACATCTCTAAGACCTGGGTGACCTCTAGGAATTGAGGCTAGGATGCCTGTAGCTGACAGTCACTAAAGAAGTGAATTCTATCCCTGATCCTGGTAGAGCACACACGTACAATCAGTACTCAGGAGCGGGAGTGGAGGCATGCCCGAGTGACAGTGAGACCCAATCTCAAAAAGATCAAGAGAGGAATACTGTGTAAACTCTCAGTGAGTAGGGAGGTGGAGTTTTCCTGGCTGAGCCTTACGTAAGACTGCAGTTCCTGCAGACACTTGGTTGCCTCTGTGTGAGATGCTTAAGGAAAATGATCAGTTTAACTGAGTCAAAACGAAACCACTAGAATGGAATAACAAATACATGTTTTTTTAAATCAATTAAATCTTGTTGACAAGATGTTGTGCATAAGGCAGTGAGTATATTTCTTGTGATATCTTACACCCTCATTTTTCCTTCCCTTCCCTAGATCAGGTAGACATATATACAATACCCAGTGTACCAAAATCATATACAGTAACCACGTAGCGTACACCGAAGGAAATTCACCTAGAACTTTAAATGTAACGTCAACAATAGAATCCTCCTGTGTCCTTCTCTTGGAGTTGTTTTTGCTTATACATAATGTAAGGTCGCTGACCCAAACCTGTGGAAATATCATTTGACAAGAAGTTTTTTGTTTCGCAGACCTGGTCTCTACTGTCCCCCCCCACCTTAACAGTCATATATCAAGGAGACAATGCCCCTTTGTTCTCTGTGTTCTAGGCTTGTCTCGCTCAACCTTATTTGTTCAAGTTCTGACCATTTCCCTGCGAATACCAATATTTCATCATTTCTAATCGCTAAACAAATACATGTTATTTTTAATGGTTCGAGTTGTGTTATTTGTTAACCTCTTAGATTTGAGGATTGAGGTTCAAAGCCAGTCCCAGAAGTAAAGTCTTTGAGACTCTTATCTGCAATTAACTACCAAAGAGTAGTTGTAGAGAGCTAGTTTTAAGCAAAAAGGCTCAGGGACAGTGCCTAGGTCCTGATTTCAAGCCCCAGGACATACACACACACACACACACACACACACACACACACACACACACACACACACACATGCATGCATACATACGTACATACATACATACACACAATCTTGATTCTCAAATGTATTTGAAATGGCTATTTTTTAAATAAAGTTTTTATTTTAAATATTAGTGTTAGAGATAATAGAACAGCTCCAAATTCTAGCAACTACAGATCCTTTTCTAAAAGTAGCCTGTGAGACTGCATGTTCTCCTTCATTTGTAACAACTAGAATATGACTATGATAGTCTGTTTTCCTAGGGCTTGAACTCAGGGCATGGGCACTGTCCCTGAACTTCTTTTGATCAAGGCTAGCACTCTACCACCACTTCCAGCCTTTTCTGTGTATGTGGTACTGAGTAATCAAACCCAGGGCTTCATGCATGCTAGGCAAGCACTCTACAAGTAAGCCACATTCCCAGCTCATGTCTATGTTATTCTTAGCAGAGGACAACAATAGCTAGGTGCATATGGCCATATGAAATGAAAGTTACCAAACTAACACCAAGAAATGGAAATGGGATTTTTATAATATGCCATTTGCAGTTATTTCTTTTTTCATTTTTTTCCTTTGATTTATGCCCTGTTGTTGCTGTTTTTTATTTCTCTGCCCTTCATCTTGTATATAAGTTTAATTGATTTGTAGACGGGAAGGGGAATCACAGAAATGGAGGGACAAAGGGTGAACTAATGCAACAGTGATATGTACTAGACACTATGTTGGAAATGAACTTTACAATTTGGGGGAGGAGAGAAGTGAGGGCGAGGGGGGAGGGGGAGAAAATGAAGGAGGGAGTAACACTGTTCAAAAGGAAATGTGCTCATTACCTTATGTATGTAACTGTAACCCCTCTGTACATTACCTTTACAATTGAAAAAGTTAAAAAAAACACACACACACACACAACTGTGAAACATGAGAACTAAGTTTGCTTTCTACCAAATCCTGCCAGAGACTTTCATTTTCATTCAGCTGTTGGTGGCTGTTTTCTCAGAGGTGACACTTGCATCTCCTGTTGTGGTCATATGACAGGGATCTTCTAGGGATTGTGAGGCAACAGCTTTCTTTGACCCCTTGCGTCAGGTGTCAGCGGGGAATTCTGGGGTTCTAGGACCAAGTCCCCCTGGAGAAGGTTTGCTCTTTGGTTTACAGCCAGTCTGGAATATTTTGAGGCAAGTTGTTTTTTGTTTTTTGGGGGGGCCAGTCCTGGGCCTTGAATTCGGGGCCTGAGCACTGTTCCTGGCTTCTTTTTGCTCAAGGCTAGCACTCTACCACTTGAGCCACAACGCCACTTCTGGCCATTTTCTGTATATGCGGTGCTGCAGAGTTGAACCCAGGGCTTCATGTATTTGAGGCAAGCACTCTACCACTAGGCCATATTCCCAGGCCCAGTCTGGAATATTTTGAAATAAAACTGTAAAGGGAAAAGTGAAGGAGTTTGTTTTGTGGAATCATGGTGTCCTATGCAGTGGATAAATGGCAGTGGGAGCCAAAGGGAATTCCTTTTTAAGATGTAAAATAATCAGCTCCTTCCTCCCTCCCTTCCTTCCTTCCTTCCTTCCTTCCTTCCTTCCTTCCTTCCTTCCTTCCTTCCTTTCTTCCTTCCGTCCTTCCTCCCTCCCTTCCTTCCTTCCTTCCTTCATCCAAGCACATAGGCAGAACATCAGTATTTGCCACGAACTTCTTACTTTTTCACACTGAAAGTTTTGAACAACAAAATGTGCTTTGGTGTAACATCTGCGTTAGGAGTATGAGAATGAATAATGCTAGAATGTCATTTACACCCAGAGTATCCTTTCTTTATCCTTCAAATGATCAGGGCTAATAAGAAAATATAATCGCCATGCAAGATGGCTCAGGTCCAAGTAATCCTAATTACTTGGGAGGCAGAGATTGGAGAATTGTGCTTTGGTGACAGTTTGGGCAACCCAAAACTCGCAAGAGTTCATCTCAACCAAAGGCCTCCTAGCACATACCTATTATCTCAGCTACAGGGAAGCACAATGGCTGGGTGCAGTGACTGCTCCTACCCTCCCCAAGAACACAGGGAAGCACATTCGCAATAGGAAGATTGCCCCTTAGCCCCAGCCCTTCCCATTAATAACCTGGGGAAAAAGGAGCTAGAAGTTGTGGTTCCAGTGGCAAAAGTTCCTGCCTACCGAGCATGAAGGTCCTAAGTCTAATTCCCAGTACTGATGAAAGAAGAAGAAACAGAAAATCTAATATTTGCTTTTTATACATAAGTACCTGAACATATTAGTCCAGAAATACCTTAGTAATACTTAGATAAAATCCTAAATCAATCATGTGATATGTCACAGTGACTCTGAGCATTTTAGTATACTTCAAAAGTGTCAGAGTAGAAACAAGGTTCCATGGAACAGGAATGCTATCTCTTTGCCAGGCTCAGTACATTTAAAGATAATTAGACATTTTGTGGAATCCACCGACTGGCGGTGCAGAGTTATGGAAGGTTGGAAATTCAAAACCATGCCTAAGCCGCCAGGAAAAACTACCTCTGGCTTTGTGTAAGTAGAAGTGCTGTAGGATTGCGAACTGCATGGAATACAATTAGCATCGCTGGATTCCTGAATTTCTTTACTTACAATTTCTTATTCTTCCACCACAAAAACAGCAGTATCAATGTGAAGCATAACCATATTAGAGATAATACATACAGACATGGGTACATATAAAACAAGAGTAGAGAGATTCCAACACTTAAATCTTCCAAAAAGTGGTCATTGCTTGAAGCTTCTAGGAATAGATGTTGCAGAATAATGGTTCAACCTGCCACCTTCAAATTCCATACGCTTTTTTTCCTTGGGATCGCCCATTTTAATGTGAAGGCCCAGGTTGGCCCTCAGTGATATGTGAGAGCTGATTTACCAGTGGCTCACCAAAGCTGAGAACACGTCCCGCTTCCTAAGTCCCATTCACCGATATCGCACCCGTGATAACTGACCAGCCTGACACATTTACACCACGGAAATCGGCAACAACTAGAAATCAATACACAATGCCACGAATCTTTTTAGTTTTTCTTCTCCTTTGTAAATTAATTGTGATCCAGTCATTAAACATTACATGCAATCAAGATTTGTCTTAGGAATAGTCTAGTGCTCACCCTTACCTCTAAGTTTTTAAAAATCTTCCTTTAGTTGCCGTCCCTATAATAAAGTACATGTTTGTATTTGGACTAAAACAGTTCCAGGAAAACATAAAATAGATAAAATATGCCAGTGGGTTTCATTACTATTTTTCCTGCATCTTTTTTCCCTTTGATCAGCATTCCCTTTTTGTTTCTATTCATTTTCAGCCATGTCCCAGCATTCAGTCTTCTTAAATTATTTAAGAATGATTTAAGAAACTAGAGTCTCAAATCCCTTATCTCATGCATTGATGAAAAGAAACAGGGATAGGAGGGGGAAGTAAGTAGGCATTTCTCCCCACAGTCCCCAAAAGTGAGACATTAGATTCTTGATTATGTGGAAACATTCCTGGTTCTTCTACTTAATTTTTCCAAGCAAGCTATTATGTTCATTGTGAGTTATGATTTCCTTTGTCCAAATGTAGATAAATGGCTCGGAGTTTGTTGGGAATCTCATGTGAGTCGAGCGATTACCATGGTCTTGCTATTTTCTGTAAGATTGTGTGGCACAGGGCTGGGAATATGGCCTAGTGGCAAGAGTGCTTGCCTCCTACACATGAAGCTCTCGGTTCGATTCCCCAGCACCACATAGATGGAAAACGGCCAGGAGTGGCACTGTGGTTCAGGTGGCAGAGTGCTAGCCTTGAGCAGGAAGAAGCCAGGGACAGTGCTCAGGCCCTGAGTCCAAGGCCCAGGACTGGCCAAAAGAAAAAAAAAAAAAAAGATTGTGTGGCACAGATACATGTGCAGGTAGATCTCCTGTTGTGTAGATCTTTGGATAGGTTGAAAGTGTGAGTGGACTTTTGAGTGTGTTTTTGAGCACTCAGAGTCACTCTGGGTTGGGGAAATGAAGCAACACTAATTGTTTAAGTGTTCTGTGGTCTGCATTGACCTCTGGTGTCATACAGCTTCCTGAAGCAAGTCCATGCTGAGTCTCAGACCGTCTCTCTACAAGGGCCCTCAGAACGGGGCCTATGCATACACTCAGGCCTCCTTCTAGAGCACCAACTGCCTACAGACGTGTCCAGGTAGAGACATTCTTTTATAGGCTAATAGTAAGACTAATTTCTTTCCCCTCTGTCCATCTGCCTTTGTGAGTAAAACTTTAATTATTCATTCATTTATTCCTTCTCAGGCTAAACCATTATGATTTCGCTTTTGTAATTACTTCAATTTTCCCTGTCTTAACTCTGGCTGCGTAAGGTAATTGGCTGTATGACATGGATTATGAAGCGTAAACAAAAACACTTTTTTCTAACGGTTTTGGAGCCTGGAAATCCAAGAAACAGGTACCAGACAGTTGTGTGGAGTTCTAGTAAAGGCCTCCTTCCTGGCTTCCATGTAGCTGCCTTTTCCTTGTTTCCTTATATGGAGAAAAAAGAGAGACTACTTCAGTCTCTTCCTGCTCCTACAAGGACATTGACTCCCATCATAACCACTTTCATAACCAAATCTAAGTACTTTATTAGTGTTCCATTTACAAGCATTTCACTGGGCGTTAAAGCTTTAACATGTAGATTTGGGGGACTAAGGACAGACACAATTATTCACTCCATAGCAGGAATCTATAAATAAACACTAGCTAGACATATATAGAATTTTTTTTTTTTTAGGATCAGCTGCATTGGTAGTTTCAGGGCCCAAGACGCTGAAGGTAAGGTACATGATGGGTACCTTTTGCTTCTAGGTGAGTTCAAGAAGACAGCTCTGAGAGCACATAGTTTGGGAGGCTGAAGAAGACTTAGAGAGCAGTGCTGTACTGTTGCAGATAAGAGTCTTATACTAATTTGGCCTATATCTCACCTTGCCTCTGTGTCCCAAGAGGCCATCCATATTGATCCAACTGTCAGTATACCTTTTGGATAGGGTTTAAAAGGGTAACTGTTATCTTAGCTATCTGAGCTGAAATAGTAGTGGTTCCCAGGCAGATAAATCAGGGTTTTCTTTGCTCAAACTAGAAACAACTATTGGGACTTCTATCCAATTATTTGGCGGGAGAGAAAGGTTGATAAGCAAACTTCCCGGTGAAAGGAAACATATTTCTTGAAGTTCCGAGGGCTCGAGAGTTATGTTTTGATTGACAAAATAATGAGCCTGTTGATAGGGTCCAGAATTAGCTGGCTGAATCTCTGTTCATTTCTCATACATTTGCCCAAGTCAGACGAGGAAAGTCCCAAGGCAGAAGGAGGGACCATGTGATGACGCCTGCTATCAGCCCGGCTGTGGCCGTCTTCCATCCTCATATATTCACACACACATCCTTCCCTATGAGTTACATATGTGCTTGGTGCTTGTGGCGCAGATTGAGATTTGTTTGTCTTTTCTGCTCCAAAATCTCATCTTTTCAAGTTTTTGGAAGCAATTTAGAAGTACTATTAAATTCCCAAGCTCCCCCCCAAGTTCTGGAATACTAAGGTTCTGCTTTGTTTTGTTTCTGGCTTGGTAACAATCAAAATGGAACCCAATTATCAGGACCAGCTTCCAAGGAGAGACATAAACTTACCGCCTACTTTATTTGTAGAGCATTGAAATTTGTTTATTCTTATTAGTTGTTAACAGAAAAGTGACTTAATAACATCTTTAAAATGTGGAGGTAGATTAAGAGGGAGGGGAGCACATCCTACATTGTAGAAGTGCTGCAGTTTGCTGCAGGGAATAATTGGTCTCTTGAAATAAAGCCCCATTTGAGAGATTTATGAATCAGATGGTACCTGAGTCAGTGGATACATTTTTAGCAAACAGCATTTTGAAGTGTGATATACTCTGACTTAAAGTTCTTAATATTATTTGATTCTAAAAGTTGGTCAACATGAGACTAAGCCATGTATGTAAGTAGTTGATACTAACTTGGGAACTTGAATGGAGGAAAAAAAACCTTTAAGGAGGGATGCACGTCCATGTTATTCAGTGAATAATGTTGGATTTAAGGGATATTACTTCCAACTCCTCACCCTGGTCTTTTCCGCACACATGGACCTGTGGTTTCTACTCAGTCATCTCCTGTCCATGGAGCAATGCACATGGGAACTGCTACTCCATGCATGAAACTAAGCAGTGTGTCTTCAAAATGGATGGAGTCATGTTTTTGTGTTCTTTTCCCACAAACATTGCTTATAAATAAAATGCCTGATTATTTTTTATATTTGGCTGGAAAAGAGAAAGAGGAGAGGGGAGAGGAGGGTAAGAGAAGAGAAGGGAAGGAAAGGGAAGCAAAGAGAAAAGGAGAAGGATAACAAGGAATGGGAAGGTTAAAAATGAAAGGGAAAGAGAAAGGGAGGGGAAGGAACGAGGAGGGAAAAGAATTGGAAAGAAGAAAAAAGAGACAGAGAAAAGAAAAAAGGGAAAAAGGAAAAGATCAATCCCAACTCACAAGCCCAAATAAAGGCAACAGCAGCTCACTTATGGTTAGCTACCTTTGGTGCTTCATAACTAAAGCATAGAGTGGGGTCTATGAGGACCTCGGGGAATGCTACCCTCTTCACCCTGGCCATTCAATTCTATTTAGGGCCGCTTGAGAATTTCCTAGCTATTGCTCCTCTTCTCCTTGGTAAGCCATTCTCTGGAAGCTTCCCCTATGGCTGGCTTTGCCCTCAAAACACTTCTGCTTTGTGTGGAAAGCTTTTATTTAAATCGAGTTGTGGATGAGTATGGGAAGGAAGAGTGTCTGTCTTTTAATAGTCCTTCAGGACATATTGTTTGGCCTAAGTGAGCAGACTTGAGCAAAATGATATTATACGTGAATTATTCTTCAACCTCGTATTCACATATGCTATCTTTAAGCTGTCATTACCTTTGTTCGCATTAATATCTTTGACAGTAAAAGAAAGTGAGAGGTTTTTAGTGATGGAGACTGCTGGGTTTTATTCTGCATATTCTTTCACACTCAACCCTTTTCCTTTCCCAGCCACCTGAGTCTTCAGACAATTTTACCACCTTCTCCATCTTAACCCCAATTTAAACATCGACAGGAAGCCAAGGAAAACATGCCCATCTGCTCCAGATGTGTCAAATTAAGTCCTATTTTCACTTTTACCCAGACACATCCTCCAGAAAAATACATAAATGGCTTGATTTTTAAAGAGAAGTACAGATTAATCTTTCTCTGGGAAAACAGAAAACCAATCCCAGGCACGCTGGGAACTCTGGCTGTTTTTTTTTTTTTTTCTTTTAAAAAAAGTCATCATCTAAGCCAAACATGCAGCTTGCTCCTTCCCTGTGCCAGCAGTGGACTGGCATCTCAGAGCTTTGTTTCTGAGCCCTTTGCTTGATGAAGGCTTATCCTCTGCCTGAGAAGGGAATCTCCACTGCAGCCAGGTGCTTGCCTGGGGCCCCAGGTCGTTTCCCAGTGGCTTTGAAGAGAGCAGCAGGGGATGAGGATGTTCAGGTCAGGGGAAGGCAGCCAGGAGAGTCCCTGTGATGACGGACCTCTGACCTCTCTGTTTCTGCGGTGTCTCTTCCCTCTCCAGCGAATTGATCTCATAGGACTGCACAAGTCAGTCTTGGTTCATTCAACAAGGGTTGGGAACAACCTGCTTTGTATCACACATTGTTCCAGGACCTGGGCCTTCAACATGGAACACAGTAACACACCGAGTCCCTTTTCTCACAGACCCGGCGGCAGACTCTAGACCAAGAACGTCCCCCAGTGTTCAAGATGGTCGGTGGAGGGAAATGCTGTAGAGAGAGGGAAATTCACCGTTTCACTACCGAATTTAATTTCTACGATGCTTATGTTACTCTTCATTAAATGTAAAATCTTTGTAAATGGTCATTGCAGTCTATAGACAATACTTGCAGGGAAAATATGTTTATGCATTTCCAAAACAAGTAAGCATAATTTGAATTAGGTATCACTGCAATAGGACACAGTAAGGTAGAAGAAGAAGGTATTTTAATGTTTTCATTAAAAAAACAACTATCTTTAATAGTTGTGCAAAGGAGTTGCCACTTCACAAAGCACTTTCTGAATATAATACATCATGATCAGCGTCATCCCTTTCAGCATTCCCACCTATCCACCTCTTCCTCAGCTTCTCATGTTTGCAAGACATGCATTGAATTCTTGACTACATTCTCCCCTGGTCTCTTCATTCCCCACCCCTTTTCCTTGTCCCATCACAAACCTTTTGAATACCTGCTTCCTAATGTTTTATTTTGCTCAACTTTGCCTTTCTAAGGATATGTACGATGTGAACTCTCCTTTCAATCTACTGTATTTCAGTCAATATATTTATATACACTTGTATGCCATCCAACGTGTTTACTTATACATTTTTTTAAGTTAGCTTCCATGTATAAAGAAAAATATGCATAGCTTGTCTCTCTGGGCCTTGACTGACTTCACTTAACAAGAGTTTTAACTTTATTCTGTTGTCTTTAAACGTCAGTTAAAATGTTTGACTACAAATTCATCTCAGAATGAAAAACTTTTAGATTTGCACTAGAAATTAATATCCATTCTCCTGCCTAGTATGACAGTGAGGTATTGTATGTAGCCTTTGGCTTCCCCTGCTGTGCTATTTTTATTAATTATTCATTATTATTATCTTATTAATCATAAAACAGAGTCCATAGCACTTATATTTTTCTATTTCCTATAATTTTGTGCTTTTCCTGAGAATCTTTCCCATTTTTTTTTTTAGCCTCTGGCCTCGTGGTTCTCACCTGGGTGTATTATTTCACCCTTCCAGGCAAAATGCCCAGTTTCAATTGCCAGAACTTAGAAGATGCTACTAATATCTTGTGGGTTGAGGCCAAGGATTCTGCCAATCATTCTCCATACCCAGGACAGCACCTACAGCACAGGATGAGAATCCCAGCCTCTCTGGAGATCATTAACACTTCAGCTATGGAAAGTGTACATAGTCAAAGACCCCAGCTGCCATGCTTCTAAATCCATCATACCTTGCACTGAGCCATCCTCCCCAGCAGTGCTCTGAAAAAGTATATTCCTCGGAAGGCCAGCTTTGACTCTGGGATTCCCAACAACCTTTCTAAACCTTGCTTACACAGCATGGAAATGTAAGAAAGATAATGTTTCCATCCTTCCTTTGTCTTCCTTTGTCATGGGCAGACTAACAACTCAGTCTGCAGGTCCTTCTAGCCTTGCCAAGATATTTTCTCAAGATATTTTCTCTATAAAATCTTTGCCATACAAACAGACCACTTTATGGTTGTATTCTCCAAGGGCCTGACTTAATATAATCATGGCATTACAGAATGAAGAATAATGAATGTATGAACCTTGTAGTGACATAGAAAGCAAAAGGTCTAGTACATACAAACGGGTCAGAAATTTAAAGAAAACAACACCACCACCAACAACAACAAAAAAAGCCACTAAATTGTTAGCAAAGGCAACAGGATAAGCGACAGATGGAAATGGGTGGGGGAAACAAAAAGTGAGAGAACCCAGTTCTGCAAAAAGACAAAGAAAGAATTAGCGACTGTTCATGGGCTGTTCAAGACTCCACTGAGACCTCCTTGGCATCAACTAAATGTAGGAGCCCCAAGTGCACTCCTACCCACCCCTGAAATCCTGCCCTGGTTCCTTGCAGACAGATACCTTCTTCAATGCTTACAATAAGCTCTTCACTTTAGGAAGCGGGGACTGCAGCGCTGCCCACTGCCTACTAGACTCGCCCTTAGGCGTGGGCGAGGAAAAGTCCTATGTGTGTACACATCTTTCTGAACCGCTCCTACCAGTCCCTCTTACGTTCCCTAGTGTGGGCCCGCTTCCTGCCACGGGTTTCTGTAACACCCCTCATTCCGGGTAGAGGCTGTGCAAGTGACAGTGTTCCTCTGGGAGTTTCCAAGATCCTTTGCCTTCTGGCATGGAGTGAGTCCCCTTAGAGGTAGGTAGGGCTGCTCCTCGGCTACCCACCTCCATGCTCGTGGCCCTGGGACTCATTCCCCCTCATCTATGCTCTGTTGTGAACTGCACCCAGTGAACCCTTTATTCCTGACTCGCATGCAACCCTGTTTTAGATTGTGAAGCTCTTCATATGACTTCTAAGATTGTAGTGTTGATAGTGGACATGATTACTCTCTCCCCCAAATTAACACAATGATCTTTTTTAAACCAGACTTTTCCTGTGCTTAGCAAGAAGTTCAGGAAGTGCTCCATTTTTCTCTTGGTACTACGGGGTACTACAGGGCTGGCCTGCTCCACCCCGGGCATTCACAGTGTGAGGGCAGGGGTCCTTACGAGACAGCTCAGCATCGTCCTAAGGCTTTCCAGCTGCAGCGCCCAGTGCAAGTCACTAGTCATGTACTAACTCATTTAAGGTCTACAGGATTCCTGAGGCAGGAGTGACGCTTTGTGCCCATTTTACTACTGAGGAAACTGAGGATAGATAGTTGAAGTGACTTGCTGATGAGCACTGTGTTGGTAAGTGCTGGGTATCGTTTGGACTTTGTAGTGGTTTGGATTTCAAAGGTATGTGATCGTTCTGGATTGTTTTCTAGGTAAAACCATTCCTAAATAGACACGCGGTACACAGATTGATCATTTGAGACTGGTATGTTTTTCTGACTGATACTTAGGACGCCACAAGGAAGGAATCTACCACCAGAAAGCCAAGTCTCTGTGGAAGTAGCTGGCATTTCTCCCTCATGGCCAGCCAGCACTTATTGGGAGCAGAACCAAATCTGTAAGGTTTGTGCCCACACGTCTGGCTCTCCCACTGAGGTTCAGAAGGAAGTCAATATCACCAGTCATCACATGGCATCATTATCTATTTTTATATGAAGGCAATGCTGACAACTTCATGCATTGACAAAGGAATGAAGCTATACATGTACAAGTCACAAGATTTCAGAGTAGAATCAACATTTGAAACCCCACCAATTCAAAGTTCTCCACCGTTCTCCCCCCTTGGCAGGGAACACACATACAAAGTTCCTCAGGGAGACTCCGCCTTCAGCTGACCCTGGCTCTTCAAAAGGACTCATTTGTCAAATAAGACCTTGGCAAACAGACAAGTCAAGTAAACTGAACCGAAGTAGAAAATACTTTTCCCCGTGGCTTATCATCAACTTACAGGTTTTGTTATTCGAAGAATTTGTTTCCACTCTAAAACATTATGCTGAGGGAAATAAGCCACATAGAAAATGGAATATGAATCACTGTGTGTGTGCACAGGTGGGAGGGACCTAGAATAGCAAATTCAGAGACAGACAGGAGAATGGCAGTTGCTAGGACTAGGGGAAGGAGCTGTGGTATTATTTTTGTAATGTGCTGAGGATTTTGGATTGAGATGATGAAAAGTTCTGGAAATGGGTAATGATGGTTGCATGGCCATGTGATTTTACTTACTGTCATTGAATCCAGCACAAAAATGGTCAGGATGATCCATTTTATATTATATTTATTTTGCCACAGGAAGAAAAATGGCTCAAGGGGGGGAAAGGAGGAAAGCAAAGGAAGGGAGAACATTGACCAAGAGGCATTGTTCTCATAGCCTGGAATTGTGACTTCTTGGTACAACTACATAAAATAATAATTATAATAACGACTAGGAAAGATGATTCTAGAGGAGTATACATAAAATATCAATTCTACCCATCAATTTCAGATATTCAATGAGTGTTTACTCGAAGGAGAATTTTCAGTGATGCTCAGGTTGAAAGAAATGAAAGCAATTGCTTTTCTGAAAATGTTTGCCACTCTGAGTCTTGAGGATAATGCATTGGATGCTACCACTTTTAATTTGATAGGGTAAGGATCAAGGTTAGGAGAAATGACTGTCAAGGGGAGAAGGGTATAGGAATGAAGATTAGAAGGGAGGAGAATGTAGTCAAGAATTCAATGTAGATCCTACAAATATGAGAGGAGTGAGGGAAGAGGTGGGTTGGGAGGGATGGATGAGAATGTGGAAAGGGGTGACGTTGATCGAGATGTAATCTGTTCATAAGCTGCTTTGTTAAATGGCAAAAAAAAATAAAGTGAAGAACTTTAAAGAAAGAATTGACTCATTTGCGGATATATTTCCTTGTTTATTTTCGTGATGCTGAGGACCTACCTCAGGACCTCACACAGGGTAGGCATTTTGTAACCCAGTTACATCCCTAGTCCTTGAACTATGGGAATTGACAGATAGTGTTTGCATTTCTGGACAGGGGACTGGTGTGTGCATGGTACTTGTATGTCCCTGATAGGCGGATCACAGCCCACAGCTTTGCCTGCCTGGACAGTCGGTTCTCATATGTTTCTTTGTCTCTATCTCTCTGTGTCTATCTGACGCTCTGTCTCTCTGTCTCTGTCTCTCTCTGTCTCTCTGTCTCTCTGTCTCTGTCTCTCTGTCTCTCTGTCTCTCTGTCTCTCATCTTCTCCCTTACTCCTGGTTTCAAAAGAAGTTACTTAAATAGGGTGCTGGGGGCTTATGTCTATACCCCCAGCTACTCAGTAGGCTTCAATCTGAGGATGCTGGTTTGAAGCCACCTGGGTAAGAAAGTCTATGAGACTCTTGTTGCCAATTAATCACAAAAAGGTCACAAACGGAGCTCTGGCTCAAGTGGTAGAGCACCAGCCTTGAGCAAAAGTTAAGGAAGAGTGTCCAGACCCTGAGTTCAAGTCCCAGTAGATGATGGATGAAGATGTAGATGAATTAGCTACTTTTCTTTTTCAGTGATGTGCAGAGGGGTTACGGTTACATAAGTCAGGTAATGAGTAAATTTCTTTTTGAACAATGTTAACCCCCTCCCTTATTTTCTCCCAGTTTTTCCCTTCCTGCTCCACCTCCCTGCAAGTTATATAGTTCATTTCCAACAAAGTACCTGAGCTACTTTTCTTCTAATGACTCAGGACATTCTTTTTTCTGAACACGAAGAGGGAACTGTTTCCCTCTCAGGTCAAGACTAAACTAGCTACTGGCTGAGGGCCAGCCTCGGGCATATGCTGTCTTCAACAGGCCCATTTACTATCTGCCTTCCAAAAGTGACTCAACATGCTGGTGCTCTCCATCCTGCAGCGTTTCTGTCCAGCACAGAAGGCAGTTGCCTTCCCTGTCAAGAGAGCTCGTTTCCCCTAATTGCT
The DNA here is from genome assembly GCF_023159225.1 of Perognathus longimembris pacificus. NCBI lineage: Eukaryota > Metazoa > Chordata > Mammalia > Rodentia > Heteromyidae > Perognathus > Perognathus longimembris. Next base: position 38,677,395 of record NC_063181.1, on the reverse strand, counting down.
TCCAGTAAGAGGCAGGAGGCAGAGCAAGATGTATTGCTCAGAGCCCGTGGTCTCCTCATCAATCTCACCAAGCCTGGAAGGCAGTTTTGTGCTGATGGTCTTGTTTCCAAATTTGCATAGGTCACACATGCTGGGATTAAAGAATCTCCAGCAAGTGGCACGGTCCTTAAAGATCTGACTCACCTGGTCTTTAAGGGGTTTCGTTAAAGACTTTCAAAGCTTTGTTCTCAGTCTGGGTGTTGGTGGCTCATGCCGGTAATCCTAGCTACTCAAGGGAGAGATCTGCGAATCACAGTTCAAAGCCAGCCCAGGAAGCACCAAAAAACTGGAAGTGGAGCTGTGTGGGGCTCAAGTGGTAGAATGCTGGCCTTGAGCAAGAAAGCTTAGGGATAGCACTCAGGCCCTGAGTTCAAGCCCTAGAATAGACACACAGACACACAGACACACACACACACACACATACACACACACACACACACACAGAATAAGTCTGTTCTCATTATATCTGATAGAAATTTCAATTCTTGAATAAGACTAATTAATATTCACTGTAAAAATTATGCTCTTTTTTTTTTTTTTTTTGGTCAGTCATGGGGTTTGAACTTTGAGCCTGGGCGCTGTCCCTGAGCTCTTCAGCTCAAGGCTAGCGCTCTACCACTTGAACCACAGCACCACTTCCAGTTTTCTGGTGGTTAATTGGAAATAAGATCCCATGGAATTTCCTGCCCTGGCTGGCTTTGAATAGTGATCCTCAGTTCTTACCCTTCTGAGTATCTAGGATTATAGGAATGAGCTACCAGTGCCCGGCTACACTAATTATTTTAAGAAATGAAAAAAAAAAAGAGAGAGAGAGAAAATATCTAAAAAGAAAATGAACCTCCCCCTTTTAATTTAGAATGACCACTATTATGTTGTATATCTGATTATGTCATTTTTTAAAAAAATAAATCAGTTGAGACTATGCCAGACAACTACATTTACTTACTTTTATTCAGCACGATACAAAACAAATTTAGTGGTTGTAGAAAATTCTGTTGTCCAGGTGTCCATGATTTATGAGAGGTACACATGGTCCAAATCAAAAATAATTTTCACCTCTGCCCTTCTTTCTGCTATTTGAACACAGAGTTAGAGACAAAACACTGTGATAAAAGATGGGTGAACTTTTAAGTTTCCTGGTAACGAATTCCAAATTGTCAGGCCAACTGAATATGCCACCACATCCTACTCAAAATCACAGATGACTCTCTCAGACAGTATGATCAATTAAAATGGCATTTTATTATTATGGTTCCCATCGACTTGATGATGTTAATGAAGCTTAGACTATTTTTTTTTCTGTTCCATTTATTCATCTTATCTGAATACCTTCAGGAGGCAAGATTTCCCAATACTTCTACCGGGTTAGGACATTTTGCTACAGAGCAGCCTGACCCATAAACTTGTAAACACTGAGCGATGTAATCTGTTATTCCACGTTGCCACCTGAGGCAAGGTAGAGCTTCGGTTCATTAGACGAAAGGGCAAGTAGGTTTTTGTTTGTTGTTGAGAGCAGTAGGTAGCACAAAGCCAGAATGAAACAGAATCTAACGATAGAGTTAAATATATTGGAGGCCCAGCCCCATCATAAATGAGCAGACAGAACAATGCCATAGAAGATAGGCAAGGTTTTAGAGAGAAAAAAAAAAGTTAAGCCAGATAAAAAGATAGAAGAATATAGAGACAATTTTTGGTCTGCAAGATTTTCTACCGATATATTTATATCACTGTGATATTTGTACCCTAAAAGGTGTTAGCTTTTCAATCATCTGGCATTTTATTCTCCTTTTAGGGGTAGCTTATGCCCAAGTATATGCAACCAGGCCTTAGTGGAGGTGTATCCAGAAGAGGTTGCCCAAGTCTACGTTGGGAAAAATTGCCATCATAGTCAATTTTTTGTCTTCCTTGAGTCTAGTGGCCCTAACATCTCTGTCTCCCTGTCTGTATGACAGGAAGTGTGGTCACTCAAAGAGACTAGTTCTGTGGTGTTTATTGGGCCATTTTATGTAAGCAAAAATGCTTCTTTACTAAGCTTTAATTAAGTTCTTCTAAGTCCTTAAGTAGGCTCTTACCTTGGTTTCTGTGACCATCCTTTCTGAGTCCAGTCTTAGCCAGAATCCTCTAAGTCAAGCTTGAAATAATCCTCTCTTTCTTGATATCTGATCAGACTCATCATCCCTCACCTTTGAGGTATAAGTCCTTGACCAGCAAGTTTTAAAACCCTCTGACTCTTTAATTAGTGTATATTAATCTTACAAATTTGTTTCATTGTGAGGTTGTTAAAGATTACTCTTAAGGGAAATTTGATGAGTACTTTCATTTTCAAGCATACTTGAACATTTTCTGTACTTGTTTTCTTTGTAAATTTATTATACTCAATTTCCTTTGAAGCAGTCTAACTTGTCTAATTTAACAAATGATATACTTGTGACTGTTTTAATAAGTCATCAGTGAAACACTTTTATAAACATAATTACTAAGTCCTCTAAAAGTTCTAAATTTGGGTATAAACATAGTAAGATTTCATCTCAGCACCAAGTCATTTACTTATTGTCAAATTTTCAACTGGGTGAAATTCTATTTCAATATTACTTTAATTAGCTAAAAATATCTTTAAATTACAAGTATATAAAATATCAACTCTATGGTTTCCTTAATATGATAATACTTGATACTATAAATTTTGACATAACCATTTTTCTTCTTTATCTTAGCCAAAAAGCTGAAAAGCAACATATTTTTCTTCTTAATTTTAAACTTTTCAGGGCTAAAAGATGCTTACTCATCAAGAAGCCAGTACTCCAGTTCATTGTTCACATTTGTAATAGTTGAGCTTTTTCTGTCAGCTTGCTGAGACTTTCTTAAGAACAAGTGCCTGGAATGAATACAGTGCTCTAAGAAATGACTATCAATTGTGGCCCCTGTTACCGAGGCTCTGATAGTGTGCCCAAATGAAGCAATGTCACAGACCATATTATATTAGTTATCTTATTGTCTCCAAGACCAAAATACCTAATAGAAGTAACTAAAAGGAAGAAAGATTTATTTTGGCTCACAATTTCAAAGGGTTTAGCTCATGGTCACCTGCTCCCTTGCACTTGGGAAAAGCATCATGGTTGCAAGAGTGATGGAAAAATTCTTCACCTCATGGTATACAAGAAGCAGAGAGAGGGAAATATAGGAATCAGAGAAAGAGAAATACATGGAGGAGGAGGGGGAGGGGGAGGAGGAGGAAGAGGAGGAGGAGGAGGAGGAGGGATCCCCGAGGACACACCCCCAGTGATTTATTTTTCCCCACATGATCTACCTTCATTCAATAGATTCATTCCTTCTTTCCATCAGAACTCTTATGAGCTGATAATCGTCTCTGGAAATACCCTCAAACACATCCAGAGCTGTACTTTACTAATCTCCTAGCCATTTTTCAATCCAATCAAGTTGACGACCAAGATTTGCCATCACACATATCATTATATTAAAATTATAGATGATTAATGTACCAAGTCACAGAAGCCATCCCTCCATCTTAATAGTCACATCAACAGACGATAATTAATTACTGTAAATGCCTATTCTTTATATGTGGTTTCTAAAATCTCTTCTTTCTACCTTACTCTTACATATATTATATTGAGATCTAATTGAATTATATCTCTCTTGAAACTTCCTGACAACTAAGGACATTTATGTTAGGTGGAGCTCTTCAGAGAAGCAGACTATTAGAAGAAAAATTGTTTATAAAATATATTGAGCTACATGAAGTGGTACAAGCCTTCAGGGACAATCAAATAAGAAAGTGTCACAAGGAAAAACAAGACCATTAAAAAGCATTCCTATCAAATGTCTGGAACCTGTGAATATTTCTTTAGGCGTCAAATGATGATTGCAATTAAGGATCCCCATGGGGAAGTGCTTATCCTGCATTACCTAGGTGACAGATGTTAAAAGAGATAGGGGGAATCTTGAGACAGAGAAGGTACTTCAAAGATGAGCAGAAAGGGAGATGGCCACAGAACACCAACAGCCACCAGAGGCAGGAAAAACCAGTGAATGGATTTTTGCCTAGAGCATCCATGGGGAGTACAATCCTTCAGAATCTTGCTTTCTTACTTTTGGCCGCCCAAACCATGAGATAATAAATTACGGTTGTTTTAAACCACCAGATCTATAGTCTTTTGTTACAGCAGCTACGTGATACTGATACAATGATTGTGAGAAAATAAAGAGACATGTTTATAGCTTTGACAGCATCTCTTATTTGATTTCTAGGAAGAGGCAGTTTAGACAGTTGTATGGATATTCTAAACTGGTAATTAATATCTCAGAAAGAGGTTCTGTCCAGTCAGATTGTAAGTAGCTGCTAATCTTATTTATTTGGTAGTAAGAATCTAGCCATAATTTATGCAAGGAAATAAGAACTTGGTCATTAAATACTCCCCTAAAGTCCTAAAAAAATAATTTATTAACACTTATTTCAACTATTGTTATCTTTAAGTAGCTTAAAAAAACATTCTGTGTACAATCAAACATATTTAGTATTCAGTGTTATTCCTTGGTTTATTGGAAACATTTCTAGTGACTACCAGTTGCACACATCATTATCCACTCATAATTAGTTGTTTAATCTGAAAAGAGCAAGTTCTACTCCATCACCTAACATCTGCTCCCTTTACTCTCAGCTCCATCCAACCAAATCTAATTATTGTCAGGAGAGGCTTTGGGTAGACTTGGATCATTTGCGAATGGCTTCTGTGTCTTTGTCGACCCTTAATTCCTTGCTCTTCTTATAGCAGCGACATTCTCTGATAAATAAATGGTGTTACACAGTTATTAGTTCTTGGAAATTGTACTGGTTTCCAACGACGGCAAAAATTAAAAATTTAGGATTTATTTATAGTTGAAGTTGTATCATGCCTCTAAATGTGTCTCAAACACAAAGAACATTAATATCTCCAAGCTAAATTTACAATTCCGAGGAGGTTAGATTCATTCTCATCTTTCACTCGCTGTTCCTGTATCACTTCTAAGCACAATTTCATGGAAACCCTTTAACGTGTGGAATAGCACAGTCCCTCTTGTAGAACATAACATTCAACAAGAAATGATGAAGATGTCATAAACCTTCAAATTATTTGTGTACTTTTTCCAAGCTATGCAATGATTATTACCCATGAAAAAAGTCTCAGAGTAAAATATATTAGAATAAGGGGGGAAATGGCAGTGGGTGTGCATTAGGCGCCATCGTAATGTCACTGGAAGTTTTGCGGGGTGGGGTTGACAGGGTGAATGTACTGAAAAACCTCCAGTGAGCCTGAGAGCGGGGCTGCCTTAGCTTCTACTTAGTTCCTACGATGTCTCTTAGTGCAGGAAGTTGGGGGTGAATCTCTCGTTCTTTTAGCCTTTTGTGTGCTCACCAAGAAGACCCAGCAGCCTCTAGTAGAATTTTCCTCCTGTTGGAGTCTTCAGGATACAACTCATTTAAACATTTATATTTATTCAATTTTCATGTCATACCTTTGTATATTTCTCCAAAACTCAAATTTCAAAATGTCTAGGTCAATCCTATAAAATGCTGAGAAAACCAAGGCATGTTTATAGTGATCTACTGAGTGGTGTATTGAAATAGCTTGGTGGTACATCAAGGCCATTCCTTTAGGCCTGAGCTGGTAGGGCTGAGAGGGAGGTCACACAAGAATCTGCTTTAGCAGCTACTTATTTAGCCCCTACTACTTGCTCGTAGTGGTAGTGCAGGAATCTGGAGTGAATCTCTTGTTCTTTCAGCCTTTTGTGCAGTCACAAATGGAATTTACTTATTGGGTGTTTCTTTCCTTCACTACGATGTAAATTATGCAGTAGTTTATACTGAGCAAAGGCCATGCACAGCATCTAGAGATAATGTACATCACTTATCTAAGTCAAAATACTAGGAATGGGGTGCAAGGTATTGGGGCACAAAGAAATGATGTGACCAATTGCCAGGTGGCTTATATTTTATGCTGCTTTTCCTTCCTAGAGTTTTCAAGAATTAAGGACCCGCGTCTTTTTTTTTTTTTTGAAACTAGTGTTATTTGTCTAGTTTGATACAGCAAGGGATAGAGTAAAGTGAGGTCTTGCTCTTGGGGTGAGAGCTACATTCTATACTCTGTGTTGTGGCTCGGATGGTCCAGGATTAGAAAAGCCACATTTCATTTGATGGACCTTGGAAGAAATTATACAATAGCAGTCAATTAAAAAAAATGTAGAAATACCTAAAAGGACAAGGCCTTGAAAATTCACAGTATTATCTTTTATTTAGGGTTAATAAAGTGTTGCTTTCTTCTAATGAAAAATAGTTGATTCCACAGTCATATGCAATGTGACTAATTAGAAGAATACTTTGCCAACTATACAACTCGAAGTAAACTCATTTTTAAAATGATTAGACACTTTATCTTTAAGGACACCATTTAAAATATTTATGTGTGCATGTGCGTGTGTGTGTGCACACACGCACACGTGTACCCCTCAATCCTGAGACTTTAGCTCAGAGCCTGGACACTGTACCTGAGCTTTTTTAATTCTAGCCCTCTTACCACTTGAGCCACAGCTCCATTCTTGCTTTTTGGTGGTTAGTTGGAGATAAGAGTCTACTCAACTTTCCTGCCTGAGGTGGCTTTAGATCTCAGCCTCCTGTGTAGCTAGGATAATGACTGGCATCCAGCATTAACATATTTTAAAATATGCAAAGCATAAGCAATAATGCTAAAGTATTAAATAGGATCCTAAAAAGCAAAAGAAACTATTATGACCAATTAAGTAGATTTATTGACTAATTGGTGTTTCTACATGTAGTTATTTCTGCAATTATTATTCATTTGCTAACTTACAAGGTGTCAGTCTCTAAAATTATCCTGACATTAAATGAAGCTATTTGCAATTTGGAAAACCTGTGAAGCAAAGAAGTTTTAACTTAAAGCCATAAAGGTACTGAATCAAAGCCTAGCACAATGGACTGGAGATCAGGAGGTTGTTTATTGCTGTTAACACTTTTCTAAATTCATAGAATAGAGTTGACCCCACTTCAACAGTATTAACCAATTCTCAACTTCAGGAGTTGCAACTTCCAGAGCCCTTTACATTTGAACAAGAAGTGACATATTGATCATGCAGGAATAATATTTCCTTTTCATGCGAATTACTTTCTATGTCAATAGATCAGCTGAGATTCTTCTGGTATATTTTCTAGCTAAGTAACCCCTGGAGGCATTGTTTTCCAAGATATTAACCAAAAGAAAATGAAAATTAAAAACTTGTTTATTTTCTCCAAATAACACAAACCAAAGACAGGGTAAATTTGATCCTGATGAAGAAATGAACTCTAACAATAAGATTTAGAGCTAGTTTATTTGCATTCTATGCAACTTTAGTAGTGACACTCACTATAGAAATAATCTCCAAAATACTCCTATAAAACACCCTCTTTTAAAAATCCAACTGGTGGAATAACTACTCTACAGGAGATGCTTCCACAGAGCCATGGGACCACAGTTGTCAGTATGAGGTTGGAACCCCAGACCTCACAATTTCATCTTCAAGGCTGGCACTACACCACTGGAGTCTTACCTTCACAGGGGAACCATAGCAGTTTAACTCCTGAAGACAATAGCATGCCATTAGTGAGATGATGGGAAAGGGCAGGATCCAGACTGAACCATTTTGAATGGGGGAGAAAACACCAATAGTTGAACAAATTAAGCATCAGCTAATTTCGAGAGAACAAATCAATGCCTTATGTCTACTCGAATGACATAATTCTCACTGATTTCTTCCCTCTCTTTCACACATGTCACTATGTGCTGGAGAATTGGGGGCCCTTAAACGAAGTCCAGCCTTGGGATTTTTCTTTAGGAAGCTAAAGTGTGAGACTGAAAAATGGCTAATACCATTTTCAATAAGGTTAGGTAGTCTGATAACTAGTGATAATTTTTAAAAATTAATTAGAGGTAGCTGTGATGCGATTCGTATAGCGATATTTTACCTTCATAACGTTTGTATTTCGTTGAGGATTTGTTCTTGCTTTCTGCTGTGATTGCTTCCATCAGGGAAACACATTAATCTCTAAAATATCACCAGAAACTTAGTTTTCTATCCATGAACATCTCTAAAGACATCTTGCATTGCAGACAAAATAAATAATGCAGGAAAGTGAAAAACCCAGGGACATGTGAAAATGAAATTACGGTCTACACACACTAAACATGATATCAGTAGAAACAGAATGGTGACTACAATTAATGATTAAAGAGTACCATTAAGTTGTCAGAAATAACTGCTGTAGTTTTCTGAGGATAATCATTTTGTTAAGGCATTGCGTTTGAATAGCTAGAGTTATACCCACTGGAGACACATCAAGCCTGAGATGCAAGTTCCTCAAGGAAAACAATTCACTAGTTACTTGAGGAACTGACAGAAGATATTTGTTGTTTTTGAGTCACAAGAAAATCACCTGGCTGTGTACTCTGCTTTCATTCACGTTGATGGAAGAGCAGCTTTGTGCAAACTATTTATACAAAAGTTAAAACTACTATAGCAACCTACACGCTCTGTAGCTATGCCCCACTTGTTCCTACTCCATTGTTGAAGAAGATACTACAGATGCCTGATTTGGGTTGAGCACCTCTAATGCAAGCATCCGCCGGGGTTAACAATTTCAAATGCAACCTTAAACTCAGAATCGGGCACTGTCCCTTCGCCTTTTCTCTCCAGGCTGATACTCGGCCACTTGAGTCACGGCTCCGCTTCTGGCTTTTTTGGTGGTTAACTGGCGATAAGACTCTCCTGGACTTTCCTGCTCAGGATGGCCTTGAAGCTGGATGATCAGATCTCAGCTTCCTCGAGTAGCTAGGATTGTTGGCATCAACTATCGATACCTGGCATATATTTTTAAAATTCTTTAGAAAGAAATGGTGACATATAAAAGTTGATGAAATTTTTTATTTGACTGTATTGTCAAGGTGATATACAGAGTAGTTACAGTTACATATGTAAGGTAGTCAGTATATTTCATAGTAAGTAATATTTCTTGTCAAACACTGTTACTCCCTCTCTCATTTTTCTCCCACTTTCTCTCCCCATCAACCACCCTCCTCCAAGTTGTAAAGTTCATTTCCAACATATTGTCTTGTAAGTGTCGCTGTTGCATTGGTTCACCCTTTGTCCTTTGTCTGACCATTTTGTTGTTCCTTGTCCTGTCCCTAATTCAGGTAAACCTATGTACAATACACAGGGTACCAGAATCAAACATAATGACAACAGGGGGTAAACCGTAGGAAAAAGAAATGAAAGAAAAAATAAATAACTTCACACAATTTTTAAAGTTGATTGAAGTATTCAAATAGCCACATCCCAGATTTTTATAATGTTCATTTTACGAGGAGTTGTTGCCTTAATGAACAAACTAGTGTGTCGTTTTACACTTTAGAGCTCCTTTCAGCTTACTTTTGACACAAAACACTATAAATTCACCAAGAAATTAAAACCAAAATGTTGGTTAACCAATCCATAAATATATACACATGAAAAAACCCAAAGCAATTCCTCACAAAAGGTACAATTGTAATTATAACTAAGTTATTCTTTTACCCTCAAACGTTTCCTTCTTAGACCAGTGCTAAAAGAAACAGCAACGTAAAGGTAAGCCAGGTCCTATGTAACTTCCCCTTCTAAGGAAAACAGCTGCAAACCTTCCCAGCGTGAGCTGAGCCCTGGGTCTTTGCCACCCTTGTTTGCTGTTATCATGTAAACAAAATGAGATTGAATAATGCCCACCCAGCCACCTTTTTTCAAGGAGTAGCTGAGAACTCAGTAGCTGAGAACTAGCTGGGATTAGCTCTCCTTTCTTTCCTTCCCCTACCCTCCACCTTACTGAGAATTTGAACCCATGACTTCTCATGTCGTTTGCTTGCCTGGCTGGCATTCTACCACCTGAGTCATACCTCTAGCCCAGCTTTTTAGTGGTTACTTTGGTGACTGACCCAGCTAGTTTTGAACTCATTCTCTGGATCTTACTTCTTAAGTGGCTAGGATTACAACCCATGAGCCGTTGGCACCTGGATTGAGACTACTTCCTTAGTTTAGCTTCTGACTTCATGGCTTGTGCTCTTATCCAGGATCCTGGATGGAAGTTTTCTTTTACGGCTTGTAAATGAGGCTTTTTCTAAAAGTCACACAGCTCATTCAGGTTTAGCAAAGTACAATGGATAAAGCTATACTGTATAGTTGTTTTTTTTAAGGTTAGGAAGTCCTTGATTCCCACTCTAGTCCAGTTTGCTGCGTGGTGTTTAGCCAGTTGCTTTACTTCTCTGGGCCTCTTTCTTTTCCACTGTAAAATGCACAGAATAGTAGTTACTGGAGAGTATTTTTGTGGGAATGAGCTACGGTACTGTAGCCAAAGTCCCTTAGCAGAGGATTTGTATTCAATAGATATTAATAAAATAACCTGTAGCTCCTTTTAGCAACTTTAGAAGCAGGAAGTTGCTAATTTACTATTTAATTTCCAATTCTTTTCAGACATGTACATCATGTGTATTGAGACTCTGTACTTTTTAAATGCTTGTTGGCCATGGGAACACTGGAGACGACTCAAGTCACATGCTAGTCTGGAAAAGGTGCATTTAGCTGGGTAAAGAAAGACTAGGCCAATTTCTTTCTGTCTCAACCCTGGGTTAAAAAAAAAAAATCTCCTTAAGAAAAAAAAAATAGCAATTAACAATCTGTTGCAGAGAGAAAGAATGTAGTACTTGTTAGCATTCAAATGGACCTAAGGAAACTGGTGGGTTAATTAAATCAGAACTCCCTTCTTGCTGGGCCTTGGGGGTCCTTCTGAGGAAGGGCCTGTGGAAATGAAGGGGTTCAGGCTTTGTGTCGCGCCCGGACAGCAGGGAAGTGGGCCAATGAGGCTGTCGACTATTAAAGGTTACGATGGCAAATGTGTTATAATGTTCTTTCTCTTCTTGCCGTTTGATGGTAAATTTCCATCTGTCTCTTTAAGGCCTTGGCTCTGTATTTTAACACTGAGGTAAGAGGTAAGAAAACACTATTTTTCACAGTGTGTTGAAAACAGGAGGTAGCTTCCAATTTAGGGACTTGTAAATCTTCTGAGAAGGCTTTTTGTTTGTTGTGTTGGGACAGGGCCAAATATTAACCAATTAACTAATTAACCAACTAATTTAAGATTCTGTAAGACAGGTTACCATTGATCTAACAACCAAACAAGGGACTCATGGTCTAGGGTTTTATTATGTCTATTCCCTGAGTGTTCTTTCAGGACTTAAATTTAATTCAAATTGTAATCTCTACCAGATTTTTAATAAGGAGCTATTTTGAGACACTAGGGGGAAAAAGCCATTCTTGTCATTACCCAGTTGAAGAATCCACATGGCTGTCACAAAGCTCTTGAGGGCGCTGACTAAATGTTCACCACCCACTTGGGGCTCTTTTTTTTTTTTAAGGTATCTTCAAATTGCCCATGTGTGATCAACTTTCCCTTTTGGAATCCATTGATAAATCATGGCAGATGGAAACCCCTCCCTGGAAAGAGTGGCTACAGGAGATGGTCTTTATCCTGAGGAGGAAAAGCAGCAGGCCGTTTCTAGCTGCTGGGAAAAGAACCACTCCTTGATTCAAATCAGGAGACTGGTTGCAGGCAATTAGCAATGGGAAGAGGGTGGTTTGCTTGAAAATCTGGGGCCTCGGGCATTTTCTGGAATGTGTACAGTCAGAACGTGCAGGTGAGTCAGCAAAGAGAACGCAGGCAGCCACACCTCTCCTCCCCAGCCAGGAGTCATTCTTCCTGTGCCATTCACAAGGGGCTACGTCCGGGCACCTGGTTTTCAGTGCTGAGCCCCCCAGAATCCAAGCCAGCCGAGCCAAGTCCTGTTGTGCAGACACAGTCCTGTGAGCCTGTCAGCACCCTCTTGATCTCCTGTTTTTCTTTCTTGTAGAATAAAGTAGCTGGACAGATGACTCCTGCAGAACCAGGGAGATGCGCAGCACTGGGCACTGGCAGGAGGACGGAACCTGTCCCGGTGTGTGTGATGTTAGCATCCACGCATTCTCCTTCCCTCTCCACATCTGACTCTGTGTGGAACTGCCAGTCCTCCTTAGATACGGTATCTGTGACCGCTAGGAACTAGCAGCAGAGGTAGCGGAACTCTTCTGACACATGCTGTAAGCCCTCTCCAGCCCCCAAACTTTTCAGAGCGAGAGGAGGGCTATCAGTGCTGCTCAGCCGGGCCCTGACCACGCTGGGTGAGGCTGCTGTTGTAATCTGTTCGGGAAAATGGGAGGCACACTCCATGGTCAACCTGCCCCCACCCACTCCCATTGCTCTCTAGGGTTCCTCAGCTTTCCTGTTTCTAAATTGGGGTTCCACATATTCCCCCTCCCTCCCCCACCCCCAAGCCATGGACACTTCTAAATAGGAAACTTGATGGTTGCTGCTTAGATTTCCTTACTCTCCACCTTAATAAACATCAGTAAATTCCAGTTCTTTTTATTTTCCAAGACTGGAGCTTCCTTGTGGCAGCAATGGTTTGTAGGACTCATTAGGCTTTCATCATTCCCTCTTTTCTTCTCTTCAGACATCCATGTGAGCTACCATCTATTGTTTAATGACTCCTTCCTATATCTGACTTTACTGATTGTTGTCTCCAAGACATGTTCCATCTTAGACACTATCTCATCCTCTCTGCTGCCAGATATTGATTATTCATACATTCTCCCATCCCAACACTTCAGCTTTACTCATTGTTATGTCTTTGTAGCTCTTCTTTCCCTTAAGTACAAAGACATTGTAATGTTCTCACAGCTCTGCACATTGCCTGGACCTTTTACATTTCACAATCAGACCACAGTCATCAAAGCATTGTCTTGGGCTTGGCACTTCCCTTCAACCTGCTCCTTCTTTTTCTTCTTAATGTTACACACACACTGACACACTGTCACTTCTGTCTATGACCTCTCCTTAGACCTGCCAACACACACACATTCACACTCACACACAATCGCTCACAAAACATGTCCCTGGCCACACAAGAAGTATTCAGATTCCAGCCTTTCTACTGTGGCTGTAACAGTGAAAAACAACATGGGGGAAAGGTAATTGAATTCCTTGGAGCCATGGTCTCCCATTGGAGAAGAAGAATGATATATGGAAGTGGAATCCCATATCTTGCAATACCCCATTGCCCTCACTGAATGCCCCCAGACTCTTTTTACTTCCTCTATGGCTTCTGGTCATCTCCTGCTCTCACGTAACATTAGCTGTGCTGCTTTGGTGGCTGTGCCTTGTGCTCTATCACTTTCCATTTCTGATAGGAGCTTGTTGGCTGCAGATGTATGAGTTGAATCCAATCTCTTTTTTTAAAATATATTAAGTACTCATACAAGGGCATTTCAATTCAACAAGCCAGCTTATGAGTACGATGCATCTTGACCAATGTTACCCTTTCCCGTGTTCTCCTCTATCTTTTCCAGTCCCATTCATTACCATCAAGTTCCATGGGTCCATTTTCACCGATGTAAACTGAATATAATGACTGTCTTCATTCATTTGCACACCGTCTTGTCTCTTAGACTTCCCTCTCCCTGGGCAGAGCACATTTGAGCTTTCTGGTATTCATTTTGTTCATTTGTACCTTTAGTTGTTCGTTAGAGTTATAGCACTGGAATCCTCCCCTGAGTATACCATCAGTTAGTCAATTTGAATCTCTCTATCTAGTCATCCATCCATCCATCTGTGTATATGTTTAAACTGTATACTTTGCATGTGTGTTTATAGATCTAACTTCCACACATGAGAGAAAACACCCACCATCTGTCTCTCTGAGCCTATTACTTCATTTAACATGACTTCTTCTAGGTCCATCCATTTCCAGTATTATTCTTTGTGACAAATGAGTAAGATTCCATTGTACACATATACCACATTTTCTTGATCTAATTACTTTTTAAGTTTACCTCTTCCAACAATTGGAAGCATCTGCAGGGCAGATTCCCTCCGGCCCTTACACAGAGAAATCACTGGACCCTTTCTATTCACCACAGAGCTGGCAAGAAGTTTCCAAGTTGGAGACGCATTGTCAGCCCACTCGGTGTCTTTGTTCCAATGGTGGTGACACTGATCTTGCAGCTTGAAAATCCCCACTTGCAAGATATTTTTTTTGTGAATAGACCATGTTATACACGCGCATATTCTGACAAAAAGGAAAAAAATGTTAAGTCCACCCCAGCTCTGTCCGGACAAGCAGAGAGAGGCGTGTTGGATTTCCAGACAAATATTTCCCCCTCCTTTTGCTCAATGAACTCGATTCACTGCAGGGCTTTTTCCCACATGCGCAGCCGAGGTGGGCTGGGGCGGGCACAGTACTGCCCGCTCTCTGCAAGGCAGTGTTCTGAATCATCATTTTCATGAATGGAGAAACAGGAGGAGGGAAGAAAGGGCAAGGAGCTTGTTGCTAATGCCCTCAAACAAGGCAAACATTTTGTGAATAATTTTAGATAACCTATGAGGAGTTGACTTTTGGGTTTCCTTGTTCTGAATGGAATGCACAGGAGGAGAGAAAAAAAAAGAACTTGTTTCAACAAAAAGTTTTATCTGATATCCCATTCATACACTGATTATTTCTAAAGTGGTTTTGGCAGCTTTTCTAGGACACAGCCAAGGCACAGTGTTGACCCATGATGCTCTCAAGCTTTGCATCAGGGCAGGTAGGAAGCACAGGAAGACAGCTGAGCCCATGTAATATGGAAGGGAAAGAAGACTGGCTTGAATACATGCTACCTCATTTCAGTGGAAACGCAGGGTCAGGTTTGACCTTGTCACAGATGCAGTCACCAAAAGAAAAGGCAAGTAAATAAATAAGTCAACATGGATAGTAGACAAGGTATATGATGATATCTCTTTTGGCTTTGGAGGTTGGCTAGCTTCACTGCTTTAAATCATTGAGCCTTGGCGGGGAGTCCAGGCTCAATGTACGAGAGGCTGCATGCCATGTATCTTCTCGACCTCTTGATCTCATGCCCTGACTACCCTGGCCTTTGCCTCCTACTCTGCTGTCCATGCTTAGAGCATTTCCAGTCACAGAATGGATGGCAGGCATCAGTGTGTGAGCCGGGTCCTCTCCCCTCTACATAGTATCTTCCCAGACACCCGAGAGGCAGAGACAGGAGCATCACCAGCCTGGGGAAAATAGGAGACCTAACCTGAAAAAATAAAATTCTCACAACAAAAGGACTAAAGATGTGGCTCAAGTGCCAGAGCACTTTCGTTGTAGGCCTGAGCCCCGGAGTTCAGTCTTCAGTAGCACAAGGGAAACAGTGATTTGTGATGGCGAGAAAGAATGAAATGCTACATCCCGGAGATGGCTGAAAACCTGCTTATGCTTTGCACAGAGTTGTTGTCAATATGAATTGTTACTCTCTTAAAAAGGAGAAAATGATGAAACAAGGTCATAAATGCTTCCTAATTCCAAGAAAGAACTGTTTCTCTTACAATTCCATGTTGTTTTATTCTCTTCTGTTCTGGTCTGCCCTATTGCTCTTACAGTCCGCTGTCTGCTATTTTCTCTCCCTTTGAGTATGTGTGTGCCTGTGAATGGGTCTATGTGTGCCCACACAGCATATTTATACTTATGTACTTTCTTTCACAAAACTGGTATATTTTTTTTTTGCCATCTTGGGGCTTGAACTCAGGGCCTGAGTGCTATCCCTGGCTTCTTTTTGCTCAGGGCTAGCACTGTACCACTAGGCCATATTCCCAGCCCTTGGCATCAGTTTTTTGTATGTCATATTTCTAGTTTTTCTACATAGACAATCTTAACGTTTTGTGTCATCTCCAAGTGCTGGGAAGGTGGTCTGAGCTGCCCTTAATCCCCCTTTCCTAACAATATTTGCAATACACATAATCTTCATCAATAGCAAGAGACAAATTAGATCATGTAAAATCAATAAGTCCTTTCTTCTTCTTGGTTGCATTTATTCATCCAACTCATTGCCTGCTTGGTTGTCACTTTACTATGTGTCCTCTGGACTCACTTTTAAGTGAGAAAAATCCTTTTCAGAGAAGAACAGCTGTTTAGTAAGAGCCACGAATTAAGAACTCTAGTTTTGCACATCAGGCCTGCTCACAAAAGCTGTGTTAAACTTGCAGTTTCCTTGTCCCTAAATAAAAACGTATATTCCTGAGTTCTCAAGCCAGAAAAGTCCACCCTTGTTAGCACTGTGTTCAGATGGTATATTTCCAAATAACCTAAGAAATTGTTGGCACGCTGTGAAAAATGTAGATAGAAGTACAATTAACATCCTGGGCTGCCTTCAGCAAGAAGCCTGGTGACCTCTGTTCAACAGTCTGATGTAAACAATTACTCTGCATAACCTTTCCTTCCATGGACTTCCCTGTGATAAAACATTATTCATCTTGTTGGTGTTTTTCAAGCAAACAAATTTGTTCATTCTTTGCATCTTCTTACTTAGCATCATTATAGGAATGCCAAAAAGTCAAGAGACTGTGGGAGGAGCATCTATCTTTCCTCCATGCTGCAGAATGGCTCTACCCCTTCACGAGCACAGAGAAACAGTTCCCAAACGCCTCCTTGTCATTGCTGCCTTGATCCAAGATGCATTTCCACCTCAACCTCTCCTGTGATGGCTCTCCCAGTCTATGCCAGCCCCATCGGCTGCCCGTTCACTGTATTCTCTGAGCTGATGGGAGGGACACCATTCCTCCCAATCGCTGGCTTAACTCTGCCTCTGTTCTGCTCTCGTGGTAGAAGTCACCTCTTCCAAGAAGCTCTTCTTCACTGTCTTTCTTCAGGCCAGCCTTTGAGCTGCCCTACCACACTGTGTTCACCCTCTTCAGACGTGGCGTCATAGTCCACTGAAAGTGCCTGCTAGGTGGTGGTTTCTCCCTAAGACTATACAGGCTTTGAAAAGTCGCTCTTGTATTGCTTACCCATGAATCCTTGTTACCTAATATGGTAGTGCCTGACACCCCACAGGCTCTCCAGAAATATTTGTACAATGATGCAACTCTACGTGCTTCATCTCTACCAAATGAGCGAGCTCTGCGGTAAATGACAATGGCTAGGAAACTGGTAAGGATTTGATGGAGCACCAGAAGGGGAGAAAACATGTGCAAAGCAATTAAGAACATGCTTGCCGCTGAGGAAGTGCTCTGTATGTGTTCCATCCAAAGCAAATTAAAGTACATCTTCATCTCTGCATCCTACATATTACTTCCATGAGTAGATAGAAAGGACTAGAAATGGTGGATTCTGTCTCTACACCTCAAAGGAGACAATCAATCTGTAGGGAAGAGTTAGACTGCAAGTACATGGTGTGCTGTGTTTGCCTTGAGTATTAAAAGCTACCACAGTGCAGGAGAAATTCATTCATTCATTCAGAAAACATTGTGAAGGATGTTCAACCTAGGACATGGAAAACCCTGGAGATTCTCAGACCTGAGTAGGTTACGATTCCCTGAGCCATCGGAGTTTGGGGACCATCAAGCAAATCTTCCCTCTTTATAAAACCTGGAGAGTTAGAAACTCCTCTCTCCTTTTTCCAGAAGCTGTTGCTCACGAGTGAAGGCTAAATCTGCAGTTCCAACATTACCTGTGCTGTTCTTTATTTTTTTCCTCAGCTTGAAACTTCACTTTCCACTCCCCTATTGGATTACCAGGTCTCCTCCTTAAAAACACATTTAGAGCTTTAAATGAATTAGAGGAATCATCTTAGATAGTTATAACTGACAGAGACTGTGTGGGCTTGTAGCAGAAAAGCTATGTTGGAGGAGAAATCTCTAGAATATTCCAGAAGGAGGACTGTGTGGGCTTACAGGAGAATAGGTACATGGGAGGAGAAATCTCCAGAATATCTCAGGAGGAATATTTTTTTCTGCTTCCTCAGTGAATGGAATGGTAAATCTTGTGTTAAGCAGGACTCAAGCATTGAGTTACAGAAATTATATACTATCTGTCCAAAGTAGTAAACTCTGTCTGAAATAAAGAGGTAAACTAGATATTATTTTTTAATGTCGCACATATATTTTCTGTCTGCTATTTAGAAGACTTTTTCTGGGAATGATGAGCCTTCCCTCTACAAGATAATAAAAACATGTTTTCTCAGAGGGGAAAAATAGAAAGATATACTGAGTGGAAGAGAGAACATCTTGCTTTTGAAACTGCAATGTTTAAGAGTCCATAGAAAATAAATTACATTTCCCAGGGTTCTGATTCGACTCTTAATAACTTACTGGCTCTGGAAAACAAAGCCTGCAGAAGGAGAAAGTGCATGTGAATACACAAGGATCCACAGAGGTCTTTTTTTCCCCTTATAGAAATCTGTTCGTCTGGGATCACAATCAGAACACAGGTATAATTTAAATAAAGCTAAGGAAGTAGAATTTCCTCATGCCCTGCAAAAGTTTTCTGTTAAAGGTATCAGATTCTTTGTATCTGAGGACTGTAGTCCACCCTCCATAACTAAGTTTAATACAGAGGCCTCAGAGTCATTTATTTCTATTATCCAATTACTCTTAATATGGCATATAATTGTTTTGGGTATGAGAGTTGGAAATCAGGAGAAATCTTAGTTTGAGATCACAGACTGTAAACAGAAAGAAAGCATAAGTAAGATAGAAATAGCACAAGGAGTGGAAAAGGGGAAAGCTCTCCCAACCACCAGTAGGATCTTTAGTAAGAAATGCGATTATGACCGGTAACTGCACATCTGGCAGAGGACTGTCTCTTGGTTCTCGTGTTCACAGCTGCGAAGCTTTCCTTCCCCTGAAGCAGCAGAGGGTGCTATGCTGACATAATTGAAGCAGCGTTGTCTTTCTCTACCAGGCCAGGGCTTAGGCTCTGCCTTTCTCTTCAAACCACTTGTTCTTCCCCGAAGAACAGAGACAAGGGAGTTAGAAAATGAGTACAAAGGTCATACTGAAGGACATGGCTAAACGACAGTCCTAGGAGAACATAAAAAGTATTCGGTCTTCTAAAGTTGTCACAAGGCTTGGTATTTTAAAGCATATACCAGAAGCCAAAGCTATAGGAAAGCTTTAAGAAATTGTCAGTTTTAGAATTTATCTTAAGCTGAAGATGCAACTTGAGTCTGTCTGAAAACAGAAGGTAAAATTATGAGTAGAGTAATTCCCACAATTAGAGAATATTTTTGGATGACTGATGGAAATTCCATTGCTGTTTTGTCCTCTAGCTCTCTGGGTCCTTTTTATATTCTGGAGGGGAGTCCAAATAGGTACCAGTGCAGATGTGAAATATATTTTAACACATATACCCTATGTTTCTTTTAGAGGCATACATTTTAGAGCAGGTGAACCCTGGGATTATTAGCACAAATGTTTTTAGCACAAAGAGATATTGGCACCAAGGTACAACGACTTGTACAAAGCTAGCAGCTTGTTAGTGGCAAGGCCAGGCCTAGAACCAATCTCCCTACGCCTTGTCCAAAGCTTTCTTTGTTTTACTGCTCCTTTTGAGTTTCTGTGTTTTATTTTATTTATGCTACTAGTGCATGATCTGAACATATGCTTTTATAGAGCATTTTAGTGTTCAAAGGAGTTTCTGTACATTACCCCATACCTGTATACCAACATGTTCTTTGAAAAGACATTACTGGTTGATTTGCTCAGTTTTATGATGGGCTTAAGTAAGAGAGAACTTAAGTATGCTTCTGTGGTTCCGTTTACAGCGCAGCGTCCACTTATGCTCAGCCAATCCAAGTTCCCTTCTATTCATCCTGGTTTTGTCCCCTCCTGTAAACTCTGTTCTTCCGGCCTGATTTCACTGTGTCCTGTGAAGAAGTGGCAGAAAGTTCAATGGACTCAGTTAGGAACGGCAGCCAAGTCAGCTGGGTTGGGTAAGGCCTTCTTCACTTGAGGTCAGGTAACAAGGATGCTGCGATGAACAAAGGCACTGCTACCACCGATGCTGCACTTGAAGGTGAAAAATTCCAGGTACCAGAGAAGTCCCAGCCTGAGACCCAAGGAGACCCTTCAGGTGGTGGGACAGGCAGAGGGTGACTCTGGGAGACTGAGTGCAGTGTTTCTGCAGCCCTCTTGCCTGTTGCTGAATACGACCCGATAGGAAGCTAAACTGTAGGAACATGGGTGGAAACAGGACCACTCATCATAAAAAAGTAGACTGAAGTCTTGGCCTGCCTTTCCCAGGTGTGAGTGCCATGAAAATGGCCATTGTAAGCTTGCCTCTCAAGGCTATATGTGAAACCATTATTGGGTCTAGATATTGCTGGACCAGAAGGCTTCAGCAGACCCTACGAAGCAGGCCCCTTCACAGATTAGTCCAGAAATAGGGTCTTCTGCATGCAAAAATACTGTAATGATGAAATTGCCCTGATTAGGGAAACTAACAGGGAGAAATGGCTTATCGAATACTGAGGAAGTTATGTGCTATTTTATCACTCCAGATAAACCCATAAGACTCAATATACACATAAGGCTCTTTTAAAAAATTAGGGGGTATTATTTTAAAAATAATTGTTTTTAACTAAAGGTAATACATTATCTGGTAAGTGGCAAAATATAGCAAAGAAAATGCTAATAATATAAGCAGATTTAAGTAGAAGTAAATAATTATGTATTTCTCTAGTTAAGTAATAAAAGAAATTAGGAACAATGACATTATCTCTAGTTTGCTATACTCTTGGAATTATAGTTTAAAATATCCCATTTTTACAAATATTATAATGATATTAATATAAAATAATAGCTCTTCAAGGCTGCCCATTTTATACACACACACACACACACACACACATATATCTTACAGAATATACATGCCCAGAGCCTCAGGTATATTTGAGCAAACTGAACTCTATCCCTGGCACTTGGGAATTATATGATTGTGAGCAAGTTATTTTAA
Source organism: Perognathus longimembris pacificus (assembly GCF_023159225.1). Classification (NCBI taxonomy): domain Eukaryota; kingdom Metazoa; phylum Chordata; class Mammalia; order Rodentia; family Heteromyidae; genus Perognathus; species Perognathus longimembris. Next base: position 38,656,420 of record NC_063181.1, on the reverse strand, counting down.
ATTCCTGGATAATATTTCCCTCATTATAAGACAAAAACAATAATCTTTATCCCATAGTATTGCTAGAATTTTTAAAATTAAAAACATATGTCAATGAAACTAGCATGTAGTTGGCACGCAGTAGATATTCCACATGAATATCTATCTCTTCCTTTCATGTTCAAGACACCTTCATGCATTATTATAATTATTCATTAATTTTGCCATCTTTGGAAACACGTTTGTAGGCTTGTCTTTTTCATATCTTACTGAGAAGTTAGTCCGTGAATACTCAAGGACTCTATTCATGCATAAATAGGCTACTTATCCAGGCTGCAAGAGATACGTCACACCCCACACCTCCATATCTGGCCTACATGTGTGATCTCGGTTCAGATTTCTGGGTGATTCTCACATTGGCTGTCCCCACCACTTGCTTAAAAGCAGACCAGATAGGTCATGTATTGGTGGAGGGCACTAAGGAATGCAATCTCCTTCCTCAAAGCTTTGGCAATCTGTGTGTGTGTGTGTGTGTGTGTGTGTGTGTGTGTGTGCATGTGTGTGTGTGCGTGTTTGTGTGTGTGTGTAAGAGAGAGCCAGAGATAGACAGAGACAGAGACAGAGAGACAGAGAAACAGAGCCAGAGAGCCAGAGACATGACCTTGGCACTGTCCCTAAGCTTTGCTGCTCACTAAAGCTACAATTCCACCTTTGGCGTTTGGGTGGTTAATTAGAAATCAGAGTGTCCCAGACTTTCTTGCCTGGGCTGGCTTTGAACCACCATCCTCCCCAGACCTCTGCCTCCTAGATGGCTAGGATGACAGGAGTGAGCTACTGCCCGGTGCCTACTTTTCATCACTATTACTATTATTAAAGAGTTATACAAAGAGGATTCAATTCCACACGTCAGCTTATGATTTCAGTGCATCTTGATCAACGTCACCCTTTCCATTGTTCTCTCCTGCTTCCCCCTTCCTGATCAAATGATTCTTCCTAGGCAGACCCTATGCTACAAATGTGCAGAATCTTGTAGCCTGTCTTAAATAGCCAAAGTTTGATACCATGAAAATGCAACATCTACAAGATATATTGTCAGTATATTCCTTTTTTGATAGTGATATTTGGAGAAAAAATCAAAAGTAGCTCTATATTATAAAATATAAGCTTCTATTAAGTTGGATGTTCCAATCTAGAAAATTAGTTGACACTCTTATGTCTTACCAACTTCTTTTTAACCTTGTGTAGTTACAGATATTGGCGTTACGTTTACCACTAGTGAAAAAAGTCAGACAGCAGCATTTTTCTTTTTTAATTTGGGGTTTTGCCTCCTCCCCTTCTCTACCACATCCTGATAATGATTTCTACGGGCTGGAAACACTATGAGGAAAGAATATTTTGTTGAATTCATTTTAAGTGAAACCAATAGCTTCACTAGTGATCTCATAACCTCAAGGCACTTTAGACACTGAGTAATCATTGAAGATGCTAAATATAGTAGATACAAATGTATAAGGCCTTCACAAATAAATCCATCTTGAAAACGTATTCAACCACAAAGTAGCTTCGCTTTTGATCTATCTTTTAAAATCATGGATTACTTGATGGACATATTGAGTTTGCTTCTTAGTGTTACTTTCTGTTTGATCACAATTTTTTTCTGCTATGACACAAGCTAGACTTCACTCTGTGAGTCATTTTGGTATAGGTAGAGGCAAGATATTTTCATGATGGGATCTATGGTTCAGGTACCCAAAGTCTTCATTTAGTTTCTTGCTCAGTTTGTGGGTCAATATCTCATTACTAGCATTAAAATAAGATGGCAACATTTTGTTTATTTAGAGAGATTTTCTGAATATAACATTTTACTGAAAGTTATAGAATAATACCTTAAAGCAATGTGTAAATTATTCTTTCACCTAGACATTATTTCTGATTAAATAAAAGTTGAGGTTTACTTAAATACTTAATACATATACTTTTGCATGCACTATATACTTATTTAATTTGAATATACTGCCATTTGTTTGATTCTTTTTCAGGTAGCCATGGACAGTTCTCAGACTATAATTTGCAAATAAGGGTAGAGTGGTTTTAGAAAAAGAATACAAATAAATACCGCTTCTTTCACTCTTTTGTTCCATACACTGCTCTTAGTACTTAGTCCTCACTTACCTCCTGCCAGTGATCAGTCTCAGGCCTGGGAAAAGTGATCCAGCAAACTCTGGGCTTCACCACACTTCATGTGGCTCAAGAGTCTATAGGGTTTGTTATTGAATGCAACCTGGAAAGAAAGAATATTCTAGAATGGTAGCCTTCTTCCTTATCAAACTCATTTTCAAAGACTAGGCAAATAATCACTTAATATTTCCAAAGAGTAAGTTTCTCTTACATGCCTGATACCATTTGATTTGGAGTAATAAGTCCCAGGGCAGGATTTTTGCTGTTGTTGTTATTCATCTTATAAAGAACAAAGTGGATGGAGTGCTTTACTTATTCAGAATTTATTTATTCAGAATTTATCCTGTCCCCAGGAGACAGTGAAGATCCTGGTGGATTTTTACCAGTTCTGAATTCAAGCACTTCTGAATCTAAGCAGTCAGGGACAAGGAAATCCAAGAATGAGAGCCATGCCTAACATCACCTAGCATGGCCCTGCAACACTGTCATTTAATTTAACAACCTTTCATGAGAGTAGTCTTGATGAAGTATGTGCAGTTTAGCCAAAGGCTTTCTTAAAAGCCACATAAAATAGTGTCTGAGGTCACCTCTGACTCCTGTGTAAGGAGATCCCTCCTTTCAAAGGAACCTGAAAACAAGTTCATTCCACTCCGTGCCCTCCCTAGCCCATCAGTCCAATTAACTCATCCCAGTTTGAATTTTCCTTTCCAAATGCCATGTACTTGAAATTTCTATTCTTAGTGGTGCGCTGTATTTTGGTTTCCTCTTTGATTTTTCCTTTTTTCCCCCCCCCTCCAGATTTCCTGTTGATACCAACGTGAATCTGAAAGGGTTCCCTTTTCTTCTTTTGGAAAAAAAAGATAAAGAAGAGCGACTAATTTAGAGTGCCCAGGGTGGAAAATCACAGTCACGAAAAAGACAGCCACAGGGCACAGCACAACCAAGTAGAGACAAGGCTTGCCCACCCAGAGCTGCCACGGGACCCCTCCCTGGGGGAGGGAGGGGGATCCTTTCCACCAGGGAGGCAGAGTGGTGGGGACGGAATGATAAGGGGTTGAGTCACTGGTGATCAACAAGTAGGTTGTTTCTCTGGCCTCTGCCCTGTGGGCTTCGAAGACACTTTTTTTTCTTAGTAGTTGGAATTTGATTCATTTCCTCTTTTTCCTTCTTTGGCTTTCTAATTCAGATTTCTGAGTTTATTGACATAAGATCCCGAATCTGAGCTGATCCTGAGAAATGGCTGTTGATAAGTGATGGTTCCTGGAGAACAGCTTTTGTAAAGATGTTTCCTAATGAGCTCATATGGCTGAGCTTTGAGAAGCCCAAGGTGGGATGGGAGGAGAAAATCGACCCCAGGATAACGGTACCTTGATTTCAGCTACTGCTGATCCCAAAGGTGTTTCCACAGCCGATCTTTGCTGCGTCATCTTCTTCATCTGCCTCTCACAGACATGGAGTGAGAGGAAAGGCATCACAGTGTGGTCATCACTGAGGAGACACAAGGCAGGGGTCCGGAGAACATCCATCTCCGATACCCTCTCTGTGACTCGCCTTGGCCTCCGGCATCTACAGGCACACGATGGACAGGGCCAGGATCCCTTTGCATGGATGATTTCCATGGAAGATTTCCATGGCCTGCACCTGGGAAAGCAAGGCACCTCCAGCCTTCTGCCCGTCTTTATTGCACAGAGTGGGTTTCTGTGCAATAAACTTGACAGAATGCGGGAGAAGGCCCAAGGGTGGAGGAGGGAAGCCTCAGATGGCAAATTGCTTCCTTTAAGTGAGGAGAAGCGAGGTGTCTTGCTTGGACTTGCTTTGGAGTACCGGGAATCCAGCTTTCCTGCTTGGGAAGCCGGCAATGGGATGTAGGTGTGTACCCCAAAGAGTGGGTGGAGCCGAAAGCATCTTTGGAATGAGCTGGGTTGTGGATCCAATCTTCTGGGAATCAAATGCATCTTCAAGGGGTTAATGCTTTGGTGTCTGTGGCTGAACAAACTAAGTACGAATCACTGTAGAATTTTTGTATTGTATGGAATAAGTCAGCAAAAGCAAGTTTAAAAGTTTGAAAAATCATCTGAGAACACTTCTCAGTAGTTTTAGAAGCAGTCCCAAGGTCATGAATTTCTTCCTAGTCAACCCGATTAAAATCTTCAGAAAATCATCACACTGTTGGTTATAGGTAAGAGCGCCAGCCCTTGATTCAGTGCTAGCGTCTTAATGTTCTAAGCTGTGAGCTCTGGAGAAAATGATATAAATCTCTCTGTATCTCACTAGCATTAACTGTAAAATAAGAGATGATAATGGTAGATATTCCATCAGCTTGTTTTAATATTTAAATTAGATTATAATCTTTAATATTAACTGACTACTTGGGAGCCAAAGATTAGTCTAAATGTTTTATGACAATGACTTTTATTGTCATCATTAGCCACAAGAATCCCTGCTCTCGCTTTTTATGTTGTGTTATAAGGAGCTATAGAAAACACCGGCTATTCCAAAAAAATCTGAAATGCTTAAAAATCCATAACTTTGAATTTGGGATGAGAGATGTTCAAAGTGGTAAAGTTTAACATTCCAAAACTCAAAACACTGAAATCCAAAAGACTTCTGGTCCCAAGCTTTCCAGATAAGAGATACTCAAAGTATATTCTTTGTATCCCTTATCCCTTATCTTGTGTTAACATATGCACTTTTCTAGAGCAAATATGCTCAAAGATAAACCAGTGATTACTGAATTTGGATTTTAAACAGTATGCTGGAAACAAAGAGGGGGAGAGAGATAGAGATAGAGAGAGGAGAGAGAGAGAGAAAGAGAAAATGACTCTATTTCCAAAGTTCTGCAAAAATCAATGTCATAGCTCCCAATTTTCATTTTCGGCACAATAAAATTTTTACAAATAAACAAAAGATAGTTTAAAAAAAAGAAGAAAACCAGGCTTGAGCAATATCTTTGATCATAAGACAATTCTGGCAATGAGACAAACACTTGAAATCTCAACAATGCTGAAATGTGCGGAGAGTTTGCTTTCAATAGCGAGAACCTCATCAAAGCAGGCTTGAATAGTCTGCTAGTCAATAGAACAAAATCATGAAGCAGATAGAAGTTTTCCAGCTATGCGCTAGACCAAAACATTTCTGATTGCCTGTCGTATTTCAGAGTTTGTGCTCCTAAAGGCAGTGTGGTGCTGGCACAGAGATGAAAGAGAGAAGAGGCTCTTCCCCGCTTTCTCCATCTTCGAGCTTAAGTCAGAATAGAAAGGAAGCAAAGAAAAGGAGACTCGGTGGTGTGATCCAAGTTTTCTTCCATATGCTAGCAATATTGACTTGTATGGTATAATTATGCTCAGATGCGAGAGTCTCGAGGAAGCAGGAATTTGACTTGTATAGCTTCTTTTTTCTTTTTTTCCTAATACAACAAAGAAAATATTCCTTTGGTATCTTGTCTTGGAGTGATTCTGCCTTGGCAAGATGCAGGCCCTCTGTGCTCAATTCTGCTCAGATTATGTTCTAGTTTGGATACGATTTGTCCCCCAAAGATAAATGTGCTAAAGGCTTGGTCTGCAGTGTGGTGATGTCGAGGTGCTGGGACCTACAGCATGTGGGCCTCGTGGAAGTAGATTAGGTCTGGCCCTTCGTGAATTGATTCATACTGTCTTTTGGGAGTGGTCATGTTTGGTAAGACTGGATGGCTTCCCAGTGGAGCGGATAGTTGCGCAGTGAACCAGCCTAGCCGTTCTGTGGTCGCTTACCTCTGTCTCCCTCTTGCACACAAGCTCCTAACCGCGATGTGACTGAGGCACCTTGAGATCCTCACCAGAACCAAACAGATGGCAGGGTCGTGATCTCGAATCTCCAGAGCTGGGAACTAAATAAACCTTTTCGCTTTGTAGCAACACAAAGCAAACAGACACAGGTAATATCGGAAAAGCTTGGATTCATGATTGCCTGTTACATTTTGAAGGGCGTTCCAACCGTATCCCAATCAGAAAGGGGCCCTAGGCAGGTATGGCTCTGATGGTGAACCTATGTGTTATAGTTGAATCCTCTGAGGAAGTTTAACTTGGATAAAGAAGGGAAATGATATTAGTCTAGAAGACCAAAAATAAGTGACAGCTGAAAGGCATGCTTCAGAACACGTTGGTAAACCATTAAAATGCCGTAGATATGGAGCAACCAGCCTTATAAGGCCGTGATAGGCCTGTCATTGGGGGGAACGGAATAAGAGAAAGTTGAATACCTGTCAATAATGCTATAAGAATGGTTTTACATTGCCAGGGACATTGGAGGGGAGGAGGAGCTGCCAACTCCATCATGATGAGAAAATGGAGCTGTGTCTGAAAAGCAGTATGCGGCCTGGGGTTTCGGAAGCTAGTTACTTTTCTTTTCATCTTTAACATGAAAAAGACGAAACCATCGCAGACCTTGAACATGGAACGACTTGGAGAAGTGGGCAGAAGTCCTGCACAGGGAAAGAATTTCTCAAATTGAGACTATGATTGGGAATACTATATGTGAAGACACATGACTCCGTTCTAAAGGGCTTCGAATAAATGTTGTAGTTACCATGTCACCGCAGATGTTCTTCAGATCCATTATGCCACTGTGCGAGCCCTGCAGAATCTAGCAGGCAGTCTTCACGAGTCACTTGGAAAAGACAGTATAGCTCGAATTTCTTATGTATCGATTGTCAAAGATATTTAAGAAACAACATTACATAGTATAGTCAACAAAGGACTCAGTTTTATGCCCTAATTTAAAACTTTTTCTTAGAGGGAAAGCTAGCCATTGCTTACACTGAGGTCCAAATTACTCTGCATTTTATATTTTTAAGATATCTGTGTGGCTTTAAGCCAGGCCATTTAAGATTGCACCAAATTATTTCATTTAAAATCTATCTTGTAGACAGCCCCTCTCTGGGGTGTAAGGAGAACAACAGCAGGAGCATCTCAAGAGCTGAGTGTACAGAGTGACTGGTGTAGGCTAGTGTGATTTCTTGGGGGACCGTCAGTGGGGTCCCTAGAGGGGGTCCTGAAGGAGATTCAGGGATCTACCCAGTTGCATGGCAGGAATAAGGGCTGACTGAGTGATGGGAAAAAGGCAGTTGTGCATCGTAGAATCAGGAGTTCTAATACTCCAGGGGTTGGGGATGTGGGTCCCTGGGGATGAGCGAAGAGGGTTCTTTCTGCCTTCTTGAGATGCGTATGGTCTCATTAGCACCACGTCTTCTTGCACTTGATAACCACAATCTCACATTGAATTTATGTTAGAACTCAAACCTCAAAGGACAATTTGATTCTAAAATAAGGATTATATCTACACAGTATTTCTGTCCATGGGACTGGGTACATCGGTATCAATTCAGGAAAGTCAAAAAGAAAGGAAATGAAGGAAGGGAGGGAGGGAGAGAAGGAGGGAGGAAGAGAGGGAGGGAGGGAGGGAGGGAAGGAGGAAAGGAGGAAAGGAGGGAAGGAGGGAGGGAAAATGGAAGGAAGGAAATAGAGAAATAGAAGGAGAGAGGGAGGAAAGAAAGGAAGGAAGCAAAGGAGGAGGGAAAAAAAAGGAAGAAATTGGACTTGAACTTGGGGCCTTGAGCTTTGTGTCTGGCTAGTTTACTCAAGGCTGTCATTTTACCACTTGAGCCACACCTCTCCTTCCGGTTTTTGGCTGGTTAATTAGAGATAGGAATCTTGTGGATTTGTTGGCCTGCGCTGGCTTCAGATCATAATCCTCAAATCTCAGCCTCCTGGAGTAGCTAGGATTATGGGTATGAATGACTGGCACCAGGCAAAATCCAAGCATGTTCTAATTTAACTGTCTATAAAATTTTCTCTCTCTTGTGTATGCTATTTCTAGCTCCATCTAGAAATCCTTTTCTAAATTTTCCTTCGTATTGAAGGAAAGGTATTTTATTCTGTTTTTGCAGTTTCTTTTAATCCTTCTTTTCAGATATGTATATGTGAGATCCTTACGGCAAGGTTTGTTTTTGCCATTTCCAGACATATTAAAAATTCCTCAAGTAGAGTCACCATGACATTGTTTCTTAGTTGTAATTGCTTCTAAGTTTCCTGTCCTCTTCCATGGAGAAAGTTTTTTTTTTTTCCTAACTCTTCCTTTTATCCATTATTCATCATCCTTCCAATACACTGAATGCCAGTAACTTACCCCTTTGTACTTTCATGTTCCTGAACTGGTTTCTTTTACAAAGAGATTATCTTTTCATCTATACTGGAAGAAATCATCTGCCCTGGGGACTTTGCCCTCACGCTGTGACTAAAGGCTGAGCGATGAGCCGGGCATAGGCCAGGGAAATGATTAAGGGTGATCACGGCACACTAGTGCAGGATAAAAGCTCACTACACCTGATGACCTCGCCTGCAATATCTGACTCGGGGGTTGCACACGTGTCTGGGCTTTTCCAAACGTTGGCACGCCATAAGCCAGCCTTGCCAGTCAGTGATGAGCTGTCGCACTGAGCTGAAGCTGAGGAAGCAGGAGGACATAGAGGCCATAAAGGATGAAAGGACCGTAGCTACACGCGTCCCTAAGGGGCCCGAGGTCACCTTCAGGTTTCACTCTCGCAAATGGCAGGCTTTATTTGACACTAAGTGAAGCGCGCTCAGACAAATACAATGGAACGACTTTTCCCCCTGAAACATTACTTTGTCTTTCTGGCCTCCTGGGACGATGCTTTTTCCACTTATTTTTCCCTGCCTGAGTCTGCGTTGAGCATTGGATCACTTGACCTGTGGTCCAGGCTACTGGGCCTTGGAAGGACTTCTGGATGTCCTTCTTGACAACAGCAGACCTAGCCAGCCCTTCTCTTCGTCTTTCCATGGTATTGCTTGGAGACTTCTGTGACAGTAATTAGCATACTCCATCACAGTGATTTACTTCATGGAACTAATTCCCGTGTAAATGTTCCTATATATTCCAGGTATTAATCTTAGTAATTTACAAGTGATTAATTCTAAGCATAACTCCATGAATATAAGTGCTACTATTTTGGCCAATTTGTATAGAAGGAAACTGAAGTGTACAGAAGTGAATACATTTGTTTAACCTTGTAGTTACTGAGGAGAAAGGCAGGGATTAAAATCTAGAGCCTTTAGATCCAAAACAAACACAAGTAATAACTGTTTCATAAAGCTTCCTGTCACTTGTTAGCTTGTGTGCTACACTCATTAGATTGTGAACTCCCAGCTTCTCAAGGTAAAAGTTATCTTTTATTACATAAATATTACATTGTAAAAGGTAAGTCAATGTCTTAAATATGTCTCAGAAAGAAAAGGCTATCTGGAATCTCAGTACTCTGAAATAACCGTGATTCAAATTTTTATGGATGCCCTCATTGTGTAATATATCACACCTATACCCATGTACATACAATTTTTTTCAAATTTTTATTATCAAACTGATGTACAGAGAGGTTACAGTTTCATACATTAGGCATTGGATACATTTCTTCCATGTACATACAATTAAACAGACCATTTTCCATTTTCTTTTTATGATAGACATCATCTCTTTTTTTTTTGCCAGTCTTGGACTCAGGGCCTGAGCACTGTCCCTGGCTTCCTTTTTGCTCAAGGCTAGCACTCTGCCACTTGAGCCACAGCGCCACTTCTGGCTTTTTCTATATATGTGGTGCTGAGGAATCGAACCCAGGGCTTCATGTATACGAGGCAAGCGCTCTTGCCACTAGGCCATATCCCCAGCCCCGATGGACATCACCTTTACCCCTCCTCTCAGAACTATTCATTTTCTCTTTAATCCTTGCATTTTGGACATTGTGATGGGTATAATGAATTCCCTTGAATAAATACTTCCTGGATTTTTTTTAAGTAGATGGAAGATGATTTTGGAAAAGTAAAATTGTGTTGAGTGCTGATGGCTTACTCCTAGCTTCTCAAGAGGCTGAGACCAAGAAGATTAGAGTTTGAAGCTAGACCAGACAGAAAAGTTCAAAGGCATAATCTCCAAAATAAGCAGCAAAAATCCAGGCTGAAGGTGACCCAAGGAGTAGAGCATCAAGCCATGAGTAAGCAAGATGAACAAGATCAAAGTCTACTAGTATGAGTTTGTACATGTCAACCCTCAATGTGGAATAGCATTACTATCTTTATAGATTTTGTTCATCTGTTTGTCTTTGTGCTGGAACTCAGTCCTGAGCACTGTCTCTTAGCTTTTGTGTTCAAGGCTCATGCTCTACCACTTGAGCCACAGTCCCATTTTCATCTTTTGGTGCTTAATTGGAGATAAGAGTCTCATAACATTCCTGCTTGGGCTGGCTTTAAACCTCAATCCTCAGAGCTCAGCCTCCTGTGTAGCTAAGATGTAAGCTACCAGTGCCTGGTTTATCTGTCAGTTTTATTGGTAATTTTATTTCATCTTTTCCAAAGTGCCATTTTTCCTGCAAATCTTTCTCAAATCTCCTTGCCTTCCTTTCATATACAATGAGTGACTTTCATTTATCTGACCTTTCTATATATCCATACTTCTAGTTGAGTACTTAGGATTTTTTTTATTTTAACTAATTTCTATCATGCATAAGACTTATTAAAATTTGGATCTTATGTTTTTCACTACCTATCTCCTTAGTGTCTGGCATATAGAAAGGTGTTTGAAATATTTGTTGAGTGACTGACAGTAGGAAACAGAAGAATGTTCTGGATTGGAATCCTGAAAATTGCCCCGTTATCTCTAATATGAAAAGAAAAAGCCCAGTGGAATCTTAGAGAAAATAATCGGAGAGCCCTGAGACTTTCCAGAGGGCACTTCCACGGAAAAGGAGGGGCTGAGTAACTAGCCTTGGAGGCCCCTGATTATACAGACATTGACAAAAGAAAGGCTTGCCAGGGTCTGCCGCTGTGGCTAGAAGGAAGTCCTGCTTCTGATGATTCACAGTGAAATATTTGCATCTCCTCCAGCTAAGAAAAATAAAAGTCATGACATTCCATAGCTGTTAGGCATACAAGACCCCGGGACTCTGCCAGTTATTTCTCCTTTAGAAACTAGTAGGTGACAGGGCCCCATTTTGTAAAAGCAAGGCATGGAAAGTGGGAAGGAAGTAGAAGAGCTAGCTATCGGGTTGGAATTCAGAAAGTATATCAAGGCCAACAGAATAATTGTTGGAATTGATTATTAATGTGTTGATACTGTGATAGATCTGTTTTCTGTTCTCCAGCATAAGCAAGCAAGCAAGATGAAGTATGGTAAATGTTATGAAGCAAGAAGGGGGGAATACAGATAAATTCTCAAATCTCCGCAACAGGGTGAGTGCAGTCTTCTGATATCAACGATCAGAGCTGTTATTTGGACTTGAAGAGTGAGTAACACTTGCATTTGTGGGCCTTTGAAAATTCAGTGTTATTATTTCCATTTCACAGATAAGAAAGTGAAAGTTGAAAAAATAATCAGTAATTGATATGGTGAAAAGGATTTGAACTTGAGTAGAGATGGTGGCAAATTGCCAAAAAAAAATGTCTGAAATGCTGTATTATATCTCTGCCTCTATGCATAGAACCTTGTTTCCTTATTCCAAGAAAAGTGACAATTACATCTTTATTTTTGTGGTTTAAGACAAGAGAGTCTATATATATATATATATATATATATATATATATATATATATATATATATATATGTATTTTTTTTTTTTTTTGGCCAGTCCTGGGCCTTGGACTCAGGGCCTGAGCACCGTCCCTGGCTTCTTCCCGCTCAAGGCTAGCACTCTGCCACCTGAGCCACAGTGCCCCTTCTGGCCGTTTTCCATATATGTGGTGCTGGGGAATTGAACTGAGAGCTTCATGTGTAGGAGGCAAGCACTCTTGCCACTAGGCCATATTCCCAGCCCGAGAGTCTATATTTTTAACAGACATTTCCCCCCCAAATCTTAGACTCCATCCTTGGGTGAGCCAACCAAATCCTTTCCAGGAAACAATTTTGATTAAAGAAGGAATGCAAACCATGGCTATTATTTTCCTCCATCCCTGAGCATGCACAACTCCTGGATTTGGAAGATAGACCTCCACCTATGTATTACTAATATGAAGCAACCTTCCCCCCTTAGGCCAGAGAGATATAGCCACTTATAGTTTATTTCGGAGTATAGTATTTGACAGGTGAGAGGCCAAAAAGGAGTCTATTCTATAAGCCCCAAAATGAAACTCTCCCTAGCTCTGGCAAATAACAAATTAGGAAAGAGTGGGACAAAGGAGCAAAAGAGACCACCCAACAGTTTAATCTATACTTACAGCTTTGTTAGATGACTGACAGAGGCAGGCCCAGTGCTGTTCCTAACCTCTTGTGGACCTTGGTCATAATACTCTAAATAACATTTGAAAGAAATGAAGTTCAAAGGAGGTGATCCTTGCCCTATGCCACGAAGCACACATAAACTATGTCTCTGAGCATCTGATACCAAAACAATCCCTATAGACCCAGGAAAATACAGGTGACATTAACATCCTTCTTTGCCTACCGCTCACTCACATGAAGAGATGCATGTACACCTCACACCTGAAACTATACCACAGAAGAACATCACCACTGGCTGCCAGTGGCTCATGTTTATAATCCTTGCTATTTTGGAGGCTGAGTTCAGGAAGACCATAATTAATGGCTAATTTAGGCCAAAAAAAAAGTTCAAAAGACTCCTTCTCAGTCAAAAGCTGAGGCTGGCAGCAGGCACTTATCATTCTAGCTATAACAGGAAACAAAGAAGAACGGGCAGATCACGGTGTCAGGAAGAAAGACCCTATCTAGATAATATCCACTGCTCAATATCTAGAGCTAGAGGCATGGCTCAGTGGTACAAAGCCCGATGAGCAATGATGAGTCCCTGGGTTCAAACCCCAACACCACTGCCAAAGGAAAACATAAACAGAAAGCCATTACTAATTATAAAGCTCCTGACACATAACAGGCCCACAGGAAGAACTCAGTCCATGAAGATCACACAACCAGCCCACAAGTCTTACCAACAGCTTGCCTACATTTAGGAACAGTTCCCTGATAGTACTCTCTTCATTTGACTCAAGATAAAATCAAGCCACACCTCCATTTCCAGCTTTTTGGTGCTTAACTGGAGGTTAAGAGTCTTAAAGACTTTTCTACTCTGCCAGGCTTCAAACCATGATCTTCAGATCTCAGCCTCCTGAGTGGCTAGGCTTACAGGTGTGAGCCACCAACACCAGTTCCCTTCCTCCATCTTTCATCACACCTTTATGGAAGGCCTTTGTGTACTGGTCACTTACATACACACTGGAAATAGCAGCCTAGGTGAGGACATTCCTTTTCTATTCTACACAGGGGTGCAGACAATCAGTGTAAGTCAAGTTGTTCAAAGCAGTGATTACTGAAACAGAGAAAACAGCAGTGGGGGGGGGGAAGAGACAGAAATCAAGATGGTCAAGATGTCCCCTATGACGTCTCTTTGAGACCCTCTCAGTGGGCTGAGAATGAGGAAAGAAAGGAAGCTAGACAGAGAAAATAAAGAAATGAAAAATCTCTCAGGTAGGAATGAATATGATGTTTTTAAAAGTTATTATTTTTGGCCAGATACTAGTGGCTCATGCCTGTGATCCTACCTGCCCAGGAGGTTGAGATCAGAGGATCGCAGTTTGAAGCCAGACCAGGCAGGAAAGTCTGAGACCTCTCTCTCTCTCTCTCTCTCTCTCTCTCTCTCTCTCTCTCTCTCTCTCTCTTTCTCTTTTGCTAGTCCTGAGGTTTTGAACTCTGGGCCTAGTCACTGTTCCCAAGATCCTTTTGCTCATGATCAACAGCCATTTCCAGCTTTTTCTGTGATTAATTGGAGATAAGAGTCTCATGGACTTATTCTAATCATAGCCGGAGCTCTTTAAGGGGTTTAAGCAAATAATTCATCTTTTTACTTATTTTCTTTTTAGCTTACATTAGTTATACAGTGTGTGAGGGGGATTTCAGTGTGACATCTCCACACATGATTATAATGTATTACAATCAATCTCACTCTCTCTGTTCACTTCCCTCTCCCCCAAACAATTTCAAGCTGTGTAATTGTTCTATTTTCATAGTTGCAAATAATCTACTTTGACAGTATTCAGTCACCTTTAGCCTCACGGAAAGAGGACTCTGGAGGGTCCGGGTGTGGGGATGGCAGCGTCCAGGAAAGCAATAGGGGTGGCAACTGAGAAGATTCTATTAAAGGGTCACAGGTGGGTTGACCTGTCACCTGTCTGAGCGGTAGATGCTCAGACTTGAGCATGAGCAGACCTAGAAGGATTTCAGGTTTCAAATGTCCATGCCTTTGAGTTGGTATGACACATGGACTTAGCCTTCCACTAACATGTAATTGATTAGCCTTGCTCCCCCCACCCCCCTGGAATGAAACTGTAACAGAGGAGAACATTGAAATAAGAAATCAAGGAGCTTATTGTCAAAAATAGCACTTGTGTTTATTTGTAAGCCTAGCAAGCTACTCGATAGCTGAGATCTGAGGATTGAGGTTCAAAACCAGCCAAGGCAGACAAATCCATGAGACTCTCTTTCTGTTTTTAATTTGTTACTTTTTTTAGAAAGCTTTTTTATTGTTATTATAAAGGTTGTGCACAGAGAGATTACAGTTACGTAAGTCAGGTAGAGAGTGCATTTCTTTTTAGACAATGTCACCCTTTCTCTTTCCAGTTTTTCCCTCTAGTCCTCACCCACAAGTCATTCGGTTCATTTTCAACATGGTGTCTAGTGAGTATCACTGCTGCATTGGTTCACCCTTTGTCCCTACCATTTCTGTGCCCCTTACCCTCCCAAAGACAGATAAAGGAACCATGAGACTCTGAAATCTCCAATTAGCCATCCAAAAGCTAGAATTAGAGATGTGACTCAAGTAGTAGAGCACCTGACTTGGGAAAGAAGGAGAAGAGGAGAAGGAGAAGGAGAAGGAGAAGGAGACAGAGAAGGAGAAGAAGGAAAAGGAGAAGGAGGCGGAGATGGAGAAGGAGAAGCTAAGCAAGATTACAAGACCATGAGTTCAAGTTTAATACTGGCACAAAGAAATTAACATGAAGAGAAAAGACTGAGGAAAGAAGAGGAAAGGCTGAGTTACCAACACACACACACACACACACACACACACACACACACACACACGTACACACACCTCATTTCTATATATCCCTCCAATTTATGAAGTCTTCATCTTGTGACTATGTTGAAGCAATAAGGAGACTTGTGACATTCCTTCTCTCAGAATGAAAATAATTAGGAAAGGAGGTTGAAATGCTTTATATTTTGTCATAGACCTAGGTAGGTGTGCCACCCAGTTTTGATTCTTGTCTCTGGATTCTCAGCAGTGTGCTTTGCTATTGCATTTTAACATATAACCTAATTCACTTTGGATGGGCCTGGAATACTTAGTGTGTGAAATGAAAAGATTCTTCACTCTTTGCCTTAAGACATCAGATTTGCCCTTTGCAATTTTAGGACAAGTGTAACACATCTTTTGAATATCCCTCATTGGTTCTGCTCCTTGGACATGACTGGGTATAAAGTGAAACATAACTTCTGAGGAAGAAAGGAGGGCAGAGGAGAAAAATGGAGGCAAGGACAGGGTGGGGTCTTGTGAAACACTCTGCCTTGGACCCAGCCCCATTTTAGTTCTTACCTGCCTGGCCGACACCCTTGGTCATCAATCACCTTGTATCCATCTGTGTTGTTTGTGTGACTGACTAAATGATGAGTTGGTGTAAATTCTTCAGTGTGGATGAAACGGGTCATTCTGTCCTATTGACTGCTATATGCCAATCACAGAATAGTCTACAAATATAAAATGTGTTTGGTAAATGCTTGGCCTCTATTCTCATCATGAAACACTTGTGTAATTTGCAAGGAATGCTGGAAAAACAAGCAGGCAGGTGGGGCCTGAATTCTTCCCTCACGCTGCTTGGGCCTTGCTCTTCAAATCGGAGAGCGATTGTGTTTGTTTTTTTTGTTCTGTTTGTTGGTCCTGGGCACTGTCCCTGAGCAACTTTGCTCAAGGATAGCGCTGTACCACTTTGAGCCACAGCCGCCACTTCCAGTTTTCTGGTGGTTCATTGGAGATAAGAATCTCATGGACTTTCCTGCCTGGGCTGGCTTCCAACTGCGATCCTCAGGTCTCAGCCTCCCGAGTACCTAGGATGACTGGTGTGAGGCACTGGCGCCCAGCTCTGGTAGTTATTTTATATGACCTTGGAACAACACTATTTCCTACGAGTCCCAAACCTTTCAGTAAGGTAGCAATTTTATGTTTTAGGGGAAGAAAATGTGTTAGGAAACCATTTTTCATGGTTGTTTCCATTCTTCAATTAAGTGAATTAAATTGAATTAATTCACTTAATTGTCCCGAAATTGGCACAATGATACTTGGTGAGTACAAACATGCCAGGTCCCTTCCACAGTCTGGAGGATGTTAGCATCTTAAGCTTCTCCCACCAGTTGTTGCATCTGACTGCCAGCATCTTCTGAGCCCTTGGGAACCTGACCCTGTCAAAGAAGCTTCACGAGATGTACAGTGCTCAGGCCGAGAGGGGGGTGGTGCAAGAGGATAAAGACTCTATCCCTCATTAAAATAATTAAACATCACCGGCGTGAATGCCTGGAATAAAGAGATGGCAGCCAGGGAACTGTAATTTTATGGAGTCATAGTATTCTAAAGGAAGGCTAGCAGATTCTTTTCTCTTACTATTATTTCTCTGTGCTTTGCTTTTCTCTCCCTATATGGTCTACATAGATTAGTCAAGTTTGAACAAAAAATAAGTCTAATATGCCAACTTGATAGATATTGTTAATAAAGGAAACAGACCATTCAAATGGTGTTCTCAAAGTAACCATAAAAGCTTACCTAATTCATTTCCTCTCTTGCATGCCTAAATCCCAAACTCTTAGTTTTATGATCTGGTGAGGACAGTATCTTCATTGATGTAATATTGGAAATATAGTAATATGGACTTAAAAAGATAATGAAGTTGTGTAGACTACATATACTATGAGTACTTACGTGATACGCAAGACTAGGTACTAACGGTAGTGCTATTAAGACCTCACCCTTGGGAAATGCCTGTAATCTAACCACTGTGGAGGCTGAAGCAAGAAAATCATAAAGTTGAGGCCAACCTGTGAAAACATAGCAAGACTCTGTGTTAAATTTTTAAAAAGAAATAGAAAGAGGGGGGGAAGGAAAAACAACACTTACCAAACAAGTATTCAAAAAGTAACATCATTCTGTTGTTTTTATCTGTTATATAGGGAAGGTAATAGTAATTGCAATAGCTGTATTTAATTTTAAATGTTAGATATTGTACCAGAAGCTTTTCTGGACATAGGTGGCTCATACCTGTAATCCTAACTACTCAAGAGACTGAGACTTAAAGGATTATGGTTTGATGACAGTCTAGGCAGAAATGTCTAGGAGACGTCATCTTCAATTAATCAGAAAAAAGCAGGGATGGAACTGTGGCTCAGATGGCAAAGCACTAAGCAAGAATATTTGGCACTGAGTTTAAGCCCTGGAACTTGGGGAAAGAAAGGCTATTTACATACATTATCAATTTTAATCTTCACAACCAATTTATGAAAGAATTATTTTCCAGACCAATAAAGTGAATTTTTGCTATCGGCCCATGGTTACAAGCCAATAAAAAACAGATTCCAACACAAGCAGTCAGACCCAAAGTTTATCTTCCTATCTTCTTTACTTGATGGTTTGAGACACAGTAAAACACCCTTTGTAAGCCAGAGAAGGCAAAATTTTCTAGATAAGGGATGTTTGGGTGGCGTTTTCTAGTCTTTAAGTGGATTGTGTTCTCATCAAGGACTAGGTATTATCTGAAGATTTGCAAGGTGAGGTCTGAGATAGTGACACTTAGAGGTCACACCGAACTTGACTTTTTCCTTGCCCTCTGCTGGAGGAGGTGGAGATGGGGGTGGTGGAGACCTTCTACCATAGAACTGCCTACGTGAGTGGCAGGAAGTAAGAAAATAGGGCACTCCTGCACAATGGCAATAGGTTAATTGGCATTTAAGAAGATATCTATGACATATCATTCTATAATGTGTAACGACTTAGATAGCTCACAGGCATGCACAGATACACAAAGACACACAAACAGACACACACAGACACAGACACACACACACACATATTTTTGTGTCCTGTCTCAGACTGACATCTACTTAGGCAAGAGTAATGACAGGATTCTGGCTGAATTCAACCATCTTGCAAGTGAAAAATATTAGCACTGTTCATCATTTTTTTTTTTTTTTTTTTTGGCCAGTCCTGGGCCTTGGACTCAGGGCCTGAGCACTGTCCCTGGCTTCTTCCCGCTCAAGGCTAGCACTCTGCCACTTGAGCCACAGCGCCGCTTCTGGCCGTTTTCTGTATATGTGGTGCTGGGGAATCGAACCTAGGGCCTCCTGTATCCGAGGCAGGCACTCTTGCCACTAGGCTATATCCCCAGCCCCACTGTTCATCATTTTGTCAAATTACAGGAGAAAAGGAGTCTTGTGCTTTAGTTTGTTTTTCAGATAGTATCTTGTGCTTTTACCCAAGTTATCTCGGGCTGTGATTCTCCTTCTGCTACCTCTCAGTACATGGAAGTGTCTATCTGTCTGTCTGTTTCTCTATACTCTATGCCCTCCTTGCATTTTGAGATTCAGCCTTAGTGACTTTTGTATGTGCTGATCCTATCTCCACCTCCCAAGAAGCTGGAATAGCAGGTATACATCACCACTTGACCTGACTTTTAAAATTATATGTGTGTCCCTTCTTAGATGATGACAGGCATATCCCCATTTTTAGTAAAACTACAATGCATTGTAAGAGGATATAAGGAAAAGGAGAAGCATATTGAAGGAAATGTTATCACTTCCAAAGTACAAGTACAAACCTACTTATGAGAAACTGTTATAAAATATTTTTTAGAGAAGTGCTGTTTTATTCTTAGTAACCCATGTCAATTCAACAAAACTAATTTATGCCATGTAATATTCAAAGGGGACTTGAGCAAATGTTTGACACACTAACGGCACGCCAATTTTTACATATATGATATAAAAATACTTGAAAGCAGTATATCCTGTACCAAGTTATATGAACATCTGCTTTCCCATCTTAATACCAGTGGTTTTTCTCATCACCCCACTCTTGGTACTTTTTATGTATTAATGCCGTAAAAATTATTTTAGTCTACTCTGTTTGAGAATGATCTGCATTTATGTGTCAGTGAACTTTTACTAATCAAGAATTTTAAACGTGAAGATCATGGAGCAGTGAGACCAAACACCTGTAGCTAACACTTGAGAGGTGGAAATTGGGAGGATCGTAGTTTGAAGCCATCCTGGACAAAATGTTAGTGAGACTCCATCTCAACCAAGAGCTGAACAGTGATACAAGCCTGTCATTACAGCTATGCAGAAAGGGTAAGCAGGCGGATTGAGGTCTGGGCCAGCCCAACATTCTTGAGATTCTAGCCTCAAAATATAAAGCACAGGGCTGGGAATATGGCCTAGTGGCAAGAGAACCTGCCTCGTATACATGAAGCCCTGGGTTCGATTCCTCAGCACCACATACATGGAAAACAGCCAGAAGTGGCGCTGTGGCTCAAGTGGCAGAGTGCTAGCCTTGAGCAAAAGGAAGCCAGGGACAGTGCTCAGGCCCTGAGTCCAAGGCCCAGGACTGGCAAAAAATAAAAAAATAAAAAAAAATAAAAAAAAAAAAATATATATATATATAAAGCACAAAGGGCAGGACATATGGCATGAGTGGCAGAACATCTTTCTAGACAGTACACAGTCCTGAATTCAATCCCCAGGACTACTGAAAAGGGGGGGGGGGGGGAATCTCTAACTGAAGCGCAAACCGCTTCTACAGATTATAGTTGAAATAGTTGTCAATAGAACCATTTGTCCATTATATACATTTTTACGAAAGCTGATTTCAGTTTTCTTAGAATACAGCATATTTACTGTCAGATATTAAAAAGAGAAGCAAAATGATTGATCTTAAATATCAAGAATTGTTTACTTATCAGCTGTTTTATAATGAGGAAACTGCAAAGAGTTGAAATAACTGCACACACACTTGCACAGCTGAAGGCAGAGACAGAGCCCCACCCCCCCAGCCCCCGGGAGCGGGCTTCGCTGCCCCAGCGCAGTTCAGCCTTCCCAATCAGTGCGCCCTCACCCCACCCCTTTATAATACTGTGTAGAGATTAATGATGACCCTGGAAATTTACTTTATATTTATTGCCTTTCCAAATTTAGCAATTCAGGAACATATGCATGGTAGAAAGATAGCACTTAAATATGGCTGCAGAGAAGTAGACATATCCTTTTTGAAAAAAAATAAAAATAAAGCAACAAACATCTGTTTCCTAGAAATTTTCCTGACATGGACCACTTCATTCCTTAAAAATGCAGAATAAATGAGGTGTTGCTATGGCGTGCTTCAACAGTGCCTGGGCTCATATTCAAACAGGAGGCAATTCAGCTGTACAATTCAGACTTGAATGATTAATGAATAATAATTGATGGTGATGAGATCTTGAGGAATAAGAAATATAAGTTGTCCTCACAAAGTGTTTCTAGAACTCTCTGTGTTGAGGCTGTGGAGAGACAAGACAGTTTTACAGTGCCAACACAATGTTCCGAAGAGTCAAAGTTCAATCAACCATTTCATCTGCGTTCCTCTGAAGAGTCAGTCACACCAGACTTTAAAACTATTTTGACAGCTTGTTTGGACTGTCTGTAAAATAAAAACCCCAGAAAATATCTCCAAGGAAAAGCAATCGGTGTCATTTGTATTAAGTTTAGTATATTGTCAGCTTTCACCTCACATATGTGATACACCTTGTCAAACCATTGTTAAGGTCATTAACACTTGCTAGAAAATATAATTATTTCTAATTTTCTAATGATATTGGAAGTTCAGAAATATATTCTACATTTTTACATTCTACAATTTAAATGCTGAGCATACAGTCCTACACAGACTAGTCAGTGTTTGCCTTTCATAATAGAAATTTAAAGAGTGTGCCAGTTTCATTGATATATTTGCTAACCATCTTGTCTGCAATAAACTTTAGAAACCTTTACTATCCTTTTAGTCATGACCCCCACACAGCCTTAATGACCCAACAGGTCAATTTGCAGAGTAGTAACCCTGCCAGCTTTTGTCAGCCAAAGGAAGAACGAAGAGGGTAGTGGTGAATCTGTTTTTATTACGTGGTACTTAATCATAATGAATCAGAGGTTTTATGAGAAACCTTTGCCATGCCCTGAAAGATTTGTTTGCCAAAGATGTAGAGATTTTTACTTTATTGGAAAAATTGTTTAGATCTTATTTTGACTAAATAAGACACTGTTTGTGGAAAAGCTTATTAGTCTTTTTATACTATAGACTTGATTCTATAAAATGTGAAAAAATTTCAATCTTGAAGAAAGCCATCAGAGGAAATCTTCAGTAGATGAAATTGAGAATAAAAGGGAATAAAATCTCGATCCTCCATGTTCATGATTGTCTGATGCTGGTGGTCTTAAGAAAAAGGCAGTGGTAAAGTCTGGTAATTCTTTCAACATGAGGTAGATTGACCGCACATCAAAATCACTAGTGAAACTTATATTTAATGTCAGGGCTTTCCTCGGGTGTATGGAGGTGCAGTTACACAGCTGGCGTGACTTTCATTTTAACTGTGCCCATCTGGACTGTTAGAAATTGCAGCTGTTGTGTTTATGGGCCTCCCTCATACTGATCAGCCCAGTTCTAGGCACTCGGACATTATAGAGGAAAAGAGCCAAAGCTTGGCCCTATAGAAAAATGCCACAAATGTAATTTGTCGATTCAAAGTGTAACAGGCTAAGTGTGTGATTATATGTTCATTTAGGAGACATTTAAATTTATCAGACAATTAATATTACAGATTCCACTGCTCAGAAAGGTCTAAGACCTGCTGATCCAGAAGTAGAAACTATTGGGGACTTTCTATCTTCTAGAGACAAACATAGGGAGACCTCTATACCTTGGTTTCATATATGGCAAATGCGTCACAGAAATGGCAATGTTGTAAGAGTCATGCATTTAACTTACCAGGGTCAAGATGAAACCTCTCCATTATTTCTTTTCCAAGTAACATAAACATTAACTCTGTTATCTTGGTGAAAGTCTAGGGCCACCTATATCTCAACTGTCCTGAAAAGATAAATTGGTAACGAAGGAAGAAAGGAAGGAAGGAAAGGAGGGAGGGAGGGAGGGAGGAAGGAAGGAAGGAAGGAAGGAAGGAAGGAAGGAAGGAAGGAAGGAAGGAAGGAAGGAAGGAAGGAAGGAAAGAAGGAAGGAAGGAAGGAAGGAAGGAAGGAAGGAAGGAAGGAAGGAAGGAAGGCACACCTGGCTCTTAATGTCTGAAATTTGATCTATAAATAATTACTGAGAGTTTCATCTAAAAGTGGTGGCTTTATAGACCTCCCATTTTCATCTTTCAAAGATAAAGAGCACAAGGAAAATCCTGTATGCACAAGTAGTGTTCAAAGCAATCTTTTGAAGGATCTCAGCTGCTCCTGAGTGGGTAGGAGAGTCAGCATCTTAAAGGGGCTCTAAACATCATGCAAGAACTAATGTTTCATACTTTGACTACAGCACAATTTATGACATGCAAGAACTAATGTTTCATACTTTGACTACAGCACAATTTATGAGTGATTTATGTTTGAATTATGAAGAAATAAAGAGTAATATGGTAAACGCAAAAGTATAGAAATACACATCTATAACATCTCTCACCCCATCTTTCCCTTTATCCTTTATCTTTAATTATTATCCTGAGCAAAGAATTGAAGATAGTTGTTAAGTGTTAGATGCACGTCCACAATAGAGTTGAATATTGAGACCTGCTGCAAGAGGGTCACCTCATCACTAGAGCTCTTGAACAGAAACCGAACTGTTCTTTAACAATCATATTTTCCTTAAGAAGTTATTAGGCGTCTTCTGGAAGACAATTCCTAATTAAATTCATTCTCTTCTCCACTCATGAATATAATTCATATTTAGTCTGTCTCTTCTTTTGTAGCTTGGGCTTTTTAAGTCCACCATTACCTAAGTTGGAGCTAGTGGAAGGTGATAGAATTTCTCATAGAGGGGACCTGGTGGAAGGTCATTAGAGAATTGCCTGCTCGTTCTTTACAGGAACTGTAGACCCTCAGATGTTTCCTTACTTTTCTTGTTCCCTGATCATACTTTGAATGGTCTTCTGCCACATGCTCCAGCCATTCTGCCAAAAATACGCTGTCTTTCCACAAACCTAAAAGCACCGAGTGTACCTGATCATGAACTGGAGCTTCGAAAACCACAAGCCAAAAATCAATCTTTTCTCCATATGAATTACTTATCTCGGGTATTTTATCATGATAGAAAGCTAGCACACCTTCAGAATAAGTGAATCTGTGATTCTGTATTATTTTGTGTGTGCTTCTGAACATTCTATTTAGAAGACACGTTCATTAAGCATAGGAGGGTCTTGAACATGTCCAGGTGCCAGATACTCTCAATATATAGTAAACAAAGTTCAGTGTCAACTCATTTGCACCTTATGTAACACACAGATTTAGCCAGCTCAGTCCTAAACTCTTTTTTATTTTTTTCAGTCCTAGGCCTTGGACTCAGGGCCTGAGCACTGTCCCTGGCTTCTTTTTGCTCAAGGCTAGCACTCTGCCACTTGAGCCACAGGGCTACTTCTGGCCATTTTCTATGTATGTAGTGCTAGGGAATCGAACCCAGGGCTTCATGTATACGAGTCAAGCACTCTTGCCACTAGGCCATATTCCCAGCCCTAGTCCTAAACTCTTGTTTGTCATATTTCATATAGGAATTAAATGAAATGATAGTGAGTTCACACAGTTGAGCTCCTCTCTAGTGCAATGCATTTGTTGCTTTTCTCTGCATTTTAAAACACAAAGCGCTCTCTAGACTTTTAATAGACAGGAAATGTGTTCCATATTCTGCCTTCAATAAGTGGAGAAAGGTTAGACAGAATAGTGTCTGCGAGATTTCACGCTGCGAGGTGATGAGCAGGATGGGTAAGATTAATGAGTCTGAAAGTGGCCGTGACTACAGCTGTTTTTAAAATGTCCCTTTCTCAAAGTGAACACGAACTTGAAGCTCAGTGTTAAGAGGCCTTTCAAAGAGGAGGCCCTAGACACTGTCCCCCACCATGCAATTGTCATTTTAGGGAGCACCTCAGCTGGGGCCTGTGTTTCTATAGCTTCTGCTCTTCTGTCATCACCCTTAACCCAATTCCTGGGCATACAAGATACTACAGGGATTTACTTACTCAGGTGAAGTTACTCACTTCACTTTTTCTTTTGAATTGTTACTGTACATCTATTCCTAGCTCAAATTAAAAAAAAAACAAACACCTCATTTCTCACATCTGCTAACTCATCTACTTCAGGCTGCTTCTGTTTTCTTTATCTCATCAAATTTCCGGAAAACCTTATACCACTTTATGATCTATCTCATCTTGTCTCTTTTCTAGTGACCATTAAAATAAATCTTTCATGAACAAAGATATGTATTTGTATGGTCCATGAAATATTTTTAAATGGCAGGAAAAAAAACTAATGTATTATTATCATTCAGACCATCGGCAGAGACTGATTTCTTTTTGTGATGAATTTTTAAAAATACGTTTATATACTTTATAAGTTGTTTGGTATCTCAGCGAACTACATTTTACCCAGTAAACATAAAGACAAATCCATTCTAGCCAGTGACTAATTTTAGAGTGTGCTTTGGTGTTCTAACTATAATATCATCACTCTTTTCTGGTGTAATCTGATATTTGTATAGATTTTGGCCATGTACATAGGTGAAATGGAGTTCTCTGTGGCTCTAGTCTGAAATACAATGGTCATCTGTAGTGTATTTTTTCTATGAATATATATTCCACGAAAAAGTAGTTCATATGTTTTATTACCTCTATTTTTATAAAGTGTTTAATTTGGGGCATTGAAAGGGGAAAAATAATAGTTTCAAAAGGTCCACAGATTTGGAGGTCAATGTCTCAGTATCATGAATCTTTATATTCTAGTAGAATTAGTACCAGAGTAAAGGCTTTAGGAGGGAATGAAGTAAACATCAGAGCAGCTGGCTTTTTTTCCGCTTTGAATTATGATCTTGAGTAGGAACATCTTTGTAAGCAGGTTGAAAAGCAATCTTTGGCTTGCTGAGTTTACTTCAATAGGACAACATCAGAGCTGGGAATGTGGCTTAGTGGTAGAGTGCTTGCCTCGTATACATGAAGCTCTGGGTTCCATTCCCCAGCACCACATACATAGAAAATGGCCAGAAGTGGCGCTGTGGCTCAAGTGACAGAGTGCTAGCCTTGAGTGGGAAGAAGCCAGGGACAGTGCTCAGGACCTGAGTTCAAGGCCCAGGACTGCCCCCCCCCCAAAAAAATAAAAAACCAACACCAAAAAAATAGTATAGGACAACATCAAGGCATTGTAGTGGGAATCCCTAAGTACTTTAAATATGGGCTGCCTCTCCGAAACCCAATGGCCTTCTGTTGTATCTTTTAATCACTCTGTATCCTAATGTACAGGGCTTGTCAGTTCCCGTGGATCTAGGGACTTCTCTTCTCTGGGAAAATCTTTGCACTTTTAAATAATCCATTGCCCAGAGGGATTCCCATTTTATAACAGGGATTGTTTGTGTGAACTGAAAAGAGAACAGTGAATGGGAGAGCTGGTACAATGTGAGAAATGTTCGGTATGCACGGTAAAGAGAAAGGAGCGTTTCGGGTTCATTTTATGTCTCTTTGCAACTGTTTTGGGAAGTTCACACCAGACTTCTAGATAACAAAGGCTGAAAGTGAAAGGTAGTAGGAGAAAGTATTCACCAATAGGAGAATGTTAAGCGGTGCTAGATTCTCCATATGCCATAAACAAGGGTCTATGTGAGAAAAATAGGAGGAAAGTGCTCTTTGTATGTGAAATAAGTAACATTTGTAAGAAGCCAAGGAATGGACAGATAAGCCTTGGAGGTCTTGGGCTGCCAGTCTCACAGGAAGCCCTAACTGCTGCTCCTCAGCAACTTCATGGCTGAGTCCATGGGGGGCCTGGTCATGAGGCCAGGAGGTTGCTGTCCCACATTGGCTCTGTGATGCGCCATCTCTTGTCTGACTCTCTCCCTGCCTCCGATGGCCTCATTAAGAGTCATAGGATTGCAGTTATCCAGGTGCACATTCAATTTTTAAATGGGGAAATACCTTCACTTTTTGTAGGAGAATATTTATACTAGAAGCTTATCTTCACAAAGGGTTTGCAGAAAGTGGGATCAAGCATTTTATCAGAAAGGAATAAAAGAAGTTGAAAGTAACCATGTTGGGTCTCTTCCTTTCCTTGAGAAAGACCAACTTACACAGGATTGCAAAATACACCCTAAGTGGTTCCTGAACGCCACCCTGTCCTCTTTCCCAAGCCTGCTATGCAGTTGTAGAGGATAGAAATAAACATTGCCATAAACAAACAAGGAGTAACAAATTATAAGAATTCAACAGAATAGGCTTTTCCCTTGAACTTAAATGATCAGATCCAAGCACTGCCCTTCTGTCCTTGCAAAACTCCAGACCACTAGAGAGTTTCTGTGAACTGGTATCATGAACCGGATGCAAATACTTTCTCCATATATTCATCTTTCTTGTTGGTCAGTTTGGAGCATAATTCTTCCCTTCTTTCCCAAACAAGCGACTTATCTTTGTTCATTTACAACTAGAAAAATTCCATTTCTGATTAGAAAGACAGAACAATAGACAAACATTTATCTTTAGTTAACAATGTTGTGGAATTTCCCAAACAGGCTAAAAATTTACTAGAATAATATCTAGTACTGGGCCTGGCACATACTAGGTAGTCATTAAGAAATCCAAACCCTTGCTACTTGGGAGGCTAAGAATGGGAAGATTGCTGTTTGAGACAGAACAGTCAGTGAGATCTCTTGTCAGCCACTAGTAGCTGGCACAGGGGTTTGGGTGGGAGGCCAGCCCAGACAGAGGAACTTTCGAGACAGTCTCTCCATGAAGGACACACAGTGGATATGGTGACAGATCCCTGCCACCCCAGCAAGTATAGAAGTCTCAGAGTACGTGGATCATGGCCCAAGTGATCCAGACAGGAAGTGAGATTCGATCCTAAAACTAATCAGTGCAAAACAGGATTGGAGAATTGGTTCTGTGGTATTATCCTAGCCCAGCAAACCAGGAGCTCTGAGTTCAAGCATCTGATTCTTAAAAAAAAAAAAAAAAAAAAAAATCTAACTAGGATGTGTAGATTCTAGTCAGACAAAGGACTATTTTTTCTTTGTAGGCTGCTGCTTCTTCATCTGCATAATTAAAAATAAACGAATCACAATTATAAATCTTGTGCTATTCTAGTAGTGTCGCAATAAAACTAACAATCAATATTAAAGCCTATGAGAACAGGGATTTCTGGATCTTTCCACATGAGCACCATGCTCTCCCTATCTTATTCCTGCCTTGTCGACAGCAGATGCTCCGTAAATATTTATTCAGTCAGTGTTGCTTGTGTTCAGAGAGAATGTTTAACCTCTTACTGTCTGCCTTTTTGCCTTTTCTCTTTTTGCTCTTGTGTCCACTATCAATGTACTGAGGTCCCCTGGACTCTCTTTCCAGGCCTCTCAAAGGAGTATTTCCTCGTACTGGTAAATGCAGCTGAAGGTCTTAGAGGAAGGCTTTCACACTGATTTCCGCATTGCAGTGTGGACCTCCTTTCCATGTTCGCACATGCACACACACAGCTCATTTCTTCTCCTTGTGCTTCCTTGGTAGAGAGCTCTTTCAGTTGGCAGGCGGCATACTTACTTAGGAATTCTTAACTCAGAGGCCATGAAACTGTGGCTGAGCTTGTGGAACTCACAGATGGTTTTCAAAGGACCCATAAACCTGAGAGTGCGTGAAGTCTGTGTGCCTTTTTATGGAAAAAGAAATGGTGGTTTTATCAGATCTTCTAAGGGTACTATGACCCGTAGAAGGTTAACATCCACTCAACTAAGTGAATGAGCCCTGGTCATTTACAAAATCGTACACACTCCCCTTTGAGATTACCTCAGTTTCTTTCCCAGTCTTTTTATAAGATAGTAAAGAAGTTCACTTTACTTCCTGTAACTCTGCTCTTATAGCAAGGCCTTGGGTTGAAGCCGTCTCGTCTCTCCGTCCAAGGGTCCCCCTCGTAACTCACCCAGCCCAGTAAACCATGTCGACCAGACAGCATGCTCATCTCCTAGTCCTGATCTGTGAGCCTCTGGATCTCAGCTTCTTGAGAAGCTAGGATTGCAGATGTAAGGCGCAAGTGTTTCACTAAAATAAGCCCTTTTAATGGACAAGAACACTTAATAGTATATCAATGGCTCGTGCTTACCACCTTAGCTACTCAGGAGGCTGAGAGCAGAAGGATTAGCATTTGAGGCCAGCTTGGGCTGAAAAGTTCACAGAACTCTAACCCCTTGCCCCTCCTAAGAAAAATCCAGCAGAAAGCAGAGCTGGCGATGTGGCTCAAGTATTAGATTCTCCAGTATTTGATTCCAAATTTTAAAGAAAAGAATGACCTTAAGTACTTATAAATTCTGGTAATAAATTGATGAGAATAGGCTTTGTCCTCCTCACCCACAAAATAACAAGGCAGAATAACAAAACTGCAACTAGAACCTGAACAAAGAGATAAACCTATGAACCTTAAAATAGCATATCCCATGAATCAGACTGATGAAATATTCAAAGTCCAAAACCACATTCATTAGTTTTTTTGTCATAATCAGATGCAAAAAAATTTGCATTTATAATTAAAATAAGGAGAAATAATTACTAAAGGAAATTAATATTTTTAAATTTTAAAATAATTGCCTACAGAATGAATCTAGGAAATTCATAATTATAAAGCTGTTAGTTTAGTTATGACAATGTTTTATAACTTATAATCATTTTATAATTTCAGTAGCTGTAAAATTAAAAAAAGAAACAGTTCAATTTAAAAGCTGGATGCCATATTTGAATATATACACGTCTATATATTTGATGAAGTATGTATATAAGCCAGGAAGCACATGCTGGATGACCAAAAAGAAGTAATGATTGGACAAGTGCAAATTAAAGCCAAAATGAGATTATTCTAAATACCCACTGGGGTGCCTAAGGCAAAGAAGACTGACAGTAGCAAGTGTTGACAAGATTGTAGAGGAACCAGAACACTCATTCCTTGCTAACAGGTGTGTGCACTGCCCAGACTATGTGACATTACCAAACATCACCCTAAATTTTAAGGAAGTAAGAATCCATATTGAAAAATTCTCCTTACAGGAAGTAATTACATAGTCAAGCAAAGCAGCAAGCAGAAGTTAGGTTGGAGCTCCCCGCCCTCTTGGCCTGAGTGGGGTCCCGTGGCAGGCTGTGCAGGTCTGGGCTTATTCTGATGAGCGCTAAGCATGTTTTGAGCCGCCCTACGGGACAAATGTGAACACAGAGCTAAACACCAGAATAACAGAAAGCTGGTCTCTGAAACACTTTTTGAAGATGTAGTGGGATGGGTGGTTTTGGTTGATGTGGAACTGGAAGATTCTGGCAACTGCCGTGGGCCTGGAATGCTCTGTAGTCTCTTCCTCTGTTTGAGCCTCATCTGTGGAGATCACTTGTATTTGTGTCACTGTGGGGCAGAATGCATTCTAAATCCTAAATATCCTCCCAGAAGCATGCACTTTCAATGTGGAAGGCAAAGTTGAGAATTAGGAAGACACTCAGGGGTCTTTACATTGCAAAAGGATTTTTTTTTTCCTAACGCAAAAGGAATTTATATTGGTGTAAACAGTTGAAATCCTGTGAATTAAATCAGTACATAAATCTATGTTCTTAGAGTCTTTAATGATTGCTCAGCCTGTATGACTATAGTTTAAAAGCATGGCCTGTCTTTCAGCTTCACAACAATGGTTTAGGAAGAAAAGAAGCTTAGCGTTGATGTTGCTTGCTGCACAACTGAGGTATCTATAACTTCTGCACATGCTTTAGAGAAACCACAGGATACAAATTTTATGGTTCTGTGTCCTTGGAAAGCATTCGTTACCAGTCATCAGAAGACAAGAAATCTATGTGGAAGACAATACATGATCTTTAAAAATATTTCTCAAGATACAAGATTCCAAATGAACAGCACAAAGGAAGAACTTTAAATTATATAGAATAGCAACTGAGAAGATAAGTTAGCTGAAAATAAATGTTCACATTATCAACCAGTGACAAATGTTTAAGAATGTACATCATATATCTTCTTCCATTTGCTTTTTATCCTCACCATAAATAGACATGACTTAACATATGTCTAAAGATTCATTTCCCTTTTACTGAGCTCACCTAGCAAAATATTTTTCAGCATGTCCTGCTTTTATAAACCAAGATCTAATTTGACATGATTACGTAATTGTGGGGCCATTTGTGCCTTTCCTCATCCTTCTGACAAAGGAGAAACTTTTCCTTCCAAGAACCTGCATAAGATATGTTAATTCGCTGAGTAGCAGTAATAATTTTCTCACAGCAATTAATTCCTCTATTTACTAAATCCCTATCAAGCACCTATTAGTTGGAAGCTGCTGAGCCAGGTGTAGGGAACAGAAAGATGATTAAGATTCCTTTCCAGAGCTTTCTACTTACAAAGGTAGAGCTGGGCTGGTGACTCCCACTTCTTAGTTACAGGTAGTTAGTTGTGTGGTAGAGGTTGGGAAAAGCATGTTCAAGACCAGGCAAAATAGTCAGGAGACTTTATCTTATCCAATTTTAAAAAAATGGGTGTAAGGATACCTATCTGTCACACCAGCTATACACAAAGTGAAAATAAGAGGATCGTGGTCATCACGGGCCTCTGCAAAGGGAGATGACTAAGTCAGAAGATGAGTCTTTTTTTTTTTTTAGCTTCCTAGAATTTGGAAGCAACATCTGGAGCTACAGCAACAATTCTGGACTGTTAGGCAATCGTAGGAGGCCAGGAGGTTCAAATTCCAGTAATATCCTGGAACCACCATATTAGCCTGAAAGTACCCCCATGCTGAGTTCCTTTGCATAGAAGACCAAACCTCTGTGTATCTAAGCCCTCACAGTTGTCTGTGGCCCCTTCAGACAAAAATCATATCAACTGACAGATTGAAACACACACATTAAAACCAAACAGAAACCAACATGAGAATGGCTTGTTATTCTCTCTTGGTGGGAAGGGGTTCTATTTCATGTCCCTGAGGAAGCAATGTTTAAACTAAGACTGGGAATGAGTGTCCTATGAGGCTCTGAATCACAAAATACATGCAAGATACTAAAAGTATAGCATGATAATAGATTAAGAACATGCCGGAGGCAGGGCTGAGAAATCCCATGGATTCTCCACTTCACAAGATACCCCATTGTAAAGGTATGAGCTAGTTGTTTCAGAGAACAGGTCTAGAGTGCAGTGCTTTATTCTGTCTTGGGTTTTCTTGTGTGTTTTCTTGTTTTGGTCTGTTTTTCTTGCCAGTATTGGGATTTTAGCTCAGGGCTTGGGCACTGCCCCTTAGCTTTTTCACTCCAAACTATTGTTCTAGCAGTTAAGCCACACCTCCATGTACAGCTTTTTGCTGGCCAGTTGGAGATAAGAATCTATCAGATTTACCTTCCTAGGCTGGCTTCAAACCCCAATTTTCATATTTCAGCCTCTTAGACCAAAATACATTTCAGATGCATAAAATAATCAAAATAATAACCAATACACATAAATATTTTGTTTTAGAGGGTTTTCTTTTGCCTAAATAATATTAGTATAGTAGATACTATGTATGAAAGAGCTGAGAAATTCAACTATATAAGTGGTAAACAAATAATGTAAGAATGTAAAAAATAGCAAAAAAGGCAAGAGATTAGTACACACAAAAAGAAACATTTGCAACCTAAGACAGCCCTAAAAGCTAGTTTTCCTAATCTGGTTTTTTTTTCCAAACATTTCCTCACATCGATAAGAAAAATGCTATCAGGGAGAAAAAGAAACAAGAATTGGATAGGAAATGCAAAATGGAGGAAACATACTCCTTTTCAAATGCATGAGACAAAGTCAAAATAAGTCATAGAGAAATAGAAATTGATACAACTGTGCTGTTTTTCATTTATCAGATAACCAAACACTAGAAGATTGGATAATATGATTCAAAACAGTGGCAGCACTTGGAATAAAAAAAGGCATTATTTTGAGGAAGGCTATTTAGCCTTATCTTTTAAAATTTTAAATATACACCAAGACCTTACATTTCTGAGAATTTCCCTACTAAGCTATGCAAAAATAAGTGACAATGGCAAGGTTATTTATTGCAGTATTATTTGTAATGCAACAGCCTAAAACCAACCCCTATGGCTATCAGTTATTATAATAAATCATAGTGCATTCTCAGAGATACTGTACATCTGTTAAAAATAATGAAAAAGCTATGTTCATATATGTGCTTAGAGCATGTTTTTAGTATACATGAGGACCTGGGTTCAATTCCCAGCACTGAATAAATTGAAATAAATAAGAATATAAGAAAGCTTCATAGCACCTCAGAGTTTCCTCATTTGCTTTTGTAAAGAACTTCTTCCTTCACCCAGCCCCAGAAAAAATGGACCTTGCATCTTAAGAATTAGTGTATATCTTCTTTATGTTTTTGTAGTCAACCACTTTGAACTGCTTTGAGGAGTCCATGAATTGTTTTAGTGGTAAAATAGTTAATAGTTAATGACAGAAGTAACCTTTCAGAGAGAGAAAAGAGAGAGAGATTCTTCTATATCGTAACTAAAATACTGTTTGCTAGTTGTATTCCACAAAGGCCTATTTGGCTAGCTGGAAAGCTAAGTGGACATTGTGGGTGATTTATTTATCATAATAACCCATGTATATATGCAAGAATTCTGCAACCAGTGACTTGAAGCATTGTGTTCCCACTAGGGAATTACATCAGTATTTTTATGCCCATAGGCCAATAACCAAGTCCCTTTGGGGTGGAAGAAAATCCCCTAGGAGATGAGTTATAAGAAACCCTTGCATCCCTATACTGATCACGCATTTTTGATACACCGAGGCAGCACCATGGTGCTGACATTGGGGGGAGGGGTATGGGCGGGGGGGGGGGGGGAAGCACACAGTACCCTAACCATGTGAGAGATGTTGGAAGTGAGCCTTGCCAGGCTACTTACGAAGGTGAATAACCCTCTCAGCTCTTCTTAAGCAGACGTCACTTTCTAGCGTGTAATGAGACTTGGAGGAGAAGACCTTCTCCTATAACATGGACTCAGTGTGAAGCACCAGACACTAAGGTATACATTGATGAGGCCCCAGGATGAATATAAATGACCAGGATTGACTCAGACTAACGGACCGGAACCTCAGCCGTGTGGGCAGAGATAATTGCACACCCCCCTGCGCTCATGGCCTTGCCTTGATTGATCTAATGAGGGCCTCTCTGCTGTGCTTGAGACCTCTTGTGCTTCCCTGGCTGGCAAGCAGGGCTTCAGGCTCCCAAAGTCCTCTCGAGTGCACCTCGACGGACTGTGCTCTTGCTGCCTCTCAAGGAGCTCATGGGTGCTGCTGTATTTTCTGAATTTTCACTAGACCTTTGTGGCAGCTGTAGCTCTTCTGCCTTGTAAACAGCATAATTTCAAGTATTTTGAAAAATTGTTTGCTTTGTCATCTAAGTGTGTTTGTTTGCTATATAACACAGTGAAAATTTCCACTCGAAACTATTACAGATTGAAATAAAATAGTGGCTACATTATGACATCTTATGCTCAAAGCCTTAAAAAAATAAAATTATACTGATCTACTTGGCTAAATAGCTCTTTTGTACAAAATATTGCATGCTCTGCATACATATACAGATAAAAATGTAAAAAGTGCTAATGAATAGATAATGCCCAATGCTTATTCACTGGACTATATTAAGTACACGTTGAATAACAATAGGTAACATAGATCCGATGTCTACTCTCCCAAAGGCTATAATCCACTAATGAGCCAGGTGCCAATCATATCCTCAAATAATTGCCTCATTGCAATTGAGATTGGAGCTGTAACATATAAGAAGCTATGAGAACCATGTGCTATTGATGATATTTTCTAGGTCAGAATGACTTAATGCCAACAATGTGATATGGCTCAGTGTACATGAGACTGGAATGAGAGGAGTCGTATCAGACCTGGAGGAGGGGGTCACTCTGGTAGACGTCCTCAGGAATGTGACCTTTGAAGTAGTCTCAGGATGGTGCATTGGTAGGTCTGTGCAGAAGTGGGCTTCATCTTAGACACAGAGGCCCAGACCAAGCTGAGAACAACTTGAGTGGAGAACAGGAGGAGTGGAAGAGCAATGTGGAAGGAACTTGAGAATCAGGGTTGGTGGGTCCACTCGGGCCTTGTAGCCTTGTTAAGGTTTTGATGTAGGTTCCTACCCTAAGTTAGGTGGAAAACCAATCGGTGATTCTGAGCCCTGAAAAAAGATTCATGTCACAGCAGCCTCAGGAAGATGAAGGATTAGGAATACTGAAGAACTGTATCTTGTCTTGGGTCATCAATGCAAAATACCCAAGTAGGCAAAACTGGTCTTTGTGATCTCAACTGCATTGAAGACAGCTACATAGTGTCGGAGGATACCCATCAGGAAAGGAGGCATAAATGTCACTTGGAACCTAAAGAGATGAGAAAGAAAGGGAATCTCTTCACGAATGGGCTGGGTTGGCTGGAAGGGTGAAGGTGTGATACTCTTAAAACACACCTGTGGATGGCTAACTGGCCTCAAGATTCTGTTTGGATGAATGAGATATGAAAATGTCAGACTACATCTTGCCACCACCGGTGATCCTTTCCCAAGGCTTCAATCCATACTCCTTGTCTGTCTGTTAAAGAAATGTCCATTGCAGGGGATGGGATGGATGGATGGAGAAAGGAATGGTGGGTACATGCAATCGTCACTGTGTGTGTGTGTGTGTGTGTGTGTGTGTGTGTGTGTGTGTGTGTTTGCAAGAGAAACTAGGAAAATTGAGGTGTTGAGTGAGATTGGGATATATGAGGGAGAATGAGGAAAGGAGTGACATTTATCAAGCATTGTACTCATAAACTGTTGAATTGAAACCCCTATGTACAATTATTAAAGATAATAAACAAATTCAATTTTTAAAAAGTCAAATGCAACATGTGAAAATGGAACTTTGAAATGGTATGATCTCTTTGCCTGGTCAAGCTATCTTCTGCAGTAAGGGTACACAGACCACTATAAATCCTTGTTGTTGTTGTTGTTTGTAACAGTTGAGGGAAATGGAGAGTAAATAAATCATACACATGAAGCACCTCTGCATTACAGCATGTGTTTTAGAGAAACAAGCCCACTTTGTTCTTACAATAGGTATGCAGAGGTCTGTCATATGGGTAAGGGCTTGGACTCTTAGAGTCAAGTTCATTTCTCAAGCACGCTTAGGCGAGACAGTTGGAATGCAGTCTCAGACGCTCGGAAGCTGATGTCTTTCAGTTCTTGTGGATGTCACAGATGTACCACAAGCCAGCTCTTCCCTCGTCACCAATCAGAACTTTAGGAGCATGATGGTCTTCATGTTTCATTTTCCAGTCCAGCTGTATAGAGAAAGGCTATCACAGGGTTAACGGCCTGGAGAAGGCTAGAAAGGGACTCACTGGGGGCAGAAAGCAGAAACTCAGCGTAGAGGAACACTTTCGTTCTAATTGTGGAGAGCATGAAATGAAACTAATTTTAAGAGCCCTGTTTATGAAGAGAAATGCAAAATTATAAATACAAATTATGAGTTACCAAATGAATATTTAAAATGAGTAAATAAACTCTACCCATTATAAAACGTCAAAGTGGCAAAGCCACAAGCACTATAAAATTCAGAAAAACAGCATGATTCCTCCATTAGTTAGCAAATACCTTTATGGTACATTTCTTCTTACTTTGGCTACATAGTTTTCAACTGTCTGTTTAATAAAGATTTTGAGATGTGTCTTCTTCTAAACAAAATAGGGAATCAGTCTTTAACATGGCTGATTTAATTTTTATTGTCAGTACGGAACAAATAAGCATTCAGCTTTGCCACTGACATTGACAATACCTGGTGAGCGTTCAGGGTGTGTTCTGTCCAAATTTGGAAAACTTATATTGTGTGTTATTTAATATATTAGTTACTATAGATACACTAACTCTATGGAACTATTAGGCTGTGCCCTGTAGGCAAAGGAATTCTGATACATTTCGTTTCTTGCACTTCTTGGTGAAAAGAATTTACATTGTCATACACACTGAATGGTCCTGTGTGTTTTTGACAGAAACAAATTTCCATTTTAACTGGATATCCATTGGAATAGCATTATACCTCTGGTCACCAATCTACATGATGGGAGAATTTTGCATGGGCTAGGTTCTGGCTCTATCCACTTCCAAACTTGTTCTGTCAACATCCTGTTGGTACTTGCTGGACTAGGTCACTCTCCAATCAAGGTGAAATCTCTGGCCCTGCATCTTCCTGGTAACCAACTATGTGAGTCAGCGCAGGGAGGTTGAGCGCTTCTCTGGAAGCCTTTCCCACTCTGGGACACCTTGCCATCACTTTCCTAAAACCATCTCACTATGCCTCTATGACCGTGAATGCATCTCCGATTCAACTTACCTTCAGTCAGATTCCAAAAATGTCCAGGGCTCGTCCAAGTCGACCTACACGAGAAGACTATGTTGAAGGGAAATCCAGAATGGATTGAGAATGTGGTGTAGCCCATTGTGGTTTAAGAATATATCTCCTCGTAAATTTCACACGAATGTGTAAGCATGCTAGCACATGACTAGAACTCCCCTCCAGCCATCGGAGAGGACAATGCCAGTGAAGAACTTGGTGGTTCAGACTTCATTTGCTTTGTGACGAATCGTCAGGCTCCATGGACCCCTCAAAGGAAAGTTTTGATCTTCCACTCCTACTTAAAACAGGGCAATTGTAACCAATGCATAGGAATATAAAAACTCTCAAAGGTTAATGCATACTCACATGGCTTATTCATTTTATTAAGTGTATATAATATATATATATATAGAGAGAGAGAGAGTGCATGTGCTAATAATGGAAAGACAACCTAATTTAATTTTCTAGCTAAGTTTCCACTACTTTAAAGGGCAATGAATAGGTGACTCTATTATGTTTTTCTTAACCACTTATAAATCCTTTTCCATCTCTTATTTATTCTTCAAACAACTCTAAACGTAAGTGTATTATCTTCACTTTACAAATAATGAAACTGGGGATCTCAGGGGCTTACGTAGGCACATCCTGTTTGTAAATATTATCTTACTGAGCAGTCCGCCCACCTGGGCTGCCCAGAGGGGCCCGTTGCCCTCCCTGAACTCTGACATCAGCAGTTCCTTCTTTCGATATCTAGAAATAAAATAAAACAACACCTCCCCTCTAACTGTGGCTCCTCAAGCCCACTGGTTTCTTAGAATTTATGATGCTAAATTATGCAGACAGTCTCCTGCTTAATTTCAAAAGTTAACTATTTTTCTTAACATGAGATGGAAAATTCTCTTCTACTTGGTCATTAAATCTGTCCTTGGCTGTCTTCTAACATTGTTCTCTTTGGGTGATTTTATAAACTTTGAAGATATTAGTGGCCATGTATGTATATGTTGGCATTTCGCTAAATGAAAGCTGAAGTCAGAGACCTATAAGGTGTATCATGGGAAAAAAAATAGAAATGTTTCCAGTATGAGAAAAAAATGGAGCTTGTTTTGTTTACAGACGTATTTATGGGGTTCACATTGCTCACTTCTGAGTAGTGACGAGAGAGACTTGGCGAAATTCCATTAACAAGAATCCTGTTCATTTCATTTCTCCCTCTGCTAGTGTAGGGGATTCAGGTGTCTGAGTCTAAGGTAGTTCTCTTACTCTATCAGAGTTGATCATTCCTATCTCTTGATTTCTTTCTTTCTTTCATTTCTGGCTCTATGATTATTAAATTTAAGTTTGTGTCCCTGTACATGATAGGATTTATTCATCCATACCATTTTTGTTATAAAAAATGTTAGCTAAATAAAGGAATAAACGTGTATGAGCAGGAGGACACCATCTCTTAGAGTTGCCAAGTGGGATTTCTCTATTATCTTGGCTCAGTTAAAACTAAACCAAAGTTTATGTTTTTGTACCTGCTACGCTTCATTCGTCCATCTCACGTCTGTAAAAATGAAAAGTTCAATTAAAGAAGAGCCAGGAATGTATTTAATAATTTCGATGAGTACAGAAAGATAGGTAATAAAGCATGGAAATCACCAAAAATATCACATTCAAGAAAAGCAGTGCTGTTATCTTTTCTCTTGTTAGCACATATCCAGTAGGCGTGTGTGAGGCAGATGCACACATCATTTGACTGTGGCATGTGCTATTTCACAAGATGGAAGCATTGGAATTGTTTTGTCTATCCATTAAGCCCCGTGTCCTTAACATGTGCCCTCTTAGAGCTCCCGCAGAAGCAGACAACTCTACTTACATCGTCATGGAGCCTTTCCTTTTGCCTGGGCTTGGGTTTGGGGTTTTCTTTTTGAGGAGCAGAGGGCTGCTTCCTTTCTGAACTCATACTCTTGTGAGGGGTTGGGGGGCAGCACTCGAGGTTCCTATTTGTGGCCATGTTTGCCTCATGACATTTCCCTCAGCATCTTCCTGTGCGTCTGCCAACATTTACAAAGAACCATCTCCCTTTGGAAAGCCATGAGGGTACTGTGCTTTGAGAGAACAGATAGGAGAAGAGGCTGGGTCCTTTCTGGAACCTGTTCAAGAACCTTCTTCATGAAACTCTAGGTGCTATTACTTGGCTTTCTCTTGTTCAGTAAGGGGCCCAAGTTGGGGGTACCTTGAGGGCATCTTGAGAGAAAAGTGCTCACATCTATCTTTTGACATCGGAGGAATGATGTGAAGAAATCTCATTTATTTTGTCAGTTGTATTTTCAAATTTCAGAATCACTTTTTCATTTGACTCAGTTTGACCCAGTGACATGGTTGACATATATTTCCACCTAATTACTTTTTCTAGTGGAATTTCAGATGTCCATACAGATGTGTCTTTCTGGTGTTGAAGCTTGTGTTTGCAGTGTATCTGAATGGATCTGTGCAGAATATTTGCAAAGGAAGAGAATTAGAAATTTTGATGGTGCTCTTGAGCACAACTGAAGACCATTACCCTAACCCTGAAGACAAAGGATAGACATAGAGGCAAAGATACAAGAGTGGTCTGCAAGATGCAGAACGTCATAAAACATGGAGAAGGCTAAAAAGTTCTGTCTTACAGAAAAGATAAAAAAAGATTCTGGTCCAGAGGAGAAGGATTGATATGTATTGGCATATGACAATAGATTAAAATAGCATACTTTAAAGCTGGACACCTGTGGCTCATGCCTGTAATCCTCACTGCTTGGGAGGCTGAGATCTGAGGATCATGGTTTGAAGCCAACCTGGGCAGGAAAGTCTTATGAGACTCTTACCTCCAATAAACTCAGGAAAAACTGGAACTCGCCATGGCTCCTGAGGTAGCCTTGAGCACAAAGAGGCTCAGGGGCAGCTTCTAAGTCCTTAGTTCAAGCCCCAGGACCAGCAATTTTTAAAAATAGCTTACTATAGAGAGTAGAAATTTTTTTTTAAGAATTTTTGTTAATGTCATTACAATCTTGATTTTTCTTTCCCTAAGTGAGCTTGAAAATCAAGGAGTACATAGAAGAAGGAACCAAAATTTGGAGGTGCTATTTTTAAAACAACTTCAAGGGAAAATCATGTAACTTTGAAACAGAGTCCATGCCAGTGATGGCACACATCCGAGAATTTGAAACAAGGGCCAGATTATGTATATAAGCAATGTTACTCTAGAATGTTACTGTAAATATCTTTCATCTGGAAAACAGCTCTGGGACCAATGGATGTATATTTTTCAATAGAAGTAAATGCCATCAATTTGCTCTTATACTATCACTGTCATTATTATCTTACATAATTAAATCTGGCCATAATGAAGTGGGATTCATTTCATACAGATGGCTATAAGGATATCAGTGCTAAGTTCAGAATAGTAAAACAGAATATTAGGATAGGGTCTCAGAGTTCATTGTGACGCTTCCTCTAGACTTCTGATTCTGTCTCCACATTGAAAACCACAACTTGTTTAAGCTTCTGTATTGGGCATCTCTGTTACCTGCAGCTGAATACCACGTAGCAATAAAGTATTGCTTACCCCAAATGACTATGAGTTTCAGAGTAACTTTCTTTAGCTTATACAAATTGTACAAGGCAAAGTGTTATATACTTGAGTCATATTCACCCCTTCCATTATTCTCACTCTCCCCCCTCCTAGCTATCCCCTTCTGAACATTATTCTATTTTTTTAATGGATCTCATTATGATATTTTCACTCACTGTAATTTTTAACCTAGGTTTTGCTCCCTCTGTCCTATTTGGCAACCTCTATCAATGTTCATCTGACTCATTATATATGAAAACAAATGATTACATGTGAAAAAAGAAGGAAAACAACTTATTATATGTGGAAACACGTAGCTACAATCTAGATTTCAGAATGGCATGTCAACAGTTCAAACCAGAACAGAAATAACTATTGATTGGGTTCAAATTTTGGGTGCCCAAAGACAGCTATGCTATTTTGCTTATTTGGGGCAAATTCATAGGAGCTGGGAGAAGAGGGGATGGTATCAGTGAGTGCACGAAACAGCTTCCAAAGCTCTCAGAACTTAACTGTACTTCACACAGAGCACAGGCTTGCTGGCTATCGCTGTCAGTTGCTTTGGGGAGAAGGCACCCCTTCCTACTTTCACCAAGTAGAAGCACTTCAAGACAGAATGGTGCCTCCGGCCAGGGTGGATTCTCTGCTGCCAGACGTGCAGTTCATGTCATTCACATCAGACTGTCACTTGCATTGTTTCTACTGGGAAAGGTCAGGTGTCAGCAGGGACTAAAAGCATAGGGGGGAAAACAAACCTGCCCTGGGGCTCTCCGGTTGTAAGAGGGAGGGGAAGCGAGTGACAGCACATCTCTGGGCTTTGGGCTCTCTGGGGCAGCAGATGGCCACATCCTGAGGCTTTTTAGCAAAAAGGAAGCTGAAGGACAAACATCTGAAGGAGAAATTCATCCCTGTGAGTAGGTGAGGAGCTGTGATAAGTAAGCCCCGCGGTGCGTGTAAAGCCAGCACAGATGCGACTGTGAGAACGGTTACTTGATTCAAGGGGAGGGTGGAAGAGTACAGCAAGGCGAGGAAAAGACCACGCGAAACAAAACCTTGTTCTCTCAGCAGCTGACGCTTTTTATTAAGGGGCATGCATTGGTGACATTGATCAAGCTATATTGTGTTCATAAATGGCTTTGTTACACGGCAACGACTTAAAGATAATAACAAAACTAAAAAACAAGAAAAGATTCAAATACACCCACAGGACAAAGACATGGTCAAACGGGAATTTTCACCTCTTGATTTTGACAGTACAAATTTGTTGAGCCCTTTTGAAGAGCAGTTTGACAATGTGAGCTTAAGAGCCACCAAAACATGCACACCTATTTATGTAGTGACCTAACTCTTAGAACCATGTCTAAAGAAATAACACAAAAATATATGTAAGGCTGGGAGAACTCTTCAGTGTTAGAGAGCTTGCCTAGCATGTTCCAAGCCTGTACATAATCTTCAGTACTAAGAGAAATAGTAAGAGAGAATATATATTTATTTATTTAATGTATACTTGAAGTATCTAATTCTGTATTTTTATACTAGAAAAAAGAAAGCATATGCTAATTTGATGAGCTGCCATGCAACATTAAAAATGTATTCCAGATTAAAAACCATAGAAAGCTTTACAAGATATAGAATACATAACGAATCTGTTACATGGCTTCAAATATGTCATTATTTTTGTTAGCACATATTAACTATATGAGAATATCTCCTCCTCCTCCTCCTCTTCCTCTTCTTCCTCCTCCTCCTCCTCCTCCTCCTCCTCCTCCTCCCCCTCCCCCTCCTCCTCCTCCTTCTTCTTCTTCCTTGGAAGTTTTTAGCAATGGTTTATTTTAATATAACAGGATTAAAGTGAAGAGAAATAAATAAAGAGAATCATTTCTTGTTCCCTGCGCAGGAAGTAGGAGTTGAGACTCCAAATTCATTCTTTTTCATGGCTGAATTATACTCTATTGTGCATATATACCTGTATATCATGCCCTGTTTATTCATTCATTGCTTTTTCTGCACCCAGTTTGAGTATTATGAATAGTACTGCTGTCTTTATCATTTGTTGACTTACATTCTTTTGGATATATGTCCAGAAGTGATATATCAGGGTCTTATGATAGTTCTATTTTTAGTTTTATGATGAAATAAAATTTGTTGCAGCACTAATTTATGTCCCCACCAAGATTATAAGATTGTTTACATATACATACACATCCTCTTCAATATCTATTATTGTTTGTTTTCTAGGTGATTGCTTTTCTGGCAGGAATGAGATAAAATCTCATGCAGTTTTAGATTGTATTCCATTTGTGACTATGGATATTGAATATTTGTTCAATTGTTTATATTTGGTCATTTGTACTTTGAGAACTGTACAGCTCATTTGTATATTTATTAATTGGAGATTTATTAACTGGAGATTGAAACTTAGACACCTTCTGGTCTGGTGTTTAATATTTGGAGCTCTTAATGTATTCTGGATACAAACCTTTTTTTCTGGTGAATCGCTTGCTAATATTCACTCCCATTCTGTGGGTAGTCTCTTCATTCTGGTAATTGTTTCCTTTGATGTGCAGAAGCTTTTTAAAGTAAATGCAATTCCATTTGTCAATTCTTGTTCTTACTAGCTGGGCACCCGATTCCTATTCAGAAAGTCATTTCCTGAACTTTTATCTTCAACTGTTTTGCCTACTCTTTTCTGTTTCAGAGTTTAAGGACTTGCAATTAAATCTTGAATCCATTTTGAATTCATGTTTTACAGAGAGTAAGATGGGTCAAGTTTCAGTCTTCTACGTGTGGATATCCAGTTTTCCCAACACTATTGGTTAAATGGCTTTCTTTTTGCCAATGTATATATTTATATCTTTTGTCAAACATCAGATGGCTCAAAATATGTAATTGTTTTAATTACAGCCTTAAGGAAAAATATTTCCTTTTCCTAAGTAATATTTACTTTTCATTTATACCAAACAGTTTTGCAAGTATTGCTTTTGTAGTTGTTTGTCTTTTTTTACCCTGTGTCTCTCGATTTTGGTATTCCCTTTCTATTTCCTAGTTCTAATACCAGTATACACGGTTTCCAATGTACTCAGATAAGATACAGAGATAGTGCAGGTACAACCATAGGAAGGGGATACAAGAGGATCATCAATAATAGAAGCTACGGTTTCATAATGCATGTTGAAAGTAATTACAGCAGTGATATGACAGTCGTTTCCATAACATGGAGTTCATTTCACTTAGCATCATCTTATGTGTTCATAAGGATGTGTATTACAACACATCCTGAT
Source organism: Perognathus longimembris pacificus (assembly GCF_023159225.1). NCBI lineage: Eukaryota > Metazoa > Chordata > Mammalia > Rodentia > Heteromyidae > Perognathus > Perognathus longimembris. Next base: position 38,612,666 of record NC_063181.1, on the reverse strand, counting down.
CAATCTCTTTCCACATTCCCACCTATCCCGCCCAGCCCACCCCTTACCCACTTTTCTTGATTTTTAAGGCTATGCAATGACATTTTTATTGCCTTCTCCCCCTCTTCTTCTCTTTATTTGTCTATCACGCATGTAATTTCTTTTTCTTTTTTTTTTTTTTGGCCAGTCCTGGGCCTTGGACTCAGGGCCTGAGCACTGTCCCTGGCTTCTTCCCGCTCAAGGCTAGCACTCTGCCACTTGAGCCACAGCGCCACTTCTGGCCGTTTTCTGTATATGTGGTGCTGGGGAATCGAACCTAGGGCCTCGTGTATCCGAGGCAGGCACTCTTGCCACTAGGCTATATCCCCAGCCCCTGTAATTTCTTAATTGAAGTAAAAAGAAGGACCAAAGAGTGTTTTGAAATTTTACGATGCAGACATCAGATTTATCTGCGTGTCCATTTTTGTCGTCTCATATAATATTTGTGTGGAATAAAGCAATCTCACTTTAGCAGGACCACTAAGCAATACTCACTCCCATACATTCATTAGACTGTTCCTTTTCAGAGGCCAGTCATAAATGACATAGTAAAGGGCATGCTATCCAATGTTGTCCAGCCTGGCTCTCCAGAAGCACACAGCTGGCTTTCCACAAATACCCTGTCATTCTTGACTAATTACATTACAGAATGAATGGAGGCTGAGAATGGCTCGAGGAGAGGAGAGGAGCTTGTAGACATGAACAAGTGTCAGGGCAGCATTCTCTTCTCCAGCACCTATCTATGTGGCACTCCATGTTGAGCAAAGCCAAAGGTGACCCTGGGGCTTTTACATCCGCACGTATCCCTTGGACTGTCTTCTAGTGACAAAGTTACGGGGTAATACTTCTGTGAAAAGCTATGCTTCATCCTGTGCCAGGAAGAGTTTTTCCTTTCATTACGCCACAAGTTCAAGGCCAAGACCATCATAGGTTATCAATGCCTATAGCAACATTGTCCTTAATGACAAGGTTTGGCTTATTCTTCCTATAACAAACCTGAATCTTATTCCTATTTTTATATTCAAAAATACATCATTTCTCCTTTCAAATTTGCATCCTAAGATTTGGCAAAATAACCCAATAAATTATTTTGTGAGGAAATCATAGTGATTTATTAAAATTATCTAAATTTTATTTCCTCTCAAAAGGACACTCAAAAGTTTATAAGAACAGGCATAATGATAAACTATAAAATAAATCAGGAAATCAAAATCAAAGGTAAAAGTAATCTGAGCTGAGATGTAAAGTTAATTCCTCATATTTGCTTGTGATGATATTCATAGCAAAAGAAAAAAAATTATTCTGGCACAATTTATGGGTGATGCCCCCTGCGTTTGCTCTGGCTCTCCTTCTATCAACAGGATTCTTTGCTTTGATCAGGTTCTTCTGTTCCTCTCTCTAGAGCTGTCATGCCCCACCCTTCCACATTGAACCTCTACCCTCTTGACATTGTGATTGTCCAATACCTGACCAAGAAGAGTCGGGACAGTGGTTATCATCCCAGGAGTAGCTGAATAGACTTTAAGGTAGTTTTTATTTCCCACCAAAGATGTTAAGGGGGAAAATAACAGCTCAGAGGAGGCATAGACCATGCTTTCCAACTTGGAGAGCCACCCTAACTTCAGTGGAGGAAAGGGAACAAAGCAACTAAGACAAACAAATGGAGAGAAAGAAAGCATGTCCTGAGTTCTGGCTTTTCCCCTTGAAGACTTAAAGCCTGATTGTTCTAGTTCTTATTCTTTCTCTGATCCAAGACTTCTTCCCAGCAACGAAACACATCAAATTCCTTTCTTAGATTAGCAAATCTGAGTCGGAGCTTGCCACCTAAATCAGAAAACAGCCCTAATTAATACAGCTTTCATTACTGGAAAAGAATCAGACAGTCAATTTAGCAAGGCGCCCATTTTGCTTGCTAAAATTAATTTTGAAAGCATTTTTTCATAGGGATCTTAACAGCACATATTGAGTGATGTAACGGACAATGCCCTCAGCCGCACTTTTACAGGAAATGCAGAAGTGAGCTTCATGTGATGGGTTGTAGTTTAAACCTTGAATAAAAGCCAAGGGCATAGCATTAAAGCAAAATGGAGTTCAAACAATTCTGCAAGGATTGTCCCAATGCACGCAGAGCAGTCAACATTCTAGAGGTCTAATTTCACCCCAGGGAGCTTCAAGAAGAAGAGGGACACTAACTGACAGCGTTCTCTCTGTAGGTCCTGTCCTTTAGGGATGCCTACAAAATCTACCATTTTTCCCTTGCTTTAAAAAATGCTTTTTGCACTACTGAGATTAAATGCAGGGCATCGTACTTGCTAGTTAGGTACTCTAGCATTTGAGCCACTCTCCTAGCAAGATCTAATTTTTTTTTTGTTTTTTATCAATCAACGTTAGATTCTCAGCAGCATGAAAAGTAGTCATCAATTAGATCCTCAGAGACACAGAGCAAAATGGTTTTACCTCAATGGTTTTGTATTTTGGTTTTTGTTTCTCTGTGTGTGTGTGTGTGTGTCTGTGTGTGTGTGTGTGTGTGTGTATGTGTGTATGTGTGTGCGCTAGTACTGGGGTTTGAACTCAGAGCCTCTTACTCTCACTAGACTTTTGTTCTCAAGGCTGTTGCTTTAGCACTTGAGCCATGTCCCTAGTTCTGGCTTTTTGGTAGTTATTTGTAAATAAGATTCTCTCAGATCTGTCTGCATGAGCTGTCTTTCAGCTTTGAGCTTCAGGTCTCAGCCTCATGAATAGCTAGGCCCAGCTAACCTGAAGTTTTTTTCAAAATGAGAATTTGTTGTTATTTGCTGCAATAGAGAAAAGGCGTATGAAATAACTGACCTCTCGGTGTGCTGTCTAGACAAAATTTTATCTTAAATGTTCATTCTTCTTATTCTCTCTTTCCCTGACAGTATATCTAAAGCCATGTATCTACCAAAGAGGTAAAGGCAAAGAATTTGTCTAGAAATGTAGATTAATTACAAACATCTTATTCCAAGTCAATCATTTTTTATAGAATCAGGACTTACCCTTTCTGAAATTTCTTCTGAATTTTGTTTGGTTTTTTTTGTTATTTTTTTTGTTGTTTTTTTTTTGGCTAGTCCTGGGCCTTGGACTCAGGGCCTGAGCACTGTCCCTGGCTTCTTCCCGCTCAAGGCTAGCACTCTGCCACTTGAGCCACAGCGCCGCTTCTGGCCGTTTTCTGTATATGTGGTGCTGGTGAATCGAATCTAGGGCCTCGTGTATCTGAGGCAGGCACTCTTGCCACTAGGCTATATCCCCAGCCCTTGTTTGGTTTTTAACCACTAATTCACTTTCAGTAAATTCTCAATAAACTGCTAAACTAATGGAGAAAATAAATACTAAAATGATTGAATTAGGTTTCTATTTTACAACGAACATTCTACATATATGATAGAAATTGTGTTGGGCAAAACAAAGAGTCTATATAAACAACTATTTACTAACCCAGGTGAGGATTCCCCTCTGGCTTGAACTAAGACATCAACGACAGAACTGAGAGAAGTGAGCTGGAAGGCTGGCTAATGAGAGATTGAAGGAGACCAGCTATGGAAGTTGTGAGGTCCAACAAAGAGATAAAAGCAGATCCCTTATTCAAAAATCATTAAGAATTTTGAACTGGCAATAGCAGAGCATCTAGATATATGGCTGAATACTATTTGTGTACCTGAACCACACGACAAATGAAACATCCCCTTTGTCACTCCAGAGTCACCTACATTTACTTATTGTTCATAACTACGTGACAGGGGCTGGGGTTGGCACCTAATTTTACCAATATGCATGACCACATTAGGACAGAATCTCAATCCAAGAGGAAAACAAACCTATCCCCATGACATACAAATGGATAAGAGTTTTTATATGGAAAAAGGTAATCTTATCTTGTATTATGTGCAAATTTTGGAGAGTTTTAGCAGTTGAAAACATATCATAAATCCTTCACAATTTAGAATATGGATATTTCACATCTACTTAATCAAAGGCCAATGAAAGATCAATAAAATGTCCAGATATCATCAGGCTCTTCTTTTTTTCTTTTTTTTTTTTTTCCAGTCCTGGGGCTTGGACTCAGGGCCTGAGCACTGTCCCTGGCTTTTTGTTCAGGCTAGCACTCTGCCACTTGAGCCACAGCGCCACTTCTGGCCATTTTCTATATACATGGTGCTGAGGAATTGAACCCAGGGCTTCATGTATACGAGTCAAACATTCTTGCCACTAGGCCATCAGGCTCTTCTTGATGTTGCATTTTTTCCCCCTAAAAAGTAAGAGACTTTGAGAGTGCACCAGTCAATAGAAGAATGGTTTCAGCTGAAAATCACTTGTCTCTGTGCCGGTTAGAGCTATGAGGTAATGTAGGCCTGCTGATCGTCACTATCACAGCTTACTGGGCAGCACCTTAGCCCTTGACAGTTTCTGCTTAAGATTACATTATGGATGTGAACTTGAGCCACCTTCCGACTCAATCACCAAGGGAATAAAACTACCTTCTCATCCTAACTAGTGAATTTGTGGCACATCACTATCTTGAAAGAAACAGCCTACCCAACTAAATGACAGAGGTGTGCCAAAGGGATAAGTAGAAAAATCCCCTAGCTGGGATGTTTGCACAGGGTTGACTTAAATTTTGACTCAGGGTTTAGTGAGCTCCTACTAATTGTCGTCCTTTGTGTAAGATTCCTCTTCCACATGTACCTGGGTTAAATTTATCACCTATAAGATTATTATTAGACCACATGCCTAAAGATGAGCGGAATTCACACTGTGAGAGATAGTTTGTCTGAGGTTCTGGTTATTAGCAGAGCTGGGACTTGGATCTGCATCAGTGAACATTGCTCTAGGCTGGATGCAAGTTTCTATATTTTCTAAGGCCTTTGGTCCTGATATTTTCCCCTGATTTCTCCAATACCCCTTTACTCTAGATCATTCCTACCAGCTTATAAATTTGTTCCAATATTCCCTCATCATGTCATAAAGAGCAAAACAAAAACCCTCCTCTCCATACACTGCTCTACTCAGTTGCTTTTTCTCCAACCTTTTTCACAAATTCTTGAGTCAGTAGTTTGCCATTTCCTCAACCCATCCAGCCTTGATGTGCTTCTCTTACCTTCTTTATTTGGTGTTTTCCTTGCCAAACAATCCATCCACTTATTTGGCCTCTGAGCAGTACAGCACATAACTGATCCATCCCCCCTACTTGGAAACATTTTATTTTGTTTTCTACCTGCAGCATCACATGCCTTTGCTCTTCCTTTCTTTGTAAGCTTTTCCTGTACCATCTTTTTTGATCCTCTTTTGGAATATTTCTATTGATTCTTTTATCTTTGGCCATTGAATGTGAAATTTTCCAAGATCCTTTTCTAAGCACTAACTCTGGGGACATTTCTAGTCCATTCGTCTAGTTGTACAACTAATGTGTCTAGAACTCTCTATTCCATTCTCTTCCTTGGATTCCAAACCTGACTATGTGATTAGTATTTTACCTTCTCCACGTGGATGTCCAATAAAAGTCTCAAACTTCATACGACCAAAAGACTTTGGTTTCTCTTCAATCCTGATTCACCTCTCTTTGTGTCCTACATTTTATTAAGTAGAACCACCATCCAACCAAGAACCTCAAGCCAAGAATCTAAGAATTATTTCTCTTTACTTTCCCATCACCCTATTTAATCAAATAAACATTCTCTGGTGCCTCTGCTTCTAAATCATCCCTAGTCTAGTCACCTTTATCTGTATTTCTGTTATGCAAATGAAAGCCCTCCTCATGTCTTGAATGATCTAACTTGAACCTCATTAGCTTCTTATTTCTAAAATATGCCGGTCAGTGCCTTTCCCTCCTGAAGCTCCTACTTAACTGCTACTACTTGCAACAGCCTTCTCTAGATTCACATGAGACTGGATCCTTCCTGTTATTCCATGTCTTCTACTCAAAAAGGACTTAGCCAAGCATCTGTTCTAAAGGAATACTGTAAAGCCCAAAGGTACAAAGATGGCCACATTTCAGAGTCTCTGTCAGCACCTGATCGTGTTTTGTTGCCTTGTAGGTCTGTCTGTTATCTGAGGTCAGCTCTGCCTCTGCATCACAGGGACATCCTCCACACTGAGACAGGACCTGGTACAGCCCAGTCCTCCCACAAGTGCTTCCTAAGGGATAATTTATGGTGTTTTATTTTAATAATCCTTATCTTCATCACACAATAATGGTATCTAGGAGACTGATAATAAACATTTAGGGACAAAATTAATCTTCAAATTACATTTGATATTCCTAGACAATATTTGAGTTGTCAGCACTGAGGAAATAATTTATAATTATAACTTCTTTATAAAACAGTCAAAAACAATTGAGGAAATATTCTGCCTTTGATTTTTAAAATTTAATTAATTTTATTATCTTTAAGGAATTGTCATTTAACAAAGGAGTTTATAAATCCAGTATATCTTTTGCCAAAATTTTTATTGTCAAGATGATGTACAGAGTGGTTACAGTTTCATGCATCGGGTAGTGAGTACACTTCTTGTCAAACTTGTTACCTCCTCCCTCATTTTTCTCCCACCTTCCCTCTTCCCCAATCCCCCACCCCACTGAGTTGTGTAGTTGGTTTATTGTCTTGTAAGTATTGCTGTTGCATTGGTTTGCCCTTTACCCTTTGTCTCACCATGATGTTCCCCTTCCCTTCCCTAATTCAGGCAAACATATATATACACACACACACACACACACACACACACACACACACATATGTATATATATATATATATATATATATATATATATATATATATATATATATATCCTAGGGTACCAAAATCAGTGACAACAGGGGATAAACCATAGGGAAGATAAGAAATAACTTCACATAGTACAGTAAAAATAACAACAACAGTGATAAACCACTTGTTTCCATATCTTGAAGTTAATTTCGCTTAGAATCATCTCATGTGATCATACGTAGCTATTGAGGTATTGTGATCATATGGTAGGACTATCTTAGACTTATATTAATTATTACCAGTGAGGCAAAGAGTAGAGTCTATGTTTCTTTGGTTCTGGCTTATTTCACTTAGTATGATTTTTTTTCCAAGTGTTTCCATTTTCTTACTAATGGGGCAATGTCATTCTTTCTGATAGAAGCATAGGATTCCACTGTGTATATACACCACAGTTTCTTGATCCATTCATCTACTGAGGGGCATCTAGGTTGGTTACATATTTTAGCTATGGTAAATAATGCTGCAAAGAAAATGGTTGTGCTTGTAGCTTTAGTATGGCTTTGTTTGGGCAAATGCCCCAAAATGGGGTTTCTGGGTCATAGGGAAGAGCAATATGTTTAGCCTTTAGAGGATCCTCCACACTACTTTCCAGAGTGGTTACATAAAATATATGTTGATCAATGTCATTCCTTTCAGTATTCTCACCCATCCCTCTCCTGCCTGCCCGTTCCCTCACTCTTCTTAATTTTTTAGTATATATATTGGATTCTTGTTTTTTTTAACAAAGAAACAGTTATTCATTCAATTTCTTCCTGTAATTTGGCTTTGACTTTTGAAATTATGATCTACTTGGATGATATGAAGAAGCAAGTTTTAAAACTTTATTGAAATGTACTTCATGATTAAAAAGTTGCTAGATAATTGAAAATTTCCAACTAAATATATAGAAAGTAGTTGCATATGGGACACAATGTAGATAAACATCTCAATGCGAAATATGTTATAAAAGCAAAGAAATCTCTAACCTACTTAAACTACTACCTGAGGTTTTCACTTTACACTGAGTAAAGGAAATGGGAAGATATGATAATAACAATAAATTAATTACAAACTCACAGGACACCATTTTAGAAACTTTAGACAAGTTATTTCATTAGTCTTTCACAGATGCTTCTACCACGTGGTTTCATTATCATTTCCATTTTTACAGATGAAAAATGAAATTTAAAAAGGAAAAATGTTATTTCTGAGGTGACAACGTTTATGAGCATCAGAATCCAGTTCTGAGAGCAAAGGCAAACAGAAAAGGGAGCTGGGTCTCTTGGGAACTAAACAAACTTGGTTTGAGACGAAGCCCAAGCAGTGCTTGCCCTTGATTCCTTCCACAAATACTTCTTGAATCTGTGTCCTATGCTTTCTTCATAACCAGAAATTGAGCAATAATAAGCCAAGGACACTCTGCCCTCGTGAAGCCCATATGGATGGGATCCAAGAGTTTATATACTTAAAAGAAAAATGAAGTAAATAATTGAGATAGAAAAGTAAACAATCTCTTTTATATCAAAAGAACACACGCTGCAATGGGATTAAAATCATGGGGCACTCGAGGCCACGCAACGTGCCTCATGCCTATAATCCAGGCTGCCGAGGGAGGTGAGATCTGAGGATCAAAGCCAGCCTCGGTGGGAAAGTCTTTGAGACTCTTACCTTCCACCAACCACCAGAAAACCCAAAGTGGAGACTTGACTCAACTGGTAGAATACCAGCCTTGAGCAAAAAGAAAGCTAAGGGATAGCCCTAAACTTAAATACCAGGATGGGCACAGAAACTAAAGAAAACACCAACATATAGTAATAAATCATGAGGAACTCAAAAATAAAAGCACACTTCTACCTGAATGGGGGAAGGGATTTTTAAAAAAAAAAAAAGAAGAAAGCAAGCCAGGTAAAGGGAGTTCCCCTTGGTTTTGTTTTGCTTAGGGCTGATACTTAGAAACATTTTTTTCTACACTAGTCTCTCAGTGGAACTACTGGAAAACGACCTAGATGCCAGGCTACCATGGCAACCTGCTTCCTACCATAGTCTTTTTCTCAACTGTGAACTTACTGTAAGACGGCTCGGCTCGGCGAAGCTCCTTAAGGCACACTAAGATTTGCCACTTTTGTCCCTGAGTTCCTGTAAGGAGGCCTGGTTTTGTCCTTTCAGTGGAACAGGGGGTGGTCCCTGGAGCCACACATCAGTCAGAAAGACGTGATGCCCAACATTTGGATTTGGGTTTTGTTCTATCAAGGGAAGTTGCCATTGTAAAGATTATAGTTGACATTCTAAAAGAAAGAGATCTGACTCAACGGAAACTAGCTTTTGTGTCAGATGAGTTCTTTGCTCCCAGGCTGAGCTGATGTGATTTGTTTGCTTTATTTATCTATTTATGGTGGTTGGGGATAATGAGAATTTTCAAGTGTACATTTTGTGTTTTCCCATTAGATGATGGCTGCTGGGGTAGTGAAGAAAGTGCGTGCCACAAAGAAGGACCATCTGCTTTGACCTGAACCTATGCTAAAACGTTTACTACATACCACGTATTCTTTGTCATTATTGATCCAGTTACCCCTTTCAATAGTCAAACAATTTAGTCAAACAATTCTGCTAATGTTCCATAGATAGGGTATGAGTTATCTCTTTCCAACCCCCTGTATATGTGACAAAATCCTATTCTGTAAGTTCTGCTCACACCTAACTCTCTCTTCCTTCCTGGAAGCTGGATAGCATTCCCGTGGGTGACTTACAGAATTTAGAATGCCACTGCTTAGTGAACAGTAAGCCCATAAAAACAGAATGTTAGATCTGGGGCTCTAGTGGCTCTCCACTACCCAATTGGCTGCATCACAAGCTGTTGAACACAAGTTAAAATATAGGTTTTTAGGCCCTAGCCACCAATTTAGATGTCTGATATGGTATGGAAGTTCCTTGGGGTGTTCCTGAAGCACGGATGGGTTAGAAATGTACTGTGCTCACGTGAACTTCTCATTCCATAAAAAAGAAAGCAGAAGCCGTATGAATGGCACATTTAGGGTCTGGACTCAGTACTTTCTTACTCTACCATTTGCCATAGACACCCACCAGGACTGATCCATCAAGTGCTACCTGTCTACAGAATTATCCATAGGATTTTATGGAGAGTATGGAATGGGGGAGAGTTTTCTAGAATAGAAGTCACGCATATGTCAGTCAGATGATGTGGCTATGTGATGTGAATGTACAGACTGCCTATCCTCATCTAGAGGCCAGTGTAATAACTCATGCTATGTCGGAGACTGTTAAGTGATATTACAAGCTGACTAGAATAATACTGGTGACAAATAGTAATAAGCACAATGAGTAAAAACAGGAATAAAGATTTGAAGTCACTGTTGCGACAGAAGTAATAGACTAAACCTACCCATGGTCAGGCTGGGTCTCACAGCTGTCTGTTGGTGAGTTAATACAGGTCTGAGGTTTGGCCATAGGTTTGCCATCTTAGTTTCAGCTTGCTCTGTTGACCGAACTTGGGGTTACTGATTACATCTTTGCCCTGCAGGTGAAATCTCTATGGTAATCTTGGAAATTGATAGAATAAACATAGAGACAAGATGAATTTTTTTTCTTCTTCTTATTTTACCAAACCAGTAGTTCAAATGTAATGTTTTCTTTTTGTAGGCAAAAATGAAAACTACAGAGTTTGATGGAATATGGAAACTCAGTCTCAAACCTGAAGAACACCATCTTTCTCTTCCAAGTCAATTTTACCTTAGCACTTAGGACAAACCTAAAGTACTGGCTTTTGCCTCCAGTTTATTCTTTGAAAATTACCCACATAACCCAATAAGAATTTCAAAAAGGAGGACCTAATCTCAGCAGGTCTTTGATTAAAATGATGCAATTGCTGCTTTTCTCCATTCATACCGCAGTTAATCAGTTCCAACTCTGTCATTTCCTGCATTTCCTCCTCATGTTAAAGGAAAACTTGTTGTTCTCTTTTTTTTTGAGAAAGATAATGAAAAGTTAGATAACCACGATTAAACAACTCAAACTCAGGTCAAGCAGCTTCTATGTTCACAAATGAAATGAACTACTTAACACTAATCGCTTTTTGGACAACCACTGGCAATTAGGATAATCACATGCTAAATTGCCACTAGTGTAAATAATACAACATCATCCATCCAGGTTACCTAATAAAAAGTTTGAGTTATGTCTGACAGCCTCCTTCTTTTATTTTTGTTAATAATTACTTGTTTATTGTCAGAGTGATGTACAGAGGGGTTACAGTTTCATACGTAAGGCAGTGGGTACATTTCTTATACAATTTGTTACCACCTCCCTCATTCCCCCCTCCCCCTTTCTCTCTCCCCCCATAATGAGTTGTTCAGTTGTTTACACCAAATGGTTTTGTAAGCATTGCTTTTGGAGTTGTTGGTCTTTTTAGCCTTTGTCTCTCGATTTTGTTATTCCCTTTCCCTTCCCTAGCTCTAATACCAGTATGTACAGTATCCGGGGTACTCAGATGAGATCCAGTGATAGCGCAGGGACAACCACAGGAAGGGGATACAAGAGGATCATCAACAGTAGAAGCTACAGTTTCACATGGCATGTTGAAAATAATTACAACAGTGATATAACACTCATTTCCATAACATGGAGTTCATTTCACTTAGCATTATCTTATGCATTCGTAGGGGCATAGCTATTGGGCTCTTGTGATCCTCTGCTGTGACTTGCCTAAACCTGTACTAATTGTTCCCCATGAGGGAAACCATAGAGTCCATGTTTCTTTGGGTCTGGCTCACTTCACTTAGTATAATTTTTTCCAAGTCCTTCCATTTCCTTACGAATGGGGCAATGTCATTCTTTCTGATAGAGCCTCCTTCTTTTAGACTTTTCTTTTCCTGCTGCGCCAGAACATTATTCCTCCTATAGGGGCTGGCATAAGTCTTTTTTTTATGGTTTATGTTTACCACTGGGAGATAATTTTATAAGAGAACTGTTTATTTGTATTAAAGGTTTTGTTTTTATTTGTTTGTTTTTATGCCAGTCCTAGAGCTTGAACTCAAGGCCTTGACGCTGTCCCCTAGCTGTTTTTCTCAGGGCTACTCTACCATTTGAACTATAGTTCCTCTTCCAATTTTTGGGTGGTTAACTGGAGCTAAGAGTCTCACAGATTTTCCCTACCTGGCAAGTTGGAACAGATAGCCTCAGCCCTCAGCCTCTTGAGTAGGATTACAGGTGTCAGCTACAGGTGCCTGACCTACAAATACTTTTGAATGCATATATATCTAGAAGTTTAGTAATCTAGATAATTTCTAGATTTGAGAAGACAATTCCTAGTAAAGGTTAGAAAATAAATGGCTCAACCTTACAATTAGAGTTTAGTTTTGTATTCTTTGTACATGGTTTTATTGACAACATTTATTGATGGGATGAATGTGATGTCACCAACAAAGGCTTTGAAATACAGAATAAGAGAAAGAACTAATGGCAAAGATTGATTTGAGATCCTTTACATTATAAGAATGGTGATTGGGCTTCTAATGTATTATTAAATAGTGTCTAGCTGACAAAAAACACAAACTCTAAAATGGTTCACGTAATACCTGTATTCCTTGAACACACCTTTCTGAGAGGCTCATTGGGGACAATGAAGGATGCATTATCAGCCCCAGAAAGCCCCATGCACAAGGCCAAGTTCAATTCCCAGGAATTATTTTTAGGAAACACATCCTAGATTAAGTGATATTTGCCTACTTGATCTCCTTCAAGTGTGCTCCTTCAGGTTCTTCACCATGAAGACATTCATGGCCCAGCCCACGCCCTGTTCCTGTAGCAATTTAGTTGGTTTCAGTTTACCAATCTTTCAGTGGTGATTGGATGAAAGAAAAAACAATTTCAAGAAAAGAGCTGGATGCCCCGGTTGGCTTTTGAAAAGCTCCCAACAAAAACAGCCCTATGAGCTGGAGTGTCAGCACATTTCCTCGCGGGCCTTGTGTAAACTGAGATAAAAGTGAGCAGGATCGCGAGTTTCCCATTTGTGCTGAAGCAGCAGCTGTCAGCCTTGGTGACATTCGTTGTTCTGCAGGACTAAATGGAGCTGCGATTGGGAAGACACCTGTTCCCGGAAGGCTGCTGTGATCCAGCCACTTGGAAAAAAGAAAAAGAAAAAAGACTTCCCAATAACCATTTGAGTGCCCGGTGGACAGGGCAGCCAGGAGCAGCCTGTCAAGGCGGAAAAGGAAATGCCAGCTCCAAGTTCTCGTTACCCCGAGTCAGCATTATTCTTTTTGGTGTCTTTGTCACAACATCTTCAGCTACACTAAGGCAGCAAATCTCATCCTTAAAACTGTGTGTGTGCGCGTGTTTGTGTGTGTGTGTGTGTGTGTGTGTGTCTGAGATTTTCTTGTTCAAGGCTAGTGCTCTACCACTTGAGCCATAGCTCCACTTCCAGCTTTTTGGTGATCATTTGGAAATCCAAGTTTCATGAGCTTTCCTGCCGGGCTGGCTTCAAACTCAAAACCTCAGATCTCAGCATCTTGAGTAGCTAGGATTATAAGCATGAGCTGCTGGCACCTTGCATAATACATTTATTTTTCTTCTGCTGGGGATTAAACGCAGATTTTGTGTATGCTAGGCAGTTATATTACTAAAGAGCTAGTTACAGCCCCACTTAAATATTAAGCATGAATGTGGATTGAGTATAATCAACAAGTCTTTCTGTGGTCATACGTAATTAGGTCAATGACAAAATATCTGATGTCATTTTCTTAGTGTGTATGTACATTCAAGTCAAGAGACGATATGTACTTTCTTATTAAGCAATTCTGCCAGTGGAGGGGTTTGCCCCGGTCTATCACTTTCCCATAATAGACAATGGTGGTAGGCACTCTGGTGATTTGGAATAAAAGCCTGCTGCACCCAACTTGCTTAACTTAACCAATTTATTTGCAAATGATGTAATATGATTCTTCCTGATGGATGAGTAAAACTCAACTATGTGTGTGTATATATGCATATATAGTGTGTATATGTATTATTTTATATACATATATTTATGTGTATAAGGTATACACATATTATTTGTGTGTGTATATATATATATATATATATATAAAATTTTCTTGATCCATTTATTCATTGAAGGGCATCTGGTCTGTTTCCATAACTTGGCGTTGGTGAACAGTGCAGCAATGAACATGGTTGTGAGAGACAAAGGACACGTTTTCCTCTCATGGAAATTAGATCTAATTTATAAACAAATAATATAGATGTATATATAAGGTCCAGTGGCAATGTATACAAATGTATGAACTAAAGTATGGTGTGTTCAGGGGGAGAATTTCAATAGTGTAATTTCTTGAACAACTCATAGTCTAACAAAATGAATACCAGGAAGCCAATACTTGAAATGTTGTTGGGGTGGGGGGAGGGTGGGAGGAGGAAGGTAGGATCAGAATGGTAGAAGAATGAAGAGAGAGGCAAAGGTGGAAATGCAGTTACAATGTCCAATGTATATATGTGAAAATGAAACTAGGCAAATTGAGGGGGTGGGTGGGATTGGAGTTGGGAGATATGGGGAGAATGATCAATGGGGTAACATTGACCAAGATGCATATAGTACTCAGAAGTTGACCTGTTGAATTGTAACTCCTTTGTACAGGCATGCTGAATGAATGTATCAGCAAGTATCTTTTAAGTGGCTACAGTGGTATTAAGAATGAACGTAGTGGTCTCCCCCAGCTCTGTTCCCAGATTTAAAAAAAACAGCACCTAGGATTTACATTCCATTTCTGAGACTTGCCATTTATCTATATGGCTGTAGATTATAAGAGCATTTTCCCCAAACAATGCTTTATTTCTCAGAATACCAATTCAGTGTGACTGGGTTTTCCTTTACCAGTTCTATTTTCAGCTTTCTGCCTTTTCTCCTAATGACCTTTAGGTGATAAATTAATGATAATAAAAAACAATGAAACAGATAAAGTTTTCTTTATTGGAAAACCAAAGTGATTCTTATGTTAAGGGGGGAAGGAACATTGCGGATGGAATTTCATTTTAAATGTACTCATCTGGTTTCTGGGAAATAGCAAATATGCCTAGGCTTCTCTTCCTGTTAGGTTAACCTAATGTCACCCACCAGAAAATTCTTATTAGACAATAACTGGATGGTGACCCTCTTGAGCAGACAATGTTCATTTAGCAATTGAAAATATAAAAAGCATTTTATTTACTAGTTACTGTTGGAATCAGAAAGCTCTTTCTGGGGCTGGGAGTTAGCTCAATGAAGAGTACATGGCTTAGCGTAAAAAAATTGAAGCCCTGGGTTCAATCCTCAGCACCAACAAAAGTCTTTTCCTGTGGCACAATTTCCTCTCAGCATCTACTGAGCCTATCATTACAGGTTTCACTGTGTGTTGAAGATCCATAGGTCCTAGGGAAAGAGGCTAGGAATGAGAAACCAAGTGCTATTTCAATAGACTTTAAAGACAGCGATGGTTCTTTTTGTAAACTCTGACATGTTTTGCTCATAATAATTGCTCTACTAAAGAAGACTGTCAGTGGAGAGGAGACAGATTTCACTCTTCAGATTGAGCATCCCTTATCCACCTATCCATCCTTGAGATTGCATTTTAGCTGAAGGCCTTTTCCCCAGAGGCTATCTCTCACCTTCTAGCTTTGGGTGAGGCACCTGTCTATCTGTTCCAGAATTGTCTACTTCTTCATCATGGCATTGGTACTCTGAGGTCATCGGCTACATATCTGTCCAACTCCTTTCTCATGACAGACCCTCCTAAAGAACAGGACTTGTATTTCTCTTGTTCTCATTTATATTGCCAATTTCTTATACAGTGACAAATGCTTAGTAGATGCTAAATAAAAATAAAGAGAGGATTTAACACTTTGTGAATCCATACTAGAGACGATAAATTAGAGTATACTGAGAACTACCCAAAATGTTGAATACTTTGTGATTATTGAAAACAGAACATTTTTTAAAATCCCAGAATTCTTCAGGGTGATATGGGAGGACTACAAATTGGAGGCCAACACAGGCTGCTTAGTGATACCCCAGGTCAAAAACAAGCAAACTAAGATTAGATTGTTTATTCACATGCACATACAATAACAGGCTCATATTATCTCAATTAAAGTTAAGAAACCATGTGATAAAATTAATTCTGCATAGGTATGCATATTTATTTTCAAGTAACTAAAAATAACTAATGAGTGATTAAGTAAGGAGGAAATTCGTCTGCTGGATTTTATATATAATTTTCTTGTGTCCAAAGAATATGTGGGTGGAAAAACAAAAACCAAATTGACCAAACAGTAGAGAATATCTGGGAACATTCAGAAAATAGCCACAATCTGTGAACGAAAAGAAAGATTGGCTAGCATTTACTGCCAGGAGCCCCTGGCATAAAACATTTTGCTAAGGACAGAATGCAGAATGGGAATGGTTGTTTTGGGGAAAAGGGATTGAAATAAGTTAGGAGCCTTATTTATCAGTGATTATCACTGCAGAGATGGAAGGCAGCACCAGTATTAGGTGCTGGAAACAGGCCAGGTAGAACTGAACCATGGCTTCATGAGTCGTGATGACCCTGTCCCTGAATAGAAGCATGAGGCTGGAATCATATTCTTCCTCTAAATACCTTTAGTTTAGAAGAGCCCTTCACCAAAACATTTGCAAGCAAGTGAGAACTTCCAGCGATCCTTACATACTGTAAGATCAGTAGTTTGGACATATACTCCATCAACACAAAATGAGTAAAAACATGGGAAGGTAGTCCATCTCGAATGTTCTACTCGATTTGACAAATCTAAGATGTCATTCCTCTCCCTTGTTTAAAATAAAGGATTTTTTTGTTCCTGTTGATTTATTTTAATACATCAAATCATATCACTAGCATCATTAACTAATACCTCAAAGAAGGGCTTTCAATTATTGTATTCTTTCTTTCTAATGCCAGTGTTGGGGTTTGACTTCAGGTCCTGGGTGCTTTCTTTTACCCTTCTCACTCAAGGATGAGTCTCTGCCACTTAATCCACAGCTCCGCTTTCTGGCTTTTTGGTAATTGATTGGGGGTAAAACTTTCATGGCCTTTCCTATGTGGGCTGGCTTTAACCCTCAGATCTCAGCTGTTGAGTAGCTAGAATTTCAGGTGTGAGGCACAGATGGTGGTTTTTAATTACCTTACACTTTAAGCCCTATTTTATAGGAGAAATTCCTAAATGTTTATTCACATGTTAGAATTTCTTTCCTAACAGAGAGACTTCTTAGGATCTTCTTGCCAATGTGGATTTGGTAGCATTTTTTTTCCTGGTGTCTTTTAGTGTTGCGTAGCTAATTCATCTGTTGGTCTCTTTATGTCTTTTACTGATTTGAGAAAAGTAAAATGATTTTTAAATAAAAAAAAATCTTTAATTAAAGCAAACAAAGGATCAGCTTTTACAGGAAAGCAATGCGTCAACAAATCCTTGTGGCCTGTGGCCAGGGGCCCTGTGAAGTTGTGGCCCCATCCCACGTCGCCTAGTGAGGATTACCTGGACGCTTCTACCTTTATTTTGTCCACTTCATGAATGCTTGTTTCTACTCATTACCACATCATACACCTGACCACTTGGGACTTATTTTAAAAAACTAACTTTATGGCTTCCTTTTATCATTTTTATTTGGCATAGTTCATTATTTGGAGCAAGACAGAACACATAAGTTTCTTGTCCCATGCACCAGAAAACCCATCTTCCTCTCTTAAGGGGAACGAGGTTGTGCTTTGTCTAAAGATACAATTTCTTCCACACTGAGAAGTCCATCTTTGGCTCCGAGTCTATCTTGAAGCCGGTGCTAGTGCGTATGTTAGCAGCTTGGTCCTCAGCATCCATTACAGTTTCCACGCACGTTTACTTTGTTCGTGCTACCATTCTTTCCATTCACTGTTCCCCAGTATTTGCCTTCTTTAAATCTTTATTCCAGATCCCGGAAACCTTCCTTCCTCCTGGTTCACACACTCTTTCTGCTTCTGTTGACCTCCTTTTTAAGTGTATTAATAACATAGTGATGGATGAATAACAGTCTAGAATGCTGAGTGTTTCTGCCTCTATCTATACCTATCCTTTATGTAGCCCTCATTTTTATCATTGTCTATAGTATTACATGACCTTACTCTTAACTACAGTGTGCCTGGGATTCCATGATGAGCGACTGGTTTGCAAATCAGGGCACAGAATATTCCCCAGATATTCTCAAATGTGTGGCAGTGCTTTTCTGTCATCCATTTATTTCCCTGGTCTCCATTCCCATCTAGCTACCACTTGGCATTCCCTAAGTCATAATTGTATCTAGTTTTCCATGTCTCTAACCTCTAGTCACATACAGCAGCCCCCCAAGCTCAGAGTCTGACATTTACTCTACTAATAGGACCCTGACATAAACCACATTTTGCAGGTCCTTTGAGGTCTTGTTTCAGCCTTGAAGAGGGAATTGAGTAGATTGGGACTGGAGGAAGTCTTCTCTTTCAGCCCGTCCTTCTTTTGGAATCTGGGGGTATTTTTGCAGAGTGGTTTACCAAGAAAACATTCCAAATCCTTGAGGATCAAAGAGCCTTTACATTGATGTCCCTTCTCAGAGACTAAGCTTACTGGGCATTTTAAACTCCTTCCCTCCCTGCCCCTCCTCCTCTATCTCTTCCTCCCCTTTCTTCTTTATAAAAGCTGAGGCTGAAAATGTATCCTTCAAATGAGATGCAGAGATTCAGCTCATCCATTCCATTTGGCACAACCATTTGAAAAAAAGAAACACAACCCACAAGTGACAACAGTAAGAAGAGAAATTCTCTTTACCCTGTTTTGTGCTTTATGATGAATAAGCTCCAGACTGACACATAAGACAGGAGGAAAAAATTGTCAGAGAAAATAAGATGGTTTGTGATGAGATGAAGCCAGAGATGCAGAGTAGCCATAAAAGATGGGCTTGGCATTACTGCCACCATCTGCAGAAAGAGAAGGGAAGAAATTTCTATTCCAGCTATGTGGACCAGCTCTGCTCTTCTTCCTACATGCTGCTTCCTGAAGAACAGTGATCCTCATTTTTATGCAGAGAATATCGCCTGTGGGAATATAAGGTCTATGCAGGAATGTTTATTATTAATGATAATAATACTTAACATAATCCACTCATCTAAGACCAAACAGGTAGTTAAGTACTGGAGCCAAGTTGGTTTATTTAGATCTGTTGGATATTATCAAACTATTTTCAAAATGTTGAAACCATTTACATTCTCACCAGTACTGTAGGAAAATTGTTGGGAATCCTAGGATTCTCAACTGTGGATATGGACATTTTGTTTTTTGAAATGTTTGACATTCTAGTGTGTGTGGGCACCATACCTCCTTCTGGTTTTAATTTGCATTTCCCTAGAGACCAGTGATGTTGAGTACCTTTTCCTGTGCTATGGGTGTCTATAGAACAGCTTTTGGTAGAGTATCTGTGCTCATCTTTGGCTCATTTAATTGGGTTGTTTGTTTTCTTATTGTTGAGTTGTAAAAGTAAGTGGGAGACAGGTTATATTTCCGGCTGTGTGGTGTACAAATGCTCTCTGTGGTTTGCTTCCCTCATGCACTTTACATCATCTTTTGCAGACAAGATGTTATATCTGCTGAAGTGAGGTTTATCAAGTTTATTTTTCTGCAGATTATGCTTTTGGGTAGATAAGAAAACTGCATAGCCAAGATAAAGATTTGCTATTCATCTTTTTTTTTTTTTTTTTTTTTTTGGCCAGTCCTGGGGCTTGGACTCAGGGCCTGAGCACTGTCCCTGGCTTCTTTTTGCTCAAGGCTAGCACTCTGCCACTTGAGCCACAGCGCCACTTCTGGCCGTTTTCTCTATATGTGGTGCTGGGGAATCAAACCCAGGGCTTCATGTATACGAGGCAAGCACTCTTGCCACTAGGCCATGTTCCCAGCCCCTGCTATTCATCTTTGTAGATCCATTATGGTTCTGGATCTTACCTTCATGTTTACAGTTCACTTTAGTTTTAGTTTTTCTTCTCCCTCTCGGCACCCCACCTCACCCCAGAACCTTATGCTTCCTCATCTTCCTTGCTACACCTACTACGTGAGCCCCACTTCCAGCCTGGCTTTATGATGGTTAACGAACAACAGTCTCCCTTTCTCAAAACACTGGCTTTGAACCGCCACTCTTCCGTTGTCAGCCTCCCAGGTAGCTAGAATTTGGGGAATGAATCAAATTTATGATTTGTTTTTACAGGGATATTCCGTTTTTCAGGACTGTTTTGTTGAAAAGATAGCCTTTTCTCCACTAAATTGCCGTTGCATGTACATGAAGCAATTGATTGATCGTGTAGGTGTCTATTTCTGGCTTTCCCCTCGGTTTCACTGATCCCCTTACTTGTCTTTACACTGATAACACATTGCTAACACGGCATTCGCCATGTAATGAATACGGCGGTCAGAAGCACAAAGTCCTCTAGTAATGTTTTCTTTACTTTCAGAAATTATTTGGGCTACTGTACACTTTAACGCATTTTATGTTTGTCAGTTTCTATCAAAGAACTAGTCTGTGGGGATTTTTATTATGATTCACTTGAACCTGAATATCCACTTGAAGAAAGCAAATGATATTGAGTCTTAGTATCAGAGTTTTTGTGCTTTCAAACTTCCAATAATTTTTTTTTGTTTTATAGGTTCTGTGAATATTTTGTCAGAAATAATCCCAATTACTACATGTTTCTGGTGTTATTATAAATAGTATTTATTAATTTAAATTTCAGATTGTTCTTTTCTTATTTTGATTAAATTTCAGAGGGTTCTTTTCTATTCTTTAAAGATTTACTTGAGATTTTTATTGTCTTTTATCTTCAAATTTACAAAGGACTCATTATTAGTGAAACAGAATGAAAAACCAGAAATTGATTCATACCTACCTGATCATTTGTTTTTATTAGTATTATGTCTTAACAAATATGCTCGAGGTCATTAAATTTGATTTATGTGTCTTTTTCCATAGTGTTTTTTAATTTTATTAAATATATTTAAGCATATGTCACATTTTAGATTACTTTTTACATGGTAAGTTAAAAATATATTAAAAGTAATTTTTATCCTTATTTCAAAGTAATGATCAACTTCCTTGCATTGTGTATAGAAATCCAGTTGCTCAAGCGTCATTTGTGGAAAGACTTTTCTTTTCCCAGTCAGTTGTCTTAGCATCTTTTGGAAAATCAATTGACCAATCCATGAGTGTATGAAACCTTTATTTTTATTTAACTCTTTTTAAATTTTGTTCAATATTTTGTAGAGTGTGTTTTATGCATTTTTGCAAATTGTTATTTCTTTGTTGTCAAAGTGATGTACAGAGGGATTACAGTTTCATACAGAAGGCAGTGAGTACATTTCTTATCCAACTTGTGACCTCCTCCCTCATTTTCCCCTCCCCTCCCCATTTCCCTCTCCTCCCCATGAGTTGTTCAGTTGGTTTACACCATATAGTTTTGTAAGTATTGCTGTTGTATTGGTTTGTCTTTTTATCCTTTGTCTCTCAATTTTGGTATTCCCTTTCCCTTTCCTAGTTTCAATATACGTATATACAGTATCCAGTGTACTAAAATCAGTTACAGCGATATCAGGGATAAAACCATGGGAAAGAAATACAAAAGAAAAAGGGCATAATTTCACAGGATATGTTGAAAATAACAACAACAATGATAAACCACTTGTTTCCATAACATGGAGTTCATTTCCCTTAGCATCATCTTATGAGGTCATATGGACATAGCTATTGAGATATTGTGCTCTTTTGCTATGTCTATCCTAGATGTGTGCTAATTATTACTAATGAGGGAAAGCATAGAGTTTATGTTTCTTTGGGTCTGGCTTACTTCACGTATTATGATTTTTTCCACGTCCTTCCATTTCCTTACAAATGGGGCAATGCCATTCTTTCTGACAGAGGCATAGAATTTAGTCCCAATCATTTCATTTTTCTTGACACTATTGAATTGCTTTCTTAATTTCATTTTTGGAACGTATGTAGAAATTCTGTTTATTTTTACATATTTTATATCTTATATCCTCATCCTAACAGAGCTCAATTACAAGTCCTAGTAGTTGCTTTGCGCATTAGTTGGGATTTTCTGTATGCAATGAATGAATTTGTCTCTTCTCCTTGTTTAATTACCCTAGCTAGTTACACAACACACTAAAAAATCAAACTGATAAGAGCTGGATGCTGGAGGCTCATGCCTGTAATCCTAGCTCGTACTCAGAAGGCTGAGATCTGAGGATCATGGTTTGAAGCCAGCCCAGGCAGGAAAGTTTGTGAGACTCTGATCTCCAATTAACCACAAGAAAACCAGAGTGCTTCAAGCAAAAAAGCGTGCGAACAGTGCCTGAGCCCTGAGTTCAAGCCCCATGGCTGTCCAAACAAACAAACAACAATAACTAAGGACTGGCCCCTGAGTTCAGGCCCCAGGACCAGCATAAAAAACAAACAACAATAACAACAAAGGAATAAAACTAGCAAGTCCAGAAATCCCAATAAAATATTGCTGATTTTAGATGGCTAGCTTTCAAACATTCCTGCTATGATGTAAACTGTAGGATTTTGTGTTCTAAAGTACTTTATCAGATTGTGGAAGTTAATTTCAATTCCTTTTTTGGGGATGTTTTCCAAATAGAGTATTTGATTTTATAAAATGTATTTGAGTATATATTGAGATATTCTTGTATTGTTGTTTTTGTTGTTGTTTTGTTTTGTTTTGTTTTGTTTTTTTTGCCAGTCCTGGGCCTTGGACTCAGGGCCTGAGCACTGTCCCTGGCTTCTTTTTGCTCAAGGCTAGCACTCTGCCACTTGAGCCACAGCACCACTTCTGGCCGTTTTCTGTATACGTGGTGCTGGGGAATCGAACCTAGGGCTTCATGTATGGGAGGCAAGCTCTCTTGCCACTAGGCCATATCCCCAGCCCTCTTGTGGGTTCTTAATTTTGTTAATTTTCAATAATACACATTATGTTTTCTTAATATGGTAAGTTACATGTAAAAAATCCATCTTGCATTCTCAGAGATGAATTCTCACTTGGTTATGGTCCATAATCCTTTCTATATTTTGCTGTATTTGCTTGGCTAATATTTTGTTTCATGTATTTCATATTTATCTGTAGTAAAACACAGCTGCTAGTCCTCTAGCACCAGCCTCTCTGTAATTTACTTGATCGAGTTTCCCAAAGAGTCATTCTTCCATTGAAATAAAAAGGATAGTTAGTTAGATACACAGGTTACACACTTAATATCTTTCACAAATGGCTCTCCAGCAACATTATTGTTGTTTCTCTTCTTGTATATTGTGGCTAGACTCAAAAGTTTTCTAAATCACCTAGTGGTCATTCCATTCCACTTAGCAGTTCTTTCCTTAATTTATCTTTTTTGTCATATATCTTACTATAAACAGTAAGTGGAAACTGGGTCTTATCAAGGCTAGAATTCTACCACTCGAGCCATAGCTCCACGGCTGGCTTTTTGGTGGTTAATTGGAGATAAGACTCACAGAATTTCTTGCCTGGGCTGACTTCAAACTGTGTTTTTCAGATCTCAGCCTTCTGAGTAGCTTGGATTATAGGCATGAGCCATTGGTGCCTAGCTGACTTTTTCCTTAAAAGGAAGCCGTAAGTGTGATCAATACATTTTCTTCTAGTTGGGAGCTGTGGACACTAGTCTTCATTTATTACTTTGGAACTTGTGACTCTCTGTTCTGATGATGGGTCCTAGAATAGTGAGCAATATTGTTAAAGTCGTGGATGAGCCTCTCAGTAGCATGTGCATCTATCTGGTCCTAAAATACACACTCCTCTCCCGACCGGATTCACCTCAGGGATGACTAGTGTATTACAGTTTCTCCCTGCGCCATCTGAATTACAAAGAAAACCAGTTCCTTCCTTCATAACACTATCTTGACATGCTTAAAATCGTATCTCATCTGACCACGCTTGGAAATAAAAACATCAGCTTATTAAAGATGGGTGCCTACAGCCAGGCACCTGTAGTCCTAGCTACTCAAGAGGCTGAGATCTAAGGATCGTGGCTTAAAACCAGCCTGAGACAGAAAGTATATGAGACTCTTATTGCCATAAACCAGCAAAAAGCTGGAAGTGTAGGGGTGGCTCAAGTGGTAGAGTGCCAGCCATGAGAAAAAAAAAAGTCAAAGCTTTCAAGGTCTTGCGTTCAAGCTCCAGCATGACAATCTGCCCCCTCAAACAAAGAGAGATGGGTACTGTCAAATCACATACACACTGTATTGTTTCGTGTTTTATCTTCTTATCTACTTTAATCAGAAAAAAATTTGTTTTCTGTGAGGTATGTGGTTCTTTCTGCAGCCTCTTCTGTTGTAGCACAAAAACATCAAATTGCACAATGAGAATTAGTTGGAATGTGATTATTAGTATACCATACAATTTCCTCTGGCTTTCATATGCAATTTTCCTGGTTAAGAAAATTAGGTAGCTGGAGTAGAATTGCAATCACCAACGAAAGAGGAAAGAAAAAGCTCCTCAGGGCAGGGCAGTCTCTGCAGAGCAGCCTAGCCTTGAGCAGACCGAAGCTCACAGAAAGTTCCACTACCTCCCTAATGCAGTATGACTAGCTGAGGGCCGCATTTCTGTGTCATGACTTCAGAACGGTCAGTGCCCCTCTATTGAAAATGCTACCTTCCTTTATGTCTTCCCCTGTGGTAGCCTCCAGCTATGTGAACTGCTTGCTAGGTGGTGCATGTATTCTTCCTATCTGCCAGCTGGGTTGATTTATACTCAGAGTATACATTTCTATAGGTTTAAATGACATATCCTTACTGCAAGTTTTCTCATAATTTCTTTTTGTGTGTTGTGTGGATTTTGCAGAATGTGAGGGTTTGTTGTTGTTTTTTTTTTGAGACAATATTTCTTGAATTGTTTCCTTTCTTAGTTCTCCCACTAAAATACAAACACACATCATTGTAGTTTTCTTTGTCGTTATTTTATGTTTTTGTTTGTATGCCAGTGCCAGGGCTTGAACTCAGGGACCTCATGATCTTGTTCAGCTTTCTTGCTCACGTGTAGCATTCTACCACTTGAATCGCTTCTTCAGTGTGGTATTGTGTTGGTTGATTGGAGATGGAATCTCACATGCTTTTCTGCCAGGCTGGCTTCAAGACATGAACATCTGAATCTCAGACTCCTGGGTAGCTGGGATTACAGATATGAGCCATCAGCACTTAGCTCTTACAGACTGTGTTTTGATTAATTTCATATTCATATTCAATTTCTATTTTCTATTATGCCGAGAACTATGTATTAGCATGTGAAGAAACTAAGGGAAACCACTTAGAAAATATCAAACGATTCCAAAGTTCTGATAGAAAGACAAACAAGTTTCTTGCATATGTCTTTAAAAATACTATTAGAGCTTTTGTCTTTCTTGATATAAATACCTCTCTGTTTGACTGATAATCTTTCACTTTGATGTTGGTTCTAAAGTGATTCTTTTTAAAGGGAGCCACTTAATGTTGAAGGAAGTCATAATTTTTATACAACAGTTTCGTCCTGCACTTTCTTTTATTATTGGGTAACATATGGGGCAGTAGCCACTATTCTGTCCTATAGAACTGGAAGCTTTCGTTCTGAAAACGCATCTAACTACACCTTGTTTGATAGAAAAGCTGCTGTGCCCCTGCCCCGCCCCTTCCAGTCACTTCTCTTGTACCTCACTCTGCTACCTGGGTCTTTATAAAAGCGGTGCTTTCAGCCCACAGTCTGCCCAGAAGACCAAACAAGTACATAATTTTCTTGTTAAAGTATTTAGATTGTCCTTGTGTTAATAAGGTAAAGTTTTTAAATTGTCAAAATATGACATTAATTTGAGAATGAATCTGTACCAGTACTTCAGATATCTATATAGAAAGCTTCATTTATTAAACTGGACATCTGTGGCAAGTTAATAATATTCTTAAAAATCTGTGAATTCTTATCTCTTGTTTATTGTTTTGCCTGTTTTTGAAGGTTGTTTTAAAATTTGCTTTTGTTTTATTGTCAAGATGATGTACAGAGTGGTTACAGTTACATATTTATGGTAGTGAATACATACACATTTCTTGTCATACTTGTTACCCCATTCCTTATTTTTCTCCCTCCTTTCCCCCACCCCAACCTCTCAACTGCCCCGCCCTTGCTTTCTTCATTTTGTTAAAAAAAAATCTTACCCTTGATGTACATTGCTAGTCTACAATGCTTATGACCTCTCAGATTATTATACATGTACATTTCTTTTCTTTTGCTTAGTATAATCTGCTCCTTCTTTTTCTCTAATTCTTTCCCTCCTCCCTGCTGCCCTTGGGTGGCTTAGTTTGTTCTCATCAGTGCCCATTGCAGCCGCTGGGCCCCTCTACTGTATTTCCCCCCATTTTCCATTCATTCTGTGCCCTCCTCCCAGCTTCTTCCAGATGTGCTCATATATATATATCACTTGTCTGAGGTAAAGAATATAGGGTCCTTTAAATTTTCTAAGAGTAATTGTAAAGAAGTCTTTTGTCTCCTTATCTTTGGAGTTCTTTACTGCCTGGATATTAATTTATGTACATATGAATTCGTGGTTGTGCTTTTCTTTTTGGTGCCTTTCTCCCAAGACTGACCTTTTTTGTTTTTTTTTCTTTTTAATATAATATATTTGGCTCCCCAGTCATCATGCTTAGAGTTGCAATTTTTCCACTTTATATTGTTGTAAAGGGTGTACACAGTCCAAACTGTACTTCCAGTCGTTCTGTTTGTACTTACAATTGTGAATTGTGATCTTCTTCCCATCTAGTGATATGTGTTATGACCATCTCCCTAGATGCTGAGCAGTGGTCTTCTTCCTGTCTAGTGATGTGTGTGTGTGTGTGTGTGTGTGTGTGTGTGTGTGTGTGTGTGTTATGATCATCTCCCTTGACGCTGGGCAGTGGTCTTCTTCCTGTCTAGTGATGTGCATGTGTTATGACTATCTCCCTTGACTCTGGGCAGTGGCGGAGAGCCACAGCACCCAGTCAGCCACCAGCACAAAATGAAAAGCAGCGAGACTGCATTGCATTGCTAAGCCAGGATTTCCTATAGCTTGGACCATTCAGATCTCTTTTCCTCCTATCATGGGTCAATTTGGCTGTAACTCCGTTGTAAGGTGAGGGGCATCTCTAACCAATCATTAGAAAGATTAAGGATTCTGGAGATGTTTATGGAAAGTAAAAGAAGGACTTGAAGAACAACAACAAAACCATGGCCATTACCTGTAAGTGTTTAGGAACAACTCCATAGAGAAGGACATACACACTCATTCCTGGTGCCTGAGTAGAACACAGGTTTCCAGAAGTTAGAATATCCACCATCTTCATATTAATCCCCTTAAACCTGGTAATACATGCCTTCAATCCTTCAATGTAGGAAGTGTTAGATAAATATTGTAGTAGAATGGATTATTTGTGAATTCATGTATTACAAGGGTCTAGGTTGGGAAGACCAAGTAAGGCAGATTTCAATGCAATCAGGCAACAGAATAACCCGCTATGGGACCTAGCAAGCTCCTCACTACAAGTGTTGAAATTGAGGTTCACTAACCCCCATGAACGTATTTTTGATAAGCAGTTTAGACTTTTAGGAGCTGGTCAGGATTCTAAGAACATATTTCAACCCATAGGAATGGTTAAGCTCCTAGCAATGTTAAGGAAAAAATAATAATAATTCAATGATGGCTGCTACACTTGGTAAGGGAAACATCATTCAAAACCATCACCATAGGTAGAAAGATTACTGTAATTTATGTCTTGCGATGGAACATAAGATTGGCTCAACTCCAAATACAGCATACGCAAGTGAAAAATTATAGCCAGGGGTTGGGGGTGCGGGGGGAGGTCAATGAGTGGGAAATTACTAAGGAGAAATGCCAGGAGTAAAAGGTATTTGGGCACAATTTACCTAATAAGATTCCTGCTGAAGAGAAGCCAGGGGACCCCACATTTCCTAGGGGAAGTGTCGAGGAATGCAAGATGAGACACGCAGATGGGTAAGAGTACGAGGAGTCTTGGCTAAACTTTTTTTAATAGCAGATTTGTACTTTTGTCTGTTGTCTTTTCTGTTTTTTTCAGTTCTACTAGATTTCACAAGGACCTGCACAGATAGGTTTAGGAGAAGTTTAGAAGCTAGACTATAGTTTGGCCAAGCAAAGAATCTTTGTTGACAAATAGAGAAGGGAAGATTGTATCGAGGCACTGGGTTCATGCACATCACACGGGAGTACGTGTTAAATTGGAGTGTTTGAGATGGTTCGTGCAAATCTTCATATTTGATGAAATTACCACATGATTGGAAATTAGGAGTTTGCAGTTTTATGCAGATACATCATTTAAGTCTAACACTTTGCCTTTCCAATGGCAAGGACAATGGCTGACTTTCTTACCGACTTTAGAGCATTGCCCAAGTGTCTCCCATCAAACGACAGTGTTGCCGTCCTCTCTGCTCACACCCCAGAGCCCTTCCCTGCTCTAGCTTTCCCTTTGGCACTTAGGAACAGGAAAGTACTATGTTTTACCTGGTGTCTGTGGCTCATGCCTGTTAATCCTAGCTACCACTGAAATCTGGTTTAATCTCTGTTGTCACTGAGTTTAATCTTGGTACCCTGGGTGTTGTATATACAGTTAACTGAATTAGGGAAGGGAAGGGGAAAATCCAAATGGTGAGACAAAGGACAAAGGTGAACCAATGCAACAGCGATATTTACAAGACAACATGTTATAAACTAACTGTACAACTTGGGGTGGGGGCGGGAAGGTGGGAGGAAAACAAGGGAGGAGGAGGTAACAAGTTGGACAAAAAAATGTACTCACTATCTTACATACATATGTAACTGTAAGCCCTCTGTATATCACCTTGACAATAAAATTAAATTTTTTAAAAAAAGAGACAGAAATCTGAGGATCGCAGTTCAAAGCCAGACTGGGCAGAAGTTTTTTTTTTTTTTTTTTTTTTTTTTTTTTTTTTTTTTTTTTTTTTTTTTTTGGCCAGTCCTGGGCCTTGGACTCAGGGCCTGAGCACTGTCCCTGGCTTCTTCCCGCTCAAGGCTAGCACTCCGCCACTTGAGCCACAGCGCCGCTTCTGGCCGTTTTCTGTATATGTGGTGCTGGGGAATCGAACCTAGGGCCTCGTGTATTCGAGGCAGGCATTCTTGCCACTAGGCTATATCCCCAGCCCCTGGGCAGAAGTTTTTGAGACTCCAAAAAAGTCAGTGAAACTTCACCAGAAAGCTAAAAGTGTAACTGTTGTTCAAATGAAAAAGATAATGAATAGTACCCAGGCCCTGAGTTCAAGCCTAAGTTCCAGGACACACACACACACACACACACACACACACACACACACACACACACGCTTGACTTACTTATTATGTTTATTGTCAGTCTCTCCACCAGAGTTGAAGACAAGGATCTTCCAAGTTTTGTACTGGTATGTCTTTCATACTTAGAATGATGTTTAGCGTAGCATGGCTGCTCACTGAAATGCTGAATTGGAGAAGACACTGTAATATCACCATTTTCAGTTCATTGCCTGTTGAACACACTGTCTCTCATGGACTGTCAATCTCTTACAAAGCCATTTTCTAAATGAAAAAAAAAAATAGGTGTACTTGCTATTCCTCTACTCACTATGAATGCTATTCACCTTGCTCCACTCACTATGAATGCTATTCACCTTGCTCCACTCACTATGAATGCTATTCACCTTGCTCCACTCACTATGAATGCTATTCACCTTGCTCCACTCACTATGAATGCTATTCACCTTGCTCCACTCACTATGAATGCTATTCACCTTGCTCCACTCACTATGAATGCTATTCACCTTGCTCCACTCACTATGAATGCTATTCACCTTGCTCCACTCACTATTTACAGACATGACTTCTCATCCCTGCTGAGGAAAGCAAGGCGTGCAAGCAAAGGCAAAGAGCCAAAATTGAGCACCTACCACATACCACATCTTAACATATCATTTATTCTCCATTGGAGCCCCACACAGTGCTTCGTACATATCATGTCTTTGTTCTGTGTTGCAGTCTCACGAGTTAGTTGTTCTAATCCCTGCTTTCCAAAATAATACAAGTAAGTCTCAGAAAGGTTAGGAAATGTGCTCTGAAGGCACATAATCAATGAAACCCAGAGAACTAGGATTCCAATCCAGGCCTGTTTCACTTCAACAAGGAAAGCTTTCTCGCAGAATACTTTTTATTATTTTTACTTGAAAATGCTCTCAGAATATTTGAATCATGGACACTCTTTCATACTCTCCACATAAAGAGAGCTTACTGAAATTAGGAGTAGAGGATATTTTAAATCACGGTTAGGAGGGATTCTGATGTTTTTCAACGCATTTTATCTTAACAACAGTATAGAAATAGAGTTGGTAGAAGTTCTGGTCAGGCCAGATGGTACATGCTTGCATTCCCAGTTACTCAAAAGGCAGAGATTGGGAGGACCGTGGTTCAAGGTTACCTGGGACACAGTTAGCAATATCCCATATTTCAATTCAATAAGCGGAGTGTAGTGTAGAAGAATGCACCTGTAGTCCCAGGCACAAGGGGAGACTGTAGATAGGTGAGCGAAAGCCCAAACC
This sequence comes from Perognathus longimembris pacificus, assembly GCF_023159225.1. Lineage (NCBI taxonomy): Eukaryota > Metazoa > Chordata > Mammalia > Rodentia > Heteromyidae > Perognathus > Perognathus longimembris. The sequence continues at coordinate 38,582,220 of NC_063181.1, read as the reverse complement.
AGCTTTGGACAAAAATGCAAGACTCTACTTTAGATTTTGTTGTTGTTGTTGTTGCCAGTCCTGGGCCTTGGACTCAGGGCCTGAGCACTGTCCCTGGCTTCTTTTTGCTCAAGGCTAGCACTCTGCCACTTGAGCCACAGCGCCACTTCTGGCCATTTTCTGTATATGTGGTGCTGGGGAATTGAACCCAGGGCTTCATGTATATGAGGCAAGCACTCTTGCCACTAGGCCATATTCCCAGCCCCAAGACTCTACTTTAAAAACATCTGAAAAACAAAAAGTCATGAGGTGTGGCTCAAGTGGTATAGTGCCTGCTAGCGCATGCAAGAGTTCAAACCCCAATATTACCACAAAAAACCCCAAACACTTCTTTTTTCTATTATTATTCCTTCCTCCACCATCTACTTATTTTCCAAAGCCCAAGTGACTCTTATTCTCCTTCCTGAGAATATAGAAGACATTTCTCATCTTTCTTTTCTATTTTTCCTGTACTAAGACTTAAACTCAGAGCCTCATGCTCAGCTTGCTGGTTCATGGCTGACACTCTAACACTATAGCCGTGCCTCCAGCTTATTACACCTTTTATTTATTTATTCATTCATTCGTTCATTTATCTGTTGTGGGACTTGAACTCAGGGCCTGGGCACTGTCCCTGAGCTTTTTTGTTGAAGGCTAGAGCTCTACCACTTTGAGCCACAGTTCCACTTCTGGTTTTCTGAGTGGTTACTTGGAGGAGATAGGAGTCTCACAGGGACTTTTCTGCCTCCTGAGTAGCTAGGATTACAGGCGTGAGCCACGGGCACCCAGCTCCTGTTTTGTCTTTTAACACAAATGTTCACCTGATATGCCTTTGTGCCATGTCCTTTGCCCTTTTTGCTCAGTGCACTTCAGGAACTGTGACAGGAGGTTTGGGATCACTGCAGAGAGCTACAAAGGTCCTAGTCACCTAGTTATCTAAAGAGAGGACTTGAAATGCATTTTCTAGGACCTAAGTCAGGGCAGGAGATCACCACTAATCCCTTCCCGGGGCTCTGCCTCAATGACCTATGACCTCCCGTGAGGCTCTTCCTGTCAGATTCCACCAGGTACTTTGCCCTGTTACACTGGGGGCCACGGCTCCAGCTCAAGAGCCTCTGGGGACAGACCACATCTGGACAGTAGCTCGGGCATTGCTGACTTGGCTCAGCACTGTGTCTTAGTGTCCTGCACACTGCCAGGTCTATATTAAACAAATAACCAGTGAGGTACCCTGCCCAGCCTTCATCCCTCCTTTAATCCCTGCCTTTCCTGTCATCGCCCTTTCTCCTTCATAATGGTCCAGGAACAGGCCATTTTCTTTTTCAGCTCTGTTTTTTTTCCATCATCTTCTTTCCTTGTTATACTTCTCCAATAACTGTGTAGCTGGAGATACAGTCGCCTTATTTCTCTTCCTATTGTTGTCATGGATGAGCAAAAAATGAGCTCTGTGTGTGTGTGTGTGTGTGTGTGTGTGTGTGTGTGTGTGTGTGTGTGTGGTCATGGGACTTGAACCCTAGGCATTGTCCCTGAGTGTTTTTTAGCTCAAGTCTAGCACTCTACCACTTGGGCCACAGCACTACTTTTAGTTTATGGTAATTAATTGGAGATAAGAGTTTCCCTTACTTTCCTGCCTGGGGTTGGCTTCCAATTGTGATATTTACATCTCAACCTTGTGAGTAACTAGGATTACAAGTGTGAGCTTCCAGGGCCCAGCTTTAAAAAAAAGAAGAAGTAGTAGTAGTTTTCACTTGTCAGGGGTTTTACTGCTAATCATGAACAGGAAACAATTGGAATACCAAGTATGGAGAAATCATAGTGGTTACAAAGGAATGGGAGAGGAGACAACTGGAGTCTGGACTGGCCATTTAGCCCTGCCCAGGCTTGCCTTTCCTCCTCCACTCCGCTTCAGGCAGGGTTGAAGTCCAGCAGGGCAGGTGACAATGGAAGCTACCTGGTCCTCCATACCCAGCCTTCAACTTCCTTTATACATGTTCTTCCTTTCCTGGCTTTGTTTGAAGCCTTATTCTCTATTTCAACAGTTTATTATGGAGGATTTTCTCTCACATATTTCTGCAATTTATTTTCCTACTCCTATCTGAAGCCACCAAGATTGTCCAATATTAAGAAAGCAAACATTTCAAGCAGTACTGGCCTTTTCCAAGTACAGCTTTCCCATCACAAGAGGGGAAAATTTGTGATGGTTACATAAATAGATGAGTAATTTGGCTAGTTTGATGGGCAGGTGACAAATATCCTTCTTGAGAATATTCAAATGCAGGTGTTGATTTTGTCTCTTCACACAGCTGATTATTTCTCTGGTGCTCACAATTAGACATTCATATAGAGACAAAACACTTATCTATGATTCCAAATATCCTGTGTAATTATTGCCTGTGATAACCAGGCAATCTCTGTGAAACTATTACTGTACAATTTTCTAATTTCATTTTAACAGTGATGAGGGCTATACAATGATCTCCATAATGCGCTATTGATTGTGTTTGCTTTATACTTACTTAAATTTAGTGGTATTTAGGTTAAAACATTTTAAGCTCTAATTTCATTCCCAGGCTTTTCCAAATGTACTTTTATGTGAGAATATAATTTCAGAGTGGAAGAATGTTCTTATTAGTTCTTCCTAAGAATAATCTGAAAGTTTAAAGGCATGATACAAAGGCATCATTGACAAGAGGTAAAGAAGTAACTCACAGAGAATAATTTGAGTAATTATAAGTAGACTTTTTCAGCCAGGGAAGATGGGCTTTGTTTTGGGGACTAAGTATTTTTGTGCTGAATCACAGGATTGGGAGAATTAACCTCTGGATTTGTTTTCTGGTTCCACAATTTATAGGCTCTGTGTTCTTTCTTAGTTAAGTACCTTAATTCCTCTAAGCTTGAATACCTTCATCTACAAAATAAAGACATAGCAGTGTTGCTCTCATAGAGCTGAAATAAGGATTAAACAGGATAAGATATCTCATATGTTTGAGATCACAGCCCTCAGAGATAGACTATGTGGGTTTGCATTACACAGAAACAAAATATATTTATGCCTTTGTTTATTCTCCATAAAAAAGGAGTAGCCATAATGCCTTATTACAAAGTCAAATTAGTACAATAGTCTTCCCTGATTATAACTAGGATGTAATTAATATGTAGGCATATGTAATATAATATAGATATAATAGGGCTACTTTATAATTATGATACAATCCATATTAATATAAATCTATACAAATAATACTCCATAGTGATAAAAGTATATACTCTAATAGCTACCTAAGTAATATCTAATCTAATAGCTATGTAAGTATTATCTATATAAATAATGTGCTATCTAAATACAACCTAATTATAAATTAATATGTAGTCTAACGCTGGAGTAAGCATTTAATGAAAATGGACTATTATATGGTATGGACAAGCCTTGTGTAAGTTCTGATATACTTTCTCATCTACTATTGGGTATCTATGCATTGAGTCAGTATTTATTTGGTGGAATTATAGTCCACAAATTTAGTCATCTTACAACACAAAGCAGTATTAAAAAAAAAATTAGAATTGGAGTCTTGCTTTGTTGCCTTGGCCGGCCTCAAACTTCCATTCAAGTCAGCCTTCGGTCCTCACCTTCAGAGCACCTGAGTCTGCAGGCAAACCCTGCCGTGCCTGGCCTTAGGCAGTTTTGAAGGCAGGGGTGCCGTCATCCTCAGCTATCGTGTCGTGCTTAGAACGCAACCTTGCTGATAGTAATAAGTTTCCTTGACGGTGTGAAATTGGCCACCAGTTTTCAAACAAGCCCAGTGCCAAATGTATAGGCTTAAATCACTGTGGCAAGGGATCAAAAGCAGTTAGAGAGAAACGGGGTTTAGTAGAAACTCAATTTTTGAAATCCAAAAGTGCTCTGAGATACTGGAAACGGCGTGGAATTCGACATTAGCCCTGGAGTCTCACAAGCTTGGACACGATATTAGGTGAGCAACTCTATTTTCTCACACATAACATAAAGAACATAACCCCGCCTCCTAAAGTTAATGGAGATGATATGTAGAAAATTGCTTCATTAATCTCTAAAACAAGTGGGCAAATACTATGTTCCAAGAGGCAATCCAGTGATTCTGAAAAAAGACACTAAATGACTTTCATGCCAATGGTGTATCAGTAGTTCATTCTTTTTAGATCTATGGTCTTAATCTCATCTATTGAATTTTATTTTTCAAAAAAAGAACAAACCAGAACTCATTGATCCTTTAAAATAAAGAACCTAGTGACTGAATCTATACTTAGGTCTAAAATTTTGACCTTAGAAGAAAAGGTGTCTTCAGCAAAACAAGAAGAGAAAGGGCTGGCGCTTCTGGGTCTTCGGAAGGAATAAGAAGTGCCCCTCTTCTTCCTTCCCTGCCCACAGTCTCCAGTCTGGCAACTCTCATTCATTTCTCCAGCCATGCCTCCACACAGCTTGGTCCTCAATGCGAGGCAAGGAGCAGTGGCTATTCCTCTCTCCAGCTTCAACTATAGCCACGAATGTGTACCTGACCACGAGGGAATTGGAGCTCACAACAAACCACACAAAAGACCTGGAGGATGGTTTTCAGCTTTCTGCTGCTGAGAAGTATAGCTGTTGACCCGCTCTATTGCAGGAAGTATCAGGATGGAAGAAATCAATAGAGGTCACTGAGTTTAAACCCTCAATTCTGGTACAAGGAGTCATCCTGGCGATTCCTTTGTGAACCTAAGAACAAGATGTGTTCAGAACTTATTCATGACTGGTGAGTGGTCTGGAAGTCCCAAAGCCTAGATATGTCTCCCTACAGCTCACCCAGGAGTTTAGGTTGTTTCTGAGAGAAATCACTGAAAGTATTAGAGACGGGCAGTGGAGGAATGGATCTAACAAACAGAATATGTGAAAGTCGTCCTAACCCATCCTTAGCACAATGGGCATTTCTCACTGCCCAGTTTTTCCGATGGCAGCCAGCAATGCACTGAACTCTCCGCCCTCTCAGCCTGTCCCTTTCAGACCCAGGACTCAGGGAGGGAAGTCAACTGGTTGAGCAGGAGAGACCCACCCAGAGGTTCGTGAAGAGTTGACAACCAAGAGACAGAGCCAAGCTGAGTAGCTCAGGGTGAGGCCGGGGTCCCCAGCATAAGGGAGCTGTTAGCAGGACTGCTGCTCCCTGGTTGTTTGGAGAAGGGGCTGGCAAAGCTCTGGGGTCCCTGCTGAGCTCATTACCTTACATTTGCTTCCAAAGTCTGGTGGGCTTCAAAGCCACAGGACAGGGTTATGTGAAGTTGGGAGGAGGTTCTCTAAGACAAGGAGAATTCCTTCCATTTCAGCACAGGGTACAGTTGTTCCTACCTTCAACCACACAAGGAAATTCCATGAACAGGAGGCTGTTTGGGGTGGTAGCCTGGGGAGGGCATGCTCTGACTCCCAGAATGCAAGAGGAAAGTGAAGAAAGCCAGCGATTGTGAGTGTCCTGTTGAGCCGTCCTCTGTTTAGTTCTTTCCTAAGAGGCGAGCTTTCGGAGTTAATCTCACTGTCTCTGTTTGCTTCTTGTGCTAAGCGAGTGATGACATTGACTCTCTTCACAGGAAAACTCCAAGTGGAGATTAACTGCGTAATGAGGGCAGATTGGAAAGGTGATGGAAGGGCTCAATAAAATCGCTGATAGATCCCTCCCAGGGGGAGGCTCCTGCCAAGGCCCCTTTCATCTGCGTCTTGGCATCATTGTCTCCACCCCCCCCGTACCCCCCACCCCCCACCCCTGCCTGTGAGGGCTTCTTACCATTCAGTTACAGGGATCACCCTCTACTCCCACCGACAGCCAGAGACATCAGGACTTACCATCTTCCTTTATGGGGAGAAACTAAGACCAGAATTTGGCCAAGGTATCAGTGACTCACCCATACCTCTGCCTAAGGGGAAAATAGCCCTTCCTGGGCATACATTACATGAACATTCTGGAAAAGAATTTACATAAATATAAATTCACACTTCTCAGAACTGTTTGTGACCATTGGCCAAGGTAGCCCACTTTCAGCCATCCATCTTCTCATTTGTGTCTTCTTTTCTTCTTACCAGCGAATGGTTTTCCAGAAAGAATTCAGCCACTTTCAGACTTGGAATTAGCCAGTCTCATCTACGCATGTGACTGCAATAGTTCTGCAAAAACAGCTTCTACCTGGGGCTGGGGCCCTCCCACAAGTTGCTTATTCTCCGGGTTGTGGACAAATTCAAGAGAATTAAGTGTTTGCACAGAACCATGGAAACAAAGATGTAAAGAGCCTGGAATGGGCACAACCCATCTTTTTCTATTTTTTTCAGATGAGGAATGAAATTCTGACAAAACAGTTTCCCCAAGCATTTGTACTTACTCAAAACTACAGAACAAAACCAGTCTTCCGGACTTAGAGTTCTCATATGGGCGTTTCCCTACTTGTAGAAGTTCAACTAGGAGCACAAAGTAAAAGTAGTTGAACCTTCATGAAGAAAGAAAAGGAATTATGGTTATCTTATGCAGTATGGTAGTTCCAAATCTACTGTTAGAAGAATCCATTGCTTAGTCTAGGTAATCTAAAGCCTGGGACCCCAGACCTTGATTCATTCTAGCTTTTTTTGTTTTGTGCTGGTGTCTGAATTCAGAGCCTTGCATTTGCTGGGCTGTCATTCTTTCAAGGAGCCGTGCCTCTGGCTCTGTTTTTGTCTTAGTTTTTCCCTTGCTATTTGTTTTTGAGATAGGTTCTTCCTTCCCTGTCAGGTATTTACTATGAAATAGGGTGATGGGGTCTGGCAGGTGCCGTCTTGGTCACAGGGTGGATGGTGGGGGAAAGGGAAGCCCACACCTCCCAGGTGATGGGCTTGCTTGAATCTCTGGAAGCAGGGGTGGGCACTTGACTGAGAAGTAATTAAACATGTCATTCCAGAAACTGGGACTGGAAGTTTCCTGTGACTCTGCCCCCTGACCTGACACTATTTAAGCCTAGACCAGTCCAGGCGCCATTTTGCCCTGCCATGTGTCTCCTGTTTGTGTCCTGTCTTCTCTCTCCTGGCTCTTCTCCAGTCATGATGGCATCCCAATCCAGCTCACCATGGGAGCTGACTTGGTTTGTTGCTGCCGTTTTTGGTCTTTCTTTCCTCACTGGCCTTCATGGATCCATTTCCTAACAGTGTTCACTGTATTTGCTGACTGCTGGTCTTTGGAACTGGAGTCCACCATGCACTCACCGGCCTTTTAATAAAGACTCCAAGGGCTGGGGATATAGCCTAGTGGCAAGAGTGCCTGCCTCATATACATGAGGCCCTAGGTTCGATTCCCCAGCACCACATATACAGAAAACAGCCAGAAGCGGCGCTGTGGCTCAAGTGGCAGAGTGCTAGCCTTGAGCGGGAAGAAGCCAGGGACAGTGCTCAGGCCCTGAGTCCAAGGCCCAGGACTGGCCAAAAAAAAAAAAAAAAAGACTCCAAGATTTGATCCTTAAAAATGTGTCTTCTCTTGTGTTTTCCACCTCATAACAACATGAGCTGAGATGGCCTGAAAGTGAGATCTGTGAGGCCCTCCTGCTCTCAGCTTCCCATGAGGCTTGGGACAAGGTCATGCCATTACAACCAGCTATGGACTGAGAAGGAGTCTTGAGAACTTTTCTGATTACGCTGACCTCAAACTATGATCCTTCTTTCTCAGCCTTCCATGGAGCTAGGATTCTGGGCATAAGCCACAAGTTCCTATCTTTTAGTTTTTTATCCAAGATAGGGAAGCTCTAAAATAAAGGAAAGGAATACTTAATAGTCACTGTGTCCTTCCATTTGCGCCTCGGCACAGCATTATGGGAAGGTGCTTACTCTATGATCAGCTGATTTTGGCAGTTGATTTTATGCATCCACTTACCTGGTGTAAAGGGGCTCAGACATTTGTCAAACATCTTTTGGGGTATGTCTGTAAGATTAATTTCTGAATTAAAATAATGTTTTATTCCATAGACTGAGTAAAACAGGTAAGCAGATTGTACATTCTAATTTGGGCACACCTCTTCCAATACACTGGAGATCTAAGAAAAACAAAGGGACTGAGAATGAAGGAAACAACCTCCTATACACACACACACACACACACACACACACACACACACACACACAAAACTACCTTGATCTGACACCTTAGTCTTTGGCCTTCAGACTAAAGCAGAAACACTAGAACTTCTGAGTTTCAACAGTTCTCAGGCCTTCAGACTTGGTCTGAAGCTACATCATCAACTCCTGGGTCTCTGGCTAACTTCTTTCTTTCTTTCTTTCTTTTTTTGACCAGTCCTGGGGCTTGGACTCAGGGCCTGAACACTGTCCCTGGCTTCCTTTTTGCTTAAGGCTAGCACTCTGCCACCTGAGCCACAACTCCACTTATGGCCTTTTTTCTGTTTATGTAGTGCTGGGGAATCAAACCCAGTTCATGCATGCAAGGCGAGCACTCTACCACTAAGCCATATTCCCAGCCTTTGGCTAATTTCAGATCATGGAATTTACTAGTCTACAGAACCTCATGAGCCAATTCTTCATAATAATTCTCTTATCTATCTACGACATATCTCACACATGTTTCAGTGGAAAATACCACCTATATATGTGCATGCAGGAGTGTGTTTACACACAAACACACATACATACATTGCATATATACAATGTCTCATATGTGTATGCATAGGTATGGCTCTTGCTGTTGATATTATTATCCTAGTAGCTCTAAAAATTGGAAACATATTAGAGTAATTAAGTTACATACCAATGTGAATCTACTCTGGAGGCTTCATTCTTCATCTCTTGATTTACTCCATCCTACGGGTCCCAAAAGTCAAACCTGTGTGTATATCTGTTAATCTAGCCATCCAATGAGACATCCAACTCTAAGAATTCCTCCTTAGTAGCAATTGTTCATGTAATTGTGAGGCTACATATCAAAGTATTTATGATAGTAAAAACTTAGGAATACCTTATATCCTCAACAATAGGTTATTGGTTAGAATATTTTATAATTACTTGGTTAAAAATACTGCAATCATTACAAATTATGCAAATATAACTTATTGACTCAGTTATTCATTCAGAATACATTGATGTTGCTACGAATCAAAAGTATCTGACTAGGGCTGGGGATATGGCCTAGTGGCAAGAGTGCCTGCCTCATATACATGAGGCCCTGAGTTCGATTCCCCAGCACCACATATACAGAAAATGGCCAGAAGTGGCGCTGTGGCTCAAGTGGCAGAGTGCTAGCCTTGAGCAAAAAGAAGACAGGGACAGTGCTCAGGCCCTGAGTCCAAGCCCCAGGACTGGCAAAAAAAAAAAAGAAACAAAGTATCTGACTAGATTAAGGAGATACCTGTAACTATATAGTGGTATTATAAGTGAGATACTGGAAGTGCCTTTAGTTTTCATGCTCCTCTAGACTTTGACATACTATTTTTATCCTTATTGTAGAACAAAAAAAAATCACATTAGGTCAAGACCAAGGAAATATGAACAAAGCATAGACTGTGTTTAAATGTGTCAAAATTAGTTCATTTGTTGTGACAAACATATCTAGTTATGTAAGGTCTCAAAAACAGGAAAACTAGTTTAGAGTTATAGTGGAGGCATTTGTACATTTTTTGGTGAATCTAAAATTGTCCTAGAATTAAGAGTGTTTAAAACACACAATAAGACATACCCAAGAGAGAAAGTAATACAGGGATATTTAAAAATTGTCACTCCTATTTCCTTCCTCAGTGCCTGAAATTCTGATCATTAATGTGTTCCTTTGATTTAAGGATGATTAGAAAGTTTGTTCCCTGAAGAGGAACCCATTAAGCCTTTTGGTCCACATTATTTCATTTGCATGGATCAGCGAGGCAGATAAATTGGCTGTCATCTTGGAAAACAGACAAAAGTGTCTTCAAAGAGTAGAACACAAGCAAGATAAACACCATAAAGAGCAGAGAAAAATGATCATGTACCAGTTCTATACAGGATGCTGTCATAGGTGGGTAGGAAGCCACAGTATGCAGGGTTATTTCTACTTTGGGGAGATACTTTCCCCATTGTTGAATTCCCAGACAAGAAGTGCTGAAGTTGCAAAATAATTATACAGTGAGCTCCTGTTGATGAGGCTGCCTTGTGTTATGATGAATGAACTAGGTGTAAATATATTGATATCTACTCCAGAACTCCCTTCCCCAACTGCCACCACAAATGCCTTACTTTAACAATAAAAACTATATTGCATGCGAATTCAAAAGTCAAATAATAAAAAGAAAGATTACACCTCGCTAACAACAACTTTAGAAAAAGCTCAGCCACTCACTGCGTCCAAACTTAATTTCAAAAAGCCTCTTAAATACAAATGAGAAGGCTTTGGCTTGCTTTAACTGAAATAGGGCTGGCACTGAGCAATGAGTGGTAGTGATGATTTAATTTATTCTTGTTGAAAAGAGAACTCAGACTAACAAAATACTTTTTGTATATAACATTTTAAGTTTTACAAAAATCTAAAGATAGATTAACATAAATTGAGATCTACCCTATGAGTGACAAATATATATGATTCTGGTTTACAAAAAAATAAATCCCACCAAGTGCGGTGTGACATCTGTGAGATTTAAAAAAAATGTGGGTGGGATAACTGTTTTCCATAATCCTTCCTCAGCCTAAAAGTTTCTTGCAGGAGTCAGGCATGGGTGAGATTTCCTGGACCTCTTAGTCTGAATTGAACCTTAGATTTTACCCATTGAAGTCATTGATCTTCTGTATTCAATTTTGTTGGAGAACAAACATTTGTTAAATCTTAACATTAATTGACTCTACCATTCTGAATAATAGATTAAACACTGTTAGAGTTCAAATATATATGTATATGTATATATATTAGTCATAAATTCAATGTGCATAGATGGAAATAGAGCTAGCTAGCTACATTGAGAGGCTGGATGATGTTGGGAGAAATGGTAGGGAATGATGGAAGGGAGGGCATTGATCACATGCATTGTACCCATAAACTATTGTGTTCAATTGAAACCTTTTGTACAACTACTAGAGGATAATAAAAATTTAAATAAAATTTTAGAAGCTTCATTTTTCTAGCACACTGTCAATACTGTCCTTGTTAAAGAAGAGAAAAACTAATTCAGAAAAGAGCAAATTGAGATTTCGTTGGTCTGAAAAATAATACAACAAAATAAAAAGCCCTGCCAAGATTGCATTAGAACTCTTGTTTTCTCTCTGTGCGGGTGTGATGTAGGAGGGCAGATTTCAGGTATCTGCAGCATGATTCATGTTGTATTTCTCTTCTAACCTTCAACCTGACAAGGCTGCTTCATGAACTACCAGAGCAATTCAAGCAGGTGACTGTGCAAAGCTTTTACAACCTTGTTCTGTGAAGGCAGGGCTTAGAATCGTTAAAACGAAAAAAAAAATGGCAAGAAACAGGAAAATATGCTAGGAAAATGCATTGCCCGTAGAAGTCAGGGAATTCCTGCTTATGAATTGAAGTGGTGTGAACCAAGAGTCAACTGTGAACTGAACATGTCGATCATGTGTTTCTTCTGCTAGTTCAGGCAAAATCCTAATATAGAGAAGCAAGGCCACAGAGCCAGGGAAAGGAGATGGAGATACCAATATTAGGAAGGCTCTAAGTTGGGGGTGAGTTGCTCTGATCCCCTCAGAAACCTGCTAGAACATGTTAGGACTTCATCAGTTGCAGACTTCCCTTCACCCTATCGCCATAGATCATAAATTTGACTGAGATAAAATCTTCTAGAATGTTCTGGTTTATAAATAACTCCTCTCTGATCTTTCCTAAACAATATGACATGCCAGGCATCTTTATTCTTGGAAAGGACCGTTATTACACAAGAAATAGAATAAGGAAAGGGTCTTGATGTGTTTCACCCTGGAGCAGAGAATAGCTCTTCTAATCCCTTCCACAATGCTGAGCCAGGTTTATCAAGAGGAAATCATGTGAGCAATCACGTTTAGCTGTGCCCCATAGAGCCATATTACCTGTGGATGGCAACGGAGTGAAAGTATGCAGCAGATGAACGATCCTTGATTGTAGGTTCCTCAGCCAAGGAAAGCAATCACATGAAGAAAGCAGGTGACCAAAGCTGCCCTTGACTGTATCCACTTGCTGCAGTGTGATTTTATGTGGACCATACTTTATAAAAGTCAGATTTGATTTACATAAAAGGGATCGGAAGATACCTGGTATACACAAAATAAAGTACAAATTATAAGAAATTTATGTTTATCTGTAATATTTTAATTTGGCAATGATTTGGCTAGTAGAGAACAAAGAAAACCCCTCCTCTTCCATCCTTTCCTCTCTCTCCTCTTTGCTCGTCATCAATTCTCCCCGATCCTCTCTTTTCTCCTCTTGTGTCCTTCCCCTTCCTTGCTCTATCTCTTTCTCCTCCATCCCTTCCTTAGCATAGCTAGGAGAATGACTTGGATGGCTAAGGCTTTGACTCCCAGGTGAAGTCTCTTAACCAAGAGACTCAGAATCACTTGGAAACATGCAACAAATGAGATTTCCTGAATCAGAGCTCTGGGGTTAGCACCCAGCAAAATCTGTGTTTTAACTAGGCCACCAGATGATTCTGAAATAAATTCTCTGGTGTGAAGCTATGATACAGAGCCTCTGCCTCCTTTCAGGGGGACAGAAGATGGTCTCAGCTTGACCGGCAGGTGGAAGTGTGGCTGGACACACTAATTCTTACTCAGTATTGCTGTAAGGAAAACTACCTGCTAAACAGCTCAGTTTGTCCATTGTGTGCCTATTCAAGATTGAAGGGAAATGGAAAATGATACAGGGTTTATTTTGCTATTAAAATGAAACATTCTCCCTGACCTCTGTATCCAACACCTGTCATTTCAACATGCAATGAATATTTTTTTTAATCACAAGAATTGGGGTTGGAGGCATGGCATGGTGGATAGAGTGCTAGCCAATGAGCAAAAGTGGAAGGGACTAAGTTTGAGTCTCTATCTCGGACTTTTAAAAAAAAGGAAAAAGGAAAAAAAATCACAAGTATTTTTGCTATTTTTCATATTAAGTCTTTGAAATTTAGTATCATTTTAGACTTACATCTCATTTGGACTCACTATATCCCAGGTTCTCAATAGCTATGGGTGGCTTATGACTACCTTGCCATATACTATTTATTGGGGCAGTTTAAGGCTTATTGAAAGGATAAACATATAAGGCATATTCTTTTTTTTTTCTCAAATTTTTATTATCAAACTGACGTACAGAGAGGTTACAGTATCATACGTTGGTTGGACATTGGATACATTTCTTGTACTGTTTGTTGCCTATAAGGCATATTCTTTTTTTTTTTTTTTTTGCCAGTCCTGGGCCTTGAACTCAGGGCCTGAGTACTGTCCTTGGCTTCTTTTTGCTCAAGGCTAGCACTCTACCACTTGAGCCACAGCGAAAGCATATTCTTTAAAAGACAAAAATGCCCTAAAATTTAGCCAATCATCAGCAGTAAATACTGCATTTATAATTATTGCTAAAATGTAAAGTGTTTGAATGTAAGCCAACTGATGTTTCAGTAATTACATATATTACAAAATAACCCTATTATAGTACTACAAAAATGTTTATAGAAAAAAATTCTATTAACATGCGCACGCGCATGTACTGGGACTTGATCCCAGGGCCTCAGCTTTTTGCGCTCAAGGATAGCATTCTACTACTTGACCACAGCTCTACTTCTAGCTTGTTTGGGGTGGGAGATGGGGGGAGGTGGGATGTTGTTAACTGGAGATGAGTCTCATGGAATTTCCTGCCCCGTCTGGTTTCAAACTGTAATCCTCAGATCTCAGCTTCCTGAGTATCTAGGATTACAGGTATTAGCTACCGGCTTCTCTTCCATCCATCTGCGAATTGGGCAAGCTTAGTTCTATGGGACCATAAGCAAAGATGAAAGAGATAGAGGCTAGCTACTGTCCTAGCTCCTGTGCAACTACCGCAGGGACAAGGGTAACTATGGACAGGATTCTATGGAAGTTATGTTCGCGAATGCATGACTACATACTGTGATATAGAATCTGGTGCTAAAAAGTGACCTTCTTTGTTTTTTATGTAAGAATTGACCCCTGACTTCACACATGCTAGGCTCTGGTTCTCTACCAATCAGCTTCTTGCAAAGCTCACTATGCTCATAGGGATCTTTAGATGGTGAATGTATTCCTTTAAACAGATGCTAAAACAACAAACTAACTGTCACCTTCTCCCGGCAGCATCATGAAAACTGACTGCCTGAAATCATTTGCAAGGAGACACTGAGGCCTATCATTGGCCTATTAAACCAATTCCTTGACTAATCTTAGGCTGGGTAACGGATCCAAAGAAAGGACCAAAGTGTATAGTTCTTTCTAAATGTATCTGAATTGTTTTAAATTCTTCATGCTTTTCATGATAAACTTTTATTTTCACATGGGTTATATTTGTCTTTGGAGACCATAACACATTTTTTAAACCCCAGTTCTAATAATATCGTATGCATGATAAATAAGAGATCAGAGTAATTGTGATACACCACTTGACAAGAATACCCCTTGATAACACAAACATCTATTCTTTTCCACATATGTAAAGAGATACAATATTTTTCTTCTAACCAGCCCAGAAAAGTCTGTGGAGAAATTGCTCCTCTGCTAGTTTAATAGCCCATAAACAGATGACCTGTGAAAGCACAGAGGGCAGAGGCAAGACTATGCAGTCAGTGGATGGCCCCTGTCAGAGCACTCCTGGGGCCTGATTCTAGTCACTCTTCTTGGATGGAAGGCAATCGTACAAGAGTCAAGAATTTCCCCATCACCACTCATGCTGGGTTTGTGTCCAGCCAACAGGACAGGCTATACACACAGTTGCCAAGAACTTTGAATGTGGCATTGAGCCGAGAGAGGCAATGATCACGTCACTCCCCATAGGAATGGGGTAAGCCATGACCTCCAGTGGCTTCGTAGAGGTTGGTGGCTCCTGTCCCTTTCAGGGAAAGGGCTGTTGTTTGTTCTTCTATGGGCACATTATTTTGATGTCTAAAAGACAAAGAAAAACTGGTAAAAATTTCTTTTCCCTCCATTTCCTCTTTAAGATTCCATTTGTTTTTCTCAGCAGTCTTTTGTAAGTGGCTCATCCTGACAAGCAAGCTCTGTGATTCCCAAGCCATGGACTCAACCTCAAAACAAACCTTTACAAGTTCCTTCATTCCTTTAGTTTCTGCCACGTGATGATGGTTGACTGTACTTTTTTCTTTCCCCAGCTCCAAGCAGGATTACTGGTACAGTAGGAATTTGCCAGGTTTTAACCCAAGAAGAACTTTCAGTTACTCAAGTTCCTGGTGTCATGTACAGTACAAAAGCCATTCCTGAAGCAAGCCAGGGCTGTCTGACTCATTCACCATGGACCCCAGAACTGAAGGAGAGGGAGAAAGAATTCCATCTGAACCAACATGGCTGGTTTTGAGGCACGTAGGATGGGGACCATATCAAATACCCAACAGTAACCCAAGTGCAGAAAAATAAAGCTCTGCCTTGTCTATTTCAGGTGTACCAGTTGTTGGTTCTGGCCACTGTGTGCCCCTCTCGGCCAGGAGCTTCTGTGTTCAAAATAGAAGATAATAGCCAGCAGTGAGAGCTCATGGTCATGCCCCATAATGAGTGAGGTCATGTTAATAAAACCCTCAAAAAGCAAAGCAGTATGCAACAGAAAAGCTATTACCGTTTCCAGATCATTTTATAAAAGCAAACCTGAAGTTCAGAGTGATGATTAACAAGCTATTAGAGCCAAGTTATTGATTCCTTTATCTTTGGAACAGCTAATGCAGCAAGTAGCAACAGGCCACAGACCCCAAACTTTCCTCTTCCTGTGTACCCATGCTTCATGATGGTGCCTTGCTTGGGAAAATGCAAATCATTTTATATCCACCGTGGGACATCTTAATGCAAGTGCCAAGA
This sequence comes from Perognathus longimembris pacificus, assembly GCF_023159225.1. Lineage (NCBI taxonomy): Eukaryota > Metazoa > Chordata > Mammalia > Rodentia > Heteromyidae > Perognathus > Perognathus longimembris. The sequence continues at coordinate 38,566,220 of NC_063181.1, read as the reverse complement.
GAGAGGAAAAACATCTAAATTGATTTGATGTAGTTTTTGTTTTTGTTTTTGTTTTCTGGTAATAAAAATTAGTACAGATTCATGAAAAAAATTCCAAACAATGAAAAGTAGAAAGAAATGTCCTCCCAGGTCTCTTTAAAGCAACTGATTTTGCATCTTATGTACATGGTACACATGTATATACATAGAGAGGTCCATGTACATAGAATACAAAATAAATTCTATACTCGGCTTAAGCCCGCTTAATCATGTTTTATAACTTGATTTTTATTCTTTTTTGTTGGCCTCACAATAATAATGATGTGGGTGATTTCCCATGAAGAGAGTGATATTAGTTTCATCTGCAAAATATTTCACAGATGGATATATCTATACATATACAATCCACATATATATGTATATAGTCCATTTAAAACAACTGCATAGTGATGAAGTTAGAGTATTTACATAGGTTTGCTCCCAGAACAGTGATCTGATAAAGCATTGTTTTTTACCTAGATTCTACTGTATTTAGTCTCTGTATATAGAAATATTGTAACAAATGATTTGGAGATTTTGTGCCTTTCAGCATGTTACCTCTCTACCCTCTAAAAAGGTTGCTTAAGATGAGGTCCCATCTGCAGTGTAAGGGGCCAGCCAGCTTTGCCCAACCTTGGCAACACCAGATGTTGTCAATATTTTGATCTTTGCCAAACTGATAGGGAATGGAATGTCTAATTGTGGGGTTTTTTTTTTTTTGTTACATTCTAACCATGTTGTATCAGTGTTACTGAAGGCAGTTGTTATGTGTAGGGGGACCTGGTTTAACTTCCAACACACTGCTTAAATCCATGTAATAACCAGCTGTGATATAAAGAGACTCTCCTGTAGTTTTGAAAGAGAAGCCAAACATCCACATGGTTTAAGTTACTCTCTCGTTTACACTCTGAATGTGCTAAATCACTTGGGAAGTCTTTTCAAAGTTCATTGGAGATATTCTCAAGTGACCCAGTACCAAAGACTGTACTTAAGAGAAGAATCTTAGAAACCTTAGGAGGAGCACTGGTTTCATTGGGTGGCATTTCATGCAGTGGGAAATATTTGTGCCTTTGCCATCAGCAATAATGTTTCTCACAGTTTCGATGTGTTGGAAAGTTATTGTCTCCAAGACAGGTAATGGATGAGACCTCACACTTTATCAGCGGAGTTTCATCTGCATTGAATAGCCACACACGGGGCAGTATATTTCTCCTTTCACTGACAGATTATGCCAAGATTTACAAGGTCTGGTCTGCATGAAAGCAAACACATGTTTGGGCAAGGATTCAAATAATTCAGAGATAGAGAGTCAGCATTATCTGCACATGAAAGTCGGGACTTTCTCCTCTTCTACCAGTCACAGAGGCCAGACCCCAACACATGTGCATGTCCATGTAAATGCACACACACACACACACACACACACACACACACACACACACAAAGTAGAAATAAACAAAGATAGCTAGGCAGACAGACAGACAGACAGATAGATGGATAGATTTCACATATTTACTTTTCATGCAGTTTCCCAAGAACACACACACAGCTGGATTACTGTGACTTACTCCCAGGCAAGTTCATCTACCCGAAATGTTCTCCTGGAGTGGATGGATTGCTTTGGAACTCTGCCATAGTTTCCTCAAATTCCTTGCAGATAGTAGGATAATGAGAAATGAGACAGTTATCTTGGGCCAACATTTGGGAATCAGGTATTGGGAATTGTCCTGCCAAGTGAAAGCAGGTATCTCTCTAGATGAATCTCCGCAGTCTGGTGGGGGAGGGGGAGGCGCTCCTGCATGGCTGCCATGGTCCTCAGTTCTGGGCAGAGGAGCCATCCAGCCTACTTTAGATGATCAACCTACCTTCTATTTCTCCTACTTGGTATCTTTTGCTCTCCCCTGACCTCTCCTCTTGGGGTTCCCACAATACCATGCTATAAAGCTAACATGGAAGAGAAATGTGGGTAGAATACAGATCCCGGGTTTCTAGTGAGAACTAAGACGTCTCAAGCCAGAAAGAAGAGTCAGCTCTTCATTAGGTTAATGCCATTAATGCCAAGTAAACACGCGCACACATGCACACAAGAGCTTTGCCTCCACTATGACTTTGCATTTCACTGTGACTTTGAGAAGCACACTTACCTTGAATGTTCATTAGGGTACTATCCAGATTTTCCTTGAGTATGTTGATTATAAAGCAGGTTAAATGGAATCACATTATCTAAGTTACAAAGAATAAGAATGTTATAAAACCATCTACGTGGAGCTCTTCTGAGTGACATTTATATCACTTGCTAGTATCCAGAGAACAAGTGCTTTTTTTTTTTGCAAGAAAAATCGAAATTATGTCAATTTTCTTAATGGCTATCATAGAGTCCTATTCAGAAAAATAGTCTAGCTCTTACTGAGTTCTCACACTCCCTTAATAAGCCTAGGGGGGAAAGTGGGTCATGTGTAAGTGAGATTTCATCGGGATGACTCAAATTTGCAATGGCCATGGGTGTCAGTTTGCTTTAGATGAGGGGTCAGCAAATTCCTACACATAGAACAAAACCACCTTTTCCCATCTGTGTTTATAAATAAAGTTTTATTAGAACACACCCATTTGTTTATATCTGTGACTGCTTTCATGCTACTTTGGCTGAGTTCTTTAATTGCAAACAGAAACTCAGAGCCCATATTGGCTACAAAACCCTAAAATATGCACTAGCTGACCCTTTACGAAAACGTTTGCTGCCCTATTATTAAGATCATAGTAACATTACTTAACTAAAGAATAGTTGCTGCTTCCAATGTGTATAGTTTCTGCTATTTAAAGGCATACAATGGAGGACTGACCAGAGGCTTAGGAAAAAGGAGACAAGAATTTTTCTCCTTGGAAAAGGAAGAACCATATCCTTAGTACAACTGCTAAATGCGCACAGGGATGCAGCCCAAAAAGGAACGCAAAGTCCTCCCACAGGAACTTGTTTCTCTGGCTGGTTACAGATCCCGTGGAATAGGATTATGGTCCTCGTTATTATGGCTCCAAAGAAACATAAAGATGATTCCTGCACATATTACTCAAAGTGGGAAGTATTTAAGAAGTAACAACAACCAAAGTTTGTTCCCTATCAGGATCTATTTTGGAGTCGAGTTCAAGCACATACATATTACAGAAAGAAATGAAAGGTCGACTTAGGTGACTTACTGTGGGAGAAAAGCCGATAAAAATAACGATTGAATAAATACCTACTGATTAGTGGAGAAAATGTTCATCCATTACCCCACCTAGCTATGAACTAACTGACCCGTGTGTCGATGCTTGTGTTTTCAAGAGTTGGTATTGGTGGAAGAATGTGTGTGTGCTTTTGGGGGTGAGGAACCTTTCCTCTGCAAGGGTCATTTGGATATTTATAAACCATCCACGGACCATGCACAATTATCACCACGTGCACGAGGCCACGCAGAGCCAGAGGGGTGTGCTTCGTCAGGTATCAAAGGATTTCCAGGGCTTCATGTGGCCCTTCTTGCAACCCTGAATTTTCCTTTATTGGAAATAGAGAAACAATAGTTCAGACATCCAAATCTTTTCTGACGCAAATTATTGTGCAATTTGTAAACTATTCTTTATATTTTAGTTTATAGTTTATGTCTAAAATATAGGAGTCACTAGTTACCATAATACGTAAAACAATTGCTCTTAAGATTGTTTATTTGTTTGTTCAGTAATGAACATTATCCTAGAGGATGCTTAAATAGTAAAAATGATGAATTAACAAATACATACATGGAAAATAGCCCCGGTCCCTTCCCTTTCTGATGACTACCTCTGACCCCAGCTCTTCGCCTGCGTATAGACACTGCTTTGCCACTCCCGCCGCTCAAGCTGTCTGTGAGCCACAATGTATATATGCCCAGGATAAGCTTCTCTTTCAACTGCCTATCAGGCTTTCCCCATGTGCTTAGAAAAGATAGTCACATTGCTACGCTCTGACATACACCAGAATGTCACCACAGCAGAAGCAAGTGGAAGATTCTACTTGCTGATAAAGATCAGTTACTGTTTCCTGTCTTGAAGACCAAAGTTGAGCAAATGCAAAGGTCATCTCTGTTTATATTAACCACGCAGGAGTTACACTACATTTTCGCAACAACATCGGGTCATTATTTATCCACTTGTCCTTTTTATTTTTTTTTAAATCATTCCTTTGAACTCCCTGCATTTGCTTATCGTGATATTTGTAAGTCTGTAAACAGCCCAAGAGTCACTGTTCTATTTCTCCAAAGAGAGTCTTGGGTCATTTTATTATCCCATGTTTTCAGTCACTGGAATTCACGCATCTGTTATATCCCCACATCTGGACTCACTTTAACTCTTTCAGCCTGCCACAAAACTAGAAATGTCACCATGACATTGCTTCAGACTTTTTCCTACTGAACTGCTTTCTGATTAATCCTTTCCTCTGGCAAACAACAACAACAACAAAAAAAACACAAGGAAATAATTCAAATGGACCACTTTTGGGGGAGGGGTAGTAAACACAATTGTGTTTTACCCACATTTATTGCTACTTCTGGTTGTTGTCTTTTTATTGCCCTGATTTTTCCCCCCCCTGGGATACAGCCACTCCGAGCCTCTCCCTACCTCAGCAAAGCTCTAAGAATGTGCAGACCTGGAAGCTTTTGGCCTGCCTCTGCACTGGCCCACCGTGGCTCTCCATTGCCGTGCAGCTGAGAGTGGTTAAGAACCGAAGCCTGCTCAGTGCCCACCACCTTGCCAACAGGCCCATCACTCTGTTAGATTTCACTTCATACACGATTGTATTTTCTCACGTAATCACATAATGGTAGACCTGTGTTCATGCCATCTGAGTAGCTTGAGTTTGAGAGCGTTTTGAACAGTGGCGGGGGATGGGGGGTATCAGTGTTGAGTCACATTGTACGAGACAAATCACAGTTTGTCAGCTGATTATATTCCTAACGTATGGACAGAACATGCTCTCAATTTGCTGCTGTGTTGGAGAAAGATGGAATATTAAGGAAATTAGCATTGTTTAATATTGTCCTAGTTACTTTGACTAATATAAATATAATATAAACGGAAGCACCTTCAGCTACCCATTGTTTTCTTCCATCTTGCTGTTTCAGCTACAGTAGGCTCACGTTGTTTGGTGGTAATACATTATCCCTCAACTCTGGCAGTTTAAATAACCAAAGTTTATAACCAAGGCAGAGGGTCTGCTCTATATCACGTTCTCCATGGGACCCACTGTGTTGGAAGAATTTCTCTTTTAGTATTGGATGTCACCATCAAATGGTGAAAATAAGCTAGACATTGGTGGCTTATACGTGTCAGCTACTTGGGAGGCTGAGATTAAATGGATCACAGCTTCAAGTTAGCCTGGGCAGACAAGTTCACAAGACTCGTCTCCATGGAGCAACGCTGTACTTGGTGACATGGACTTGTGATCTCAGAAAGGATGGAAGACTAAACGAAGTAGGTGGATGGAGTCTCAAGCCCCCTGCCAGGTGGGAAGTGCTACTGTATCCTAAAAGTAACCAGCAAAAACCAATCAAACAAGGCTGGAAGAATGGCTCAGTCATAGAGCACCAGCCTATCAAGTGTGAGGCCCTGAGCTCAAACTCCATTACCACCACCACAAAAAATAATCCAACAAAACAAAACAAAGAAAATGATTAACACACAACCACAACCACAACCACAATATAAAGCAACATAAGTGAATCACAAGTTATATCTTCAGCTTCTCTCTGGACATCCATCTTGTAGGTTACTTCCACCCCTATCGTTATAGCAGAGCAAGTAAATAGAAATCTGGCTTTAGCCTTTTGAGGGGAAGCAGATGTAGGTGAGAGAAAATCCTATCTCCACCTCATCGGATCCTAGTATTAATGCCTTGAGAGGGATTTTTGTATTTTTTCCTCACAGATCTCTTTTTTTTAAATCAGCCTGAAAACAGTGCTTGTGGAAATCAGCTTCTTTAGCTCTAAAGCAGAGCCTCGTTGTTGGGATATATGATCTGACTAGTTTCTCAATCACAGGCTGCTTTAAGTGGAAAACTGGGTTTCGGCTGTCATTACCCAAAGAACTACAAGTTTTCCTGCTTGAGGTTTTCACTGTGGACAGAAGGAACAAAGTTCCCTCCTGGCTTCCTTTGACCAGTTGTTCAACTTGATACCAGATGAAAAAAAAAAAGTGTCATCACTAATCCAGCCAGAGAACCCTCACAGCACACTTCAATTCTCAGTAATTGTGTCACTTGCTGATGGAAACTCAGCTTTTATTTCAGTGACAGAAATAGGTCATCCTGGACCTCTGACCACACCTGAAGATTTTTTTCATGGTGAATCTGAAAAAACGGGTTCAAGATCTAATGAAGTTTCTGCAGACCCTCTTATAATAGGGAAGATGGATATTTTTGTTTTGCTGTTGTGATGCAACCTAGTCATATCTAGTCCATTATTGGGAAGCATAAAATAGCATACCATTCAAGAGCCTCTATATCCATCCATGTGTTCAGGTTTTCATGAAGGAGCACAGACTGCATCAATACCACAGGACAGTCTTATGCAAGTTGACATAGTAATCTTGGACTTTAGTGATCTGCGGGTAGGAGTAGAATAAAATGTATTTTCAGGTCAATTAAAGGAGCGGGTTATATACTTTCTAATACAGATGGGTTTAGTGATTCAAAGGGTATTTATCCAGGGTTTCTTTCCTGTATTTCATAGATTGAGGGGACTCAGGTGGAGAAATTTAGCCAGAAACAAGAATCACTTTAGACTTGGAGCAGCAAATCCAAATAAAGTTACGTGTCTTGAGGCTGGTTTTAGAGAACTAGGTCTTTGCTCTTCATAGGTATCATGGCGTCCTTTACCACTCTGGTCCAAACCCTGTGAATCCTCTTGCCCACTGGAGTTCTTTCCCCTGCCACGTACTGATTACTAATGCCTGTAAACTACCTAGGTGCTTTGGCAGTAGCTTGTGCAGATACGTATGTTTCTAATTACTAGGAAGTTGTTAGAACAGGACTTGGACTAGACATTCATAGCTCATAATCAAGAGGAAATGATGCTTTGTTGTCCAAACTGAGAAAATAAGAGCTTTCTTTTAATCATTTCCCTCCTTCCTTTCTCTTTTTGTTTGTTTGGATATCCATGCATAGGCAATATCATAATCTGGCTAGACAAGAAATTCTTGCACTTGGTGTGGCTATTTCTTCCAAGACATCGGGCATCCTACATCTGTTGGCCATCCACCCACCCACTTCCTTGTTACAATTGTATGCTGGGATTCTGTCCTTGGCTGAAACCATGTAAAAATATTAAAGAATAAGTGTAAACTAATTAAAATAATTTTTTAAATTACCTGTCTAGGTAGTGATTGTGCATGATTTTTTGCTTTTCAGATTCTTTTTCTTACAGGCCCAAAAAGGACTAAAGCTGATACAGGAGTGTATACAATGAAAACCGAATGTACTATGGGTTGAAATGGGCAAAGAAATTGCTTAGTAAGATCCTACAGTCTGTTCTTGATTATGCTATCATAATTTGCATGTTCAAATCTGTGTCTCCGTCCTTAGGACAGTGTGACTATTATTGCAGGTGGATTTTGCAACCTAGTCTTGACTCATTCAGTGAATCACAGAAGCTCAGTAAAGGCCAAATACTCAGACCATCAGAATTCCCTTTCTAGTGATGACAGACAGGCTTACCCTTCATAATGCTCTTGAGAATCCTCCATACCTTGAGCACAGAATTATTCAAATGAAGAAAGGGATGTTCCAATATCCCCCTAGCTTTACTGTGTCCAAGGAAGTAGCCCAGAACAATGTAAAAACAGCATGTCCTGCTTTTCTTCTAGAAGAAGCTTGCCAAACTGCTTGACACAGGCAGAGCCTGGCCAGTGGTGAGAATCTGGGAACATGAGATGATTTAAATATGGGTGTATGGAGAACCTGCTATCCTGATAGCATTTGTGTTCAAGCTCTCCTTTTACAGTATCTGACTACTTGTGTCAGTCATATAACATTCATCACTGAAAATGGTGACTGCCCTTTTCTTTTTAATAGACAAACAGTGGCAAAGCAACAACAGAAGCATTGATCAGAGAAGGCATCCACTGACTAGAAAAGTGCATCATTTGGTACCATAGACATGAGTGATATGATTGGATTTTGTGTTATCCTACAAATATTTTTGGCACATCATAAACATTTCTCCCAACCATTAAACATCATTTAATTCATATTCATTGATTGAGCAGGGAATTTTAAATAAGTATCAAAATGGTCCCCAGTAGCTCAGTCTAGCGATTACTCTAAAGTAATTATAACTAGCACTTATTGAGCACTGTCCCTCCTCAAGTATATTTTACCTAATTTAATTTTCACATGACCTTGTGACATGAATATATTTCCATACACACACACACACACACACACACACACACACACACACACACAAAATACATGGAGAATAAGTAGGTTATACTTCGGTGAAGGAGAGTGAAGTGAGTATGTAGGTTCTACCTAGGGAGTGAAGAGAGGTTGAGATTTCAGTAAGTTGCCCATGGTCAACAGCAAGTGATTTGACAGAGTTGAGCCCTCAGCCTAGACCTTTCTGATTCTAGGGCTTAGCGTGTTATCTATTGGGAAAATGGAGGAGAACAGAAAAGGAATAGGCCGGACTCAATCACCAACAGGCGAGGACTGTTTATTGAGGAGCAGTGAGGGCACCTCGCTGCAGGAGGGACCTTCCTGCAGGATTAGAGGTTGTGCAAAGGGGTGGCGTTGGGACCAGGCTTATATGAGGTCTGAGCAAGGAGGCAGGTTATTGGAAGCGCCACTCGGGCTAGGAAGTGGGGGCTTTTCCATTTGGTCCACAAAGGGTTGTTTACAGCTGGGCCTAGGTGAACTGTCAGCCTGCATATCCAAGCAGGTTGCCATATGGAAGTTCTGCCTGGTGTCTGTATGGGCCTGAGGCAATGTCGGGGGGGCGGGGGTCAGTCCTTCATATTCCATCTTTGGATACGTGGAAAGAATGGGCCTAGAAGGGAGAGGCAAGTCCTTCATATTCCATCTTTGGATGAAAAAAAAGAATAAAAAGAATGGGCCACGAGAGGAGCAATAGGGAGAACAAAGCAGATTCCCATCAGTATCTACTAAGCTTTTATTAAGTGAGCAATGAAATACAAAAGAGAACTCTAGAGTCATAACTAGATGGGGATTATGATAACAGGCTACTCATATTCTAACTAGCCTGGAGACTTGAGCCAGAGGGTAGACTCCTAACTTTCACTGGAGTCTATCCTACTCCACCCTAGCTTAAAAAAAAACACAAAACACCCAAAACCAAGAATCCACATGTCTCATCTGACATTTACTCTTAGGTTTCCTGAGGACACTCCACCTACATCCATTCAATTGTCCCCTAATATAGATCCCTTTGCTTTTGTTGGTGACCTTTGTCCCCATTTATTAAAACTTCAACACCCAGTGCTACTTGTAACTTCAAAGGAGAGTTAAAATTCCCAGAGTCCCTCAGAAACACATCTGTTTTCCAGGGCGGGACCACCTGGGGAAGGCTGTCTTCTTTTACCGTTGTTTATACTTATTTTCTATCTTTACAACACAAGCTCATTAATAGTAATTCATTTCACACAATTTCGCATTGCTTCCCTCTCTTTCAGTCTCTCAGGTTTTATGTCTCTTTAAGAGAATAAAATTATACTGTGTCATTTCTTTTATTCAAAACACAAACAAGAAATTGGCTAGGTGATTTCCAATTTATTTTGGCTCCGAGTACCACCCAAAGTCTAAATATTATTGGATGGGAAAATGTTTATTTTACAAAATGGTTAAACAACCAAAGATAAGATAAGAAATGCCTTGGTGCTTGATGTTACTCATAAATAGTAAATATTACTTTGTGTGTCTCCCTTCCTAGAAACATTGGCTTTTGAACAGAAGATAAGCTAGCAAATCCTAGATTCCAGCAGTGAGTTTCTAATTGTAGTGCTGGTTCTCAGATGCAGAAGGTCGATGGATCTGGCATATAAGCGATGAATCCCGGCAAGGCAGAGCCTGGAAAACACAGTTGGTACAACTCTCATCATTAGGCAGCTGTGGTAGTGGCTGAAAAGAAAAGACTTCAAGAGAAGTATAAACATAGAATCGATCAAGAGCTGGGCAGTCATTCTTATTTAAACTGATTTTTCATTATTCACATAGTTCATTTTCTCCAAACTCATTAGTAATTACTTTTTACCAATAAGGAATTAGAACCTGAGAATTAAAACAATTTTCTCAAGACCAAATATCCCAAAGGCAGATACATAATTTGCATCAGAATTTTTTTTTCCTGACAGCAAAGTCCTTGATTTTCGACTCTAGCACAATCTATTTATAATCACACACACACACACACACACACACACACACACACACACACACACACACAGTGTTAGTCCTCCCTGGAATGATCCTGGGTATTCCCAGCAGAGCTCACTTAGAAGGAGGAGGGTTTTAAGTGACTGTCAGTTAAATGATGATTAAATTAAATTTCCCATTGTAGGTCACTGGAGGAAAGCAGAAGGGGACGGCTGTGTTTGGGGGGAATGTTCTGTTATACTTTAGTTGTTGTATACAATCCTGCTTGTATTCCTGGGTAGATCCCAGGTGTGTGTGTGTGTGTGTGTGTGTGTGTGTGTGTGTGTTGGTCTCTAGAGGAATGGACACAGAGAGCCACAATGCTGGGAGCTGGTGATTCCAGTGAGCTGGGTAAAACAGGCCATGGTCCTCCATCCTCACAGAGAATCAGGCAGCTTCGAAACACATGAAAGGAACAAGTGATGGAGAGATACAAGTCTCAAAGGAAGTTTTGACTCCCTCCAACACCCACAGCTAGGAAAGGGATGATAGGAGCTTCGAAGGGCAAGATTATAGATTTAGGCCTTTCTTTGCCAGACTCATTGTGGAAAAATTACACACGTCCAGTAGCAGATCTGTGGAAACTATTAGAAACTGAGCTAATTGCAGTGTTCTTAGTGAGCCTCAGGAAATGGGAAGGCTCTTCTCGCTTTGGGGCTTGTATTTTTTCCAATTTCCCTTGTTCAGGAAAGAATTAATTCTTTAAGCAATGTAACCTTCTGCTATGATTTCTCAACTCCATGAAGGAGAGTAATTATAGATTAATAAGGGACTGAAATAGAAAATGCTACGCATGTAGCAGGTAAGTGGGAAATGTTCTGTCTTGTAAACTGTATTGTTTCGGTTCCTGGCAACACAGAAGAAGAATTCTCACCTAGGTGGTTCTGAATAGATTCTAGAATTTACCTCATTTTTCTATGGATGGAAATTTTGAGTCTCTAAGACAAACACTAAGAGTAAGAAAAATTTCTCTTAGACTAAATTTTTTCTTCTTGAACAAAGAGGTTTATAGACTTTCATATACATATTACTTGGATACTGTTGTCAGAATATTTTTTACAGTGAAACTGAGATGCCTAGTTTTAATTTATTGAGAACCTTCAATGGATGAGGTGCTGAATAAATGTTTTATACATACTATTCATTCCAAATACATTTCCTGAACAGCCACTGTGGATTTCCTACTATGTGTTTGGGTGCTAAAATCAATGTACTGTATCTGAATTGCCTCAATGCATCTGAGGAAGATAATGTAGGCTATTTCTGTTTTACATATCAGAAAGAGATTCACAGAAGTTATGTAACAAACAGGAAGTCATCAAATTAATGTGCAACAGAATGAAATAAAAGGAATTAGACTCCTTTCATTTACTGAACTTTGCTGTATATGTTATTTTGTGTGTGTGTGTGTGTGTGTGTGTGTGTGTGTGTGTGTGTGTGTGCTGGAACTGGGGCTTGAACTCAGGGCCTGGATTCTGTCTTTTGGTATTTTTTTTTTCATCTCAAGGCCGGCACTCTACCCCTTGAGCCACAGCTCCAATTCCAGCTTTTTGTGGTTCATTCGAGATAAGAGTCTCATGACTCTCTTACTTCCTCAGATTTCAGACTCATAAATAGGTTGAATTTCAGATATGAATCACTCGTGCCCAGCTGACTTACTGAACATATTATTACTATCATCATCATCATCATCATTATAAGTTGTTTTACAAAGGAGTTGCCATTTAACAAAGCCATTTCTGAATTCAATGTATCTTGATCGATGGCCCCCCTTTTAACATTCTCACTCATGCTTCCCCTACCCATTCCTTCCTTCTTCCTTAATTTTGTAGACTATACATTAGATTCTTGACTGTGTTTTGATCCTCTTCTCCTCTTCAATTCATCTACCACTTTTCTCCTGGCACCACCCGACCCTTTTAGAGTACCCATGCCCCGAGGTTTCATTTTGAACTTTGATTTTGGCTTTCTAAAGAATTATGCTATGTAAGATCTTTTTTGGATCCACATTTTTCAGTAGATACATTTGTATCCGTGAGCATACTACCCAATGTGTTTACTTATGAGTTTGTAAGCCAAATGTAACTTCTACATGTAAGGAGAAACATTTACCCCCAGTCTCTCTAGACCTGATTAAATTTATCTAACATGTTTTTTCCAAGTCTTTCCATTTTGTTTTACAAGTGGTATAATATTCTTTCTAATGGATGAGTAAAATTCCATTGTGTATATATGCCTTATTTTCTTGGTCTATTTGTCTATATAGGGGCATCTGGGCTGATTCCAATACCTTGGCTTTGGCGAATAGTGCTTCAATAAACATGCTTGTGCTGGTGACTTTACTGTCTCCTGGTTTGTAACCTTTTGGGTAAATGCCCAGGAGTGGAACGTTTTGCTGGGTCATAGAGTAGTTCTATGATGAGTTTGTTGAGGAACCTCCGTACTGCTTTCCAGAGTGGTTGTACAAGTTTACACTCCCACCAGCAGTTTTCCCTTTTAGCAGCATCCTTGCCAGCATCTATTATTGTTTGCTTCCTTGCTGGTGGCCATTCTATCTGGGGTGAGGTAGAATCTCAATGCTGGTTTGATTTTTATTTAATTTATAGCTGGAGATGTTTAGCCTTTAATACTTGAGAAACTCGGATCAAACTCACTCCTGAGAGCCACAGCCCTCTGGAGTCAGATCCCTGGCGTTGAGATTCAGCCCCAAGCCTCAGCCCCAGATGCTCCCTGCTTCCCACAGTAACAGTTACCTAAATTGACCAATTTATGTTAAGGGGTCAAGCTAGAGGAAATTGCCAGTGACCTTCATCTCCTCTTAGATGCACAGCAGACACAACATCTGTGTGCTTTCCTATCTACTAAAACTTGGAATGGATGGAGGAAACACATAGCAAGTAAGCAAGCTGAGAGACAGGTATTTCAGCAAATGCCTCTCAAATCATACCCTTTCTAGGTTCATTTACAGCCTATAGTTCTATACGATCACTGGCTAATTACATTTGCATTTCATTCCTCCATCTTCATTTCTGACATTTTCAGCAAGTAACTTGTTTAAAAATACTAAAGCTTAAGTTGGCTTTGTAGTTATCGAGTGACTTGTCAATTTCTCCAAACTTTAGAAAGAAACATTCAGATTTTTCAGGTTTTTATCCATCCCTACTTCATCTTAGATTACTGAAAAGGATGTGAGTACTATATCTGAGATGGGATTCTTTCCTCAACAGATATCTACACAGGTCTTTTTCTGGGCCCAAAGTTGTCAGTTGAACTGTCACTATCAAGTCAAGATAAAACTAGCTCTGTGCGAATAACCACAGAACACTCTGGACATCTGACTCGTTTTATATTCTTTGGTTGGTGGTTCTGCTGACTTAATAGAGTTCAAAATACATAATAGTTTAGAAACAAATGTTGAAGCACTGAAGCTTTATCTGCACACCAGTGGCTCACACCTTAGCTGGTTACTTGGAGATGATTCTCACAGACTTTTCTGCTTGGGCTGGCCTCAAGTCCAATCTTCAGATCTCAGCCTCACGAGTAGCTGAAAATTATAGGCATCAGTTATCAGTGTCCAGCATAATTTTTTTTCTTTCTTTATGCCAGTCCTGGGGCTTGGACTTAGGGCCTGAGCACTGTCCCTGGCTTCTTTTTGCTCAAGGCTAGCACTCTACCTCTTGAGCCACAGTGTCACCTCTGGCTTTTTCTGTTTATGTGGTGCTAAGAAATCAAACCCAGGGCTTTGTGCATGCTAAGCAAGCTCTCTACCACTAGGCCACATTCCTAGCCCCTTCCTTCCTTTCTTCCTTCCTTCCTTCCTTCCTTCCTTCCTTCCTTCCTTCCTTCCTTCCTTCCTTCCTTCATCTGCATTGGTTGTTATCACTAGTTTTATGGCAGCGGGTCTGACAGTGACATCTGATTGTTATTTCCTTGTGCATTTCCTTAATGCCAAGAGCTGTTGGACTCCCCGCCCCCCCCCATGTGTCCTTTGCCATCTGCACATCCTCTTTTTTGTTAAATGTCTTTTGTGACATATGTCTGTTTCTAAATAGATGTTTATGATGGATGAGTTTTCAGGAAATTTTGCATAGTTTTTATTCCTCTTGTAGGTACCAGGGTTTGAATTCAGGGCTTGCTTCTTGCTCTGTGGGCCCCCGCCACATGCATGAGCTATGTCTCCAGCCTGCCTCTTGGTTGGTTATTTTTGGAGATAGAGTTTGGAGGACTTTTCTGCTTAAGATGGCTTTGAACCATGATCTTCTTGATCTTAGTATCTTCTGTAGCTAGGATTACAGGAGTGAGTACTGGTGCCGAGCTCTGGTGATATATTCTTGATATCAACTCTTTGCTGATTATATGTTTCATAAATTATTTCTCCCATATTATAACTTCTCTTTCCATTCTCCTTACTGGATTCATATAGTACAATAAGTTTTATTTTGATTAAAATAAGCTTTAATACCAAGGAATAAAGATATAAAACTCATAATTTGCTGTTTCTTTGATTCAGTGACTTAGATTTTACTGGCTTATACTTAAATTTCAACTTCCTTTCAGGAAGCTCATGGCATTATCTTTATTGCCTTTTGATGAAAAAAGAGAGATGGATTATCAATTTCTCCTTTAACTCTAAAACTTGAAGGAATGAAATAACTTGTATGTCTTCTCTATAACCCAGTTAGAAAATTCTCAGAATCTTGACTTCAAATTCCCAAATTCCATTTGGCAAATCAGATGTTATTTCTTTGAACATAGACATTGCTTTAAAAAAAAAAAGTCATGATAACTAGATATCATTGAAGAAAACTGTCCCCAACATTAAAATTTTAAGGCTGAATTTTCTAGACTGTTATATAAAAATTAAGTTTATACTTGGACCAATAACAGAATTGACCTTTAAAAATTCAGAGTTGACTTTCACAATGGCAGAATTATGAATGACCATTTTTATCTTTTTGCATTTTAGATAATATCTGATTTTTTAAACAGTTGTTACTTTTGGTCATCATAATATTTACTATGGAGAACATATTTCATTTTGGAAAGTACACCTGTTTTGGCTAAGTATAGATGAGAGGATTGATCAGTGACTAAGAGTATCACAAGGCCAAATACCATCATAGTTTTTTCCACAATGATGAGCCATGATGTCAGACACTCATTGAGACCATGACTCAATGAACCACTGAGACAGCAGATGAAAGTTGTAATAATTCTTCCACAAGTATTCCATCCCTGCTTTACAGAATATCACTAATAGAAATGAACAAGCTGGTTATTTCTCCCAGAGAGCTTATAGCCATATTCAGACAAGTCTGAAGACATGTAATATCTTCATATACTGATTTTAAATGGAAGTTTTACCAAATGCCACAAAACAAGAACAACAGAAAGGACCTGACTTTGAATTCATAAGTAAAGACTTTTCTTATGATAATTGTAGTTTCTTTGGAAAACACACTCGCTAATCACAATTAAATTCAAGCAAATTTTCATGAGGTTACTTACTCTTAATAGTACATGGTGGTATTTTTTTCGGTTTTAAGTATTGGCAGGGAATATGTTTGAAGATCTTAGTGCTCTTCAGCACTGAGATTAAGACAATAGTTTCAGACTTGAAATGAAGCACTTTCCCTGATGGTTTTAGTTGGTACATGCTTTAGGCTAGGTTTCTATGACACAATGCAAATGACTTGGCAGCCATAGTACCTGCTTGCTGTTTATACCATCTCCGTGGTAGCAAACACCCAGGACGCCGGAAGCACATTCTTGGCTCTATGAGTCACTTTATGTACCTGGGAACTTGCAAACCTTCCTCTGACACGCTGATAACAATATCTAGAAAATTCTTCTCCTTTCAAGGTGATGCAAAGATCTTATAGAAAAGCTGTACTTTGGAGAAAAGTCAACCTGCATTTTCAACAGGAAACTAGAAATCTAATGGCCTCTAAGGACAAAGGACAAAGCAGCAGGGACTTTAAATTGCAGACTATATTAGCGGTTCGTGACCTTCAGCTATGAGACTTGATATTTTTTTGTAAAAGCACAAAAGCACTTTAATTGGATTGTTATTGTAAAAGCACAAAAGCACTTTAATTGGATTGTTATTGTAACAATTCAGTATTTAGGCTGCTGTAAGATCAATGTGTAAAAATGTTAGTTAACCTTCCCCTTCACAATAGATATCAAAAAGATATTATTACACTGATATTTTGAATACAGTGGATGGAAAGTTTTTCATATTCCTGAAACATACAGAAGTCAAATTTTTCATCATGTTCACGTCATGATGGCCTACGTATGAATACAGGGCTGCTACCTATTGGGGGTTCAGTTATAGGAAAAGGAGAACACCTGCTTCTCTCCCTTTAAACAATGTCAGCTTCATAGATCCAAAAGCTCCACCTTCTGCAGGTTTACCTGAGCCTAGACTCAAAGAATTGTGCTCATTATGAGCTGAAGGAAGTCAGATCCACTTTGCCCCTCTGGCTCTTTGGCACCTTGCAGTCCTCCTCATTTGGAAAGCATTCATCATTTCTAGCTCACAAAGCAACTCTATTGTTGCTTTATTTCTACTACAGGGAGAAGTTGGAACACTTCATTCAGGACTGAATTTGACTTGCTAGGGAACAAGTCAAATCTCTGGAAGAAGAGGTTTGAAAGTTAAATCCAAGTTGCTGCTAGCTATTCTAAAATGCAATTGTTTAACTCTCTTTTTTTCGGTAGAAATTGCTGAGACCATCTTTGATGGTTTTTCATAAAGCCTATGATGAAGCAAAAAGTTCTGTTTCCAGAGTATACCAAAAATAATGTATTTGCCTGAAAAAAAAAGGAAAGAAAGAAATAGAAATCAATTTGTTGAGGACACACTATTAAAAACAACTTCCTTCTAATCAACTGCCTAGTTCAACCTCAGTTGAACTAGTCTGATCAAGGTAGGGGGTAGACTCCACACCTGGGGAGAAAAACAGTCCTTTATATTCTACGAGGTTTAATAACTACCCCGTGAAATATTGTTAATACACTTTGTATCTCAGAAAGCAAGAAAATTAAATAGTGAAGCATTCCTTTTGTTTTAGGGTTTCTTTTTTATTTTTAGCTGCTTTTGTTTTTATGGGCTTTTTGAACACTTTCACTAGTCCATTCACATATATCTCCCACCCCGGTTGGTGGTGACATTAGTAATATGCTTCCTCTATTGATAACAAACAGAGAAGCATACGAAATGGAACAGTGGGATGGGGAGATAAGTGGATTGTTTCACGCACAGAAAACTCGACTAGGTAGACCTAGATAAGAAACAGGGTGAATGAGAGTACATTTGGAGAAAATAGCAGCTAACCAAAAAAAAAAAATTGTCTTGCTATTGCAAGACAATAATGCTTTTGAATAATGCATTTCTATTACATATTTAATGTGGAAAAATATATGACTCTAGAAAATATTCTAGAGACTTCTTAACAACAAAACTCTCTTGGATCTCTTCTTGTCATGAATCAATATCAATGACATAATGCTTCAAAATTGTCTGGAGAAGAAAGTGCACAATAAAATGTTTTTATGTGCTCCTATGTATGAATTATCTTGCTTGTGTGGAATTCTAGATTGAACTTGGGGCCTGGGTGCCATCCCTGAACAATTTTTAGGCTAGTGCTCTACCACTTTGAGCATAGCTCCACTTCTAGTTTTCTAGTGGTTAGTTGGGGAGGAGAGTCCCAGATTTTCCTGGCTGGCTTTGAACCACAATCATCAGATCTGAGCTTCCTGAGTCACTAGGATTACAAGTGTAAGACACCAGTGCTAGCTTGATCTTTTTCTAATTTGTAAAAGAGCCAACGTGGCATCAGTGAAAGTCATTAACCCAATTGATTTGTGAGTAGGTTGACAGGAATCAAGCATTTTCCAAAAAGTAAACCCATATTTTGTACTTCATCCTATGTTGCTGTTTCTCAATGCCATTATGAAAAAAATCACGTTCTCCTTGGAAGTCTCAGATTGTTGAAAGCAGAAGAGTTACTTTTTGTTGTTGTTGTTGTTGTTAGTCATGAGGCTTGAACTCTGGGCCTGAGCACTGTCCCGAACTCTTCAGCTCAAGGTTAGCGCTCTACCACTTGCGCCACAGAGCCACTTCTGGTTTTCTGATGGTTAATTGCAGATAAGAGTCTCAAGAACTTTCCTGCCCAGGCTGGCTTTGAATCATGATCCTCAGATCTCAGCATCCTTAGTAGCTAGGACTACAGTTGTTAGCCACCAGTGCCTGACAGAAGAGTTACTTTTGACTAATGAAAATCCAGCAAGAAAAAGAGCATGTCTAACAAATAAAGTTCCCTTTCAAAAGTTTTTTTTCCCTTTTTAACCTAACCAAGTCCACCTCTAAAATAAGAAGGACTAAATTAAAAGGTTAGCTGCTGCCTTTATGGTGAGATGAGTCAAATAGCATTTCACTTAGAAAGTGCTGTCCCCGATATTTGTTGAAAGGAAATAGCAAGCAACTTGAGGATGACACAGTAGAAGAAGAAAGCAAGGATGGTTGGTGGAAGTCATATCACTCATCTACAAATGAATTTCCCTAACAGTCTTGCACTCATTTCTTGAGATTACTGAGCACATGATTTGACTCATTCTGTGCATTTCATCTTCTAGGTATCAGGTGTGTTCTGAATGTAATACCTCAGGTCTGCCTAGAAGCCCTCAGCTAAAAACAAGCATACAAATAACAAAAATAAAAGATTATTAAACAATTCGAAAGGTCACACTGATACTGGCCATTCTACTCTTTCATCCTCTCTAATTGCTTAAAAATTGATTCTAAACACCTTTGGATCCCTGTGTCCCAGAGAGAAGGTTTGATTTCATTTTCTATTGATAGTCTATCCTTCAAAAAGACTGCTCTGCTACTAGCAATATTCTTCTCATAAAGGAGGAAGATACGTTCTTTTCATTGTCAGATCTATAAAACAGAGAATTGATAGAAAACCAATTTTCTTTTTTTTTTTTTTTTTTTTTTTTTTTTTTTGGCCAGTCCTGGGCCTTGGACTCAGGGCCTGAGCACTGTCCCTGGCTTCTTCCCGCTCAAGGCTAGCACTCCGCCACTTGAGCCACAGCGCCGCTTCTGGCCGTTTTCTGTATATGTGGTGCTGGGGAATTGAACCTAGGGCCTCGTGTATCCGAGGCAGGCACTCTTGCCACTAGGCTATATCCCCAGCCCCATAGAAAACCAATTTTCAAACAGAGTAATTGGTCAAATTTTGAACTAAATTTCTTTTTTTTAATTTATAATCTTGTAAAGACTGTTAGCCGGGGGCCTATGATGTATTTAATTCTCCAACTGAAAAAAATAAGAAGAGAACATGGTAGAGGGAAAGAAAAAAAATAGTATTAACAGATATCTATTGAGGTTGTATCACTATAAGACATGCTTTCAGTCAACGTTGGAACAATGAAGTGGATCTGAAATGACATTTGATTCACAAAACCTATTGTTTTCCTGATGTGGATGTGATGTCTTCAGAAGCAATTGCACAAGCTGATGTCCATTTCCATTTTGAACGAGGAGGACATCTCTGAGCTAAGCTCATAGAAACCCCGTTCTTCTTACAGACACAAGGGCCCCTGGGTAGTGCAGAAGCAGTAATGGAAACTAAGCCTTTGGTTTTACCCTTTTGAATACCTCACCATGTTTCTTCTGGGTGGATAAAATAGTTGAGATGAATGAGAGATGATTAAACAGCAATGGGGCCTCAAGTGCAGGTGCTTGAAATTCCATGCAGACCAAGAATGGGCCAGGAAGGAAGATCAGAGAAGATGAGCCCACGTTGTGTACTCTAACAGTCCTGGGGCAGAGGTCCTCAAGACACTGCAAATACCTTCCATGTATTTATCTTATCTAGATTATTTACAATAGGAGCACCAAAATCTAGAAAATTAAAGGAGCATGAAGAGCAGGCCTACTTTAAGTTTCCTTTAGAAATGATACTGTCTGTCTCCATGGACAGTCCTGAAAAATAACAAGGAAGCCAACCACCACAGAAGCTATTTACATATCATGTAGTTAAATAAAGAAGATGCCAACATGTAAAACTATAAAGATACACAGCAGACCTTTGGTACCAATGAGTGAGTATCTGTGTCCAAGGAAACCACCATTGAGGCAAAAAATCACTCATGCTAAGGATGCATAGAGTTGAATAGTCTGAAATTACTCAACTTCACTGTTGCTTGTGCATACAGTAAGTCTCAGAATTTGTTAATTGAACCAAGGAGTAGGCTACGTCTCTTGTTAAAGAAGTGGCTGTTGTACCCACCATTACTTTTAGCAAAAAACCTAGGTCATATTCAAATATACCCTTTATCTCCAATACTATGTTCAGAAGCCTGATTCATTTTTACCACAATGCCATCCAAATTCTGCTAAGGACAATCCACATAAAATTTAAAATTTTCACTTTATCACTTCAAGTAAGCACATTGACTTCCACAACCTTTGGGGGCTTCCTCACAAAATTAAGGGCAGAGAAACAGTGGATTATATAACAATTTTAGTACAACTGTCAGTCACATAGACTAGGGACTTTTCACATCAACTGAATGGCATAATGCATGCAGCAGAATTTAAATTGTGTTTTCGAAATTTCTTTTGATTTTTAAGTTGACATAACTTTAACCACACCTAGTCAGAAAAAAACAAACACTTGTAATACATCCTCAAATAAGGCAGCGTTTCTGTACCTCTGTTTTATGCTTTACTCTATCTATTCTCATAGTCATTTCCAAGTTCCACTGGGGAAAAATAGCAGAAGATAATAATCAATGTAATCCAGCAACACAATACAATACAGCTATCCCACTCTTTAGTATATGCCCTAAGGAAATGAAATCAACATGTTTAAATAACTCCTACATTCTCATGTTTATTGCAGCTCTATTCATGGTATCTCGGATACAGAATCAACCTAAATGTTCATCAGCCAATACATGGATAAACCTATGTTGCCTGTATGCACCATGGAATATTATTCCATCTTAGAAACCATGAAGTCCTGTCCTATGCACAGCATAGACAGACAAGGAGGACACTGTGTTCAGTAAAATACGTTAGACACAGAAAGACAAACACTATAAGATTCCCCTCCAGCTTGGAATCTAAAATAGTTGATCTCATAGATATTGAGAACCAGAATAATGGTTGCCAAAGGCAAGGAGAGAGGGTAATCAATGAACAATGGGCATGATTGGATAATGTTCTTATTTGATAAGAAGAATGAGTTATAGTGTTCTATTGGATGGCAAGGTGAATATAACTAACAATGATGCATTCTGCATTGTAAAATGGGAAAAGGGAATTTGTACTCAGTATAAAGACATGACAAGTAGGGCACTGGTGGCCTATAACCTTAGCTACTCAAGAGTCTGAGTTCAGGCAGAAAAATTTGTGAGATTCTGTTTCCAAAATAACCAGCCAAATGCCAGACTGGAGGCATGGCTCAAGTAGTAGAGCATCAGCAGTGAGCAAAAAAGCTGAAAGTGCTTCCTTGACTTCAAGCCCCAGTAGCAGCATACATACATAAATACACACACACACACACACACACACACACACACACACACACACATTGATAAAAAGATGAAGATGTTGTATATGCTAATTACCTTGAATTTGCTACTCAACTTACATATGAATCTCAACGTCGCACTGTCCCTAACAATATGTGCAGTCAAAACTGATTTTTAGGGCTGGGGATATGGCCTAGTGGCAAGAGTGCCTGCCTCGGATACACGAGGCCCTAGGGTTCGATTCCCCAGCACCACATATACAGAAAACGGCCAGAAGCGGCGCTGTGGCTCAAGTGGCGGAGTGCTAGCCTTGAGCGGGAAGAAGCCAGGGACAGTGCTCAGGCCCTGAGTCCAAGGCCCAGGACTGGCCAAAAAAAAAAAAAAAAAAACTGATTTTTAAAATAATAACAGTTGGTTTGCAATGGCTTGCATACGTGCCTTTCTTATTATCAGTCACTGAAGTTTTTTTTTCAAAGCGTGACTGTGGGGAGGGGGTGGAAATTTCTGTATATATTTATTAATTTCAACTCAGCTTTGAAGTTTCGATAATTAAATTATATTACTTAGGTGTTTCTGAGCTTAGTTATATACATTCACTATGATTTGCCTCTCCAGCATATTTTAAAATGTAACATTGCAAAGGCAATTATTATATCATTCTTCCATGTGTCATGATACCAATACCATGGGCTAAGCTAAGCTGATGTACATACACACTCAGACAAAAACCAGTGAACA
The DNA here is from genome assembly GCF_023159225.1 of Perognathus longimembris pacificus. Taxonomy (NCBI): domain Eukaryota; kingdom Metazoa; phylum Chordata; class Mammalia; order Rodentia; family Heteromyidae; genus Perognathus; species Perognathus longimembris. The sequence continues at coordinate 38,543,476 of NC_063181.1, read as the reverse complement.
TACAAAACCAAAAAAGGGATTGAAAATTTCCTACTGAAGATTTGGGGCCAATGATAAATACTTGAGAATTTGGTTTCAGGAAGATTTCTAACAGGTTCTTTATCTTATCGATGGAAATAAAAGATCCAGAGTTTAAATGAGTACAATCTCTCAAGATCTTGAATTTGACACTTTCATAAGTTTTATGGAATAGTAGCTCCAGGGGGTGAAAATCACTCTTTGATCTTGTGGATATGAAAGGAGGAACTGAAGTCTCCGAGTTTTTTAAGTTTGATTTCTTTTTGCCCCCTAAAGCACTGGAAATGGTTGGCCCCAGTGCGATCCTAGGTAACCGCAAGATGAGGCAAAGCAGGATTGTGAAGAAAACCAAGCTCACCCACATCCTACGTCAATTAGCTATTTTTTTCCTTTGTAAACAAAGGGAGGAGGGGAGAGGGGGGAGGCTGCAGCTTTTACCTAGATGTTCCTCTGCCTCCAGCCTTCCCACAATGCTCTTCTGTCCTACCATCCATCCCCCCTCACTCCCCAACATAAGCCGACTGCAGAAAAGGTTGCTTCAAAGTGCTTCTTGTTTACTCTACTCTGGATGCTTCTTAAAGGTCGTCATCACACTGAATTATCTTGGGAGAGTCCTTAGAAGAGTGTGTGTGTGTGTGTGTGTGTGTGTGTGTGTGTGTACACGCTCAGGAAGGATGAGGGGAGGGGAGTCTCTGAATTAATAACTTAATAACTTTAGAGGAGAATATTAGAGGAAATGGTGCTTAAAATTGTGCAAAGTGAAATCAGCTGCTGATCGAAGTAACATACAGGAAACTCACTGGGTTGTCTTTCTAGGCTTAAAAAAATTCTAAGTAGGAGCTGGGGATATGGCCTAGTGGCAAGAGTGCTTGCCTCATATACATGAGGCCCTGGGTTCGATTCCCCAGCACCACATATACAGAAAATGGCCAGAAGTGGCGCTGTGGCTCAAGTGGCAGAGTGCTAGCCTTGAGCAAAAAGAAGCCAGGGACAGTGCTCAGGCCCTGAGTCCAAGGCCCAGGACTGTCCAATAAAAAAAAAAAAAAAATTCTAAGTAGAATGAATTGCCTACCATGGGAAAGCAATACACACACACACACACACACACACACACACACACGTATGCATATATGTATATAGACACATGTATAAAACCATTAACAGTGAGCTTCACAGAAAAAGAATTAAGTTACTTATTCATTGAGTATCGGCTACATGCCAGATAATGTACTAGGGACCATTGAATATGAGCAGTAATTGTGCTGACATTTACAACCTAACAAAGAAGTGTAAAAAGAGAGTGTGGAAATGTCTTGATTCAATGGATATGAAGACCGGCTGGTTTCCTACAGTGAGGGTATTTTCATTAAATTTTAAAGCATGCGATCTATGTGTCAGTTGAGAAAAGGCAAGGTATTCGGTATGGTGGTGTATGTAGCATCCCAGCCACCTGAAAGGCCGAGGCTGGAGAATCGCAGTGGGAGGCCAGCCTAGAAAAGTTAAAAGGAGCTCATCTGGAAAAACAAGCCAAACGTACAAAGATTAAAACCTGGCTCAAGTGGTAGAGCACCTCTCTAGCAACAGTAGTGACTTGAGTTCAAAAATTTCAGTAACACACACACACACACACACACACACACACATACACACACACACACCAAAAGGAAAAAATAAGGAATAAATGGAAAGGGGAGCCAGTGCTTTCTAGAAGAAGCAGCATTTGTCACAGAGCAAAGCCTGGGGCGGGCAGGTATTTCAAGATGGCTGGCACACAAAGTTCTGGAATGGGAAAAGGCTGGCACAGGAAGAGATCAGCAGAGCCAAACTCATTGAACTGTGATTGAATTTTAGATATGATAATGTTTATAAGAAATCTAGCAACCTGGTGAGCAGGTGACTGTGATGGAGTACTCCGAGTATTTAGGTTTTCTGGGGACTAAGCAAGGCTGCAATAGATATTCAAGCACTAACCATGCAGCAGAGACTCTGCAAGATTTACATATTGTTCTCAGCACAACCTTGTGAAGTAAGGTTGATACATGTGAAATAAAGTCTTTGATTTCAGAGATGCTGTCTGAAATCTTGGCCTTGGTGTGACCAGGAGTGAAAGTCCATGATGACAAAGACGAGGGCCCACAGGGGTCTAGCTTTGTTCACATCTGCGCATGCCTGAGCAGGTTCTGAACCCAAGGCAAGTTTCGTGGCTAATGAAGAAGAGAAGAGGGCTGGGAATATGGCCTAGTGGTAAAGTGCTCGCCTAATATACGTGAAGCCCTGAGTTCGATTCCTCAGCACCACATATATAGAGAAAAAAAGCCAGAAGTGGCGCTGTGGCTCAAGTGGCAGAGTGCTAGCCTTGAGCAAAAAGAAGCCAGGGACAGTGCTCAGGCCTTGAGTTCAAGCCCCAGGACTGGCAAAAAAACAAAACAAAACAAGAAGAAAGGAGGCCTCCCAGAACATCTGGAAAAAAGTTGAGGGCCTTTGCTCTGGGAGTTCTCCTCAATTTCTTAGGACCAAAATAGAGCAGGATCTGGGGGAGGCAGTACTGGGGTTTGAATCAGTGTCTTGTGCTTGGCAGGCAGATCTGCCACCTGAGCCACGCCCTCGGCCCTTTCTGCTTCTGTTTTTTTCAAATAGAGTCTCCCTTTTTTATCCTAAGGCCACAATTCTCCTAATTACACTTCCGACATTGCTAAGGTGACACATTTGCACCACCTTGTCCAGCTTTCTCTATTGAATTAGAATGTCACAAACCTTTTGTGCCCTGGATGGCCTTAAGCCAAAATCCTCCAAATCTCAGCCTCCTGAGCAGCTAAGATTACAGGTATAGATAATGGCAAAAAGCTTGGTGTTTTGTTGGTTTTTTTTTTTTAATATACAAGAGTAGACAGGAATAAAAGAATAGACAGATCTTTTTGATCTTTTATACAATGATCCCTCAGTACCATTCCATATTTTGGTACCACCATAACTATAACTTTTCTTAAACTTCCTCAAAGTGGAATGTGTGGATGACAATGGGAGGTGGCATTTTAATCCATATTTAAACCTCTTGCCTGACTCTTTTCGACGTATTGATTGATGGACTCATTGATTGTGCTAGGGATCAAACTCAGGGCCCTGTGTATGCTACTTAAGCCTTCCGTCATTGAACTACATCTCAATCCACTTTTTATCTCACCATTTTAGCCATCAGGTTCCTTGCTTGATGACGCCTTTCCTTTGCCTAGCCTCCTATTTTTCTCTAACAATCATACATACCATGAACTTCAAAGAGGGCATCACATCCTATGGCCCTGGCCAATTAGGCCAATGAGACGGGAAAGGAAGCTTAAATTCAGACCCCGTGACTCCTAATCTCGTCTCTAAATTTCTTGACCACTCTCATGTTCCCAGTCGTCTTGATGTCTCTCATAAAATTTCATGTCTCTTCTTCCAAATGAGTTAGAAAATTTGAGGGCACAACAGTACTGGCCCCACAAAGATGGATCAAGCTATGATTTGCTTCAGTGCTGTCATGACTCTAGGCATATTGACTGTGGACTTTAGCTTTAGATAAGGATGATTAAAAGTACTCTTCATAGCTTCAAAGGCTCATTCTGCTTTGAGGGTTTACATTGCTGTTATTATCATTGTTGCTTTTATTTGTCTGTTTTGATTTATTTTCTTTACTTGAGAAGTGTTCTGAAGAAACACTGATCATTCACTTGGCCACAGTGAGCTATTCCACATGGAAAAAGATCTCTGAAAGGGCAGAAATGTAGATAATCTAACTTGTAAACTTCTCCTACAAGCTCAAGTGCGAAGTGTCTGGCCCACATCAGATATTCTGCATAGGCTACTTGAAGGAAGTCACAGTAAGAAACAACAGGGTTTTCTCATATGATATTTAAATAGATTTTGGCTATCAATCCCTACAAATTTCCCTTTAGTCATTTATTACATCAAATCAACATCAGCCTCATGGCCAAGAATTGGTTGAGATAACGACAGCCGTGGGTCTGATTCTATGAGCTGCTTGTTCAGGTTCTGAATGTGACTGTCTGTTTATACCTACGCTCATTATGTAGAAAATTCTAGCGAACACTATGAGAATCAGTCATTTTAATCATAACATGGCTTTAAGGTTTCCCAGCATAGTAGGTCTTTGAAAACTTGGAATGCTTTTGGAAAGAAAATTTGCATGAGATAGACAGACAGACAGACAGACAGACAGATAGGTTTTCTTTGCTTTTCTATTTTTGTTTTTTGGTGCCAGTCCTGGGGCTTGAACTCAAGGTCTGGGTTCTATCTCTGAGAGTGTTTTGCTGAAGGCTAGTGCTCCTACTTCTGGCTGTTCCTTGATGGCTGACTGGAATCATGAGTCTCCTTGAGCTGGCTTTGAACTGTGATTCTCTGATCTCAGTCTCTTGAGTAGCTGGGATTACAGGTTGTGAGCCACCGATGACCAGCAAGCATGATATATTTTTACTTGGAAAAAATATTTAAGTAGACATTTAAAGGAAAAATTATTGTTTTTAGAACAAAGGAAAAATGGGGGCAACATATGTTTTGATCCTTAATATATTCTGTTTGGAATTAATGTCTTATTGATGAGGTAAGCATTAGCACACAGTACACAGGAGCTATTGAGATACTGGGCCAGCCCAGAGAATCGTGTTCACTATTTCTCATTCTTAACATAAACGAGCAATAAATTACCACATAGGGGGGATATGCATTAGGTCCTCCCACATAAACTTCGCCTCTGTGTGCATAAACATTTTCTTATTATCCCAAATAATCAACAGGAGAATAGCAAATGCAAGTTTAGCTTTCCCCGCAATGTTTATCATGGTTACTTTAAACTGTTTATAGGAAAGGGAGAACTAGAAATGTCTTTCAGGAGGGTGGGGAGGACCATATGGCTCAGAAGGCTTTGCTGTGAGAAAATGTTTGGTTAAATTTTAGGCAACACATGGTCCCTCCACAGCAATGATTTGTCATTTCAAACACTGTTGTTGATGTTCAACTCCTGAAACAAATAACACCACCCTAAAACATTTATAATAAGTTAAGCAATGAGGCTCATTTTAGCACTGCAGGGAGCCAGCTGCACCCCCCGCCACCCCCCCCCCCAACAATCCTCTCTCAGCTGTGCTCACATGACCCGGCCCGTGCAGCCCTGGGTAGCCAACTGCGGTTCAGAGACTTCAAAACAAACATTGGATGCAATCCACCTTCAGTTCTCCACACTTGAGGCTTTGTGAATTTAAATTCTCTCTAAGAAAATAGCCTACATGTTCAATGACTTGGTGAGGGGATTTAATTTTGGAGGCAGAAAGCTTTACCATTCGGGGGCACCGGCATTATTGTATGGCTTAGCTTGAAAAATGCTTGGGTATTCACTCTATGGGAGCTGAATGGGCAATATTGCTTTGTAAGTGGCCCTCAGATGAGTGCGCACGGAAGGTTTCTGGGTTTGTCCACATTCAAATAGGAGGGAGGGAGTTCAGCCAAAGAATGGCTCCAAGCCTTCAGGAAGTCCTCTTCACTGTACTCCACTTACAATGATGGGAATGAAGTTTACCTTAGTTAAGCCTCAGAAAATCAGAGGCAGAGACCAACGCAAGAGCTTCTGAGAGCCTTTTGAATGTGTATTTATTTATATTGATTATGTTGATGGTAAAATCTTTTAAGAACAATTACATTTCAAATATCTTTCCAAAGTTTATTGACTAGGACAATGAAAAATAAATCCATTGCTGTTTTCTCCTGAGCTGTGTTGACCCTTCCTGTTTTGTTTCCGTCAAAACTCCACTGTCAAATACACCAGTACCCTACTTCTATTCACTCTTATTTCTTTATTTGTGGGAAGACAGTATAAGAGGATAAAAATGAGTAGGTCATGTTTTAATTCAAGAGATTGACAATATACAATAAAGCAGTGTAATAGCAGCAGAGTATTATGGCAGAATTCATGAGGTACATTGAACATCACAGAAATGGAAGGGTACCACTTGAAAGCTCAAAGAAAAAAGAAATATTCAGACAGGTGTGGAGATAAGAATGAAGAAAGATTCACAAGAAGGTAGCATTTGAAAAGGCTTGAAGCACCGGTTTGGTTTCAAAAGGTGCAAAGTAGGAAAACAATATCTCAAGAACCTAGAGAATGCATACGCTAGAACAAGCCAAAAAGTCCACTTAGCTCTTGCTCTTCAATACCAGTTTTCTGTCCTTCTTTCCTCTTTATTCCTGTTTAGACTCAACGGCTAAAGTACTGTGGCTGCTGTCTATAGAATGATTCTTACATGATTCATCTGAGTAGTTCTCTGCCGGGAAGGAGCCTGTGCCTAGGGAATTTGGGACAATATCCAGGGTTATTTTGTCAGAAGATATGGAGGGCCAGTAGCCTTGAGTGGCGGAACCAAGGATGAGCAAGGCAGGAATTGAACAGGGAAGCAGGGTACTGTATCCTCCTTCGGTTTATCCAGCAGAGACATCTATCTACAAGCTGGTTCAAAATCTTTGATGCCAAGGGTCTGTTTTAACATGGTAGAAGTTTTATGATTTAATAGACATTGCACTTTTTTTAAAGTATCCAATTATCATGTTAAGAAAGCAAGATGTTTGGGTCAAATTTTAATGCTCTTTTTCATAAGCTTCACATCATTTTTATTTGTTTACATAGTTTGGGAAAATAACATTACTCTAACAGCTTATGTTATTCAGTCACCAATACACTGCAAAGATGTCAAAGTCCTCCAAAGAGAAGCACAGGCATCCTTATAACAACGGGGTTGAGCTGAATAGGCATGCAGAACTACCGTGCTGGCAAACGCATGCCTGTGGCCAGCTACCTAAACCCTCTGAGTACTCATGATGTGGGCCTGTGCCTCAGTTTCCCCATCTGCACAATAAGAATGCCATGAGTCTTTACTGCAGTGATATCAAAAAGGGGTAAGAGGTAAGAAGAAGGCCTTAAACACTGACATTAAACACTGAAGCCATTGCTTTTAGAATTTTATATCTTCTCACTAGCTCTTGAGGCTATAATTGCTTTCAGATTTATGTATGGTTGCAAAGTGTCCCACAGTTCATAGAAAGAAGACTCCAATAATCATACACACTAATTTTTCTGGAGAAAAGCATTCTGGCTATTCCAACTAACCAGGGGTTTGGGGAGGAGACCACAATCATTTCTTATGTGCTTATAATGGGGAATGCTGTCAGGTGAGCTGCGAAACCATTGGGAATTCCTCAGTCATCTGAGGATAGCGGTCCAAAGCCAAGTCAAGCATGGAAATCCTTGAGACTCTTCTCTCGAATTAACCACCAAAAATCTAGAAGGAGAGCTGTGGCTCAGGTGGTAGAAAGCTATTCTTTTCTTTTGGTCAATTGTGGGGCTGGAATTCAGAGCCTGGGTGCTCTCTCTCTGAGCTTTCAAAGCCTTGATGAAAATGATGTGGTAAGATTAAGAACCACTGATGTATGGTTTTTTGTGAGGGGTATTAATTTGATATTCACCAAAATGCAATGCAAGAAGACTTTACAGAGTAGAAAAGCAAATGTGAAGGCAATTAAAATCTTGTCAGGTGCCTCCATCTGAGGAGGAGAACTGGGATTTGTCCAGCTCTTGCCACGTGCCATCTACTTTCTGTTGTCCTGATACATCCAACACATCCGGGGCGGGTGTACACTCCACTCACGCTGCGTATCACTGTTCAGGTCTGTGAGCTACAGGCAGAAGTGACCAGTGGGTTGTAATGACTCATTTCCAGCTTACATGTTTATTTTTATGCTATCTTATTATTATTTAATGTAGCTTTATTTCTACCTGCATTGCTAACAACAAAGCATTTAATATCTGGACATATTTTCCTTTTCTTTCTCTGAAAATATGTTAAGGGAGAAAAATGCTACCTTCCAGATTTTCTAACTTAAGCTGAATTTAAAATTATTTATGATCTTGGGGCTGGGAAAATGGCCTAGTGGTAAGAGTACTGGCCTCGTATACATGAAGCCCTGGGTTCGATTCCTCAGCACCACATAAACAGAAAAAGCCAGAAGTGAAGCTGTGGCTCAAGAGGTAGAGTACTAGCTTTGAGCAAAAAGAAGCCAGGGACAGTGCTCAGGCCCTGAGTCCAAGCCCCAGGACTGGCAAAAAAACAACAACAACAAAATAACAAACAAAAATTATTTATGATCTTGGTTAGACTTCCATTGGGAAACAACACAAATGGTGTGGTAGCAGTGGAGAAAATCACTGTAATAGGAAGGAAACAATTCAGGCCCTAACTGCACCAACTACACAGCATGGGCAATCACTGGCAAGTCATATTACCTGTAAACTCTGAACATGCCCATGTCTCACATCTGTAATCCTAGCTACTCAGGAGGCTGAAATCAGAGAATCATGGTTCAAAGCCAGCCTGGACAGAAAAGCCCAAAGACTATCTCCAATTAATGGGGAAACTGTTAGATTGGAAGTATGATTCAAGTGGTGGACTGCTAGCTGTGCACAGTGGAGCTGAGGCGTAGAGAGGCCCTGAGGTCAAGTCCCTGTGTCTGCACACATACAAAAGACCACCTTAAGTTCTTCACTAGCTTTTTTTGTGACAATGAAACTATATGCAGTCCCTGCATGATACCTCCCGTGCAATACATTTTCAATATAATACCATTCTGTACCTATAAGATGAAGAATTTGTACCATATCAAGAGCCTCTCCACTTCCAAAATTCAATTACCATCAAGTAATTCCAAATTCTTCCCCGTGGAATCAAATCCTTCTTGATGATCCACTAATTTTCTGAGAGTGGTAAATTTTGTCACAGCCCATTTCAACCTAGAAAAACTAACATTCTGCTCAATGCAATCATTTTATTAATAAATTATATTTCCAAGTTAAATTCAAACACCAATATAGCAGTCACTGCTTAACATGCCAGATAAATAAAAATTACCACATTATGTAGTCGATATACTTTCTAAAAAATCAAGAAGCAATCACGGAGTCCCTTCCCTTGATTTCAACAGCAATTAGGCTAATAATCAAATGAGACATAATCAGAGCCAAGGAACCCAAATCAGCTGGATTACAGTGGGTTTCTTTAGGCCTCTTGAAAGACCCTGGCACTGCAAAGCAGGGGCATTTGACTACAGTCTTCCGCTCGTTACTAATTGATGTCAATCCTTAGAGAATCTTATGTATGCATAGCAGAAATTTCTTCTTCATAACACGTTAACAAAATTCTTTAAGTAAAAAAAACGGTGTCTTGCCCTTTCTGTTTCTGAAAAGAAGTCTCATGGGCTCTCAGAGAAGTTTCTCTCCTCCACGCGAATCATTTCTAGGTCAGGTGTCCACAGTACATCCTGCGTTCGCTCGTCCATTCACTGCTGCAATGTTCATGAAGAATCCACAAATCTCCTGTCTGCCAGCCTGACTCCTGGCCTCCCCACGCGGAGCAGTGTCTGGTCACCCGTGGGCTATCCTCTCGCCAGGGAGTGCTTTGCACTGCTCATCGCTCCTATTGTGCTATTCTTCTAGAAAAACACATCTGTTCCCAGATCTCAAGAGGTAAAGGTAGGAGAATCATGAGTTCAAGAACAGCCTTAGATACATAGTGAGACTCTATGTCAAACAACAAGAAAAAAATTATTGTAATCCTTCATTATTTTTCCCCAAGCCAAACAGAAACTAGAGTATGTGATTTCTAGTAACAAAATAACAATACACGAATTCTCTTTAGAATAGCCAGAGCAGTCTCTTAAGATGAATTAGATTATGTTAGTCCCTTATTTAAAACTTCCATTGGCTTTTCACCTCATTTAGAGTGAGGGCCTATCGAGGCTTAATATTATTCCTTGTCTCTCTCCTGTGTGCCCATTACACTTCAAAGTCACTTCCCTGTATTTACTGCTACTCCTCTAACCTGTCAAGGTCATGGGACTTGTGTGCCATGTTCCCTTTATCTAAAGTCAGCACCCACAGACTCAGTTACATGGGAGCTAAAAAATATTAAGAGAAAATACCACAAATAAGCAATTCATGAACTTTAAATTGTCATCTTGAGCAACGTAATAAATCTTTTGCCTTCCTATTTTGTCCTGTCAGGAACATGAACCGATCTTTTGTGGAATACACCCGTGCTACGTGACTACGTGTCTTAGCATCTACCTTAGTCCCCTTGTATCCATTTCGGCTATCAGAGGGGCTGTGGAGACATCACAGTGCTTGGGTCCAAGTCATCCTCATGTAGTGTCCTGGTGCTGTGTGACAGCCATGTCCTGGGCCTTGTTTCATCTCACCATGTAGCATTGCATCCACCCACATTGTCTCAAGGAAGAGGAGAGTGACGATACAGTACAATAAGATATTTGGGGTGAAAGGTCATACTTAACTGACATTTATTGCAGTATAACATTTGAATCATCCTATTTTCATCTTAGTTTTGTTGTTAATATCTTGTTATGATTAATTTAGAAATCAAAGGTTGTCCTCTAGGGTTCATGATAGCTGGTTCCAGGCCTCCAAAGAGGGCTCTGGATTTTGCCCCCATTGGGGAAGAGCTGACAGATACATCTCCATATCTACAAATTCCACACCAATGGAATCAATCAGCTACAGGTCAAAAATACCTTTTAAAAAGGACTGCATCTGCACAGATCATGAACAAGGTGTTTTTTCTCGTCATCATCCCCTTAACACTACAATGTAACACTTATTAATACACTTATATTTATACCGTACTAGCTGTTTGGTAGGGTGTATAGTACGCAAGAGGATGTACGTAACTATGCACAAATATTACACCACTTTATACATGTTATTTGGACCTCCATGACTCTGTGTGTCCCTGAAAAGGTCCTGGAAGCAATCCTAGAGGGGTGAATGTCCCGGCTATTCCCAAGGACTCAGATTTTCAGAAAGGTGGCTCTTTTTCCATGAAGAAATCAAACTGAATACCACACTCTCAGAGATGCTTTCTCTCGCCTCAGGCTCCATGTTCTTACCCATCATTGAACGTTGCTACATTTTACATTCATTTCACATAGAGTACTCATTGATGATATTTGATTGATTTGTCCTTTTCGTGTATCTGATCCCATCCTGTCCCTTGAGTAAAGGAGAAACTTCATGAGAGAAGGATTTCTTTCGTTCATGGTGGAGACTGCAGACCTTGGAGGAGAGCTTAGCCATGAATGACTCAGAGAACATCTGAAAGAGAATGAATAAAATCATCAGAAAACACGATGTGAAATAAGTCAAGTATACAATATTTCTGGCTCTGCATGCAAATGCTAACTAATAACTCCATGTGGGTGCACATTTGCATGCAACTGTGTCATTTGTTATAAAGATGGTAAAGAAACATGCTCTGCCTTGAGAGCTCAAAGTAAGGGACGAGGTAACAATGAGCTGTGGGCTACCTTCCGTGGGGGCTGTGCTAACCACAGATGACCCACTGCACCCCTCTGTGGGCTAGACTCTTAAATACCTAACAGAGTCCACAATTTAGGAAGAAATAGAAACAAACCTGAATGCCTTTCCACTTGAAATATTTGGTGCCTGAAAACCATCTGTTTTTCTTTCTTTTCTTTTGATTTCTATCTATTTTTTTCTGGCAGGATTCACTTAGTTTCAGGGTTTAACCATAAGTTTCTACAAATGCATGTGTAAACTAAGTCAGCATTTTACTCTGCCAGCCCTAGAGTAAAGAGGTAACGAAAGCCACAGAGCAACAATTTCTTTAGCAAACATTCCACTTTCAAGAAATTTCCAAGGTCCTCACAGAAGAAAATAAGTGTCAACTGTTTCTTAGCTCTTCTTCTGAATAGAAATCATATTTTGCTTCTTTTCAAATCATTTGCCCCTACCTTAGAGATTGTCTGAAAAATAAAGGACAGACATTCCTACCTTGTATTTGTATTGCATAAACATACATAAGCACAAAGCCATGTCTAGATGTTAATGGACTATAGCTATAACCGTCTACAGCTCAAGAAAAGTGATGTATATGTACATTTGATGCAACATACATTTTACATATATATGCAAATTTCACATACCTTCATAGAATGAAATACTAAGATTTTTACCATAAGGCTCTGTTATTAAGTCCCATAAGCTAAATAACACTTTTTCATTTTCTCCTTTTGTAGTAAAATAGAACTTTCTCAACATCCTAGCTCCAACAATCAGTGATGGAAGAGTATTAAAGATGACAACCTTTGAGGCTCCTACCCTCCATGTTGAGGCGGCATGAGTCATGATAAGTGCTTAAAACATTATCTAAAAAATTCCTTTTAATGAAATCCCAGTACTAGCAAGAAAGGGGAAGGGATCATGAATTTGAGGGCTGCTTGGGTTATATAGAGTGAACGTGTCTTAAGAATAACAACAAAAAGACAGGGCTGGGGGCTTAGGCTGCAGCTCAGTAGTAGAGCAATTGCCTAGCATATTCAAGGGCCTGGGTTTAATCTTGGGTACTCCAGAAAAGAAAGAAAAAAAGGAAAGAGGGAGGGAGGGAGGGAGGGAGGAAGGAAGGGAGGAAGGAAGGAAGGGAGGGAGGGAGGGAGGGAGGGAGGGAGGGAGGGAGGGAGGGAGGGAGGAAGGAAGGAAGGAAGGAAGGAAGGAAGGAAGGAAGGAAGGAAGGAAGGAAGGAAAGGGGGAGTGAGGGAAGGAGGGAGGGAGGGGATTAATTGGGGAGGGTCACTAGGCTTGAATTCAAGGACAGGGCACTGTCCCTAAGCTCTTTTTGCTCAAGGCTGGCACTCCACCACTTTGAGCCAAAGTATCACTTCCTATTTTCTGGTGGTTAATTGGAGATAAGAGTCTCATGAACTTTCCTGCCTGGGATGGCTTTGAACCATGATCCTTAGATCTCAGTCTCCTGAGTAGCTGTGACTACACATGTGAGCCACTCTCACCCACCTGGAAATTCTTTTCATAGTTATAATATAGCCACAATAGGACAGCTAAATAGATTAGGAAGCTGAGGATGGTAAGTTTCACTCTTTTTTTTTTAAAGCTCAATTATTTTATTTCTTTTTTTTCATAGATTCATTAAAATATCTTTAATGTAATATCAATATGCAAGTCTACATTCTAGGGAAATCTACATTAAGATATTTGGCAGGCAATTAATGGCACTAAACAATCTTATATAATAGATATCTTAAAATGTCTCTCTAAATCCATACTCTACCCTGAATAACTGTATGAAATTGTAACTGAAGTTACCTATGTGGATTTCCAGTGAGAATTTACAGTTGCTCTTTCATCAGAATCCCAGTGCAGTGAGCTTTCAGGAACTTAGAGAAATACCCCACATCTAAACCAGCAGTGACTCAAAACAAAATTAGCATTCCAAGTTTGTGAACACAGAGATGATAACGCTTCTGTAGACCATTTTAAAATATAACCACTCTTTTATTTATCATAAGTATGTTATCTTATAAAATATATAAGATTGTTTTCTTTCTTTTGCTGTTTATTTTGTATTTTGTTTGTGCTTTGGTTTTGTCTTTTGTTTGTTCTTTGGTTTTGCTCTTTTTTTTTGGCCAGTCCTGGGCCTTGGACTCAGGGCCTGAGCACTGTCCCTGGCTTCTTCCCGCTCAAGGCTAGCACTCTGCCACTTGAGCCACAGCGCCGCTTCTGGCCGTTTTCTGTATATGTGGTGCTGGGGAATCGAACCTAGGGCCTCGTGTATCCGAGGCAGGCACTCTTGCCACTAGGCTATATCCCCAGCCCTGGTTTTGCTCTTTTGAGAGAGGACCTTACTATATAATATAGTTCAGGTTGGCCTCAAATGCATGATCTTCCTACCTCAGCCTCTTGAGTTGCTGGGATCATAGGCATGCATTACCCTGCTCAGATGCAACTTCTTTCTGAAGAGGTTAGGTCATCAACTGGTTGTATTACTTATACAACCATTACACCTTTCCAGGTTGTGAATTTTATTAAATACTGTTATTGAGCAAGAATGTGCTGCTTGCTACCTACAACATTTTCAACTTTTTCATATTTATTCTTTTTTTTCTTTTTTATCAAATTACCTTGTCCTGTGTGACATGGTAATCTGAAGCAAGGAAAAGCCTGCTATATTTAACAAAATGGAAAACTGCCCCAGTCCACCAACAGCCATGGTCAAATCAATAATACAGTCTTCCAGGACAATCATCATTATCACACCATTTATCATAAAATATGTCATCATTGTTTAGGAACTAAGAGAGGCTCTGTGTCATAGCTGCAGGAACAGATCAATGCCTAATCAGTCTGACATTTCTTTGAATAAGTCCCTATTATAAACATGAAGTTGTTGAGCCCATAATAAATAGCCCCACTCCAGGTAAGCATGCCAAAAACAAGGAGGGATTTTTTCAAAGTAACTTATTTCTGAGAGGATAGGCCAATGACAAAAACATTAGTAATATAAAAAGTGCCAGCATACTGCTTTGCATATGCATTGCAATTTTCAAAAATGTTTGTGCCCTCTAATCCAGCAATTACTATTCCAGGAAACTACTCTAAGGATATTATCCTCTTGATATAAAGGATTTTCTAAACAGGAGTGTTCAGGACAATATTGCTTATAAATAGAAAAAGATAGAAATTATCTCCATCTGTAACATGGAAATTGCTATAAACATATAACAAATAAGCTCCTTTGTTGTTATGTAGTTGTGTAATCATGGAAGAATATACTCCTGACAAGTAATTAAGACTTTAAAGAATGATGGTGCAAAAAAAGTTCACTTACAGCAGAAGAAAATGTCACGAAATATGTGAGAAAAACAAGTAAATGCAAGTAGGAACTGTAAACAGGGACCAATCTTTAGGAAACTTTGGTTACTTTTTCTGCCTTAAATGACAAATTTCTGCTGATAATAGAATTACTTTGACTATTTTTAAAGTTCAGTGTGCCTGGATAATTGCCCACCAGCATCAAACATTGCATGTAAATGTCCCCGATATTACCATGTGGCAAAAGGACATCATTTAACCACACTGGACTTGCATCTCTTCAAAGTGAAAGGAAACAGTTAAACAGCATCGTTCTCTCTGCTCTCACAGCTCTCATCTGTGATTGTGATGTTTGTCAGGAGCACTGAGTGCTTAAACCTACAGATCCACAAGTATGTGTCTCACAGTGCTGACTTACTTTCTCCTCATCCATTACAGATTCTGACACCTGGTTGATTTGTTCAGTAACATTATTCTTTCTTCCTGGGTGGACTCTTTTTTTTTTTTTAACTTTCTTCCCCTTTAAAGTAGAAATGTTTGCTCTAATAATAATGATATTGTAATTATTTATCACCCATCAGTAAAATTAGTGCATTAATAATCATCATCACATATAACCACTCCTCTGGATTTGATCTGTCATTCAATTTTCATAATTTAGTCTTACAATCTTTCTTAAAGTATACAAATTTAATCATGCTTAATATAAGGTCACAGATGCTAGAGGTAGAAAATTAGCAAGGGCATGACATGTTTTTAGCAACAGTGAAGGAGAAAACTTGGGTACTATGTGCCCCCAAATAGCTCTGTTGGTTATTGTACAATTTTAACATTGGGGTTTTGTGGGCCTTTCTTTTTGCCAGTCCTGGGGCTTGAACTCAGGGCCTGAGCACTGTCCCTGGCTTCTTTTTGCTCAAGGCTAGCACTCTGCCACTTGAGCCACAGTGCCACCTCTGGCCTTTTCTGTGTATGTGGTGCTGAGGATTCGAACCCAGGGCTTCAAGTATAGGAGGCGAGCGCTCCACCACGAGACCCTATTCCCAGACCCACTTGTTTTAAACAATGATTACCCGGATGTAGATGAAGAAAGCTTGACTCCATCAACGCTTCGCCGCATTGTCCTCTCCAGCTGGAAGTTACCGACAGAGCAGGATGAGTCCCTGGGTCCGTAAGTCGGCACACACACACAGGGGCTCCTGGATCCGGAAGTCGACATCCACGAGGCCCCCCTGGATCCGGAAGTTTGCCCCCACGAGGACCCCTGGATCCGGAAGTCCGCAGCCACGAGGCTCCCTGGATCCGGAAGTCCACAGCCACGAGGCTCCCCGGGTCCGGAAGTCCGCAGCCACGAGGCTCCCCGGGTCCGGAAGTCCGCAGCCACGAGGCTCCCCGGGTCCGGAAGTCCGCAGCCACGAGGCTCCCCGGGTCCGGAAGTCCGCAGCCACGAGGCTCCCTGGATCTGGAAGTCCGCAGCCACGAGGCTCCCTGGGTCCGGAAGTCCACCCCCACGAGGCCCGCTGGATCCGGAAGTCACCAGCCACAATGCTCCCTGGGTCCGGAAGTCCGCAGCCACGAGGCTCCCTGGATCCGGAAGTCCGCAGCCACGAGGCTCCCTGGATCCGGAAGTCCACAGCCACGAGGCTCCCTGGGTCCGGAAGTCCGCCCCCACGAGGCCGCCTCACATCCGGTACAGACCTGGCGACGGTGTCAGAGCTTCTTCCACGCGTGAGAAAGCCCCCATAGAGCTCGGAGAGGAAACCCCCGCGTCCTGAGGCGCGCCGCCGGCCGGGCGCCGCCACTACGCACACAGCGTGTGCGCGCACGCAGGCTTCAACGGCCAGTGTCCGGGTGTGGGAGAGAGGGACACGAAGGGCCCTGACGAGAGCCAGGCACGCCACGCGGGTAAGGACTGGAGACGGCGTGGAGCCCGGGGGCGGCCAGGGCCACAGGGCGGCGAAGGGATCGGATCGAGCCCGGGGGCGGCCAGGGCCACAGGGCGGCCCCCTCCTCCTTTCCCCGCGCTGCCCGCTCACCCCCATCCTCAATGAGGAGCAGGACCCTGGGCCCATGAAAAGTGGAGGTGTCGGGGGGATCTGCCCCGGAGTGGGGGACCCAGAGAGCCACCAGGATACGGCAGAGTTAGGAGTCCAGCTTTGCCTCCGTGGAAAAGGATAGATTGTGTTTTCCTTCCCAGTCCCCGTCTGTTTATAACCTGAAGTCCACAGAAGTTCATTCTTTTAGTTCTTGGAAAATAAAAATAAAAAGCCCACCTTCAGTCTGTGTTCCCAGGCACGTCTTCATTCCAGCAACCACACGACTGTCGTGAGTTCAACCCCCTTAACCTGCAGCCGCTTTCTGCGCGTTTCCATCCTCCCCACGTCACCAGGCCGTCACTGTCCCCCAAGGATCGAAATTAACTTTTCACAGCATCTGTAACAATTCCCTGAATAACTTTAGTTTCTCTTACTTTCCTAACTTAGGGAATTTCTTTTATCCTTAAGCACTTTGTGTCACATCAGAAAATGGGTGCCAGTGGCTTATGCCTATAATCCTGGCTATCTAGAAGGCGGAGATTTGAGGATCGAGATTTCAAGGTCATCGGAGGCAGGAAAGCACGGAGACTCTTATCTCCAATTCATCACGAAAATCAGAAATGGAGCTGTGGCCCAAATGGTTAAGGGCTAAGCTAGAGCAATAAAGCTAAACAACAGAGCCAGGCACTGAGTTCAAGCCCCAGCACAAAAAAAAAAAATTAACATTAAAGAAAGCCTTTGATGTTCTGCCCCAGGAAGTGGTCAGTGATTGGTGTCTGCAAACATCGGTGTTCAAATTATCTAGCATTGCAGCACAAAGTACTTTCATCACACATGAAGAACCTGGGAGAGAAACTACTAATCTAACACCATGAAATCTATTTCTGTTTATTTCAGTTTTAGAAGTTTGTTTTCCATATCAGTAGATAGTGCTTCGGTGAAGAGACTGTAAACAAGGCATTGATGCCACTGAGAAAATCTTTCATTCATTCATTTACTCATTCAGCATGTATTTTTGTGAGGACTGAGCTAAGACCTAAAGATAGTAGTTGAGGTAGATGGACCACTCTGCCATCAGTCAACGCCAACATAACACCATGAAGCAGCAGCAAAATCATAACTATGTTAATTCCCCTGAGTTGATCACTACCTGATGGATGAATAAGATTGCACATTTTATGTGATAAATGTGTACAAACATTACATGTCTCAATTAGAACAATAAATGTAAAGAACAAGAAGTATTCAGATTTTCAGAGGGCTGTGTACAACCCTCTTCAGTTCTCATCACAGAACTCACAAGGAAAATGACAGAAGCAATCTAGGAGCTTGAATGTGGACAAGAAAGACAAATTCAGATAGGTACAGATTTAGAAGTGATACCGTAAACATGGAGTGCCCACTTTATACAATGGCACAGACATGGAAAGAAAGGTAGTTAGCACACATTCAGGCAGGAGGTGTTTATTCACAATGGATGGAATGAGTAACAGGAAGGAGGAGGGAGTAGAAGACGCTAGGAGAAAACACTGGTGCTGATGCTAGGTCTCTGCGCCCTGATGTGAAACCCAGCCTGTGGATTAGGGAAAAGTGAACTGCTGTGCTGCTTTCATGGGTCACCATGGATACTCTGTGAGCAACAGCACTGCTGAAATTCTTCGCCTCCAGGTCCAGCTTGTCACTACACTATCACCCACCAGTGGTGGAGTGTAGGCAAGGCTTTGAAGCTCTGGAACTCTCTTTGTGTGTAAAATAGAGTCTGTAATTGTACTGATATTACTTCCAGATGGGAGGAAGAAAAAAGGAGGGAAGTTACTAGTTGTATGTTTGCTATTACTAAACATTATCCCAATTATTCTGAAACATGCCTCGATAGGCAACTCAGTTCTCCCGTTGTAAGTAAAACACTCAGCTGAACTGAGGAAAACAATAGCCACACTTAACCTCTGAGACTTGTTTATTCCGATTCTTCCTGGAACTGATTCTGGGGGCCAGAGTAGAGAATTGATTTCTTTTGTATAAGACATTACATTCTTTATTGCATCTCTGTTAAATTCTATTTTCACCTATTTCTCTGCCTCTCAATCTAGTGGTTTGCTTAAAACATTTTCCTTAACTTAAAAATAATTCTCACCATCTCCTGGAAAGATGTGCCAACCACAATAACGGGACAGGTCTCTTTCAATTTAATAAGGAGAATCTTTAGAAAATGAAATGTAGCTAGGTGCCAGTGGCTCATGCCTGATCTCAGGAGGCTGAGATCTGAAGATCATAGTTCAAAGCCAGCCTGGACAGGAAAGTCCATGATATTCTTAACTCCAGTTAACCACCAGATAACCAGAAGTGGTGCCATGACTCGTAGTGGTAGAGCACTAGTCGTGAGTAGTAAAGCTCAGGGACACAGCCTAGGCTCTGAGTTCGGGCCCCATGACTGACAGAAAGGGAAAGGAAAAAGAAATACAGAGGTTAAACTATTTTAGAATCTTTGCTTTGTCATTGACACAGTGTGTAGCTTTTCACCATATTGCTGCAACTCAAGTGACTCCCAGCCCAATTGGGATCTCCTTTATGCAAGCCAGCAAAGTAGGGGCTATTGATGCCTGTTGACTTACCAACAACTTGTTTCCTCACTGTCTATTTTCCACAGATGCACCATTTCTGTGTCCACTTAACTACATCAGTGGACTGATTTTTTGCTCCAGTTGCCTTTTTCAGTAGCGTGGGGATTCTTTATGGCTTAATGGGTAGAAGCACCCTCCTCTAGCATGCTGCTTCTTTTACTTAAAACAAAAATAATAAAAATCATTTAATAATCACTATTCCTTTGACCCAAGTGGATCTATTTCTTCTCGTACATTTTGTAATTTTTCTCATTTACATTTTTGGTGGGTTCCAAATTGACTGTTCTTTTGAAAGGGCTGTGGTTATAGATTCATCATCTCTCCTGCTATGGTTCTTTTTCTATTTCATTTAGGAGGACAGGTATTTTACATGCCACAGATGTCTCAAGTAGAATCTACTTGGATTTAGTAACAAATACTCGACATTTGGAAACAAAGACACATTTAAAAAAAAGTGTAAAAAGTCTCTAATGTAAGCACTATTATAAAAATGTTGACTTTTATAATATTTATAATATTTAAATATAAAAAGAAAAAAAACCTCATTACTCAATGTCTTGTCTTGAGTTAATCTGACTTCTTAGCACTAATATCCCCAAATTATCTCATTTGATAAACAAATTGATTTACAGTAATGACTAACTTATCAATTTAACTCATTTCTAGCCAACTTTAGGGCTGAGGCTTAAAATATGTGGAGAGGGAAGACAATGTGGAAATTGCTTCTACGTGCCCATGCACACCAAAGCAGGTAGAACTGGGTTGACTGACCCCCATAGCCACATGACTGCATTCACCCAAGCAACACCCCATGACTGCTCTGCCTTCCAAAGCCACCGGCATTTCCCATGTGGCTCATCCTGATATAAATTGTGATAGAGAGGAATGGGAAATTACTCTCAAAGATTTCCCTTGATATCCCTCTTAAATGAAATGATAAAATAGTGTAAAGACACCAGACTCGTTAACAGACCACATTCTTTCAGTTCCTTAAGTGATTGCTTCTTCCAGGTGTCTCCACATGTAGGAGGAGCCTGAATGCCGTATCTGTGACATAGCTTGGAACTTGGAAAGATATATCTTAATAGTGTGCCTTCCTTCACCTCCAACACTTCAGAGAAACGTGGATGAGTGAGGCAGGACAGAAGCCAAAGGGTGAGGACAGAAAGCTGAATCCCTGTGTGTTTAATGAAGCCCCCTATATAATTTCCCTCAGATGCTTAAGCTGAATTTTCCTTAAATTTGGTCAGACCACACCTTGGAATCCTAATAGCACTCCTTGCCTGAGTTTTGGATTTCTGGCAGACACAAGTTTATTAACAATAGTAGATAGGGAAATTCATGGTACAGGAAATAAAAGGGCCTTTGCAAATGAATTTGAATTCTTTTTGGCCTTAAACAAATGGCTTAATGCCTAAACGTTAGTTATTAGTAAAATTTTGCTGTTAAAGGGATTTGAGGAAAAGTACCTATGTAAGCACATAAAACATATAAACATGCAGTACACAGTACACAAAAGGAGCTGGATAGATGGGGCTATTTCCGATTGGACTGTTACCATTCTATATATAAATACAGATGTACATTTATATCTGTACTTATGTGTATATTTCTAACCAATTACAGTACTCATGTGGGTGTAAATTAACACAGGCATGTTGCCTCATACTGGAAAATAAAACAATAGTGCTACATTAAAATAAGAATTGCAGCCAGGCTCGCGCCTGTCATCCTAGCTATGGCAGGAGGCTGAGATCTGAGGATGGCAGTTTGGGACCAGCCTGGGCAAGAAAGTCCATGAGACACCTATCTCCCTATCTCCAGTTTACCAACAGAAAACCAGAAGTGGTGCTGTGGATCAAAGTGGTAGATCTAGCACTACTAGCCTTGAGCACAAAAGTTCAAGAATAGCACACAGGCCCTGAGCTCAAGACCCACAACCAACAAAAAGATGAGGGGGAGGGGGAGAGGAGGGGGAGGGAAGAAAAGGCAGAGGAAGAAGAAGAGAAAGAGGAGGAGGAGGGAAGAAAAAGAAGAGGAGGAGGAGAGAATTTATGAGGGTAATTTTGAATATTTACCCTACTAACAAGTCTAACTTTTTAACAATTTTGTCTATCCTCATACATACTATGCTAGTATTCTACCACTGTGCTACACAAGAAAGGAAGGAAGGAAGGAAGGAAGGAAGACTGAAAGAAAGAAAGAAAGAAAGAAAGAAAGAAAGAAAGAAAGAAAGGTCTTTTGGGGAACTTCTGTAGACAAATGGAGAGAAAATCACAGACATGACGAATACGTGTTAGGTGTTCTATAGCATTCCAGAGTTGGCTCTGAGAGATGGAGCCAAAAGTCTTAGATAAGAGACAATTCATTCTTCAAGGGCCCTCTCTGGTGATACTGCCTCCTGACACCAGCTCTTCATTAATTTGTTTATTTTTCTCCTATATGTGCTCATG
The DNA here is from genome assembly GCF_023159225.1 of Perognathus longimembris pacificus. Lineage (NCBI taxonomy): Eukaryota > Metazoa > Chordata > Mammalia > Rodentia > Heteromyidae > Perognathus > Perognathus longimembris. The sequence goes on along the minus strand of NC_063181.1, from coordinate 38,521,620 downwards.
AGCATTAAAAATGCAATTGATCACATACAATTACAGAAAAGTTTCTTTGCAGGAGGTCAAAGAAGAAGGGTTTTACTTACATTGAGACAGTCAAGATGACTGTGGAGAAAGATGGACGTAATCCTCCATGCGTGGTCACCACTTACTTCCTTTCCTTTAAGCTCGAGAGAATTTTAAAATACTTTTTATGTCTAATTGGATCCACCAAACTCTGTATTCTATATAAGACTAACTCCTTTAAAAAATGCATGAGAATTACCTGTGTTTTCAGCATTGGCTGTTGGCAATAGTGACTCTCCTGGTTTTCTTGAATCTTTCTTTATCGAGGACCTGCAGTTAATACTGACAGTTATGTTGCTGGAAAGAATAATACAGAGGCCCAGACTGAATTTTGTGGTTAATTGACTAGCCAGCTGGCCCTATTGCCTGTTGATCACTACAAGAGCCAGCAAGATTGATGGTTTCAACAACCTTTCACAGTGCACTCAAGCGTTCAGATCTAGCTTTTGTTACTTGGGAAACCCAAAGTTCTGATGTAGGGCATTAGTTAGATGAACTCCAGGGATGATGAGTTGGGAGGCAGGCAAATGCCCAACTGGAAGACAATGTCTACAGATCAAAGGAGCCGGTGGCAGAGAGAGTTCATAAAATGTGAATACAATTCCAGGAGAAGGATTGATGATTATGGAAGCAGAAGGCCAATCAAGTTAAATATTCATTCCAGCCACAAGCCGGATCCTCTCACTGACGCCCAGGCATCTACAAAGTTGTTTCAGCTTTTCAAGGTCTACACAAGAAAAGAACAAAGCTACTAAGGGTGCTCTCATTCCGGAAAGCCGGCTGCAAGATGGCAGGAATCAGAGGTCAGCAACTACCACTGAGAGTTCATCGCATCTGACCCTACAATGAATAGAGCCCAGCAGTGGTCCAGCAGGACTGGCTTGGCTTGGTCCGCATTGAGGAGCCCTAGTGAATGGGACAATTTACAATTACAGACCATCTCCTCCGAAACCTTCTCTTTAAATACGAAACAAGCCTGAAAGTCAGATCTTAAATAGCTAGTTTCAGTTTTCACATATTAATGTCATGCATCATGTGATAGGAAGGTTTCTTGGCAAGTTAGACACTGAATATGATAATATGATAGCCTGAAACCGTTCGGAGTGAGTGTGTGTGTGTGTGTGTGTGTGTGTGTGTGTGTGTGTGTGTCTGTGCTGGGAGGTCAGAGACCATGCTGGGCCTCGAATTCAGGGCCTGTGTGCTGTCCTTTAGCATTTTCATTCAAGGCTAGTCTTCTACCATTTGAGTCACAGCTCCACCTCCAGCTTTTTTTTGATGCTTCATTGGACATAACCAATTAACTTACCAGCCTGGACTGGCTTCAAACTGTGATCCTCAGATCTCAGCCTCCTGACTAAGGTTACACTCAGGTTGAGCCCCTGGAGCCTTGCCATTCAATGCATTTTAAAAAAATACCTAGTTTTGCCATTATGATTCCAATTGTTATACAAATCTGAACCCTTAATGACTTCTGAGAGTAAGTGGGTTGGATAGTGTTGGAGGAAGAAAGAAAAGAGAGACAGAAATGAAATCCAAAAAGTAGGGTTGAATGGTAAGAATGATTAATTTAGCATCTTTCCAGACACACACAAATTTTCCATCTGTATTTTATTCTTTCATATCATGCAGTTTAACTCCATATATAATTTAGTGCATAGAACGTCTCACATGGTTCTTGGTTCACATCTTGGGAAAGATTCTATTAGAAACAACTTAGGTCCATTCTGTTCCTTTTTGGTCCACTTTTAGGGATCTCTTCACCAGTATCATCATCTATGTGCAGTTCACTGCAGTGGAGATTTGGAAAACAATCATAGAATGTAATAAATCTACCTATAATTCTCATCCCGTGGAACAATTGAGTCGTGGAAACTGCCTGTTCTTTTCAAGTGAGTGTTGCTACTTTGACCCAGGCAAATGAGAAAGAAAACAACAATACCAACCAGCAGTTTCAAGTATCCTTCTGCTGCATAATAACTCAGCAGTAGGCTTTGCTAATGGTGTTTATGAGCTTCCAGGCTGGGATTGGCCCTCAAGGGAGGAGGCATTTGCCCAGTGGGCTCCTTCTGTGTGGGGGGCCTTTTGGTAGCCTGGGGGCCCTTTTAGGTGATTCTCAGCAGGAGCTGTCTCTGCAGGCCAAGGCCTTTTGCAATGAGCTAACTGTGTTCAGTGATCGCCTTAAGGTTCATGCCATACTCAAAATGTTTTAGGACACCAATATAATAACCATAAAAATTACTATGTAGGACATGCCTGTGCTAAGAGGTCACGACTGCACATTTTTAGGTATTATTTACTTATTTGAGGCCACGGATGCAATGTAAACTGTTTCCAAAATGTTAATAAAAAATTATTGAATTCTAAAATTTAAACAGCACAGTCCTGGTAGCACAATCCATCACTCAGCCATGAGCATGAAAGTGGATTACCTAAAAAGACATAAAAACAGAATGATAATGACTGAAGAAGAAACAAAAGAGAAAGTAGTTGAGAACTAAGAGTGAGAGCATCTTAAGTTGTCCTTTGACGTTAAAATGATGCAAAACATTCATGAGTTCAAGTTTAAAAAGGAAATCTGTAATCCCCAGTATACTTCAGGTTTCATTTGACGCCCACAAGCTGAAACTACTTCTTTGGGGTGTGTGTATTTACCTCAGCAAAGAATATAATTGAATTTGGAAATTATTTCCAGGGCTACCTGTTTGGACTTGTCATCTCAGCAACCTGAACACTGTTGCATTGAGTTCTGCCGGGATTGTTCTTGAGACGGCCAGCCTCTGTTTATCAAGATGGGACCGGGCCCACCAGCTCAGGTTTATTGAACTCTATTCCATATCTACATCTAGTTCATAGGAAACATAATTTCAAAGGGAAAATAATTTTATAATTTCAGGGTTTCAGGAATTCTCAGATAGGTCCCCGATTCCTGTAAGGAATAGGAGAGAACTGGGCTCATTAAATGGAATGAACGCAAATGATTATCACTTGAAAGAAAGTAGAATAGAACAGGGGACAAGTGGTCATGTCTTCAAAGCTTTCCGGATTGTCACCCTTGTAGTTCTTTACGTTGTTTATTGTGCTTATTCTTGTTTGTATTGGGGTCAAAAGAAAACCAAATTTGATACATGTTAAAAATAGGAAACATTAGGATCTGGAAAATACTGACCAACATTTTGATCGGCTTAGGAAGGAGAAGATGGAATTTCAGATCGTTATCAGAACCACTGAACCAAAACTCATTATGTACGAGCACAGGGAGGGTACAGAGAAGCAGAAGTCACTGGGCACTTGGTGACAAAAGGAGATGACAGAAACAATTGATGATGATGTCACTATATGTGGAACCTAACCAAGCTGATCGTATGGACATAGAGTGTAATGATAGCTACTAAAGGCTCCAGAGTCATGTGGGAGATGAGGATCCAAGGGGGAAAAGTTTCAGTGACACAGAAGGAGCAAGCTTCAGTGATCTGTTGCACACTGTGAGGGCTACAATCAATGGATTGTGTAATGGACTGCATATTTTAAAATCACAAAAAAAATCGATTTTAGGTACACTTACCACCAATCATAAAAATGAGGGCGAGGAAAAGATAGGTGATAAACATGTTAACTAGTTGGATCAAATCCTTCCATAATGTATACATCCACCAAAATATTACACTGTACCCTAAATTATTATTTGACAATTTAAAAAAGAAAATAATTCAGAGGATAAAGAAGAAGAGATAGAGAGATAATAGGAAAGTTGTGTTAGGAAAAAAAGAAAATAAGAAAAGGAAAGAACACAGAGCAAAGAGTTGAGAATTCTTTTGGGAGCTGGGGGCTCACACCTGTAATCCTAGCTACTCAGGAGGCTGAAATCTGAGGATCTTATTTCAAAGCCAGCCCAGGCAGGAAAGTGAGTGAGACTCTTTTATCTCCAATTACCCACCTGAAAACCAGAAGTGGTGCTGTAGCTCAAGTGGTAGAGCACTAGCCTTGAGCATAAATGCTCAGGGACAGCGCCAAGGCCCAGAGTTCAGTCGCACAACAGACCAAAAAAAAAAGAATTGAAGATTCCATTAGGTGGCACATGAACAAAACACAACTATGAGGTCAGAACCACAGCCATTATTGTGGTATATATAATGAAGCATCCTAAGCCTGATCTCTGAGTGAAGAAACATGGCATGGTGGGAAAGCGTATGGATCCTAGAGTCAGATACCATGGGTTCAGATCTGAGCTTTACCACTAAGAACTACAGCATCTTGAATAAGTCATTTGAAACTCTCTCCTCTGAAATGCTCTGCTTTAATTTCTTCATCTTTACTATATAGTTGATAGTATCCTGGAATAGTTACTATAACAGTTAAATTAGTGAAAAAGAAAATATTTGATGTGAGTGTTTAGAAAATTTACAATGGTGTTCAGTGGCATTTCTGGATGAACCGGATGTTCTCATTGTCTTAAGGAATGGACGGAGCCAGTCTAGACGGGGCATGTGGTAGCACCGAACTCCGTCAAGTGAGGTTCTGTGTGAGTAGGAAGCAGGGTAGACACGCAGCTTGTCTGTAGGCTGGTGAGACAACCTCTCCACTGGGGATCAAGGCTCTGAAGAAGATGAGACACACTGGGCTGAGAGTCCTGAACGCTAAGGTGGGAGTTGACTTTTCATGCTATAAGACAGCGTTCCATCTTTCTCTTCCAAAACAAACATATAACGATGTTGTATGAGTAACGGAGATGACTGTCTCCAACACCCTACTGCACTGCCCTGGGTCGCCATGAGCACAGTGATGGGCGGCGACCACACCTTGTCTTCCTTAGTTCCCCCTCCAACTCTGGGCACCTAATGGTTACAACATGTCTGTGTGTATGTATGACAGCTCTCTCACACACACATACAGACATTCATGAGTTAATCTGAACCATGATTCCAATTAAAACCCAACCCCAATTCTTTTTCCTGTCTACTTCTACAAGTAGTATCAATGCTAGCGTTTTTCCATTCGTTCTTTGCATGTCACTGAAACATATTAAAAAATCCAAAGGTCTCAAGTTCCCCCGAGCAGATGACGGCTGGGATCCTTGTTTCTCTCTGGCCCTAGCTGCCTCTCCTGCCATGGTTGTGAAGGCCTCTCTGGTGCTGGTACTTCAGGGGATAAGCCTAGTTCTCTTCCAGAGCAAGGAGCAGAGGTGGGGCTGTGACTAAAAAATGCACAGAGCAGGCGAAGAGTGATGACGCTTTAGAGTATACAGGACAGAGCAGAGCCGGAGAGGAAGAGCTAATTGCCTGCCAGTAGAAGAGCTAAGCTAAGGCTCTAGACACTCCCCTCCTTCAATCAAGAGTTCTAGAAATGAGGTCAGTGCTAGGGAACAACTGGACTTTAAAACTCATTTACACCCCAGTGCAAAATGACTAACTTAAGCAAGACTTTGATGTCTGGGATAGAGCATGGAGCAGCATGAAGCTCAGGTTGTCCCATGGTCCCCAGCCCTGTGTGAGTTACATCCTCAATTCATGTCAGCACAGCACGGATCCATAGGACCCAAAGGAGCCTGTAACTGGGTGTGAACGTGTGTGCCTGTGTGGAGAGGGTTCTTGGCTAAAGAGATGAGTCAGATCTTTTTCCCTCAGATTTTCCAGGTCTTATAATTCTTGTTCCTCATCCCAAGACTAAATCTGAAGTACAGACAGGCTCCAGGTGCCCTCTTTTTACTGACAGTACTTGCTTATTCCCTGAGAATAATCTATCTCAGTATCTCTGAAAAGACACCCACAGATGAAACGAAAGCTGGAGTCTCTGGTCTCCTCTGCTTCCATCTCCAGCCTCTCCACCACTAGCATCACCTCTTGCTGTTCATTGCTCAGAACAGAGAGCAAAAACTCCACATGCTCGATGTGTATCACACTGACTTATATCTGAAAGTCCATTCTCCACCATTTATGCCACTTTCTAGAATTCTCTTGTCCTTATGATGACTTTATGTTAAGCTTTTTGAAGGTAAAGCCAGATCTAGATTAACCATATTGATTTCCTGCACCACAATATAAATGTGGATGGAGTTGTTTCTCTCTCTCTCTCTCTCTCTCTCTCTCTCAGAGAGTATTATGTCCATTTCCTTCCACTGCTGAGAAAAGGAGGTGCAGGTGGTCAAAAACTTTCAGAAACATTTGGCATCAGCCTGGGTTTCAGGTCAGTCTGACATGGAGAAAGGAAGAAACATGAGAGTAGTCAGTTAACTCTGACAGATGGTTCAGAGACAGACCACTAATGGAAATGATACCTTGAATGAAAATAAAAATATTAAGGTGAGTTTGGGTGAATACATGTTGAGCTCAATTTTAAGTGATTGGAGGTCACACTGAAATTCAAATGATGTGCTTCCATGCGCATAGAATCCATTTGAAGTCTCTCCAGCAACTTGCCTCTGCCCTATGCTGTCTTGTTTTCTAACCCATTTAAGATTTTTTTAAAGAAATTCACTACACTTTTTCTGGTAGACCACTAAGGGTATTTGTTCTTTTGGTTTATTTCTGTTTCTTATGAAATTTGCAACATTTATTTGTGTGCTCCTGCAATCACGAAGTATTATCATTAGGTTTTGTGTTTTAATTAAAACCTTCCTTATTTAGAAAATGGTGATGAAGAGCAGCTCTATTAAGTAAAAATTTAGCCTGTGAATTAAAAAGAGCTTGGAGATGGCTTTGTTATCCATTTACTTAGGTCTTAATTCCCAAGGAAGTCAGGCAGAGCTAAAATCCACAATGTTGATCTTGCGTCCAGAGAGTCCCCACACTATGGAGGATCTCAAAAGCTCCTTGGTTTTGTCTGTCTCCACAACCTCAATTTATATTCCAATAATGCCAGTCTTCGGGAAATTTCTCTCACAGAGTACTCTGTCTTATCTTTCTGGGTTTCCCTGGGTTTACCAACTCTCACGCCCATCACGTCCTATAGCCTCTCTTGCCTGAATAATGAGCTTCTATTCATTCTTCAAGTTCTAGCTCAGATGCGACTGCTCTTTGGGATTGACTCTCCTGCAGACTCGCTACCATAGTCAACCCTCTCCTCTGAAGAGCCCTGCCTGATCCCTAGGCCTCTCCTGCTGTCACGCCGCATCCCTTCGTCCTGACCTGTTTACGTGTGTGCTTGTCTGCTTTCCCTTCGCCGTGAGCGCCTGGGATGCAACGTTTATTCATTTCGTTTCTTATATGTTAATGAGAGATAAGCTGATCAGAAAAGTTGTAATAGCCAGGCACCAGTGGCTCATGCGTGTCATCCTCACTACTCAGGGGACTCTAATCTGAGGAGCACGGTTCAAAGCTAGCCCAGGCAGGAAAGTTAGTGAGGCTCTTATCTCTAATAAACTACTCCGGAAAAAAAAAAAGCCAGAAATGCCACAGTGGCTCAAAGTGGCAGAGCGCTAGCCTTGAGCAAAAGAAGTTCCGGGACAGTGCTCAAGCCCAGACCAGCCAATAAAGAAAAGGAAAGATATCCGTTTGGAGGCTGTTAGGTCCCCCTGTCCCCACCAAAGTGGAGCTGAAAGACTTCTCAATTCCAAGAGTCTGATTTTTTCCTTTTAAAAGGAAGCATTTAATTCCAGGAGGAATGGGGAATGTCTTCACATTCAGCCATTTCAGAGATAAGAGCCAGCTGATTGTAAAAATCCATGAACAAATGAAATGTGGAGCACTTTATCATAGAATTCTTTCGGTCTCCTTGTCTCTCTTCCTGTTGCCTACACTACACTTTGCAGTGATGTGAAAGCCAGGCGTGGGGCATCTTCTGGGAAGCACAGTCTGGTTTTGTGCAGAAACATCTCTCTAGACATTAGCATCTAAAGAATTTTTTACATAGAGGGAGTCTACTCAGGAAACTTACTTCTCTGCCTCTTTTCAGCTGCAGTCAGACGAGGAATCCTCAGCAGATGGTTGAAGGGTGAGGTAAATTGCATGCAGCCTTCAGTCATTAGTGACAGATCTATTTGGAAGGCATGAGACTGTACAACAGGGTACAAAAGCAGCTCATGATTCTAATTGTTGGGCTCCATTAGAAAGAGGTCTTCCTAGAGGCTCTGGGCTTTTTTTTTTTTTTTTTAACAACACCACAGTCTAGCCTCAAATGAAAAGCATCCTGCTGGCTAATTAACTCCCAGCACTTTCTTCTCTATTGCACCCTGGTTTCTTTTGTCTTGATCTCAGACCCAGTTTGGACTAATGAAGCCTTCTATTATTCCAATCAAATATTTGGTTCTGGACAGAATTTTAACCAAATCTTCTCTTTGATTTCATTGTTTGCAGCTTACCTTTCCACATGATAATCCATAATATAGAGAGATTGTCTTTCTAAATTCAAGCTCTCTCAGCTCATTTTTCAATATCTACCAAGATATACTCTATGATACTTGGAAGATGTAGTTTACTGAATTGTCTAACCTACTATGTAAGAACATACAATGTGATTAATTTGGTTGTCATTTATTTCAACACCCCATCTGAACATTACTAAATGATAAAGAATTCAGTGTCGTGACTAAATATGCAGCAATGTCTATTGCTTGGAAGTTCTGCTTGAGCAAGTGTATTGCCAAAGCAAAATCAGAGGAATTCATGGAAGACTGGGAATGTGAAAGTAATCTTCCGCTTGGAATAGTGATTGTAACATATGAACTGAAATGTGCAAGTGGATAGTGGCATTCAAATGAGAGACCGTTTGGGAAACACCCCTGAGAAGATACCTTTATGGCTTTATGGTTTTCTGGATTGTTCCACGATGAACAATTCTGGCCTGTAGGACCCATGAACTGGGAAAGCGGAAGTAGAAAAAAAAAGGGTGGTGGGAGGGGAGAGACTTCATATAACACCTGGCAGGACACTTCAACGTTCAAAGTAATGTCAAGCCCTAGCCTCGGCCTGAGCATGGGTAGACGGTTTCCAAGGCGGCTTAGACAGACTTGTTCCCCATGAAGGCTCAGGATAGTGTGTCAACTTAGAACTGCAGACAGTCAAAGATATTAAGTCATGGAAGGTAAATGCTTAAATTAATAACTCATAATAATTTTCCAAATGTCTGTAAAAAGCTTTTATTTAACAATAGTTGGCAAATCGTTTGTCCACAGAAAATTTAGCCAAGTTCTGGCTCATTCAAAATCTTGTCATCACCACACTTTAATATTTAAGAGATTAATGTTTCAAAACTCTTCCAAAAATATTGTATTTGGAGTCTGAAAGAATCCTCTGTCTTTCACGGTGCTTTGTTCACTTGCGAACTCAGTTCTAAATGCATCTCAGTATACAACTGAGCATACAGCGCCTCGAGGGGCGTGGCTCTTAATGGTCTCGGGGGACCAGGAATACCCCTTTTGCCTGGGAATTTGTTTGAAAGTATCAATTCTTAGGCAGGAGTGGTAGAGTGAACCTATCATCCCAGCACTTGATGGGAGGACCGGCAGGGGCAAGAGGATCCTAAGTCTGAGGCCAGCCTGAGCCATGTACAATGGCTTATCTCAACCTGTCCCTCTACTGTAAATTCTGGGTGAACCCACAACACAGACATACGGAACCAAAAGTGTGAGAGTGTGGCCCTGCTTACAGTTTACCAACACCTCCATTTGGTCGTGAGATGCACTGTAGAATTATTGCTCTAAGACAGTTAGAAGGTAATAGGGCAGGATTGTTCTTTAGCCAGTGTTGGTGATTTTGGACATAGATAATAATCAACATTATTTCATGACTCATATGCATGAAGACTCCTGCTGCCACCATTTATATGAAGGATGGAGCACCGGAATGTAACTCCTCCCACAGGTGGTCACAAGTCACACGGCATGCTCCAAGTGCTACAGAGACCAGCTTCATTTGTTTTGAGACATTTCAAGCATCGTTTTGGCTTTCAAGGTGTAGCTCATTTGGTTACTTCTTTACCGAAACCGCCTGCTCATCTCCTTGCCTCCCACATCCAAAATGAGATGACGTGTTTGAATAGGAGGAAGTGCCTGCCACCTTGGATGTTCTTGGGCTGACATACTTGTCTGTCTTCTCCTGAGCTCTGCCTGCCCCCCACCCCACCATTTGGTGTTCCTGTTGAGACCACACACACACACACACACACACACACACACACCTTCCCCCCCCCCCCGCCCTATCTCTGATCTCTCATTTTTTAAGCTTGCTAGTTTTGGGTGTGCTTGTGTGCATGTTATGGGAAGAACACACAACATGTCAAAAGCCAAGGTTTACAAATATTCTGAGGCAATTGATTTTTTTTTTAATTTCTGGTCTCACTGCTTACTCTGGTATCAAACTTCCTGTATAAGAAGTGAACAGTTACCTTGCATCAGCCTTGGGAAGAAGAATTAGTTGTAAAGACAGTCCCTAAAAGCAGCATCTTACTTTCTGATCAGAAATGGTCAGTCCTTTGATTCTAATGCAATTCTTTTGGTTAATGTTGAAACTTAGTTTCTCTTTGTTCCATATCTTTGGAACTAATCATAAGGGATGAAATCGCAAGAAAATCAGTTCTATTTTATCATGGTACAAAAAGGCTATATTCAAGGAAATACATAGCCAAGTCATTTATTCTAGAGTACTTATAAAGATTAACATTTCAATCATTTCCTTAATAACAACAGTTATGCAGAACAAGATGCTTGGCTCTGTAAGTATTGTAAGGAGGCTGGAAACAAGTAGATTCATTTAGTTTGAGACCAGGGAGATACACACAAAATGTTCACTGTGCAAACAAAGTAGGAACTTCATGTCCCTTTATTTCAGTTAAGTCTATGTCACTGTATAGACATCAGGTACAAGAGAGACTCTTACCAAGTAGCCAAGCTTAGGAAGGCTTGCAGACCATGCTTTCTGCACCACTGCTGAAGGCTAAACTGCCTCCTGTTGGATACACGAATAGCTCTGGGAACTATATTCATAGGAAAGAGTGTGGGTGCCTGCTTGCCCTTTGGGAATATACTTGGGTTTTTGACAGCAACTGCCTGAGTTGCTTCCTCTTTGAGGTCTGTGAAGACAACGGGATACACATAGGAACTAAGCTTGTTTCCTTATACTGAGAATAGGTTGCGGCATCATTACCCTCATATGGGTCTGTCACGGGCTTGTTTCCTAAAAAGGCCAAAAGATGCTCTGAATTCTGGATTATTATGATTATCAAGACAAATATGTTATATGATACAAAAGTATCACCATAAAATACCATGAATCCTAGACAAATCTTCATTTTTGTATGGAATTCCCATCATTGTTTCACTCATCAGAAACATTTATCCAACCAAGACACAAAATCCTAAATTAAGACATCAAAAAGCAATCTCTTCCCAAGAGATTGGGGAACAGATTGCCTGTTATTCACCAGGGCCCAACACAATATTGAACATGTCCTTCCGACATCCTACAAATCCTGTGCAGTGCCTTGTGTGCAAGTCACTTGCTTCGTCTCAGTGCCAGATTGGGAGGCTGGATGCTTCCAGGTTGACTTCCAGCTGATCTGCTTGACCATGGCTTTGCAATTTTGTTTTCTGTTTGTTTCCTTGCATCAGGACTCTTAGGATTCTTCTCTTTTCCTCCTTCACCTCCTATTTTTAGAGAAAGCACACATCCACATAGAAGATGTCTGCCAGGACCCACAGACTGGAGTTAGAGCACTTGACCAATGAGATACTTCAAAGAGCTGGTTGATACTGTACTATAGACAAACTTCCTGAAGCAACTTTAGGACAGATCCTTTCTTTTTCATGAAAATAAACTCTCAAGTACGAGGACTTCTAAGGTGAAGAGAAAGCACGTCAATTCACGAAACATTCTAAAGTAATCCTATTTCCTGACCCTGCGTTCCACATCTGTATGAACACCCGGGCTCCCATTTATTCAGACTTTCAATGTGTCCTGTGTTCTTCCAGTCCTAGCTCTCAGAACTGCCTGTCCTAGGCTAGGCCTTCAATTTTACGTGTGTGTGTGTGCGCGGCACGCTGGGAGGTCGGTCAGAGATAGTCGAGCAGTTAAATTTATTTTACCTGGAGCCAACTTATTAACAACAACAACAACAAAAAGCTTCTGAACACATACTAGCACACAAAAATGTAAAAGGTGCAAACAGAGTTTTAATTAAAACACAGTTTTTCTACCCAAGCTAGAACTGAAAGGCTTTGATTTGCTGCATCATTTCAAAACTAAGTCCTGCTCGGAGTGATTTCTAGTGGTAAGGAAGTCATTCTTACCTACTGGAGGTAATTAAGAGTCTTTGTGTTAAATTAGGTTATCCATAAAAGAAAAGAAGCTGCTTCCCCTCCCCCCCTTTTGTAAGCCAGAGCCTCTTTTCTTCTTAACCAGGCTCCAGGAATCCCCTAAGATGGCAGATCAGTGATTCTGGACCCATTGGGGCAAGCAAACGAAGATGCTCAGTGGAAAGTTTTGAAGCTAACAGAGAAGGCAAGTGGATTAGAGCTGCTTAAGGACCTCTCGCTGAGGGACACTCCCGGGCTCAGAGAACAGCAAACTCCAAATGACCCACCCCAAACTACTCCCTTTTATCCTCATAGTTGAATCATTTCTTCTCTGCTTAAGACAAAGTCCCGGGGGTGATTTTGTTGTTTTAGAATAGAGGCTTACATCGTATTAGACACCCAGTTGAAAAGCTGAGTAGGTTAAGGTATTTCAAACAGACACCATTGCCTGTGTAAATGCATTGGAAGTGACAGTCTTCAGGTCTTCCAGAGGGCCCTTGTTATCTCTCAGCGCTTTAGCACATTGGTGTCGACGGGAGTCTAGAATTCAATAGATATCTTAACAAGTGCAGTCAAGAATTCAGTGTATACCTACAGAATTAAAAAGAGGGATGGTTAAGGGAGTAATGCGTGAGAATGTGGGAAAGGGTGCCATCAGTGAGGATGTATTGTATTCATAAACTGCTTTGTGAAGTGGCAACTCCTTTGTATAACTACTTAAAGATAATTTTTAAAGCAACAATAAATATAACAAAATCTCTTCCAAATATCTTTATTCTCTGTCAGGAATGTTTCTGAAGTAGATGCAAATAGACTGAACAATTTTGAGGTTAACTTTTGCTGAAAGTTGCTCGGATGAACTGACTTAAGACGCTTGGAGGCTGTAAGGTTTCAGCTGGATAATTCTAGATGGTATTGGAATGGACAATCTGTAGGGTCCTTTGAAATCTTGAGGTTCTGTCTGCTTATAAAATGTGTCATGTTATGGAAAGAAGAAATGTTAAAGTTTTCTGCAGGGAAAAATCACTGAAACAGAAAGGTGTCTAATAAGCAATCACCAAACTTTGTAGTAGTTTTACGTTTTAATTGCTTGTTGGTTTGTAGTAAAGATTGTGTTGTAATGTGGCTTTTATGATATTAAAACACATCTTTCAATTAAACTATATAGTAAAGAATTCAAAGACAGCCTGTTGCCTCTAAGGTGCTTATTTATAAAACTGGTTTCTTTTCTTGATAATAAAAGAAATGCATGTTTATTAGAGAACATTTGGAGACTCAAGAACCATAAAGTCCACAACTGCTGCAGCAGACAAGACCCTCCTCCTCCTCCTCCTCCTCCTCCTCCTCCTCCTCCTCCTCCTCCTCCTCCTCCTCCTCCTCCTCCTCCTCCCTCCTCCCTCCTCCCTCCTCCCTCCTCTTCATTTTAATTTTTTGCCTGTCCTGAAGCTTGCATTCAAAGCCTGGGTGCTGTTCTTGATCCTCTTTGTGCTCAAGGCTATTACTCTACCACTTGAGTCACAAGCACCGCTTCCAGCTTTTTCTTAGTAGTTTATTGGAGATAATAGTCTCTTATACTTTACTGCCAGGGGTAGCTTAGAACTGGGACCCTCAGATCTCAGCCTCCTGAGTAGCTAGGATTATAGGCATGAGCCACTGGTGCCCTGCTAAGAAGATCATTCATAATAGTTAAAATATTTTGCTGTGTTTCTTTAATAGGTGTTTATATACACATTTGTAATAATTGTGTGTGTGTATGTGTGCCAGTTGTGGGACTTGAATTCAGCTCCTGGTTGCTATCCCTGAACTTTTTGCTCAAGGCTAGTGCTCTACCATTTGAATCTCAGCTCTATTTTTGATGTTTTTGTAGTAGTAGTAGTAGTAGTTCATTGGAGATAAGAATCTCAGAGACTTTCCTGCCTTGGGCTGACTTCAGACTGTGATCTTCAGATCGCAGCCTCTTGAGTAGCTAAAACCACAGGCATGAACCATTGGCACCTGGCTTAACTTTTAAATCATGTCTCCTTTTTTAGCCTGCTCTCTAAAGTTCCTAATGTAATTGTAGCTCATTTTTATATATGAATTGGTACTCAGATCTATTTGGTAATATTATTTTTAAAATGCCATGAAGATGAAGCTAGGCCCAGGTGGCTCACACTTGTTTAGCCTACCTACTCAGGAAGCTGAGGGGTAAGGATCACAATTCGAAGCAGAAAAGTCCCTAAGACTCCTAACTCCAACTTTGAAAAGCTAGAAGGAAAGCAGTGTCTCACATGGCAGAGCACCAGCTTTGAGTGAACAAGCTGAAGAACAGTGGAAGAGCCTACCTAGGACCAGCACACATAAATAATGTTCTACCATGAGGGAATGGAAAAAGAATGAGCTCTTGCTCATTGGAGGGTGTGACCCAATGGTGAAGTACTTGCAGCTCAGGACACAGGAGATTCTGAGCCCAATCCCAGGTAGCCTTAACACTATTCTTTTTGCTTCCTTTCACTTGGCATTGGACAAGAGAGCTCCCTAGTTCCATCCATCCTGATCTCAGATTCACCTCGGGCTTGTTAAATGGGCCTTCTTGGTGAATGGCATCAAGTGAGTAATTTCAAGACAGAACCACCCATCTGTGCCTGTCTGGCTACAGGCAATACACATGTATAAGAAGACATGATAGTACTATGGACAATTAGCACTAATTGGTAATGAGGTAATGACATCTTTCAATGCATTTGTTCAGATTTCCTGTTTCACAAAAACCCTGAGCATTTTAATAAAAATCCGTGGAGACATGTCAACTTTATTAGCAAGTTTCTCTTGTTTTAGTTCTTCCTCTAAACTGTAGGTAATATGCTACTAGATATGACAATTGTAATGGCTTTGTTTTTCATCTGATTAGCACACCATAGAAAGTCTCTGAACCTTTTGGAAATTGTTCAGGAAATTTTTTATCTAAAATTAGAAATGCTGGGGGTAGGAGATAAGGTATTTGGGCTAGTCTCTTTTGAGTTCTCATTATTTTTTTAAAGTTTTAGTATGCATATTAAGACTTACTGGTTTCATTATTATTATTCCTAGATTAAATTTAATAATGAAAATATAACCTATTATATAATATAATATATAACAATATAATATATTATATAATATAATAGTATATAATTATAATAAAAATTATATGTAATATATTATATATTGTATATGTAATTGATAATAATATACAATATATCATATTATCATATAATATGTGAAATATTAAATTACATGTTATATAACAAAATGTAATAATATAAATATAATCTAAGAAAATAAAATATATAATATTTTACACATATATATTATATTTTAATATTAATATTTTAATGTGATATATTATATTTTAATATATTATATATTACATATGTAATAAAATATAATATGTATATTATATATTATGTACATGTTATATTATATAAATATATTATATACTATATATGTATTATATAATATATAGTATATATTTAGATATAATATATAATCATATATAATCTATATAATCTGTATCTAGAATCTGTTGTGTCTCTATAATCAAAAGTAAATTCTAAAACTAGGTGCCAGTGACTCATGCCTATATTCCTAGCTACTCAGAAGCCTGAGATCTGAAGATCATGGCTTGAAGCCAAAACAGACAGACAAAGCTGACTCTTTATTTCCCATAAACCAGCAAAGAGCTGGTAAAGGATGTGTGGCTCATGTGGTAGAGTGTCACCCAGGAGTGGAAAGAGCCAAGCAAGAGCTCAAGGCCCCAAATGTAAGCCCTAGTACTGCCACACACATACACATAGACTTCTGTTTAGCCCTTGATCAATAAACCATATGTGCACACATTTATTTGGTCCTTATTGTACTTTGTAATAGAGGAAGAGAGCAAGTTTAAGTTCACACCTACCTCTATATGTCAGGTTATAACTTCCTTGGTTAGTAGCTCAGAATCAGGTGGATAGAGAAAGTCAGAACTAAGAGAGGACGCCATGCCTTTCAGTTCAAGTGCCCTCATATTCAGATACCTGCGTCTTTAAATTCTCATGAATCACTCTGAATTGGTTAAAACTGAGGCCTATGGAATGTAACAGAATATTCAACTCTCTAAACTAATACCTACATGATGGATAAGTTAAATTAAGCACCATTATTGTTTAATTCATATTGTTTAATTCATTAATGTGTGAGTCATATTTCTGCATTTTTGAGGGACTTATGTCTCAGAAACCCAAGTCACAGAATTTTTCAGTACAAAATACGTGACGGATCTAGATCACATTTGCAGCTTTCCAGAAAACAAACCTATGCACATTTTTAGTGTTATGAGGAGACTTGTTGGGAAGGAAAACATGCTTCTTTTCTTCCTTTGGTTTAGTAAATAGAGGTCTTTGAATCCAGATAATGAAGGAAGAAATAGTAAGGGAAGACATGTACGATTTTATGTGTAGTTATACATATGAGAATTTTCAGAGAATACATTAAACTTATTTTATGATACTATGCCCTTATTGTAAGATAAAAATGAAATCGTCATTTACAAGATGGTAGGATCCAATATTCAAAGGGTTGATAAAGCTCAGTGACAATGAGCATTCATTGACAAGAATGGGGTCAAGTTTTCCATTGGAACATAACATTCCCTAGTCACCAATAGAACACTTACTTGGGATCAAAGCCCTTTACCCATTCTTTTAAACATAAAAGTTTTCTCCAATCTGAGAAGTGCAGTCATCACCCAGCCATTCGTGATTTAGGAGGTCCAGAGGTATGTCTGTTCCAAAATGCCACTCAGATGCACAAGAGCTTCTGTTGGTTTTATGCAAACCAATCAACCTTTCCATGGTTTAACCATGGACACAAGAGTTATTTCCCCCAAAGGATGTGAGCCATTCTCACACATACATACAACCCCCAATTCATACTCATTCCCAAAGACAGAGAAGAGACCTTCATTTTCATGAGAAGCTGAAATGAGGTTCGTAAAAAGTTCAATTCCACCCACCCCACCCCCCAAGACACACAGAGGGACACCTCCAGCCTCACACTCGTTCATCTGTAACCCCAGGCAGAGGATGCCAGCACGGATGTTTTTAACACTAAGGATACAATGAGCACCGAGACAACAAGACTCCTGTATTCTACTCTAAGATCTGCTTCCTTGTGGCAAACAACCCGCGAAGGTAGAGACGAAGGAAAACAATAGTTATCTCTAGGAGGAAAAGAATTCAAACAAAAGTCCCTAGCCAAAAATCACAAGAGTTCCAATACCCAAAGAACAAGTTCTTACAAATATTTTCTCCTGCCAATCAAATTTTGGAAAGGGAAAGAAACACAGACAGGCCCTCAGTGCCCTTGCTTGACTGGACTCTGTACGGAAATACGGGAGCTGACCTGGTCAGAATTTTAGTTTCTCCTGATTTTTGCCAGAGGTCCAGGAACTCAGCTACAGCCCCAGGGAACAGGGAATCCTAACCCAACTCCCCCAGACAAAAGCTGCAGAAGGAAAGAAACTTTCCCTTCACAAACAGAAGTTTGGGCCCTGGGGTTGGGGGTGGGGGGCATGTAAATTAGAATAACAAAAGACAGATTAGCAAAAGGCTCAAAGTTTGTGTTTAATCTATTTGATCTGGAGAGTTTACAACAAAGAATTGAAACTCCAAGGAGCTGCTAAACAAAGGAAAGAGTTTGCCTTCCAGGGACAATAAAATTTTGGGGAAGTAGCCAGTAAACACAAGGCAAAGAAATTTAGGGAAGAGGAGGGCTGTTTGTGGGAAGGTTTGTTTATGCAAACTCATCTTGGGGTTGACTCCCAAGCTGGCCTGGGAAGAGTTGCTTTGGGGCTGGGAATGTGGCTCAGCTGTAGAGGGCTTAGCACATGAAGACCCGGGTTCCTCAGCACCACATAAACAGAAAAAGTGGCACAGAGGAGCAAAAAGAAGCCAGGGACAGTGCTCAGGTCCTGACTTCAAGCCCCAGGATTGGCAAAAAAAGAAAAAAAAGAAAAAGAAAGAGTAACTATCTCTTCCTGTGATGAAGAAGAGAACATCTACTCAAAGGGGAGTTTATACCCTGCTTTGAGGCTTGGAGAATTAGGATGGAGTGTTCTTCCTTTATCATTTCCATCTTCATTGTCTTCAACAGGAAACAATCTGTGTGCCATCGGGATTTGGGGATGAACTGAAGTCATTCTGGTTTACATTGCTATTATGTTGGGACAATGCAGGTGTTTAAAATATAAAAACAAATGTTATTCCTCAGTTTTCCTGATTCCTTATTTCCTGTAGGATGCCAAACCAGAAGCATTTATAGAGATGGTGGAGTACAGTTGTAGATGGAGGCCTTTGAGAGAAAGTAGAGAAGGGGGTCCTTCTTTCCTTCCTTCCTTCCTTTCTTCCTTCCTTCCTTCCTTCCTTCCTTCCTTCCTTCCTTCCTTCCTTCTTCCCTCCCTCCTTCTCCCTCCTTCTCTCCCTCCCACTGTCCCTCCTTCTCTCCTTTTCTTCATCCTTTCTTCTTTCTTTCCTTCTTTCTTTCTAAGGCAATGTCTTAGTATGCTTCCCAGCATGGTCTGGATCTTATTTCGCTCAAGCCTCCGTTCTGCCTCAGCCTCCTGAGGGTTAGCGTTTACAGGCATGTGCTATCATACCCAATCTGGCCAATTCTTTTTTTTTTTTTTAAGTTTTTGTTATAAAACTGATGTACAGAGAGGTTACAGTTTCATACTTTAGGCATTGGATACATTTCTTGTACTGTTTGTTACCTTGTCCCTCATACCCCCCTCCCCCCTCCCCCTTTCCCCCCTGAGGTGTTCAGTTCGCTTATACCATACAGTTTTGCAAGTATTGCTTTTGTTGTTGTTTCTCTTAATTTACCCTTTGTCTCTCAATTTTGGTATTCCCTCTCAATTTCCTAATTCTAATACCAGTATACACGGTTTCCAATATACTCAGATAAGATTACAGAGATAGTGTAGATACAATCCAAGAAGGTGATACAAGAACATCATCAACAGTATAAACTACAGATACACATGGGATGTTGAAAGTAGTTATAACTGTGATATAACAATCATTTCCATAAAATGGAGTTCATTTCTCTTAGCATCATCTTATGGGATCATAAGGGTATAGCTATTGGGCTCTTGTGATCCTCTGCTGTGGCTTGCCTAATCCTGTGCTAATTATTCCCAATAAGGGAGACCATAGAGTCCATGTTTCTTTGGGTCTGGCTCACTTCACTTAGTATAATTTTTTCCAAGTCCTTCCATTTCCTTACAAATGGGGCAATGTCATTCTTTCTGATAGAGGCACAAAATTCCATTGTGTATATGTACCACATTTTCCTGATCCATTCGTCTATGGAGGGGCATCTGGGTTGGTTCCAGATTCTCGCTATGACAAATTGCGCTGCAATGAACATTGTTGTGCTGGTGGCTTTACTGTGATTTTGTTTGTGGTTTTTTTGGATAAATACCCAAAAGTGGGGTTGCTGGGTCATAGGGGAGTTCTACATTTAGCCTTCTGAGGAATCTCCATACTGCTTGCCAGAGTGGCTGAACCAGGTTACATTCCCACCAACAATGAAGTAGGGTTCCCTTTTGGCCACATCCCCTCCAACAACTGTTATTGTTAGTTTTCTTGATATATGACATTCTTACTGGGGTGAGATGGAATCTCAATGTTGTTTTGATTTGCATTTCTTTTATGGCCAGTGATGTAGAGCACTTTTTCATATGTCTCTTGGCCATTCTCATTTCCTCATCAGAGAAGTCTCTTTGTAGGTCTTTAGCCCACTTGATGAGCGGGCTGTTAGTTTTTTGCGGTTTTGTTTTGGAGGAAGGTAATTTTTTTAGTTCTGCATATATTTTAGATATGAGGCCTTTGTCCATTGAATGGCCGGTAAAGATCTTCTCCCAGTCTGTGGGATTTCTGTTTATCTTGCAAGCTATGTCCTTTGCCGTGCAGAAGCTCTGCAGTTTGATGCAGTCCCATTTGTCCAACCTTTCTTTGATTTGTAGCCTTTCTGGGTCTTTGTTAAGGAAGTTCCGTCCTGTGCCAAGGAGCCCAAGTGTTTCTCCTACTTCTTCCTTTAGTGTTTTCAGTGTGTCTGTTTTGATTTCAAGGTCTTTAATCCATTTGGAATTGATTTTGGTGCAGGGTGATATATAAGGATATAGTTTTAGTTTGTTGCATGTGTTGAGCCAGTTTTTCCAGCACAATTTGTTAAAGAGGCTATCTTTCTTCCAAACTATTGTTTTAGCCCCTTTATCAAAGATTAAGTAGGCGTAGTTCTGTGGGTTCATTTCTGGGTCTTCAGTTCTGTTCCATTGGTCTTCAGGACTGTTCCGGTGCCAATACCAAGCTGTTTTTATTACTATAGCTTTATAATACAACTTGAAGTTGGGTATTGTAATTCCCCCAGAACTGTTCTTTCTGCTTAGGATTGTTTTTGTTATTCTAGGTCTTTTATTATTCCATATGAATTTCCCGATTGCTTCCTCTATTTCATCAAAAAATGGTGTTGGGATATTAATGGGTATTGCATTGAATTTGTAGATACCAATCTGGCCAATTCTTAAAGCAGGTTTTCAAAGTTGTAAAATTTCTTGTGCTCCAACTCATTTAGCCACTCATTACTTTAACAAACATTGTATTTTCTACTTTGTCTCAAGGAACTTGGGGGAAGAAAAAGGAAAACAACTAAACATAAACCTGACACAGCTTTTGTATTCAGATTTTTATTGCTTATATTTATGTACTTGTAAATATATCCACAGTTAATCAACATGGTAACAAAAAGACTCCAGAAGGCCAGAGCAGAACTTGTGCCTTGAATGGAGTAGTAGACTAGAAACTAGGCCTGAGGCCTTGGAATGGCAGGTTGAGTGGGGATAGCAGAGAATGAAGGTAGAGAATGGGGCAGGTTAGCCAGGTAAGGTCTTTGAAGCCTGAACTGTTTCCTAATGTCCTGAGTGTAAAGTCTGCAGAAGACAAAGTCCAAAGACCTTGGTTGGAATGGACGTCAAGGCTATGACTTCAGAGATTTGACAGAGGCCTTTAAAAATTGGGATCTGCTTCCTTTCATTGAAGGAAAACAACTTTTCTGGCTGAGAAAAATGATAAGCAATTCAAAAGGGAGGAATCTGCTGGCAGAAACAAAAAGCTAAAGGTTAGAATTATGTTGAAATAGTAAGATTATGTTGAAGAGTAAAAAGGGCCACATTTATATACTTTCAGTAGGAAACTATGACATTTTTGGAAGTAATCTAGAACGATTTATTAATTTATAATATCTGATATATTATATATATCATATGTTTGATATATCATACATATAATATACCATATGTGTGATAGACTATATATATGTGATATTCAGTGCACTGAAAAATGTGTCCAATGCAACATGATTGAACAATGATAAAGCTAACAAGGTAATACTTTTCAATCACTAAAAAGAACGTTGGTCAGCTAGGCGCTGGTGGCCGTGCCTGTAATCCTAGCTACTTGGGAGGCTGAGATCTGAGGATTGTGGCTCAAAGCCAGCCCAGGCGGCAAAGTCCCTGAGATTCTCATCTCCAATTAACCACCAGACAACCAGAGTGGCACTGCAGCTCAAAGTAGGCCAGCCCTGAGCACAAAAGCTCAGGGACAGTGTCAGGCCCTGAGTTCAAGCTATTTTCATTTTGCTTGTGGCTTTATTGAGAGATCTAGGCTTCCATTTTCATATTTGTTCATAGGTTGAGTGATTTATTATTCTAGATTACTTTGTCATCTTCGAAAAGTACACCAGACTTGTAGAAGAAAGATGAGTGGAGTATGGATGAAAGTAATCTAGCAGGGGGCAGGAAGACTTGGAAAGCCATTGACAAAGTAGATGGAAGGGAACTTAGTATTTAAGGAGTGTGAGAGATCAAGGAAGAAGGGAAAGAGTTGACAGCAACATTTCGAGTTTCATCCGTGGCGGTTTTGTGATCCTAATTAAAGGAGTAGAGAGAAGTGGCGACAACGCAGGGTTTGAATGGATGGATGAGCTTTATCGGAAGTTGTTTGTGTGTCCCACAAAAGCAACTGTTTTACTTGCTTTACATCACTCCACTGCCACTTTTGGCAGAAAATCATTCACGCTTATGAAATCCTAGGAGGTTGTTGGGAGTATTGGGGGAGGGGTAGAGTTTTTAGATTAGCAAACATACATTTACTTTGTGAATTATAAACAACAAAGAAGAAATCGAAAAACTCCCCCATTCTTTAAAAAGAAAGAAGTACTGGGGTATCTATTTTAGATAAAATGAGACAAAACTTGTCCAAGTTTTCTTGTTTATTTGCTTTATTATTCAGCTAATAAATAATATGAAAAGATTGAGGCATTAAAATTGCAACTTTTCTATATAGACCAAAGGATATAAATAAGGCCCTTTAAATGAGATTAGATTCAGGACATAGTCTACTATTATAGATGATAGATGATAGATTAGTTTGGGCAATTCTTTACATTGGTTGGTCCACTCAAGCTTACACATATGCACAGTACTGTATGTATATAGATAAGACACACATACACATATATATGCATCACACATACGTCTGATTTAGTGGCTCCTTTTCCATTTGTGCTGCTCAGCATGTTTAAGCAAGTGTTGCTTTTCCAAATAAGGGGCAAAGAATTTGGTGCTGCAAGTTGGGCTGACAAAGAGGAAATGTACCCTGTCTGAACAAGCAAGAAAAAGGGAAAGGAGTAAAAATTCTTGCAACAGTTTGTTCTTGTTCTTCAGAAGAAAAAAGCAGCAGTTAATTTGTCACTTTAAATTAAAGGCCTAGAAACATCCCTGTTATGGAGATGTCTCCTGGGCTCACACTTTGTCAACTGTGGGTAATGAGAGAGCAGTGTGATTACATGACTGCTCTACCGGACTAGAAATTTCTGGATCTAGTCTATGGATAGGCAAATCTAACCAGAAGTTGCACTGAATAAAGAAAAAGTTGATCTTATTTTCGGTGATAAAATACCAAACTCTATCAATCTATCGATTGATCGATCTATCCATCCACCATCTATTATAAATATTATATAATACAGTATCAGAAAAACTTCATACTAAGTGAAATATTCCAGCAGACCTTTGACAGTACAAACTGTGGTATGCCAAGTCAATGGATGAATTCAGATCGACCAAAGCTTTGCTGTTATCATTTCAGAGGATAGTAATTCTACATGGATTAAAGAAACCATCCACATGAGAAAGCGAAGAACCATAGTGTGAGATTTGCTCTACAAGAATTTCAGTACCATTCCAGGCCCAATTATGACTTGAGGTTGGACTGATTCGCGATGCTAATTGAAAATGTTTTTTTTAACAAGTTCATAACCTACATGCATTTTCCAGCTGTATACTGTAGCTCTCAGAGACTGCAAAGCTGAATCATAACACCTCCTTGCCAAGACTTGTCTGCAAATTCTTAACCTTTTCTTGTTTGCCAAGAACAAAGAAAAATTGTTGTAAACTTAGCTGCTGTTGTAACATATGAGCAGTCTTTTCCGAAAATGCAAATTAGACAAACAAGAATCATTACATCATTTTCAGAATGCAGTTACATTTGGTTTCTGCTATTGTGTGTGTCTATTTCTTTCATACCTTCCTTGATAGATTTTATAGTGTTTTATCATTTACAAAACTCTTGCGTATGTGTAGTCATTTGATCATTTTGAGACCTGATGTTTTTAATATACATAAGGTCTGAAACCTTTGATACTTACATTTATATGATGCGTTTGATTTATAACAAATGTTTTGATTACTGTTGTATGGAAATATTCTATTATATTTGAACATACAGGTTACGCACTTTTTGGCAAAGATAACTCATGATCATTTTCTTTTTATTGTCACATAAAGGGTATTTTCAAATATTACTGAACGCATTTGGGTATCTCCTCATACAAAAACATTACTTAACGTATAATCGGTTATTTATTCCAATATGTAGGAAAAATCAAGAGTTTTATGTCAGGGTGTGTGTGTGTGTGTGTGTGTGTGTGTGTGTGTGTGCACGCATGCGCACACGCCAGTCTTGGAACATGAACTCAGAGCCTGGGCTCTGTCCCTGAGCTGAGCTCCACTTTTGGCTTTTTGGTGGTTAGTTGGCTATGAGAGTCTCACTGACTTTCCCATTCAGACTGGTTTCAAACCACAATCCTCAGACCTCAGCCTCCAGAATAGCTGGGAATTTAGGTGTAAACCACTAGGGCCCAGCCAAGAAGAGTCTGAGTCACCATTGTCTGAATGAAGTAACCACCTTTGGCTTGTGGTTTAGCAACCCTGTGCATCCCTGTTGTCTTGTACGGAGTTCATGAAGACTGACACGAAGACTTGTATTCTCAGAGTGAAGCTCGGTAGCAATAGGGACGTACAATTGCAATTGTACAATTTAGATCGAGTAATTGAAGCCTCCAATATGATTGTGAATGAGCAGAGACTGTTACCATTTGCCCTCTGCCTGCTCTTTATGTATCTGAGGCTCAGCTACCTGTGTAGTTTCCTTGAGTGGCACGGGAGGGAGACCCAGGGAGGTATTTCTTCTCAGCCATTATGGCTTTCTTTTTCCTTTTCCTTTTCCCCAGGTTTCTGCCTGGAGACTTTCCTCATACATGTGCTTGCTTAATAGTGTTTAGGTCTCATGTACCTTCACATTCTTGACTAGGTCTTTTTTTTTTTATTAAAGACTAAGTTTATGCCTCTTGTTAAATACTGCTTTAGCATCACGAATATAGCACCTATATTGCACATAAGAAGTCAGAAAAAAGGAGACTTAAATTTTTTCCAATTGTTATTATAAAGGTGATGTACAGAGGGGTTACAGTTATGTAAGTCAGATAAAGTGTACATTTCATTTTGGACAGTGTCATCCCTTCCCTTGCTCTCAAAAGCTTTTTTTTTTTTTTAAAATAAGCAATTGTACAAAGGGAGGTGGTTACAATTACAGAAGTGAGATAGAAAGGAGAATTTTGCATTAGAAACACATATGGAACAGAAGACTCTGGGATAAAGCTTTATCAAAGAAGCAAAGGTTGTAGTTATGCATATCTTTCCAAGTCATATATTTATGTTTGAATTTATATACTCGCTTATTTAAGACATTTCCAGTTGTAAGTCTATATTACTAATGTATTTATAAGATGTATCCAGCAAGATGTCTAGCTCTGCAAAATGTTCAAGGTTGAGGCGGTAGTACCACTTGTTTTGTGTGTGCCAGCCCTAGTCTTGAACTCTGGGCCTGGGCACTGTCCCTGAGCTTTTTTGTTCAAGGCTAGAACTCTACCACTTGAGCAACAGCTTCACCCCTGGCTCTTTTTTAGTTTATTGGTGCTAAGAGTCTCAAGGACTTTCCTGCCCAGGCTGGCTTTGAACTATGATTCTCTGATCTCAGCCTCCTGAGTAGCTAGGATTAAAGTTGTGAGTCACTGGTACCTCCTTTTCATGCTCGAGACTTAGGGAAGATGACCACAGATATGCCCTCTATACTCTCATTGGGCGCAATACAATTTGGACACATCTTACGACTTCTTTATCATCGGCCTACATGGGTGACATGACTTGAGCGAAGAGTTCTTGAGTTCATACTTGGGCCTATATGTTATACTTACTAAATGGGACAGAAGGCAGCGGAATTAGAAATCTACGGACATGTTAACCTGTAAACACAAATTGATTTCAATGTTCTGTAGCCAAAATAAAATCTAGAGCAAAGACAGAAAGGAGAGAAAATAGGGAAAAGGGAATAGGGTATAGGGAATCTTTGGATGCAGTGTTGGAAGTAGGAAAACACTGTGTAGGATAACCAATCTAGTGCCAACAACTAACTGAAAAAGCAACCAGGAAAGGAAGAGGCTACCAGAGCTGGAGACAAATACATGTGCACAGGTGTCTAGGTGTCTGTAGATACTGCTTTGTGCTTCTCCTCTTTGGTCCTCAGTCACTGCTGGTGATCTATTTCAAATCCTTTCGGACTTACTATTTGGAGCTTTTCTGTGCCCATTCAAGTCCACACAGAGGCTAGGTACCGGTAGCTCATGCCTGAGATCCTCGCTATGCAGGGGGGTAAGATCTGAGAGTCATGCATGGTTTGAACCCACTCAGAGCAGGAAAGTCCACATTACTCTTATCTCCAGAAGTGGAGCTGTTGTTCAAGAGGTAGGGTGCCAACCATGAGTCAAAAAGCTAGAGGTCAGTGCCCAGGCCCTGAGTCTAAGCCCTAGTGCTAGTACACACACTGGCACACACACACACACACACACACACACACACACACACACACACACACACACAGAGTATTTGTTCCCAACACCTCCAGAAACTGTCAGAGCCTGGGGAACACAGGCTGCAGGTCTCTGAAAGCCCAGTGCCCAGACCAGCCAGAGTAGAAAATTCTATTTGGAAAGCTACCAAGATTCTCCTGATTTCTTGCTCTATCTAGTCTCAACTGCATGGAGACAAAGTGACCTGTGGTAGCTAAGAAGGTGAGACGCAGCGAAGCTTAGCGCTTGCCCTCAGAACACAGCTTGCCCACAGATAACTGTGTGGGATCGTGAAATGCAGCTGAAAGCCGCCAACTCTGCCCATAGTCTGATTTGCAGCCCTCCTTGCCATAGAGGGGTGGAGAAATAAAAGCATAGGCGCACAGATACCCGGAAAAGCCACAAGAAAATGAAGTGCCTGTGTTGTGAGAAGAGTAACATCCGGTGTGGTGTCATGGCAGAATAAGAAAATAAAAAAGCACCAAGTGTGCGTGACTCACATCTGTAATCCTAGTTACTCAGAAGGCTGAGATCTGAGGATTGTGGTTCAAAGCCAGCCTAAACAGAAGAGTTTCTTATCTCCAATTAACTGCCCAAAAGCCAGAAGTGAAGCTGTGGCTCATGTGTTAGAGCATCAGCCTTGAGCAAAAAAAGCTTAGGGACAGGGCCCTAACCCGAATTCAATCTGCAGTATCACACACACACACACACACACACACACACACACACACACACACACACACTAAGAATGAGGAGGAGGAGGAGGAGGAGAAGGAGGAGGAAGAGGAGGTGGAGAAGGAGGAGGAGGAGGAGGAGGAGGAGGAGGAGGAGGAGGAGGAGGAGAAGGAGGAAGAGGAGGAGGAGAAGGAGGAGGAAGAGAAGGTGGAGAAAGAGGAGGAGGAGGAAAGGAAAAGGAGGAGGAGGAAAAGGAAAAGGAGGAGGAGGAGAAGGAGGAGGAGGAGGAGGTGGAGAAGGAGGAGGAGGTGGAGAAGGAGGAGGAGGTGGAGAAGGAGGAGGAGGTGGAGAAGGAAGAGGAGGAGGAAAAGGAAAAGGAGGAGGAAAAGGAAAAGGAGGAGGAGGAAAAGGAGGAGGAAGAGGAGGAGGAGGAGGAAGAGAAGAAGAAGAAGAAGAAGAAGAAGAAGAAGAAGAAGAAGAAGAAGAAGAAGAAGAAGAAGAAGAAGAAGAAGTAGTTTCACTTGTGGCATTATAACTAGTGAGTGATGTGATGAAGTGAAGTCGTTATGATAATCGCCATGTGTTGTTTTTCTCTGTTTATGAGTTTTTGTTGTTTATTTAGACTGAAACTTTTTTCAGGTTTGACATGAACCCTTGGAAGTAGCCATCTGGTGTGGATACAAGTTTTGAGTTACTCAGCATCTACTGTCATTTTGCACACATCTCTGCGCTGTTTGAGATAACTGGAATGCATTTTTTCAAAACGGTACTGGAGTTTGAACTTGGCATCAGGGCTTCAACACTGCTAGGCAGGTGCCCCGTCACTGGACCCATGCTTCCAGCCATATTTGCTTTGATTAGTTTTTAGTTAGGATGGGATATTTTGTTTGGGGCTGGCCTGGGCGAATCCTCCAGTCTATAATCCCAGCTTTACAGCTGAGATTGCAGTGCACCACATGCTTGGTTTGTTTAATGAGATTATGTCCTGCTAGCTGCTTTTGCTTGTTTGTCTAGATGGGCCTCAAAGCACGAGTGTACTGATCTCTGCCTCCTATGTAATTGGGATAACAGAAGTGTATCATTGTACCTGGCCCATATTTTATTTCTTTATTGTTTTAAAAAAGGAATCTGTTTTCCATATCATGATTTTGGCCAGGTATGGTAGTACACACTTGTAATCTCAGCAATCTCAGGGTAAGTACGGAACTAAAATCCTATGTCAGGATAAAGACTCAACCTATCTGAAAAAAAAAAAAATTAAGGAAGATCTGGGGCCTGGCTGGTAAGCACCTGCCTGGCAAAAACCTGCGCCTTTCTGGGTTGAGTTTGCTCAGTGGAGTGTTTTACTTTAAACCTAATATTCTGTAATTCTCCACATAAACATATTTGGTGAATCATAATTTAAAGGCTGTTATTTAACTAAGCTAAAAGTATTGTATAAATGAATTTTTAAGAGAGGAGGCATTAATTTCAGAGGCAACTTCCAGCAGATAATACTATCCAGGAAAAGAATCTTAATCATGAGATTTCGGTAGGATGTGAAATGTTTTTCACACTTGGATAGAAATTTACACAAACTCGGTTTCCCCCAAGGGAATCATAAAATCAACTAACCACAATGTTGCACACATCTTGTGTTCTGTTATTTACTGAGTTAAATTTCCGTTCTGGTGCTAAGAAGGTGGCCTAGAGCGCGCTGCCAGAGAGCCCGGGAGACTGTGAGATGGAATCCAAACCAAGCCAAGCAGAATGTTTTCATTAAAAGAGATTTATAATCTGTGATCGATACATATTTTCGCAACCTTACTCCATCAAAGCGACGGTGTCAGAAGTCCTCAAACCTGCATCTCGCTCTCCACGCCACTAGGCTTTCTGTGTGGTGGAGACACAGACGCGAAATGCAAAGGATGGGGATTTAAATGTTCTCTGTTGTTGGGAATGCAGTGCTCCTTTGGTCCTGTGTTTGCAACACACACACACACACACACACACACACACACACACACACACACACACACACACACACACCCCTTCAGTCCTTGACAGCACTGAAGAATACAAATGGAGGCCGGTATAATGGAGCATGCCTGTAATCTCAGTCCTGGGATAGCTGAGACAGGAGAATCATGAATTCAAGGCCAGGCTGAAGTCTATTATAGTAAGACTGTCTCAGAAGACGAATACATAAGAAATAATCAAATACAATGAAACAAAAGTGGATGAAGGTAGCAGAGCGTTAGGAGGAGGGGCTGCGAGCTGAGTGTCCCCGGGTTTACTGCTGTGAACTGGAGTGCCATGTTTAACTCACTGGCTCGGCCTGTGAACTGGAGATAGGCCTTTCTATCACAGCGCGGCTACCACCGCAACGGGGCCACACATGGAAGCCCTTGTTCTAGGGACAGCAGCATGGTAAGGCATAACAAATGTGTTCTTCACATGCTATTAACTCTCAGAGACATCCAGTGAGATTTTTTAGTAGAGACAATGCTCATATGGGAGGAAGGGAAATGTTTAAATCCTAAATCATATGACATAATATAAATCCTAAACAACCAATTGGTTTTAACATAAGCTCAATCTATTATATTCTTTTACCCTTCCCTCCCTCCCTCCCTCCCTTCCTTCCTTCCTTCCTTCCTTCCTTCCTTCCTTCCTTCCTTCCTTCCTTCCTTCCTTCCTTCCTCTCTGTCTCTGTCTGTCTGTCTCTCTTTTTCTCACTCTTTCTTTTTTCCAAACTATGGTTTTGGACTCAGGATTTGGTCCGGTGCTCACTGGGCCAGTGTTATGCCATTTCTTAGTCCTTATGCTTTTGTTTTTTTTTGTTTTGGGTGTTGTTTTTTTCCTTTTGATAGTGTCTTGCACTTTTTGTCTTGGTCTGGCCTGGAGTGTGGTCCTCCTTCCACCTCTCCCTCCTAAGTAGCTGGGATCAGTGTGTGCCATTAAACCTGGCTTGCCTTTTGAAACAGGGTCTTAGTAATTCCCACCCCCCCCCCCCCCCCCGACTGATTTTGAACTAGAATCTCCCACCCCCGTATTGCTTCCTGTATCTCTGGGATTATAGGTGTGACCCACGAGGCCTGGCCTTATCATATTGTACTCTTGACGATCAGTTTCCTAGTGTTTCCTCTTGTAGATGCAGAAGTCAAGTTACACAGAATTTAACATGCGGAAGTAAAGGAATCCATATTGGAAGTGAGTAGGAAAAGTCACGGGATGCGCTGATGGAGGAAGAATAATCGAGTATAATGTTAGAAGTAGAAAATTCTTTCATGTCCTCCATGAAAAGCGGCTAACAGAGAAGGGCTGTTAAGGATTTTTACCTAAGAAAATATAATCAGAAAGAAAAAAATGAGGCAGGAAAAGTCAGTTGATTTTCATTTTAATGAAAGGAAAATAATCAAAATCACATTTATAATTTCATTATATTTTGAATGTCCTCAAGCAAAGTCAGGTATTAAAAAGAAAGATGAAACTTTCAAGACTGAACTTGAGAGAGAGGGAGAAGAAAGTTCTGGCTAGTCGTAAAGGAGCAGGGACTTTTCGATGAAATAGGCCTGCAAAGATGTGGGAGCCAGGTGTGTGGCTCACACCCGCGAGTCCTCGCTACTGGGGGAAGCTGAGCTCTAAGGACTGAGGTTCCAAGTCAGTTCAAACAGAAAAGTCTGTGAGGCTCTTCTCTCCAGTGAACCACCAGTAAGTCAGAAGTGGAGGTGTGGCTGGCTCAAGGGGTAAAGAGCCAACCTTGAGCAAAAAAGCTCAGAAACAGCACTCAGGCCCTCGGTTCAAGACCCAGGACACACACACACACACACACACACACACACACACACACACACACACACTCCAACATGGAATGGGGCCTAAGCAGGGCACAGCTTGTCCCCATTTTTGCAGCCCATGTAATCCTTAATTATTCCCCCTTGCTCCGCCCTCAGCTGTCTTTCCTTCTCTCCGACGCTGAGGCTACGTTACTCACTCTCAGCAAATGATGTCTCCTTCCTTTCTTAGACTTCTTTCCTTCTGAAGCCATGAATTCTGGTTTTTCCCCAGTGCATCCTTGTTTCTTCCTCTGTTCATTTTCCCCCCTCAGTTGTCTTCATATGCTGGTACTCAAAAGGCGTTTTTCCTATCTCTTTTCCAAACTTGTTTTTGAGATCAGAAGTCTTTCCCTGGCCTCAAGCACAAAAGCGTCCCTGGGTGCAAAGCCAGCCTCCCCGCTCTCCCCAGGACCCCTGATCTGCTTCATGCCTGTGACTGCCCTGCAAGCTCTGTTCTCGTGGGCAGTTTTATAATTCCAGAATGATTTTTTTAAAATTCTGTCCATCAATGAATCACAGGCTCTGCTTGTTCCTCTGTGTCTCTGGGATGTTTGTCACCACAAAGCTCAGCGATTTCACCTGCCACTCTTGCTTTTCTCCCAGTAGTGTTTCTTTTGTTCAATTGACCTGGTTTACCAATAGAATTATTACTGTTAAGAGAGTGAGGAAAGAGAAGAAAAGAAAGAAAGAAAGAAAGAGAGAGAGAGAGAAAGAAAGAAAGAAAGGAAAGAAAGAAAGAAAGAAAGAAAGAAAGAAAGAAAGAAAGAAAGAAAGAAAGGAAGGAAGGAAGGAAGGAAGGGAAAGAAAGAAAGAAAGAAAAGAAAAGAAAAGAAAGAAAGAAAGGAGGAAAGAAGGGAAGGGAAGGGAAGGGAAGGGAAAGGTAGGGAAGGGGAGGGAAGGGGAAGGAGAGAAGGAAGATCCTGATATTTAACTCACTCAAACATGCTGGTGGATTTGCCACTGAAACCTTGAATAAGGAAATGCTGGAAGGTGCTTCTAAGCTGTGTAGCTATCTCATTAGAGGAAGAGAATCCCAGAAAGGCTCTTTTCCTAGAGAACACCTAGTATAATGACAAGAACCCTCATGTGCCAAAGCCAGTGTTTGCAGTGTCCCTCGAAGAGTGAAGAAATGCTGCCCCCCTCCAAGCCCGCTGCAAGAGTCCAGAGCCACAGACTCGGTGGGGTCCTGAGGTGTCAGGGTGAGCTTCTGTGAGCCAGCCTTTAATCACCAGCCAGACAGGATTTCCACACTATAGCACTCAAACAATGGTTAGTATGTGCTGTGTTTGTGTGTACATGTGTGCCACTCACGGGATTGGAACTCAGGGCCTAGGCACTGTCCCTGAGCTTTTGTGCTCAAGGCTAGTGCTCGAACACTTTGAGCCACAATGCCATTTCCAGCTTTTTGGTGGTTAATTGGAGCGCAGGTTTTACAGACTTTCTAGGGCTGGCTTCAAAGAGCAATCCTCAGATCTCACCCTCCTGCACAGCTAGGATTACAGCCATGAGCCACCCATGCCTGGCTAAGTGCTCTCAAGTTCATATGCCTGCTTCAGTGTCTCGGGAGACTAAATCTACTCCTTGCCACATGGAGAAAGGTTAGCCATTTTCTCAAGGTCTTGACTGGGCAGCAGTATCTAAATTCTTAACTCCTACTTGCATTCACTCCTTGGTGTTCTCAGCATTTTGAAAAGCCTAATCAGCACTACGCTCCCTCTAGGTTGTCATGCCATGCTTCAAAAAAAAGACCTTTACTCTTTCGCAAAGTATTTCTTGCTCCAGAAACCGCTTGTAAGAAGTCATTTGGTGTCTGAGTGTGTTTTCCGAGGTTTCCTCTCTTCCT
Source organism: Perognathus longimembris pacificus (assembly GCF_023159225.1). Classification (NCBI taxonomy): domain Eukaryota; kingdom Metazoa; phylum Chordata; class Mammalia; order Rodentia; family Heteromyidae; genus Perognathus; species Perognathus longimembris. Next base: position 38,488,697 of record NC_063181.1, on the reverse strand, counting down.
GTGGGGAATACACGCAAGCTCGTTTAAAGTAGCACTCTGTGGCCTTCCTTCAGCGCGTGAAAGGCCCTTGTGTAAACTGTTGTTATTGAAATCACTACTGTGGAGAATTACGTGATTACGCCAATCTGGGCCTCCGTCGACAATCTGAATAAAAACACAGGAGCCAAGTTGTTCACTAAGGAATTAATTGATGCTTCAGCAAAACCACTGTAGCTTTGTAGAACATTCCAGAACATGTGTTTTCACACCTGATTTCCAATAGTATCTTAAAGATGTTGGATTTCTAGGCTGAAAATAGCTTCAACAATTATGTAAATGGATGGCTGTCTTTTCTGTCTCATTTAGGGTTGTTTACATTTTCATCCCTTTTCTTTTTTTTTTCTTCAGTCCCATTTCCATTCCATAACCAGAGGTGTTTAAAGCTAGATTCACAAATAAAACTACTTGTTTGTGGTTTTGTTTTGCAGTAGTGGGATTTGAACACAGGGCCTCTTCTTTGTTAGGCAGAGACTCTAATACTTGAGCCACATCCTCAGCTCTTTTTGCTTTGGTTATGTTTGAGACACAGTCAAGCTTTCTGCTTGGGCTAGTCTAGACCACGTTCCTCTTATTTACAGTTCTCTTCCCCCCATCCCCTACTTTTCAAGGCAGCTGGGGCGATAAGAGCTCCCCACTACTCTATCTTTTTCTGTTGAGATGAGATCTCACTAATTTTTGCCAGGGCTGACCTTTAACCATGATCCTCTTGACCTCTACCTCCTAAGTCGATAGTTATAGGCCTGAGCCACTATACATGGCTCATAAATAATATAGTAGAAGTTAGGCATTTTATTCTAGTGTGTACTTAGTCTCATCTTTCAGTGACAAACTATCCATAACAATATCCATAACAAATGGGTATTTGGAGCTTAAACATTTTGTTTGGGAGATGTTGTTGGTGAGTTAGTGGAAATGAGAAAACTAGAAACAGACCGCGTGAGAAAAAACAACATACTACGCAGTGTAAATTGTGAGGAAAATATTTTGGGGTAAAGAAAAACAGAGAGAGAAAGAGAGACAGAGAAACTGAGATGCCCCTGTAATGTGCTAGAATGCTGAGCTCTCATTTATGACTAAGACACTATTTTTCTCTTATGGCACTTCTGAGAAAGTCACTGTTTTCTGTCCATTTTTGTTTCAATTTTTTTCTTTTTCTTTTCCTAAAGAGTAAATACTGATTCATGAGAAATTGCTGTGATAGGAAGTCAAGCAAAGCATGATTTTTTTCTTTACTTTTCTCTGCCAAAGATTTTTCAGCCCAAGTAATAAAAGAATCTGCAAAGGAGGAACAACGTAAGTTGAATGAAATATCCATTTTCAAATACTACTGTGGGCATGTAAAATGATATTGTGTGTTCAAATACCTCTAAACTTTTTGAAACGTTTAGGACAGTATTTTTAGTATTACTTGGGGTATTGTACAGGCCGTCTTCTGTAACTTTTTTAGGGTATAAAAATGTGAAATTCTCAACTTTAGTTTATGGACCTATAAAATAATAAAGTGTAAAATAATACTGTGTCACAGGATTATGGCAAGGGTTAAATGACATACAAAAGGCTAAGTGACACAGGAGACAGCACATTGCCTGACATACAAGCCAAAGCTAAATAAGTGACACTAAAAATAAAGAAAAGCCCCATACAAAAATATAACAAGAACAATTCTAATTGAGGGGCCAACATAGGCAAGTCTGAGAATGAATTCGAGTTCATTAGTAATTGTGCCCGGGTCAAAATTATGAAGCAGCATGGTTCAACACACACAAGGACCTATGGTTTCCTTAGCAATAATTTGTTATGATTGGCAACAATACATGCTATCTTTTTCAAAGAGCTCATAGGCCCAAAGTCAGCCACTTGATCCACTAGTGTTACTAGAAACTTACTCAGATTACAAAACAGTAGTAGTTATTGGGATGATGGATTAATCAGAGCTTTTGTTTATCAGAGTAAAAATCACTGATTATTTTTGTTTTGTTGTTGTTATAGTTGCTTGTGCTGGTTCTAAAGTTTGAACTCAGGGCTTGGGCACTGTCCCTGAGCTTTTGTGCTCAGGGCTAATGCTCTACCACTTGAGACACAGCTCTGCTTCAGTTTTTTTTTTTTTTTTTGGCCAGTCCTGGGCCTTGGACTCAGGGTCTGAGCACTGTCCCTGGTTTCCTTTTGCTCAAGGCTAGCACTCTGCCACCTGAGCCACAGCGCCCCTCCTGGCCGTTTTCCATATATGTGGTGCTGGGGAATTGAACCTAGAGCTTCATGTGTAGGAGGCAAACGCTCTTGCCAGTAGGCCATATTCCCAGCCCCTCTGCTTCAGGTTTATTTGGTGGTAATTGTGGATGAAAGTTTCATAGATTTTCCTTCCTGGGCTGGCTTCGAACTATGATCCTTAGCCTCCTGGATAGCTAGGATTACAGGAGCAAGTCACTGGCACCTGTCCAGCATAAAACCCACTGATGATTTTTCAAATATGTCCACAAGCTAACTCGGCTTACTTCCACTATTTTTGTAAATCAGAAAAAAAATTTAGGATTGTGCCATTTTCTTGATTAAAACTAATATGTGCTTCAAGTGTTTTCAAAATATTTGCATTTGTTTTTGTTTTGTAGGGTTTTTTTCCCCCAAAAAATATCCTTGCAGTTGAGGTGCTGTTATTTCAAAGTGGCTATGATTTTCTCTCAGAAATTAAAACACCAAATAATGAGAACAAAACATGTTTTTACTTGAAATGCAATTAAGCCAACTGAGAGAAACAGCGCTTTCCTAACTTAGAGGAAAACAGCTGTGTTTATCAGCTTGCTCTAATGATATTAGAATTTCTCTTACAGAAACATTTGTTTTACTTAAGACACATGATTTTCTAAATTATAATTGACATAAAAGACAATGCAATTTTTATTACATTTTTTTGTGCTTAAGTTAGTTGTACAGGAAAATCCTCATTCCTAAAGCTCATGGTGAACTTGCTTGATCTTGTATTAATAGGGAGTTTATGACAAGTTGCTTAAAAATTCCTTTTGTGGTACTGGATCAAACCCAGGGCTTTCTCAAACACCAGGCAAGCACTCTACCACTGAGCTACACCCCTTGACCCATGGAAAGCTGTTTACAAAGGTTTTATATGTAGAGTTCCCAACCAAAAAATGATTTCATGATTAGATATGATTTTTAATCATTATGCTAAAATTTTAATTTTCAAAATGCCTTAAGAAAGAAACAACTTCTGCATACATTTGCTTAAATTTTCCTAAAAGGTAAAATGAGCAGAGAATAGTGTAGGAAAAGAAGGATTTCTCTGTATTACTACTAATTTTTTCCCCATTTGCATTACTATGTTTTGGCATTTTGTAGTTATAACCTATGCCCTTAGTTTACTATGTATCACATGATTTTCCTGTGTCTTTCAAAATAAAAATTAAAAAAGAAAAGAGAATCTTCCATTGCCACATACTTGCTTTCTTGATAGGTCACAACTGAGGTGAATAGCATTGGGGAAATGACAAATATGTTCTTGTGTACATAAAAATGCACATACACAAACAATAGAAGAAACACGCAAGTTCCTAAGACAGCAAGATTTGGAGACGTCATTACCACGACCCAACAACAAAACCCATCCCAGCTGTTGAGAGCTTTTTGAGCTCAGAAATGTAATCTTTGACTCTCTGTTTGGAAAAAAAACACGTAATTGGGGTATAGTACTAGACATTTAAACATGGTAAAAACTGATTGGAATTACTAATGCAGCTATACAAGACCTCTATCTAAAGCTTAATTTTAGTCTAGGTTTGCAATGAGTGAAAAGTTAAATGTTTTGACAAAATTTATTGCTTTTTAATCAATTTCATTTGGATCAATGTCATTTGTTATTTCCGTTGAAATATCAAGTTGCTTTAGATTCAGTAGAGAGGCAATCTTTTTAAATTACTAATAGTATTTCATTGCATTAAAATTCTTTATCTTGTTTGGCATCAGTGGAGCAAGGCTGTAATTCTAGCTACTCAGGAGGCTGAGATCTGAGGATTGAGGTATGAAGCTAGTCAACTGTGAAACAGTTACTTCCAGTTAACCAGATAAAAGCTCAATTGGTAGAGTGCCAGCCTTGAACCAAAAAGCTGAGGTACAGTACCAAGGCCATCAGTTCAAGCCCTAGTAGTACTGACATGCACACACACACACACACACACACACACACACACACACGTGCATACATACACACACATTTCTTTTATTTCCCCCAAATACTTTCTCCTATTGGGTCTCAAACCTTAGATTGAAGTACGTTCTTGGTTCTTCTGAACTACACAATGAGACCATATTTAACAATATAAAGAAAAAAACTATTAATATTGATTTAAAAATGAACATTCACTTAGCTAAACTTTGAAAGACTCATTGATGTCCCCTAATTTGCTTTTTTTTGCCAGTCCTGGGCCTGAGCTCTGTCTCTAGCTTCTTTTTGCTCAAGGCTAGCACTCTACCACTTGAGCCACAGCGCCACTTCTAACATTTTCTACATATGTGGTGCTGAAGAATAGAATCCAGGGCTTCATGTATGTGTGGCAAGCATTCTACCACTAGGCCACATTCCCAGCCCTCACAAAATGTTTACTTCATCATTCTTAGCAGATTAAAAAAAAACAACCATTTCAGTACCATGGGAGACAAAAAGACTCCAATGTTTTCAGAGACTTCCCTAACAAAATGTACATATTCATGGGCAAATTACTTTGTGTTGGTCAAAAAGAAGACAGGGTACAGGACAGAGATAATGTGGCAATATAATCAAGCCTGGTTCTTATTTTTGAACATTTCCAACATTAGGCAGAAATGATACGATAAAGATCCATATTTAAAATACAAATTATTTTATGTGACATGCATAAAAAAATAGACTTGTAATTTTGGCAACTGTCACAGCATAAGTGAGGAAGGTAGTGTCATACCCCTGATCATAGAGAATTAACCCAGCTCTCTAACTCTGACCCAGAAACCTTGTAGACACTTTCCAGACCTGCAGGCTCAACACACCGAGAGGTGGGTATGGAAGGGTGGACAAAATCACTCGGGAGTGACTATAAAAGCAGTGTCTTAGAAAATGAAAGCAGCAAAACCCAGCTAATCAAATGTCAATTTAGCAACCTCCAACTGGTAAACTTGTCCATGTGTTCACTCTATCCTCCAAACTATAAAATATGTTTACAGGTTCCATGAAGCAGGAGTGACTTTTGGAGAAGGTAACAATACAAGAAAAGTTTCAGGCTTTTGACAGGCCTCTTGTAAGTGTGCAGGCCTCTTGTAAGTGTGTAGGCCTCACACTTGAGCGTCACAGTAATTCCTCCTTCCTTCACAGATATTTTCAAAACATGCAAAATGTGACTACACACACAGAAGTGTTTGTTCTAGCACGAGGATGGTGAGATGTCGAAATAGTTAAGGGTGTATCATTAATAATCTGAGATTCTGTCTATAGTCACACTGATGTATGATTATATAGATTGTTGCATCAGTGTCTAGACCCCCTGGGGATTGTTCAGCACTCTGCAGCAACAATTCCTTCAGGTTTGAGTCTGCCACAATTAGGCTCACTATCTTCTTTTCTCACACTGGGGTTTCAACCCAGGGATTCCTGCATCGAAGCAAGTACTCTGCCATGTGAGCCCCACCTCCTGTTCCTCAGGCTTTGGTTGCATTTTGAGATGAGGGCTCTCTTTCTGCCGTGGCCCACTTGGACTGAAATCCTTCTGCTCATGTTTTCTGCTTGGTTGACGTGGCAGGCCCAGGACCCTGAGGGACCAGCTTTGCCTGTGGTGATGGAACCTCAGGAACTTTTTGTTCAGGCTGGTCTTGTACCATAATCCTCCTGTTCTTTGCCCCCTGAGAAACTAGGATTACAGGTGTGAGCTACCACATCACACTTGTATATTCTTTCATTCTCCATTGTTATGTGGTCCACACAGCTAGAATCTGTGGAATGTGTAAAGTATACTAGCTTATTAAGCATGTTAAGAGTACCCCAGGACTTGAAATAGGTTATTTGGGCTTCTTGGAATTATTTAACACATACCACAACTTTCCCTGAAACACACATGCAAGCTAATGCGACTTTAGGGATGTGTTTTATGGCTTAATGGGGTTGAGAAAAGGAGATAAATTTCCCTGCTGAGAGTAACACAGCTAATCTTTCAAAAGAACCTTTTGCTGAACTGCTTAGAGACCATTCCATTCCAGCTAATTTTGGGCTTGAAACATTTTGCTCTGCTTCTGCTGTCTCCTAAGAATGTTCTGTTTGGGTTATTTGCACAGATTCACACATAAAATCTTATGTGCTGGAGCAAAACTAGCACAGATTGGTGAAGATTCAGGACCATGGACCTTCTTTAGGAATGTGTACCATTTTTCAAAGGAGCCCTTGAGCTGAGACATATTTTGGGCCTTGATTGTTATTATTTACCAAAAAAAAGTCATTTGTCTGTCATGAATATATTCAAGTTTCTAGGGAATTCTGTAGAACTCATCCCCATAGCAGGTGTGTTACTGATTATTTTGGCAGAAAATAAACATCCCCAAAATATCCCTCTGAGAAATAGAATCAAACTTTAAGCTAGCAAAATAAATAGCAAAGCCATAGGTCTTCAAGTCTAGCTTGGGCCTGTGGACAAGGGTCATAAACTCGGTGGAGCCCATTTGGTGACTGTGATTCTGTCTGGCCCTCCGTGAAAGATTTGACCAGACAAGATGGTCGTCAATCACCACAGAGGATTTGCAAATCATGTTTGATCTTTGGCTATCTGTGATGTTGTCCAAATTATTTCCAAGTATGCCTGGGTTTATTCTTTGGGAAAATGAGTGTTTTAGAAGCCAAACATGCACAAATGCAGTATAAGGGGACTTCCAGAGCCTGGGGTGTACTGGGAAGTTGATGTTGTCTGCTTTCAGATGAGGAAAGTCAGGGCTGGGTAAGTGACAGCGTTGCCCATCTGTAGAGGTAGGGAGCATAAAAATGGACAATCATCTCTGAGTTCAAAATGTCTTCCTCATTTGTCATTTCCCCCTTTGAACTCCTTGCTGTCAAGACTTAAAATGCTGATATAGCTTCATCAGCAGGGTACTGCTGTGTATCAAAATACCCAGTCCAAGTCCATATAATCTTAGCATCTGGAAAAAAAATAGGTCTGCAGATCAGAGGATGGGACAGACACTGGGTTCTCTGCCTATGTCTCCCAGGGCTGAACTCAAACGGTTGTCTAGGTTGTGTTCTAATCTGGGGCTCAGAGTCTTCTTTCCAGATCATTTAGGTTTCTGAGAGTCTGGAAAGTAGGATCAAAGGGTCCTATGTTTCCCTGTAGGAAAATATCCGTTGTGGGTAGCTATCTGCTCTTGGAGGCATCTTTAGCTCTCAGGTATGAGATACTTTCAAAGCCAGTAGGGGAAACGTTCTCTAAAGAAGCACCCAATCCCTGATTAGGAACTCATCTGATTAGGTCAGACCACTCAGCCACCTCCACGCTTTGATTAGCTGAAAATGGACTGATTAAGAACCTCATCTCAGGGTGATAGCCTGTGGGGAGGACATCTTACAGTCTGTGTACAGTAGAGCTAGGAATCGTGTGGATAATCTTAGAATTCTGTTTGCCAAATCTGTACTCTGGCTGTTCCTTGGTATCCCCAGGGATTTGGATGTAGGACACCATAGATGTCAAGTCTCTTAGATGAAGTGGTTATAGTGTTTGCATTGCTTATGCACATCCCTTAGTAAACTTTAAACCACCCCTCAGTCACTTATAAGTGTCTAGTATAATGGAAGTGCTATGTAAACAGGTATTTACTGTTTATGGAATCATGACAATAAAATAACTGTGCATATTCAGTGCAGAAATGATTCATGTTTTCTGAATATTTCTGATCCACAACTGTTTGGACTTTGGTTGTAGAAAATGTAGATATGGAGGTTGGACAGTGTTCGATTCATTCAAACAGCCTTTTTTCAATTACTTTTCCCTTCTGCCTCTTTCTGTTAGGCAACATTTTTTTTTTACCTTTCCCCTTTTTTCTTTTGTCTAGCAGAAAATTCAGAAAGGGAGTGACAAAAAAAAAAAGAGGTGAATTAAGAGCAAACAAATAGGTTAGCTAGGTGCTGATGGCTTATGCCTGTAATCATAGCTACTCAGGAAGCTGAGATCTGAGGATCACAGTTGGAATCCAGCCTAGGCTATAAAAAGTCTGTGAGACTCTCATTCTAATTAACCACCTCAAAAATGCTGAAAATGGAGCTGTTGCTCAAGTGATAAAGCAATAGCATTGAGCAAAAGAGCTCGGGGACAGTGCCCAGGACTAGCACCAAAAAGAGAAGGAGGAAAAGGAGGTGAATTAGGAGCAAATAGGTGATGAAATCTTCAGATTCATACAATTATACTATTTTATTGTTCTTAGCTTCTTTGTAGCGGAAAGTACCACTAGCCTGGGAGGATTCAGAATTGCCTGTTAAGATAGCTTTTTTACATTTTTTAAAAGTTGGCCTGGAATCAGAGATGTTATGGACATCTATGCTGATTGGTAGGGACAGAAGCCACAGTGAAAGAGTTGCTATTTCCTTGATGCCGACATTGGTGGACTTTCACTTCCACAAGTGAATGTGATCCTTACAACAGTGACCTTACAGATGCTGTGACTTCGTTCTCTACCTTTTACTGACAAGGAGACAGCTGTGGAGGTGTGGAATTGGAATTCAAAGCTCTTTCTGATTCACTGGTGCTTTCTCAAGGCCAGGCAAACCTGATTCGAGAGAGTGGCAGAAATGCTGCCCCTCTGAAGCTTTTGGGACATCTGGGACACCTTTTGAGGGAGAGACAGACTGTCGTGAGCAGCATCCGCTGGACAAAGGGGCTCTTTGCTTCTCCTTTCAAGAATTAAAGTTTACAGGAATCAAGGTTAAATCTACATACAATAAAATTAACTTTTTATATACAGGAATTTACAAATAAAAGATCGCTTGAACTTTACAATATCTAATCACAATGGTTCATAAGTAATAAGTTATTGTACCATATTTTCTTTATTATGAAGAAATAAGGAATAGGGTAGATCAACAAAGGGCTTCAGGGAATTTAAATATGTGGAAACATGCTGATAGAAATATCTCTAACCGTATGAGGGACAGGGTAACAAACAGTACAAGAAATGTATCCAATGCCTAAAGTATGAAACTGTAACCTCTCTGTATATCAGTTTGATAATAAAAATTTGAAAAAAAAGAAATATCTCTAACCTTCGAGAGCCCTATGAACTATAATTTTGGGTAAATAAATAATGCTATAGCTTTTACAGCTTCAGAGCTCAGACAAGCTATAGTTATATCATGAACATGTAGTCTGAGCTACAGTACAAAGTTAAATTTGCCAACTGCTGCCCAATCATTCTGAGATTTAATTAAGCATAAATTGTGAATTCTTTGCATGCATTTATAGTCTTATTTATTATATATGCATATGTTGGGTGGGTGCTTTCAGGAGATGTAGATCAGAGAAAGCCTTGAAGACAAGTAAGGATAACAATGCAAGTGCTAAATGGAAAATTTCATAAAGAAAACATATTGGGAAGCAATTGGTTTGGGTTTGAGAATATCAGGAAAAATATTAGAGAAGGTGAGTTTTGTTAGGTGCAGAGGGGAAAATATATGTCCACCAGACAGAAAAAATGGGAGGTAATTTTGGGTAGGAGGAAAAACACAGTTAAATTTATAGAGCCAAGAAAATATATTGTTCAGTGTGGGCAGAGTAGAAAATGCACAGAAGAAGGCAGATAGAAAGGAGCTGGATATTTATGCAGCAGTGAGATTGGGAAAGATCTGCACATTCTCAATAGAGAAATTTCATCTTTACGACATCAGAAATCGAATAAAGATGTTACTCTAAGGAGTGACAAGATAATAACTGTAGTTTAGGAGATTAACTCTGATGGCAGGAGAGAGAATCGCTGGGTGTGAGAACTAAAACTGAAGCAGTAAAATGAGTGCTTCTAAATCCAATCAGAGAACACTGAGGAGGGCGGGACCAGGCCAGGAGGAAATGGTAGACAGGAGGTAAGAATGAAAGCTGTCACGGTGGGTGCTGAGAAATCAGGACTACCAAGCAGCTAGATTCAAGGCAGGGAAGACATGAGAAATAAAAATGGAAGATGATGTCTTAGTTTATACTTTTGAGCAGAGTATGGTTTTGTTTGAGAGGGAAGGATGGGAGTTAAATTATATTCAAGACATGTTCAGTTTGAGGCAGTTAGAAATAGAGGCCTGGAGCTGAGAGAGAGAGAGAGAGAGAGAGAGAGAGAGAGAGAGAGAGAGAGAATTCAAGTCCTAGTACTGAAACAAAACCACTGCAATACAATTACCCTATGATTCAGACAAACCACATCACCGTTGGGCACTTATCTGAAATACTGCAAGTCAGGATACAACAAAGGCACCTGCAAACCCACATTCATTGTAGCCCTATTCACAATAGCACAGTGCGGAAACAGGACAGAAGCCTTCCAACTGACAAATGAATCAAGAAAATGTGATAGATATGTGGGTATTTGCACACACACACAAAATCCCATGGTATGCATGTGTATACACAAACACACAAACACACAGACCATGTCATTTGATTCATCCATCAAGAAGAATATGCCATTTATAGGGAAATGGATGGACTTGAAAAAGTCATACTGAGTGAAACAAATCAGGCTCAGAGAGACCTATATGAAAACACATACAGGGTCATATATATATCTACACAATGAAACTGACAAAACGAGGATAAACACAGTGGCACATTTAGATGGTGTAACTTCTTTTAAACAATTAATAGTTAACAAAATGAATCCAGGAAAGCTGGAGCATGTCTTGCTTGTCTGAGGGGCTGGGAACTAAGAGGAGTGGAATGGATGATTGGAGAGAGAGAGGAAGGGTGAGCCAATACAGCCATGATACTTAATGTACATATGTGAAAATAGAACTAGGAAACTTTAGGAGACAGGTAGGGATGTGATAGATGGGAAGGGGTAGCAGGAGAAAGCGGTGACACATGGATCAAGATGTGATTGCACTCATAAATGGACACGTACGCTTTGTATAATTATTTGAAGATAATAATAAAACATATTGAGCTGTGGGCCAGCATGTAAGATAAAGGTAGGAGAAGGGGGAACTTTGAGAGAAAGAGACAGAGACAGCTCTTCTATGAACTATTACAGAGTCCCAGGAAAACGTTTGTAGATAAGTGTCTATCAGCATTCCTAGGTATGATAAGATCTGCAAATAACATTTCCTAAGACAATTTGCAGGGCATTGATGACTTTAAGTGGTTTTATTAGATCGGTCATAATTTGGGTGGTAAGTTGGAAAAAGAGATGGTTTTCTTGATGGGCTGGGGATATAGCCTAGTGGCAAGAGTGCCTGCCTCGGATACACGAGGCCCTAGGTTCGATTCCCCAGCACCACATATACAGAAAACGGCCAGAAGCGGCTCTGTGGCTCAAGTGAGCGGGAAGAAGCCAGGGACAGTGCTCAGGCCCTGAGTCCAAGGCCCAGGACTGGCCAAAAAAAAAAAAAAAAAAGAGATGGTTTTCTTGAAGGGATAAATGAAAAGGAACTGAGAATGTTCGTTAGTGAAAGGAAAAGAAGGGTCAAAATAAGTTTTCTGTGTGTTCTGTCCTTGGGTTTGAATTCAGGGCCTGGGAGCTCTCCCTGAGCTTTTGTGCTCAAAGCTAGAGTTCTGCCACTTGAGCAACAGCTCCACTTCTGGCTTTTCAGTAGTTCATTCCTAAACGTCTCATGGACTCTCCTGCCTGGGCTGGCTTCAAACCATGATCCTCAGCCTCCTAAGTAGCTAGGATTGTAGGTGGGAAGCACCAGTGCCTAGCTAGAAAAATGGTTTTATTACAGATTCTTTGTTAGAAATGAGAACATAATGTTCATGGATAGAATGAATATCAGGGTTAGCTGGTGTTATATAAATTGGCAGGAAGAGTTGAAGGAGAGAGAGAGAAGGAAAGAAGTGATAATGATACTTTCATACAACTACCTTACATCAGAGAGAAAGAAAAAAAGGAAACTTAAAAATGAGTTAAAAAATAAACTGTGAAGTTCTTTACAGGACACCTCAAATTAGAACTAGAGCTTTGGGACTCAGAATAAATGCACAGTGCTGGCTCCTTTCTGACTTGGGGGGTCTGTGTATTATCTTGAAAATAAAGATGATTTCTGTGTTATTCTATCAGACTGTCTCTTAGAAACAACCTCAGCAACAGAGAAAAAAATGTCATACCATCCCAAGACAAAATTGAAAAAGTGACTTTCTTTTTTTCACTCCAACAGTTGCCATATGTTTGGTCGGTCTTACAGACCTGAATATTAGCAAGACTAAAATATTCTTGACAATCTGGGTCTAACTGCTTAATGGGATCCCAGAAATTATGGTACATTTTAGGATGAAGCAAAGTTCACTCACAAATACTAATTCTAAATGCACTTTTAGGTAGTCATTTGAATATCTAGAGCCCAAGGACCACCCTAACATTTTCTCTTTACCCCCAAAGCATTCTACATACAGAGTAACACCTTTGGCCTTCCCTATGCTATTTAAATTAGCTGTTTTCCACCTTGCACCTCTGGGAAACACTTGGAAGAAATTCAGTCTTTAAGCCTAAGAAGAAAAGACAATATTTCCCATAAGCATGCAATCTTCTGCATGGTTGATCACCAGCTATTTTGGGGGTATTCATTTGGTTCCCATCAAGTTAGCTAATTGTTCCCCCAAACCATCCTCAAAAGATAGCTCACCTTCTTGAGTTGTGAATACTTGTGAAATTCTTTCCCCGAATGAATGAGGATCAAAGACATGTATATTTTCAAAGCACACATACATAGAATTCCCTACCACAGAATGCGTTGAAAGTTGGCCTGTTGCAGAGTATGCTGTTTTCTAGGCCTTGATCCAGGGGTGGAGAGGACTGTAAGCATCATTCCATGGAGACCTTGGTTCTTGGCTCTCACTTGAAACTAAAACTCCCTGGTTAAGTCAAATATATGAAGCGTTGTGCTTTACTAGGAGGAGGAACTGGAAAAGAAAAGAGAGAGAGAATGAGAGAGAGCCTGGGAGAACGAGAATTGTTTTCATAAAGATTTAGTAAAGAAGTTAGAAGAAATTATGTGGGAAAGAAAGAGTAACTGTACTGTTGTTACAGATCTGGACAGGTACAGTATCTCCTGGGTTGCATTCACCCCCTGCAGCTCAGCTCTTTTTATATTACGAAGCAATTTCCTATCTACTATAATCTGTTTTGGAAATGCCTTCTACCAGGTGTCTCTTATGGAACATGTACCGAAAAGAGTTTAGCGGCTAAATGATTCACCGTTCAAATATTTGATGTACTAATTCATTGTTCATGCTATTTAACTTGTATTTCTGCATCATTATACATTTAGTAGCAGTGAATCTTTTCACAGTCATGAGGACAGTGTCTTTGAAAGGAAAAAAAGATATTGTCCTTGGAGGAGATCTTGTGGTTTGTCTCTTAAAAGGCATCAAAACATCTGATCTCTCTCTCTCTCTGTTTATGTGTGTGTGTGTGTGTGTGTGTGTGTGTGTATGTGTGTGTCCCTTTCTCTCTGTGCTAATCACAGGGCTTGAACTCAGGACCCGAGCTCTGTCCCTTAGCTTTGATGCTAAAGGCTAGCACTCTACCACTGGAACAACAGCTCTACTTTCAGGTTTTTGTGGTTAATCAAAGTCATGGACTTTACTGCCAGACTGGCTTCAAAACTACACCCTCAGATGGCAGTCTCCTGCATAGCTAGGATGACAGGAATGAGCCAGCCATGCCCAGCAGTGATCTCTCTCTTGCTGTACAATCAATGCACTTAGAGTCTGAGCACCAAGTACATACAGAGGAACTATTTTGTGTTTATTACATGACTGTGGACAACAGAAAGAAAGCAAAATACGAAAGGAATTAAATTTAATCTCCAAGATGGTTACTAGGGACAATCTGAGACTCATCATTGAGCTGTGTGAAGAACAAAAGTATTGAATATAGACAAGAACTTTATATCATGCCTAGAATAAGAAGGTGTTTTAACTATGCCAACAATGATGTGTTTGCAGACTTTTCTCTATGAATCCATGTTGGCCTTGTTAAAAGTCAGCCGTTTTATGGGCTACTTTGATGCATCTCAAGAATCCAAGAGAGTAAATGAAATCAATAAATGCAATCAACAGGTAAAATTTGAAAAGGCAATTTAGGGGGAAAATATTGTTGGCACTTTATCACTTCATGAAAGTTACTGCTTCACCTCCCAGAGAAAGTATTGCAAGATTAGCTTGACTAGTCAGGCTCTTTTGGAATTTGGAAAGGTTTATTTATTTATTTATTTTTGCCAGTCCTGGGGTTTAAACTCAGGGCCTGGGCACTGATCTGAGCTTCTTTTGCTCAAGGCTAGTGCTCTATCACTTGAGCCACAGCGCCACTTCCAGCTTTTTCTGTTTATGTGGAACTGAAGAATTGAGCCCAGGGCTTCATGCATGCTAGGCAACCACTAAGCTACATTCCCAGCCCCGGGAAAGGTTTATTTTAACAGAGGTCTTTCTCAGTGTGTCATGGGTGGTATCATAATCATTATTTTTAAAAAAATGAGCAGTAGGTAAGAAAATACCTTTTTCCTGTAAAAAGATGCCTTCTCTGTCATCGTTTCAAAAATGAAAAGATAGGATTAAAATATTGTCTTTGAAAGCTATACGGAAAATTAAAAAAAATAGGAACAAACATAAATACTCATGTAGTCTTAAATAAATAAGAAACTAAATGTGATGATCTTCATTTATGTACTAATTGACAAAATATATGGATTGGCTTGGGTGAGACACAGATAGTACTAGTCATATAAGATTGAACATGGACTAATCAGTCTTTGTCCTCAAAGAAATTCATACCCAGTGTAAACAAATTATTATTTTTTTAAATCACACAAATAATTACACAATGAGGCTGAGTGTGGTGGTATCTGCTTGTAATCACAGCTTCTCAAGAGGACCTTCTAAGGTCAACTCAGGTAGAGTTAGCACAAAACATTATTTGAAAGAAAAAAAAAAAGCACAAGCTCTAGGGACACGCATCAAGTGATAGCCTGCCTGGGTATCATGTGTGAAGCCCCGAGTTCAACTTCAGCACTGCAACACAGAACAAAACAAACAAAAGCATAATTATCAACCGGGATACCTGTCATAAAGGAGATGTAAAATATATGATGGAAGATTAGGCCCCGCTCCAACAGTTTTGAAAGCCAACAAAAAGCTTTTCCAAGCAAATGAACTGTAATGGGACCTGAACAATAAGTGGAACTACTTAACACGTGGAACAACCGGCCAGTGCACAAGCAGGGAGGCTAAGATAAACGGGACATTTCAGGGGTTCCTAGCAAGAAGGCCATGGTGCACAAAGGCCAGGAAAAAGGGCTGAAGGAAGGCACAACGAAGCTCCACAAGGGTTCTAGCTACAGTTCTGGGAAGCATTGACTGGATTTGATTTGCGTTTCAAAAGACTGCTCTCACTTTCTGTGTGGGAAGGAATAATTGGGAAAAGTGCTCCTGGTAGAGAGCTTTAGTACAGCCAAAGCAACAAAGGACAAAGACAAGGGTTTGGGTGGTGCCTGGAGATGAGAGATAAAAGGTGATTGGGGTCAGGATGATTGCCAGAGTGGAAAGTTAGTAGTTGATAAGTCAAAAAATGGTTTGATAAGAAAATTAGACTCTTATAGTCGTTCCATTCCATTGAAATGTATTCTATCCAAAGATATTTAGTGATAACCAGGTGTAAAGATGGGCAGACAGGAAATCTAAGGAAAAGTTATTTGAGAATAGTGGATACAGAGGCTGTATGATCTTTATTTGCTCACATGAAAGGACACCTTTTCTCATTTTCTACAGAGAAAAGATAACTAGAGAAATACACCACACACACACACAGATATACTCACGTGAATACTCATGTGTGCCTGTGTTTGTGTACAAAAATGTGCATTTGTTTGTAAATCTGAGAGATGTGAATTATATGCAATTGGAAAGTAAGGGTGTGTTGCTAGGGAATTGAGAGGTAGTAGTGTGAGGTAAGAAATGACTGCAAAATTGGGTAGGATGGTGCTCTTAATATAAATTACTTTCAAATATCACACACACACACACACACACACACACACACACACACACTATGCCTTACCACCAAAGAAGCTTATAACGTATGCTTGATTTCTAAAAAGAGAGAGGGAAAGAGGAAGAGGAAGAAAGAGAAGAGAACAAGAGGAACACAAGAGAAGAGAAGAGAGAAGAGGAAAGGAGGGAAGAGGAGAGAGGGGAGGGGAAGGGAAGGGAAAAGAAGGGCAGGGACAAGACATAAGGGGCAACATTTAGCTGTATTCTCTGTATTTAATCCAAGACACTGGTTATCAAAGTACAATGACTAATCTTCCCATGGATGATAATAATGGGCAAAAATCACAGTAGTTCTCATCAGCATGTGGTAATTCCTTACATCATACAAGTACAAAAGCATAAACATTCTTTCTACCATATTCCTTTGGAATTTTAACTCATAATTTTGTTATAAGACCACTCTCTTGGGTTGAAGGAATGGCTTATATGACTAGGGAGCACTTTTCTATAGTAGGCACAAGGCCCTGAGTTCAAAACTCCAGTTATGCCAAAACAAAATAAGACACACAGAACTTCAATTTTTAATCCTATGAAGTATTTGTTATATGTGACGAAGAGACTATTGCCTCTTGTTTTTACAGGGCATATGGACAGAAACACTAACACAACTCAACATGCATGCAGATTCTAAGAGTCAAACTACATAGAACAGAACACTCATGACTCTGAGTCATTAAGGCTCTGTTCATTTTTTAATTAATCTTAACAGTGCTAATTTCCTTGTTCCATTAAATTCTGTGTATATTTCTCCTGACTGCCTGTTCATGTTTCATATTTATAGTGGTAATATGTGAGAGTATTATCTAATCTCATCTCTAAAATAGTATATAATTGCCATATTTGTAAATATGGTGCAGATGATAGAAGATGCTATCAGTAGAGGTGAATTTACCTAAGTAAAGTTTCAAGGCCTCGCATTTGCAAAGGCCCCTTTAATGTTCTTGTGCCTAAATTGATTTTGGTTTGCTTTTCGGTGCTGGGAATGAAACCCAGGGCTTCCAGCATGCTAAAAACACGCTCGACCACAGAGCCACACCCTCAGCCTAAACAAGTGTTTTGAATTTTGTATACCTTTCCCTCCAAAATGTCCCCCGAGAGTCAGGTGCCTAGTGGCTCAAGTCTATAATCCTAGCTACTCAAGAGGCTGAGATCTGAAGCCAGGCTGGGCAGGAAAGTCCATGAGATCCTTTTGTTGTTGTTGTTGGTGGTGGTGGTTGGTTGTGGGGCTTGAACTCAGGGGCCTGGGCGCTGTCCCTGAGCCTCGTTGTGCTCAAGGCTAGCGCTGTAACACTTGAGCCACACCACCACTCCCAGTGTTTGAGTGGTTAATTGGAGATAGGAGTCTTATGAGGGCTTTTCTGCCTGGACTGGTTTTGAACCATGATCCTCAGATCTCAGCCTCCAGAGTAGCTAGGATTACAGGATGTCAGCCACTGGTGCCTGGCTAGTCCATGAGATTGTTATCTCCAATAGCCACCCAAAAAGCTGGCCCCAGTACTGGCACTGAAGAATAAGTAAATAAATAAAATCCCCTAAATGTTATGAGCTCTAGGCTTCCAAAAATGATCAGGTCTTGCTTTCCATTGGATAATTAATTTTTTAAATGACTCTCTCATAGTATTTTAGCTTCATGAAAACAGGGACGCTGTTATGTTAGCTTTCCCTTAACCTTTGTAGAGCGAATGCTTGTTGAATGAATGAGCCATACAGGTGTGAAGCTGGTGTTGGTGAGATTTTTTTTCACTCATGGATGGTCATTAGGGTCAACTTTGTCACAAAGTTTTTAAAACGGAATCACTGTTTAAATTATCTGAAGTTGCTTTATTTTCAGAAGCTAAACGTATTTGCAGAATTCTAAATTAAATTCCCATTACTGTCAATGATACATAGAATACTTCAAAATGTAATATATCTTCATATTAGTCTTTTTTTCCCCTCCATTCTTGCCCATTTAAAAATTTTTCTTGGAGTAGTTCCCAAAAAGGAATTACTGGAAAAGTATATGCAACCAGCTTTGTAGAATCTAAGAGTATTTTTCAAAGTTAAGCTCAGACAAAGAAAAGTGTAATGGAACATGATTTCAGTTCTTTTAAGCTGTCATTTTAGGCGAGATCTACTTTTTGCCTTTCTTTGTTTCTCCAGGCATTTATTCAGAATTCTCTACTCTTTCTTTTCCATTGACACATGTTGATAGGTTAGCATGTAATGTGGGAGCCAAGATATTGTATATGAGAGTTGCTCTAAGAGCTCAACAATACACAACAAACTAATAGAATTTAACCACACCTCTATGTTATCACTTCCAAATTATACAATTGAGGTTGTTACTAAGGTATTGGCCAGAGGGGTTACTATTTGATAATGAGTACAATCTTTTTGGACACTGTTACCCGTTCCTTCACTTTCATTTTTATCATTTTTCAAGAGGAAGCTATCCTGGCTCCCCTATTCTACTCCATTCTATAATTTTTTAATTCTGAAAAAAGAAAATAAAATTCATGTGCCACTTACTGACCACAGAAATGAGTTTAAAGACAACTGCAAACTTTTGATGAATCTCAAAAATAGTTTAACAACCATAGAAATTGACTTTCCCCTGGTTTCTCTTTCAGCGGACTGTAAATAATGTAACAAAAGAGGCTCTGCAGAAGTTAACAGGAAATAAAAAAAAGGAGGAGAGCTGAGGTTTGCCTTGGCCCCTTGACCATCATCGGCTGTGATTCCAGAACCCGGAGCAGCCTGGCCTGGTGCTGCCTCTGACTGCAGCAGCTTCTTCTGAAGAAAGTTCCTGCAGCGCTTAGCTTTGCCATCGCTGTCCTTCTTTCCCCTATCTCTCTGTCACATGGCAAGCAGGAAAAGTGATTATGAAATGCTAATTTATAGTCACTTTTCAAAATAGGCATTTTGCTTTACATTTAAAATAGTGTCGTTTGATAATGCGTGGCTTGGTGCACACTCTACCCTTAGCACTGTCTCACACCCTTGAGATAAAGATTCCTTCTTGAAAGGACTTCGGCTTTCTGGATTTTCTATCCTTTGCTTGGGGAGTACAGATCCCTCATGGGGAGACAGAAGTACTCCAACCTTCAGAGTCCACCTTACACTCTAAGCTGTGAGCTATTACAGTGCCCTGTACACATATTCCTCCTCTTTTTAATTTTTTTTTTTGCCAGTCCAGGGGCTTGAACTCAGGGCCTGAGCACTGTCCCTGGCTTCTTTTTGTTCAAGGCTAGCACTCTACCACTTGAGCCACAGCGCCACTTCTGGTTTTTTCTATACATGTGGTGCTGAGGAATCGAACCCAGGGCTTCATGTATAAGAGGCAAGCAAGCTTGCTACTAGGCCAGATTCCCAGCCCCTCCTCTTTTTGTCTAGTTCTGCTGCTTCTACCACAAAGAGAATCTTATATTCAGTGTTGGTTGGAAAGTTATCAGAAATCATTTGGACAACAAATTTATTTTTTAAGCAAGCTGTTATCTTATCTTTCTTGTTGTTGTGCCAGTACTAGGGGTTGAACTCCGGGCCTGGGGGCTAGTCTAAGGCTGTTGCTCCATCACTAGAGTCTCAGCTCCATATCTAGATTTTTTTTTGATTAATTAGAGATTAGAGTCCATGGACTTTTCTTTCATGGCCTTAGCTTTGACCCCCTGTTCTATGATCTCAACCCCAAGAATAGCTAGAATTACAGGCCAGTGCTGCACTTCTATGCTATCTTGTAGCAATTTAACCCACCTAGCAGTTTAGTCCTTATCTTAATGCAAATTAAAGTAGACCAAATTACTCTTAGCCTGCTTAAAGTTGAATACTTTTGTATCCTTCCCTTTTCATCTACACATCAAGGAGGTATGATGATTTTTTTTTAAAAAAACTAAACTCTATTTAGATTGTGGCAATTAGGAAGCACGGAGGAGGCGGTGGACAGGCAGTGTTCTCAGCTAGTACTAATCCCAGAAAATGGAAAGGCAGGAGTGAGTCACTTGGAAAGCAGAGTAGTCTGTGTCAAATATGTGTCGTTCCTGCCGACCACGAGAGAATCTGAGTTGCTAACAGCTGCGGTGTGTAATGATGAGAGTAGGTTTGTTGTTTGTTTGTTTGCTTTGTCTGTACCTGCAGATCCTTCTGGATCCTTCTGTCCTGGTGGAAGGACGCCCCTGGGCTTTGCCTAGCATTCTTGATTTCACTGCTTTGTGGAGCCAGAGGGAGGCCAAGGGGGGAGATAGGGCGTGCGTGCTCTCCCTTGAAAGTCTGCCAGGGCTCCCCTGGCCCGGCCCACCCTGGGGATCGAGGCCCTTCTCGGTGATCTCCGGGGGGGGGGGGGTGGGGTGGGCAATTGCTGTCCCCCGTGAACCGTGGCTCCCACAGCCCCGTAGCAGAAGCGGCCAGTTTCTAAGGCGATGGGGATTCGTACAGGCACCCCAGTCAGTACCCACAGGAAAGCAGACCAGGCGAACTCCAGGCGCGGGTCGACCACCAGGGCGCTAGCCACGACCCCGGCGCCCGCCCACTGTGCGCCCGGGACCGAGTCACCTCCCCTCCCCGGCCCAGGGACCGAGTCACCTCCCCCTCCCTACCCCCGGGCCCAGGGTCCGAGTCACCCCCCACCCCCGGGTCAGAGTCAACCCCCTCTCCCCGGCCCAGGGTCTGAGTCACCCCCACCCCCCGGCCAGGGACCGAATCTGCCCCCCGCTCCCCCCCTCCGGCCCAGGGTTGATGTGCGCGCCCGGGAGGGACGGGGTGTCCTGTCACTCCTGTGGGAAAGCAGAGAGCAGTCCAGCCCTTCTGGCCGCCCCGACCCGCCAGCCGCGGGGGCCCCGAGTGCCCTCCTTTGGGGGGCGCAGGTGTCAGGAGCATCGTGTCTCTCTCCACTTTCGGGGGGCCGGGCCGTCCCCGCGGGCGGGCGGGCGGGCGAGGGGAGCGCGCGGAGCCTCCGCGGGCCGCGGGCCGGGCTGCGCGCGGCTTCCAGCGACCCCTGTCGGGGGCTCCGGGCCGGCGCCCGGCGGAGGGCGCGGGGAGGACCGGGGCGGGCGCAGGCTCCTCCCGCTGGCGTGTCGGCGCCTCGGGGTGGGGGGGGGGTGTGGTGGGGAAGCGGGAGGGGGCGAGGCCAGGGGAGGGCGCGGGGGAGGCGCCAGCGTGCAACCTGCGGGCGGGCGGGAGGTGGGTGTCGGTGGGGCAATTGAAAAGGGGCCGGCGAGGACTTCCCCAAAACTTGCTGGAACTCGGGACGGACGAGCGCCGAGCGCCGGGAGCCGCGCGGACCCGAGCGGAGCGGCGCGGAGCGGACCGGGGCGCAGCGCGGCGCAGCGGCGGCCGCCCGGGCGATGGGAGTGCGCGCGGGACGGTGACCGCCTCCCGCCCCGCCGCCCACCGCGAGCCTCGCCCGCACCCGGCGCGCCGGCCGACCCGAGCGGCCCCGGGGGCCCGGCCCGCACGCCGCGCCCGCACCCGCCCCGCTCCCCGCGGGCGCCGCCCCCTCGCGCCCCGAGAAACTTTCCCCAGCCCGGACCCCGAGCGAGCGAGCGCCCGGCGCCCGCGCCTCCCGCGACATGTCCGAGCGGCGAGAAGGCAGAGGGAAGGGGAAAGGCAAGAGGAAGGACCGGGGCTCCGGCAAGAAGCCCGAGCCCGCCCCGGGCAACCCGAGTCCAGGTAAGGGCGCCGCGCGGCCCGCGAGCCCCCGCGCCGGCTCCGGCCCGGGTGTCACCGCCCGCGTCCCGAGCTCCGCCGCCGCCGGGTCCCGCCGGTCGCCAGGTGTCCCCGGAGCCGGGCGGGCCGCTCCGGCGCGGCTGCCCCCTCACCTGCGCGCCGAGCGCGGGCGACGGCTCCGGGCTGCGCCCCCCTCGGGGGGTGGGGGGGGAGGTCAGCACCCCGCTAGCGTGGCGTCCCGGCGGCACCGCCCGCCCGGCTCCCGAGTGGGATTCGGGGGGCGCAGCGCCCAGCCCGGAGCGCGCGGGCCCCGGCGCCCGAGGGCTTTGCGCGGGGCCCGGCTGCCCTCTAGCGAGGGGAGCGGGGACACCCCGGTCCCTCCGGCCCCGAGCCCGGCGGAGGGGAGCCGGGCGGAGGGGGAAGCTGGGGGTCGGGGTCCGTGCGGTGCGCCCCCGTGCCGCCCGCCCAGCCCGGAGCTCCGGGGAAGCCGCGGGGATTCCCAGAGGTCGGCGCCGCCGCGGGCTGCGCGGGGCGCGTCCTGCAGGCGCGGGGGGAGGAATGGCACTTTTCCTTTCCAGCGCCTCCTCTGCCCAACTCCGGGCAGCTCAGCTTCTCCGGGGATACTGGAACCCCGTGGCTGCCGACGGGGTAGAAAGAAATGGTAGTTGAGGCTTTCTGGAAACTATTCTTTCTTACCCTCCGAAGGACCTGAGATAGTCCCTAAGAACCAACAGTGCTTTCGATGAGAGGAGCCTTCTGGAAATCAACCCATTGGTGACCAAGTGAAGTAGACGTCTTCCAGTGGGAACCCCCAATGGTGACTTGGCCAGATGCTCACACCCTTGCAGCACACTCCCAAACACACATTCGCGAAACACGGCCGAGGAATGAGGTCGATGGCACTTGGTAAAAGCTGTTTCCCAAACACCGTAAGCAAGTGCATTTGTTCCTTGCAGCCAGAAAACAAATCACTTTTGTTTGGTATGCTTGTTGGAACCACTGATAGCGTTTCAGGACCTGGGTTATTGGCAGAGAGACCTTCAGCGGGGTTTACAGGAAAGCAGAAATGGAACAGAGAGTAATTGTTCGTTCGGCTTGCTTGCGAGCTTCTAAAAGAAGATACAGCTCATCAGACTCGCTCTCAGGACAACTCACTGGCCGACAGAAAGTGTCCTCATTCTTACCTTGTGTTTTGGGGACTCGTGGAGCATTTTATTCAAAAAGAATATGCAGTGTTGGGGCCAGATTAGCAGCCCATCCGGATGATTACTCTCTGCTGTCCTAAGATCATCACAGGGAAGTGATCTAGACCGAAGCCAAAGTCGACAAGTTATAAAGACTTACTTTTGAGTTCTTATCACTGTTGCTGGTGACTTTGCCTTAAGAACTTAGTGCGTCCAGATTTGCTTGGTGTAGTGAAGGAAGGAAGGACAGAGGACTAAGACTGAGTTCCTTTCAGTGGTTTTGCCTCTTAGCAAGGGTTTAAAGTAGCAACTATGACATTACTCAGGTCCTTTCTACAAGATAGTGATTCCCTGGTGTCATGGGTGATGAGGAGTTGGTTGGCATTTCTGCATCCAGCAGAGTATATCTATCAGGTAGGTACAGGTGGCTGTCTTCTAATGATTTCATCATCTTTCTTCCGGACACTATAGTTGTAGCACTTCCCTGGTGGTTCTGATTCTTCCTTTGTAGCTCTGGTTCTAAGTTCCTTTCCACAGGTCTCATTCCCTTTAAATGATGGCCTTTCACCTATCTTCCCAGTCTTCCTTTTAGGTCTGGTTCTAAGCTCCTTTCCACGGCTCTCATTGCCTTTAAATGACGGCCTCTCCTATGTTCCCAGAACACAGGATGAACTTGTCAAATTGTCTCTAGGCTAGCATTCCGTATGTGTGTGTGTGTGTCTTTCTTCCACCGTGCAATCATCTTTTTTTGGAGGAAGGACTTTTTACCCCTTCCAGAGCACTTCACATTTGCTCAATTAATTAAGAATATGTTCTTCATTTGATCAGAAAAGGATGGCCGACTTGAGGTCTGCTTTGTAGAGAAGCACATGGTGTGAAATCGACATTTCTCTCTTTGTCTCTTTCCTTACAGTGGTGAGTTGCAGTGTATTTTTCCTTACCCCAGAGTAATAAATAACGGATAGTCATAATAGCTTGTGGGGAAGCCACGCTTTTTTTCCTTCTTGATTTTTTTCAGTCTGTAGTTCGTAGGCATCCTCCATGTCTGATCACACTTGCCATGCTAGCCCAAGTCAGGACTTAAGCGGATACCCATCTCTTGAATTGCTCCTGCATTCCTGACCCTCAGTCCACATTTGCCCCTGAAATGAGCCACCGAAGCTGTACATCCTTGGGGATGTGTATGCAATAAGCAACAGTCAAGCCTCCCTTTGGATGTTAACAATCTTCCTTCACAACTGTCAGGGGAGGTATAAGACCCAGGGAGCTTAGCGACTCAGCCCCACAGTGTACTATATTATACGAATAGGCATAAACACATCTGTTGGAGGGAAAATTTTAGGGGAAACTTTAATATGACGTGTGTGGCTGATACACGATACATCCATGGCTGTGTTTCATAACATCTGCATTTTTATGCAATTAACTGACTATTGGATTGCACACTGTTGGGGCTGCAGATGTTCAACAGAATTATCTATTCCATTATAATGGTTCTAATAGGTCCCAAGTCCTTGGAGTCATTGAGTCCTCTTCTTTCCTCAAATAGGCAACTTCAGCACAGTCCTGGGCTGTGTTTCACTGAGTTGTGTACCGTGGGCCTAATCACATCCTGAGCTGCCCACAGACAGGAC
Source organism: Perognathus longimembris pacificus (assembly GCF_023159225.1). Lineage (NCBI taxonomy): Eukaryota > Metazoa > Chordata > Mammalia > Rodentia > Heteromyidae > Perognathus > Perognathus longimembris. The sequence continues at coordinate 38,463,956 of NC_063181.1, read as the reverse complement.
CTCCTGGGTCCTACTCTTCAGATGGATTCAGTGGGCTCAACACCCTTTTCTTTTGGAGGCCGAATTACAAACCAAGTTTATTGGTTTGTTTCTTGTTGCCAATTGTACTCTATGCCTCGTTTAGGATTTTCTGTTGGCCGGCATGTCTTGCTGTTGTTGTTGTTGTTTTTCCCCTGCAGATATTTGTTGTTGTTCTTAAGTGATCTGGAAAAAATTAATTCTCATACCTATCCAAGTTCTAGAACTACCAGGTGTCAGCCCATGCCTGGCCAGAGGGGTGGTTGTAAGTACAGGTGGTGAAAAAGTTGAATCAATGAGTAGACTCCGGGTGTGAGCTTCCTGAGTGATATCACCCACCTGTTTCCTTAGCCGAGCCGCTCCCTGGGTCCAAGTGCCTGTAAACATTCTTGGGTCTAAAGTAGCCTGTCACTAACAGCCTGGCCTGTGTTTACGGAGCGCCAGAGCAGGAGGAATGTCCAGTGATCTGTTTCAACCCGTGACTTGTAACCCCCTGCCTTATGTAATTATTAAAAGCATTAGAGTTTATTTACACAATGAAGCAGGACTTGTTACAAAGAACTAAGGCATCAGAAAGGCTGGGAGAAGCCAGGGTACTACTTTCCTATACAAATGATAAAATAATACTGATGAAAGAATAGAAAGAGGAAAAATTGGACCAAGATAGCAACAGCAAATACTTTTTCTATTGACCAGTCACCATAGTGGATGCAGTTTTGTTCTAGTATGGGGAAAGAGACTGTTCATTCAATTCTTACTGTGCTCCAGGCAGTTAAAACACATTTATTGTATATTATTCCACGTGACCCTAGAAAAGATGAAAAAGCCTCAAAAGGCAGCAAAAGCTGAGATGATATAGTTCTTAGATCTCCAAATAGATTACCTGGATTTAATAATTCCTAATTCAACCATTTTTGACCCAATAGTCATGGGAGAGTTACTTAATCTTTCTTTCTTTTTGGAAAAATAGGGATAATACTAGCATTAGCATTATCGGACTTTGTGAGGCATAAACAAGAAAGCACACTATCATTGACCAACAAGTAAATTAAAAACTCTCTTTCTAAAATTACTTAAGGAATGACTTGCTGCTGTCACAGCAAGGATATGTCATCTGATTTTCAAATTTTACCTTTTATGGTAAGAAAACCTGAGCAGAGATTAGAGTGGGTATAAATATTAATATGTACTACCTGTAAAAGATAAAGTAGATAAGCATGTCAAATTTCATAAGGGCGTATATGTATGTATATATTACGAAAACAGTGCTGAATCTAATCTAAATATTGAGAGCCGAGTGAAGGTGCTGTATAACTGTCTCTGGCAGGAAAAGGTTGAAGTTTCAAGCCACAAGAAGATTTTTGAAACATGACTCCTTTCCTGGCAATACTTAAGAGTTGAAGTTTAAACTTTGCTTTGCTGTAGAATGTTTGATCCTCTCTTTGGGGGCCAGTAAGAAGCACAGCAATTGGAAGACACAGTCTGCATTTTCATTAGCATTCCCACTGTGACAAGCTTTCTCAAATTTACAAGCTAACCTTGACCATAACAGTAGTGTAGTTTATTGGGTTTTTTTTTCTGATAGAAGCAAAATGGAACACATTTCAATATTTTTAGTAATTTCATTTGCTCAAAGAAACAAAAAAACAGACTTGTAATCTCAGAGCTCTCTTTTAGATAAACGGGGTGGGGGTGGAGAGTGAGGGGGTAGGAGGCTAAGCATACACACAAAAATCAGATACTGGCTTAAAATGGATTTATTTCAGCGGTGGGAAAATATATCTATTAAAGAATGCTGTTAGGGTACTTAAAAATTCCCAAAGGGACAACTGACATTTTGGATTTGTCAGCATTGTGTTTTGGTCTGCATGAATTCTTATGTAAATCTTAACAGATGGAAAAAAAAAAAAAGCAAGCTACCAAAATGCCAATAGGTGTCAGTGTTAGTTGCTTTAGGAGAGTGAGATGTGAGGTTTACAGCAGCTTAATTGATGCTCAGTTTTAATAAACACGGGGTTGGCTAAATCATATACTTGAATGTCTTGTTGACAAAATGGCATTTTGTAAAGTTAATATATCACAGGCTCACATCCTCCTCTTCTACATATTAAAAAATAAAATGCTCCTGCATTATATCCCCAAGGAATTCAGAGTATAGACAGAATGTATGCCAAGCAGTGCTTAAAAGAAAATAGTAAGGACGTTAGCTGAGAACGTGGCTGCCCGCTGGCTTTCTTCTGCCGTGTGAACTGGAGATGGAGGTGGGCATTTCCCACACTGTCTTGGCTCCTGGGAAGCTGGAAGTCGCAGTGCAGTCGGCTGAGACCTCTGCAGCTCTCTCTGGGTGTCAGTGGCTGATCAGAAGGCTTTCTTCCTCTCGCCTGTCACCTTCCTCTGGCCTCCAGAGGGTGCTCCAAGAGCGCCACACCGCTGCTCCCCAAAGAGGACTTCTTTTTGTGCCTTTCCTCCTGTTGAATGAATTCTTGTAAAATCCCGAGCCATCTACTGAAAGGAAATAGAGTCCCGATTCCAACCAAATCGGCTCCTTTGAATGGTTAGAATTGTTCCCCATCTCACCCACTAGCCCACAGTTTACTGAGAATGCCGCATGAAAAGTCCTCTGAAATGCTGCTCTGATGGCGCTGGTGCTCTTGTCAGCGCCATCATCTGCGCTGTGCCTCCAGCCACACCTTTCCTCAGAGAAGCAAACATCTGTAGGAACCTTCCCAACACCTGCTCCCCCATTAACGGCAATTGCTGCTCACAAAGACGGTGAGTCATGTTTAAAAAGTTTCACTCTGCCATTGGAAAATTTAAATCTAACACTGGTGAAAGGTCATTGCCAACAGGTTTGCTTTATTTCTTCGTGCTGTTCTGTGTCCTCAACCCCTGGCTAAACTGCTTAAGAGCCCTACTTGGAGCTATGCTTAAATTTATTTAGTTATTTGTCCATTGTGGGGCTTGAACTCTGGCCCTGAGCACTGTCCCTGAGCTCTTCAGCTCAAGGCTAGCACTCTACCACTTGAGCCATAGTGCCACTTCTGGTTTTCTGGTCATTAATTGGTCATAAGAGTCTAATGGACTTTCCTGCCTGGGCTGGCTTTGAACCACAAACCTCAGATCTCAGCCTCCCGAGTAGCTAGGATTACAGGCGTGAGCCACCAGCGCCTGGCTGAGCTATCTATGCTGTTTTTTTTGTTTGTTTGTTTTTTGTTTAAAAAAAACAGATTTGAATAACAAATTCACCTGGATCATAAGCTAATGTAAAAAATCACTCCCATCCACCATTGTTTCCCAGCTCGGGATGTATTCCACTCTGTGCTTCATTCTGACTTGCTGTCCTCAGCTTGCCTGCCTTCTCTCTGCAAAGGGAAGTGTTCTACACAGAGCTTCAAGGAAGCTATTGTTGGGCATTGCTTCTGCTCTGCCACCATGTCCCAAACCTCGCACAGCTGCCTCTGCTGGTCAGATGTTAGGTTTAGATTCAACAGTGTGAATATCAGAGAAGGTTTTATTAGGTTGAGCCACATGAAGTTGCCAGTTTTATAGGTCACACATGGCTGAGTTTTGTCAAATGTCATAGAGTTTAATATTTGGTGGTTCTTTAGGCATGTGCCTTGCTGTCATGTGTATACATATATGTAGATGTACTGATATATGTATGTGTATATATATATATAAAACTTAAAATAACATAGCAATAGTTACAACTATGGAAAGAAGTTCTTAGGCGTTTTAGTACTTAATGGAGCTCAAGTCATAGTAACATAAAAGAATCTGGGCTAGGAAATATTTGAAACACTGGAATTTTTTCAGTTCTTATGATTTTTATATAAAATGAATCCAGTATAAAATTAGAGGGTTAGGGCAGACACCAGGATTTTTGTTTGTTTGTTTGTAGAAAAGTTGTAGTGAATACCTACCATAAAATATAACTTTTTGAATTTTGCTTATCCCACTGTTATTGTGCTATATTTGTGTGTGTGTGTGTGTGTGTGTGTGTGCGCGTGCGTGCTAGTACTGGGCATTGAACTCGGCCTCCTGTTCTTACTCTCCTTTTTTGCTCATAGCTGCAGTTCTACCATTTTAGTCATGCTTCCATTCTGGGCTTTTTGCTTGTTAGTTCGAGATTAATCTCTTGGGTTCATCTTTTTTGGCTGGCTTCAAATCACAGTTTGCAGAACTCAGCCCCTTGAGTAGTTAAGATTAGAAATATGAACCACTGGTGCCTGCCTCTGGCTGTATCTTAATAATCGTATGTCTATGCAAAAAGTACAGAGCTGTAAGTAAACATGTAGACACTGTATTTTGTGGAATAATTCTGTGAAATAATAGTCATCTTGTGGAAAAATAAAAAAGTCCTTTACTCACTTTGCTAGTACTACATCAGCTCTGTTTTTCTAGTTTTATTAAATGCGGATTTATTGCCCAATGAAAATGCATCTCATTGACAGATTTACACTTTCAAATAAAATTAAAATTTGGGTAAAGTTAGTTTTTAAAATGCACATGTTTCTGACTGTTACATATGTCATAATTGTGCAAACTAAAGTTACATTTTTTATGGATACCACAAAATTATGTATTCCTTAGTGAACTTGAAGCTAGTCTATAAGAAGTCTAAAATTCCAATTTGGAATGATTTATTTTTTCAGTACAAGATTATTTTATAAATACACTAAAATGTTTTGAATACTGAATGTCTTGTATTGAAAGATTTTAAAATTGAGCATTGAAATTCCCACACAATTTGTGTTGAAAAAGAACCATAGATTTTCCTGGGATGTGAAGAAAAAATTAAGTATTGATTATTCCCAGAAATTGTTTTCTGTTAAAAAGTCCTGCCAGACATAGTGACTCTCATCTCTAATTCTAGCTATGAGAGAAGAATAGATAGGAGGATTTCAGATCTGTTAGGGATTCTGGGCAAAAGTGATCAGATCCTTCCAGAAAAATAACTAGGGCAACAAAAGGGTTGCGGGCATAGCACAATGATGGAGTGCCAGTCTAGCAAGAGAGATGCCCTGAATTTAAAACCCCAAGACTGCCAAAAGATAATGTTCTCCAATTTTATAACTTGCAGTTTTTTTTCTTAAACGTTTTGCATGTTATTTGGTCATGAATTTTCACTTAGCTATAATAATAGGAAAATGTCCTTAATATGTTAGCTTGTAAGAAAGGCATGCAAAACGTAAAGGATAAAACTATTTAAAAGATAATATAGTTCAGAGAGCTGGGCACCACTGGCTCATGCCTGTAATCCTAGCTACTCAGGAGGCTGAGATCTTGAGGGTTGTGGTTCAAAGCCAGCCCAGGCAGGAAGTCTATGAGACTCTTTATTTCCAACAAACCACCAGAAAAACAAAAGTGGTGCTGTGGCTCAACTGGTAGAGCACTCGCCTTGAGCTGAAGAGCTTAGGGACAGCACCCAGGCCTAGAGTTCAAGCCCCAGGACCAACAAATATTTAAATATATAAATATATATATTTCAGAGAAAACTGCTTGAAACAGAGCTTTCTTTTATAGAGATACATGTGTTTGTTGTGTTTTAAATATATATATATATGCTGTGGATCAGATAATCTTTCTGTTTTTTAACTTGTCAAGATTTATCAGATGTCCTAGTTGTCTTTGAACCTGTCTCTTCCCCTCACCTCATCTTTATTCCTTGGACTGTCTGCCCTATAGTGTGGACAATGAGGAAGGCAGGAAAGGATTGGTAACTTGTTCTACTGTACTTCATATAAGTCAATGCTCATGGAGTAGATGTCTGTACTAAGTTTAACATGATGGCGTTCTTATTATTCCTATTCTTATTAGGAGTGGCTCTTCTGTTTTCTTTTGCTCTTCTAGTTATGAATTCATATCGTATCAGGGATTATGGATAGTGTTTTCTGTATTCATGTAATACATGAAAAATATATATGTAGTATGAAGTTACGTGGAAGTCATTAATAACCTAGGGTGAATCTTAGAACATGCACCTGTGCTATCAGCAATTCACACTAAAGGCAAACAGGACACTTTTTTTTTTGTTTTGCCAGTTCTGGGCCTTGGACTCAGGGCCTGAGCACCGTCCCTGGCTTCTTTTTGCTCAAGGCTAGCACTCTGCCACTTGAGCCACAGCGCCCCCTCTGGCCGTTTTCCATATATGTGGTGCTGGGGAATCGAACCGAGAGCTTCATGTGTAGGAGGCAAGCGCTCTTGCCACTAGGCCATATTCCCAGCCCCAAACAGGGCACTTTTAAGTAAACATTTTCATGATGCTGCTATAGGCCTGATTGGCATTTGTGCTAAGTAGCATGCTTAACTTTCTTTCCAAAGTTTCCTTATTGAAGGAAGCACAGGTATGGGTGATATTTGAAATTGGCATCTACATATATTCTGCAGGGGACGGGCTGAAAGGAAGTCTCTTCAGTGGGCTCCAGTCTGCAGGGGTGAGCGTCCCCGTCCTGACACCGCCGACACCGCAGCACTGTAAAGTAGTCCTCCACCTTCTCTCCGAGTCATCTGGCCAGGCACTTGAAAATGAAGCTCCTTTATCTCAATGTGGCCACTAAAGTAGCAGAGGAAAGAAAAAGCAAGTCTCTTCTTTCTTAAACAGCAGTCTTTAAAAAAAAAAATTGGGTGTTTCATTTTTAAATGCTGTGGTAGGAATTAAAGCAGGGTCTTGAACATGCTAGCTAGGCAAATGCTCTGCTGTTGTGACAGCCTCAGGCTGAAGGATCCTGGTCATTGAATACCTTGCAGTTCAGAAACGTCATGAATTTGGCTTCTAGAAGTACCAGGTTCCTGTTTCTCTGGCCATTCTACTTCATGTGGTCTAGCTTAGTGAGTTTGGCACTGGTTAAAGGACAGGACATGCTGCTGTCAGTCCTGATGGTGGGAGTCAGTATGCATGACACTCCCCGAGCCCCGCTCTGTTCTGCCAGGATGTGAGCTCTACATCTAAACCCCCCCCCCTTCTATAACTCTGTTAGTAATAAAACTCTGCAAGCCTCAGTTTCCACATCCTGTGCCTGGTATAAACCCAAGACCTAAAACGTCAGTTTTGTTTAAACACTAGCTTTATGACTAAGGCCTAAAAAGCACTTACTTTTCAGTCTTTCTTCACCTAGTGTTCTCTTCTTGTGTCATATGATTACACTAATATGTTCCCGGTATTTAAGCAATCAAAAGATAACTTTACCAATATTGTACCTGGTTTTTCAGGTGGTTTGTTGAGGGTTTTTGTTTTTTTTTTGCCAATCCTGGGGCTTGAACTCAGGGCCTGAGCACTGTCCCTGGCTTCTTTTTGCTCAAGGCTAGTGCTCTACCACTTGAGCCACAGTGCCACTTCTGGCTTTTTCTATATACATGGTGCTGAGGAATCAAACCCAGGGCTTCATGTATACAAGGCAAGCACTTTACCGCTAGGCCATATTCCCAGCCCTGTACCTGTTTTCAAGGGGTCTCATCATGGAGGTTCTTGGTAAATAATGATCATGTTGGTATTACATGTGAAATATTTGATACCCCCCATCTCCTTGGAATATTGCTAAGAGCTGGATACCAAATATATAAAGAGAACATGTGAACATTCTTAGCTTGACATTTAGCATAACATTTGACCTATAGGAATATACTAATAGTGAATATCTTCTTACTCAATTGGTGCAAATGTGCTCTTATATTTTAAATATGTACATACACCTAATCTTTGAAAATGTATTTTCATTAGTTCTTTAGCAATAATTGTTCTGTTCCTACCCTCCTATGTCTTGAAGTCAAGGATGGTTTATTGGGTAATACACATAGAGCTGGAGTCTATGGATACTTGTCGAATAAATGAATAAGAAATATTTCCCTTTCTTTTGATTTCTCTCTTTTGTTTTCTCCCTTCTTCCCTCCCTCTCTCTCCATGTATATATATGTACATATATATATATATATACATACGTATATATGTGTGTGTATTTATGTCTATGGACTATTTTATTTCCTATCCTGGAGGATAGATGATTATAGTTTGTAAATCCATTTGATAGGGGTCTATGATATTATGATAATTGTTTGAACACACTCATTTATATAGTAAGTAGATAGTATTTTTGTGCATGTGTATTGAATCTACTTTCATATTAAACATTTTATTGATATTAAGCACAGCATTTAATTGTTTAAAATGATAATGTTTTGTGTTTTGTTTACATTCTCCACTTTAAATTGTTCTCAAATCAGTAAAAAAAAAGATAAAGGACCAAGTTGAGGCTCATGAGACATGAGATGGTAGATTTTAATAAATACTTATAATTGCAGTAATATTTGAAATTATTGTCATCTATTTCTGGGAAAAATATTGAAGGCCTATATATTGTCCCCAGAAGGATCAGATCAAATATAGAAAATAGACTGTGGTTATAATTTTAGTGAGGTCACCTTGCTGTGCACTTGGAATCGTCTTCCCTGGGGGGTTCTACTCATGCATTATCCATTTGGGGAAAGAGTTATACTTGCAAGAATTATGGAAATGAGCTGGTGGGTTTGTCAAGAGAAAAACCAATTACTTGAATACTGAGTTGAATGGAAAATGAAATACATGATTTTCCATATATTAAATTCAGTAGAAATGGAAGACTTATGTCTTGGGGTGTTTTTTTTGTTTTGTTTTGTTTTTTAACGTATTGCTTATATTGTATGTTCCCAATTGTCCCAAGCCTAACAGGAAGGAAAAATATCTGTATAAATCCTTATTGTATTATTTTGAGATTGGCAAAGAGGTGCAGAGCTTCACGTGTTTACTTAAGGACACCCCATGAAAAAAAGACTGTGCTTCACTTCCGGAAGGCAGGGAGGACAAAGGGAGGGAGGTTAAGGGAAAGTGAAGAGAGCCTAGGGCCATACAGATTCCTTCTAATCTCCAGTGGAATCCAGGCTAAGCCTTCTGTAGGAGAAAAGCCCCTAACCTGGACGGGGCCTGGGGGAGAGGGAATGTAACCAATTGTAATACGCTACCAGTTGCAGAATAAATGATTTTCACTAAACTTAAGCGCAACAAAAGTCCCACAGGTGAATAAGATCGCACTGTGAAGGAAAGGCAGGTTCCTGTGCCTGTCCACACCTTTCACTGAGCCACAGGCACAGAACAAAACCCTCAGGACTTCATTCTTGCTCTGGAAAATGTGTTGCGAACACAGGAAACAACTGTCTTGCTGCTGCGTTCCTTGAGTCCGCACATAGGGGAATCAGATTCCACCGGGGCCATCAGAGGAGTGGCCACTGTCTTACAGGAGCAGGTGTTCTGATGGGCCGTTTGGGAAACCCTTCAAGGTGCCTGACTAGTTCTTGACAACACAGGTCCCCTTGAAAGAGGTGACAGAGAAAACCCAAATGCTCCTTTTGTCAGTTTAGATGTGATCTCACCGAGTTACTGTCAGCTTCAATACTGTCAACTTCAATGCCTCTGTGATTTTTGTGTTGGTGAAATTCAATACCTGGATGGCTCAGGTTGGCAGTCCTGTGGCTCTCGATCAAGATAGCTGTTCCTGCCTGAAGACAATAGTTTATTCACCTCCAGCTTGTCTTAAGAGTTCCCACATGAATTCACAGAGAGAAATAATCTTTTGAAAGATTCCCAGTGTTTTGCTAGGCATATTAGTATGTCAACTCACTACAAAAAGTTCCCCCTGAGACCTTAGAGGAATCCAATTTTATCTTTTTTTCTTTTCTTTTTTCTGGGCCTTGAACTGGGGAGTTGGGCACTGTCTCTGAGCTTTTTTGCTCAAAGACAGGACTGTATCACTTGAGCCACAGGTTTTGGACTTGTGTTGTTTACCTGGAGATAAGAGTCTCATGGGCTTTCCTGCCCAGACTGGCTTAGAACCATAATCCTCACATCTCAGGTTCCTCAGTAACGAACGGAGGGCCTAAGATTAAAGGTGTGTACCACTGGTGCCCGGTTAGCAATTCAGTTTTTGATTGTGTATGCAGCAGTTCTTTGTTGACAACTTCCTAGACACATTAAGATAGGCATCCTTAGAATTATCATGTGTCGTGGAACATTTGTAACTAAAGGTCTTTTCTTTAAGTGATTGATGGTTTCCTGAAACAAGCCTGTCTGTTTCTTATTTCCAGTCATTCTTGGAAATAAAAAATGAGAAATGATTATATGTTGGTATACATACCTTAGGTTCTAAATGCTAAATATTTACTGTGTCTGAATACATGGTTATATGGTTATCTATAGCTATATTTTTTTCAATCATTTAAAAAAGATTAACAGAGCATATGGCTAGCACGCATGATTCCCTAGTTTCATCCCCAGCATCACAAAAGTGTATTAATAAGTAATTACGCTTAAAATTGTGTAGAGCAAATTTTAAGTGGTTAGGCTTACTTTCTATAAGATTACTTAAAAATTATTAGTTCTTGGATATAGTAAATCAGAAGCTTATATAATTATTGAGTCATTAACTAGGACATTAACAGATGTGCATAAATGGGTAATGTTTCTACATTTTTATTATTTTATTTTATTTTTTGTGTCAGTCCTGGGGCTTGAATACAGGGCTGAGTTCCCTAAACTTTTTTGTTCATGGCTAGCACTCTACCACTTGAGCCACAGCCCCACTTCTGGTTTTTTTTTGTAGATTGTTGGAGATAAAAATCTCTTTTTTTCTTTATTGTCAAAGTGTGATACAGAAGGGTTACAGATTCATATGAAAGGCAGTGAATACGTTTCTTGCTCTACTTGTTACCTCTCATTTCCTCCCTCCCTCCTTCCCCTCCCCCTCTCCCCCCAAGAGTTGTGCAGTTGGTTTACACCAAATGGTTTCTAAGTGTTGCTTTATGAATGGTTTGTCTTTTTGTTCTTTCTCTCTTGATTTTGGTATTCCCTCTCTCTTCCCCAGTTCTATTACCCGTGTCAGACAGTATCCAGGGTACTCGGATGTAGTACAGTGGTAGGGAGGGTACAGCCACAGGAAGGGACTGCAAGAGAAACAAAACTAGACAAACCACTCCGTCAAACAAACAGACAAGGAAAAAGAGAAAAAAAGCAATATGAGTTCACATGGTATGTTGAGAGTAATTACAACAGTGGTGTAACTCTTGTTTCCGTAACGTGGAGTTCATTTCACTTGGCATCTTCTTATGTGGTCATATGGGTGTAGTTATTGGGGTATTTGGTCTTCTACCATGACTAGCCTATTTCTGTATTAGCTGTTCCCTAGGAGGGACACCATAGGGTTTATGTTTCTTTGGGTCTCATGGACGTTCCTGCTCAGGCTGTCATTGAACCACAATCCTCTGATCTTGGCCTCCCACATAGCTTGGATTATAGGGTTGAGCTACTGGACTGGGCATATTTTCTTTTTTAAAGAAAGAAAATATACTTAGATATTATTTATGCATTGCAGGTCAGGGGGCACTGTCATTTCACCTCAACTTTGAGGATTTCATTTTAAAAAATTAAGCACGTTAGTTTCAGTGTATAGAAATAAATCATTATTCCTATCCAGATGAAAATTTCCAAGAGTGGTTATATGTACCTTTTTAGCATTCTGTATCTCTTCAGTCTTTTGTGGGGGCCACCATCTCCACAAAGCCATGTCTTTCTTGTGCATTGAGTTGTCTCAACATGGTGAACAACATGGTTCTGGTAACATAGTAGTACTCATTCTCAAGAATTTATTCAGTGACTGAATAAGGAAATATTACTACTTTGCCTGAAACAATGAGTTGTGGGAACTCACAGGTAGCAGTTTAGTTGTGACATCACTGTGAGCTAATGAGTAAGTGTAAGTACAAATCACCAGTGATGCATGGATTTGTTCATGAATGGGACATTCATTACTTCCGTGGTTGATAATACACAATTTATTTAAAAATTCTCAGTAAGTATGAATCAGTGCTTAACTATTTAGAGTGATGATATGGAAGTAGAATCTTGTTCCATTCATAATTCTTGCTCAGCCTAAAACATTTTTGTCACAGTTTTTTGAGTACGTTTGAATGGTTGAGAAATTAATTAAATGAATGTGGTTTTTTTGTCTTTGTTTTTTTGCCAGGCCTGGGGCTTGAACTCAGGTCCTGGGCACATCATCTGCTCAAGGCTAGCACTCTACCACTTGAGCCACAGTGCCACTTCTGGCCTTTTCTGTTTCTGAGGAGTTGAACTCAGGGCTTCATGCATGCAAGGCAAGCACTCTACCATTAAGCCATATTTCCAGCCCAGTGTATGTAGTTTAAAGAGCTAATATCCACAGGTTACTTTGACCATAGCCTTCACCTATCATTTGGGATAAGAGGTTGTTATATAATTAAATCAGTGACAGGAAAGTTCTGACATAACTAAATGACAATTGTTCCTGGTTAAATAATGAAAATAACAAAATAAATATGAAAGTCTCGAGAAATTATAGGGTTAGAACTGAAAGATCACTTTAGAGACATCTGTTCTCTTGAACTGCGTGTTCTTAGATACAGAAAACCTTAGCATTCAATCAAAGCATGAGAATCAGCACTCCAATCCAGGCCTCCAGATTTCAGGGCAGGGATTTTTATCCTTAGGATGTTATATTTTCAAATCTCAGAAAGGCATCGTGTATAAATTCATCTCACTTTTCTAGTGATTTGGGTACATTAGACTCCTAGGTATGAGAGATGGATTTCTCTGCCTTCATTGAGCAGCTTGGAGGACATTGGTGATATGATTTTAATTGAAGGCTTAATAAGTCCAAATTGGCCAAAATACATCTTTTTGTTTCTGTTATAATTTCTTGTTCCTGAATAGGTTCAATAAATTTTGCATGAAAAGATGACCAGTGAAGACATAATGTCCTCACATAACAAGTGTGTGTATAAATTATCTCAGTATTCTGAGACTTTTACCCATACACCCCTTTAATGCAGGAGACTGTACAAATGAGAGAGCAATCTTTGCGTGCTCAGGGTAAAAATGATGTGCAAAAAAAAATGTTAATAGTGCTTGTTTCTGACAGCTGCTCTGAGACAAATCACTCTCTTGTATCTGGGAGCCACCAATCCGTTGCTGAGCGTAGTGACATTTATCGTGAACAACCTGAGTCATCTTTGACCCAAGAACACAGAAGCCAGAGGCCTCCTTGTCCATTATTAAGTTTGAAGGGTGGTTGTTCAACTTACAAAGTTACTTTTTTTTTTTTTAAAGGGGGAAGGGAGGAGGCCAGTAGGAATGAGAGATAGTTATTTTTTCCCTCCCTTTATGGGATGATTATGTAGTTTATGTGTTCATTTGCAGGATTTGACTAATCTCCTGAAAAAAACAAAAACAGAAGACTCAGTATACTGTGGGTTTTGTCTGGTGTGGTAGGAGCCGTCTTCAGAGCACAGCCTGGTAGAAGAAGGCTGCACCCTGGGTTGGAGCAGGGAGCAGCTTTACCTTGAGGACAAGGCAGATCCTTTGAGGATGGCAGAAACTCATAAAGCTTGCTGACTCATCTTCCCCTGGCCCTATTAATGAGGGAATGAAACGGGAGGTAGAAAGGAAGGAAGGATTCCACTGGGAGCTCATCCAGGGAGCTGAGAGGACAGACAGCTGCTGATTCCCAGCCAGTAGGAAGTACTTCCATACTGCTCGGCCAGGGTTAAGAGTACTGGAGGGTAAAAGCCTGGTGTCACTCAGTCTCGTGTGTGTGTGTGTGTGTGTGTGTGTGTGTAAGTGTAAAAATCAGTCGTTTCATGGGAGGAAGAAATCCCATAGAATACTGTGTGCTGTTCTGGGAAGCCTTCAAGAAGAAGAATGATATCGATGATTTGGACAATTATTAAATACCTGGACTATATTTCCTTGTTTAATAATTAAAGAAGGGTACCTGTAGTTGTAGAAGAGAATTAAGAATCTGGCCTTATTAGTTTGGTGTTCTCTAGTATTGCATAATGTATTGCTGGTGAGCCTTGAAGATAGTATCTTCTAAGAAAGCCCTAAATTATTTGTGAAATAAAAGTTAAACTCTCAGCCAATAATAAATTGATACTATGTTGGAAGCAGTGAATTGCCCATAGAATTTTTATTGTATATGTGTGTGCTGGTCTTGGGGCTTGAATTTAGGGCCTGGATGTTGTCCTTGAGCTTTTGTGCTCCAGGCTAGAATTCTACCACTTGAACCACAGCTTTACTTTTGGCTTTTTGGTGGTTAATTGGAGATAAGAGTCTCATGGACTTTCTTGCCCAGGCTGTCTTCAAACCATGAGTCTCAGATTTCAGTCTCCTGAGTAATTAGGATTATAGGCATGAGCTACCAACACTTGGCTGTAAAGAGTAAGTTTTGAAGAGTGAAATAGTGACATGGTTTGTCTTAGCTGACACCTAGAAGATTTATTTAGGTATTTGAATTACTTAGGGGAGATATAGAACATGATCATAATATATATTTTTAAATTACCACTACAGAAAATCTTTTTAATGAAAACCTCAATATAAACTGGATAATTTTGATCTCCAGATATTCTTAGATGAGGTATTTTTTCCGAACATATGATACATTTAGAATTATGTGGGATTAGCCTCTACTAAGCATGATAGGGTATGATACAGGACAGTAACAGTAATGCAGGTCAAATTGAGCCTTTTAATATTTATGTATTTGCTTGATTAGTTCTGGTACTGGGAATGGAACCCAGGAATAGATGCATGAAAAGGAGGAACTCTACCACCGAGCCTCATCCACAGGTCCAAGAAATTCTTCACATCTATCGTTATATCATTTTCCTCAGTGTTTATGCCCAGATTTAGCCTTGATATCTTATCCTTACTTTCATTTTTCAGACAGGAGATGCTTTCTTTCACTGAATTTATCAAGAATAGTTTTTCAGCCCTGTTGACCATATTAGCTTTTTTTTTCTTGCTCTGCTGAAGTTCAACTCAGAACCTTCCACATTCTAAGCAACAGTTCTACCACTGAGCTATATGCTCAGCTTTCTGTTGATCATATTAATGGAAGGAACATAATATTAAGAGGATTTATGATACCATATTTTTTTCTCTGTAGAAACTCTGAATTGTCATTAAGCTATTCATTGAAAAAATACCTCTTAAACTTTCCATTACTAAATCCTCAATGTATCTGTTCTCTTTTTGATAAAATCAAGTATTTTATTAGACAAGTTAGCAGATTGCTTTTTAAGTCAAATAGATTAAGCTGTCATGATTGTTATCCTGAACCTGTATGGGAAGTTTCCTTTTCTCCTCTTCTCTCCTCCCTCTCCTTTTCCTTCTCTCTCTCTCCCCCTCAGTCTCCTTCTCCCTCTCCATCTTCCTTTTCCTCTCCTTTTCCTCCTCCCTTTCCTCCTAGGGTCTTAATGCATGTTTGACAAGTGCTCTCTCTAGCCCCAAGAAATAATTTGTATTATCTTTTAAACTTCGAAATCGCAGAGTCCTCCCCTCCCCTCAAATTATAATTGTTTTCTGTCATTATTATAATTCATTAGGAATGTGTCCTCCTGAAAGATCTGAGGAGAAATATATGAAAGAAACACTTGATTTCTCAAAAACGGAATCTAAGTGAAAAATACTGAGCAAGTATCAGGTGTTCTATCAATAACCCAGAGATATATGTAAGTGTATCATCTCCAAGTCCATTTATTATCAGGAAAGAATCAATTCCACTTTTTCTTCTCTCTGTGGCCCAGCTCCAGAAAGGTATTTTAATTGATTGGTGGGAAGATTTTAACACAGACAAAACTTATAAGCCAAGCACCATTATTTCTAGTATAGTGGCCTTACCACATTATTGGGTAATAAAGCTAAAAGCTGCCGAAGGTTTCAGGAATTCTTTTCAGAAATTTATATCCTCTTTATTGCCATTACCTGGAGAAAGAGTTCAGACAAAGGACTTAGTCAGCATGCAATTATGGTATTAGGTGAAACATATAGTTTGGTATAGAAGGGGAGGGTGCAGCTAGTCGGCAAGGTGCTTTCATCAATCAGACACTGTTGAGAAGGTAGCTGTCAGTCTGACCACCACTCCTTTGAAGGTAATCTGCCTTTCTCTTTGGCTTCGTTCAAGACTTTGCCTTCCCTGTCCCCATGGTTTCATCATGATGTGTTTAGGTGTGGAGTCCTATTTTAAAGCCTGCTCAGTCACTGGGGTTTTTGAACAAGTTAATTTGCTTCATTCTGCAAAATTCTCCTCCGTGTTTTTTCATAGATTCCCTACAATCCCCTTCTCGTTCCTTCTGCCAGAACTTTGATTAAAAATACATTGTATAATCTTGCTCTGGTCACAAGTTCTCTTTATCTATCTCTCAAATTTTCCATCCTTTGTTCTTATTCTGCTACTATGTTTCTCCTGATCTTTCTTCTATTTCTCTCATTTTTCTGCCACATGAAATTTATTGATTAGGCCATCCATCAAGTGTTTTTAGCGTTGTTACTGTTTCTTCCCATTTATAGTGTTGTTGTTTTTTAATGGATACTTGATTTTATATTTTCCTGCTCTCTGAAGATATTTCATTCATGGTGTTTCTTTCAGCAGAGTGAGCATAATTATTTTGGGAGTCATGTAAGACAATTTCTGTATATGTTAGTTTTTGTTACTTGCCTGTTTTCTTCCTTCTGTGTTTGGTTGTGTATGAATCTGAGCTCATTTCTTTGCGAAAAAAAAAATCTGTGGTATTCCTCAAGTCCTAGGTTAAAAACCCATTCCTCCTTAGGTTTGTATTCTTCCTGCTGGGGACCAAGAAGCATACCAAGTTCATGGTTTAAAGTTCTGTGGCCGCTAGCCAATGCAGGCCGGGATTTCAAGAACCTGTTTACAGGCTGAGCTTTCCCTTCTAGCTTTACTTAGAGACAAGGCAATGTCCCTTTGCCTCTCCAGGGTTAGGAGATGGGTGGGTTTAGTTTTGGTTACCAGGGCTTCAAGACAGTCCCTCCTTACTGTGGGGAGCATCTGCTAGAGACTCTTGATGGGAAGCAGGTCCTCGTCTTTCAGTTATATTTGCTTCTGCAGGATAGGCAAATGCCCTTAATACAAAAATTATTTGCATTATCCAGATGTTTTTCACGTCATCAAGGTTTAAGATTTTCTCTGAATTTCTCCTCAAAGTTCTCTATTTTGCCAAATCCCTTTATTATTTTTAATCCAGCATGTTAGTTGATTCTTGCAGAAGGTTATCATGAAAAACTTTCTTTCTGTCGGAAGAGGAAGCCATGAATCACTAAGAAGCTGATAAACAATAAGGAAGTATCAGTGCCTCAGAAAAGACTCGCTGCCCCGCCCCGAAGAGGTGGCTGGGGGTGCGGTTTCTGAGTTCGAAGGTCGATCCCAAACACCTGAATGGAATAGTGGCAAAGTGTGGCTCACGATGTAACTAGACAAAATGAGAGTTTTATCGAACACAATTGCTCCGATTCCTACCAGGCTTATAAGAGAAAAGAAGGGTCAACCCTTTGCCAGAGTGTAAGCTCTTGGGTTAAGATAAACATCTTTCTGGCCTTGTCCAGCCTTGAGTCTTTCAGGGAAGGCCTCAGAAGGAGGGCGAGATGGGCGGTGTCTTAACCCAGTGGCCCATCACCTCCCTACCGCAGCACCTCTGCACTGTTGAACTTGGAGCTGTGCTTG
This sequence comes from Perognathus longimembris pacificus, assembly GCF_023159225.1. Taxonomy (NCBI): domain Eukaryota; kingdom Metazoa; phylum Chordata; class Mammalia; order Rodentia; family Heteromyidae; genus Perognathus; species Perognathus longimembris. Next base: position 38,446,359 of record NC_063181.1, on the reverse strand, counting down.
GCAGGAACTCGATCGTTTTGGATATCCCTTAATTGTTCTGTGAAGAAACCATTCATCCAGTGCTACCATCCCTTTAAGTGGCTAGTCCACCTTGCAGTGGCCCCGGCCGGCCACCACCAGCACCAGAGCGCTGGGAACTTCTGGAGGCATGTGCACTGCACAGCCCAGCAGTCAGCAGAGGTAAACTGAGGCTTGCTCACGGTGGAGTGTCAATGGAGACATCAGTTCCTCCACTCGACTTGGCAGTGGAGCTCTAAGTGTAGCTAGAGTTCTGGGCAGAAGTGGACGTGGTGATTGTGAAGGGAGGGGTCAGAACAGCTGCAGCACCCAGCCAACGTGGCCTGCACTCCAGAAATCATATTTGGCAGGTCAAGGGGGAGATGTTAGCCTCACGGGATGGGGACTACGCCCTGGACGAGCAAAGTCCTGTGAAAATCAACTCCAGGTGTTTCCGTTCGCCTTAAGTGTTATTAAAGCAAAAAGTGCTTAAGTCTGTGAATGAGAAGGAACTGGTCACTAACTCCTCAGGGATCACTTGTTTGCAGGAGAGCCTGTTCTCTCTTGACATTTCTCCTGAGTGTTCAAAGCACACGCTATACCTCCGAGTGCTTGTTTCAATAGCCAGCTTTCCGCCCAGTGAGCGCTTACCACTTTTGTCTCCAAGAGCTTCCTTTCTCACCAGGCCTCTTTGAGCTTCTTTGCCTTACGTGGTAGAATTTGGACTTTGTCTCGGTGGACCGGTTACTTCCGAAGCTAAATGATCAATTAAAAAGAAAAAACCCAAACGAGTATGCTTATTTTTTAAAGTCTCAAATGATGGTTGATAGGAATGTACCTGAGTACTACATGATACTTCTCTGCTGGTTAGAGCAATGATAGTGTGGAAGAGACGGCGGGAAAGGATGAAGGGTAACTAGTGATGCTATATAAGTTTTTTTTTTTTTTCTTCTTGTAGCTGTTGCTCGTTTTGTCTTAATCCACTGTTTCGAAATATTCTAGGGTTTCTTGCCTTTATTTTTCTTTCAGCTTCTAGTGCCCGGCAAAGTTGGCTAAAGCCCAATGTAGGTATGAACTTGTTATATGGGTAGAAGGAAGCCCTTCTTTAGTAGCAAAGGGATATTTTTATCTCACTTCTGGATATTTGGCTTGTATTTTTTTGCATTTGGGAGACCCTCACATGCCCCATCATTGTGTGTGATCTTTGTCTTTTCTATTTCCCCTCCCCCTCCCCCTCCCCCATTCAACCCCCAAATCAAAGTATCTTTGCAGAATGCCTTGTTGGGGCAGCGTGCAGTCTTTCAGAATTGTTTCCCAAGATAACTGTCAGAGTATGGGTAACGAGTCAAAGTAAAATAGAAATCTAAGCCTCATGGTGACAGAGAATGCGGCTCGCACAGCTCTGTGTTTCCAGAATGGGGCCTCAGCTATTAGAGCTCAGAAATTGTGAAATGTGACAATGAATTGTCACATTAAGTATTCTAAGCAGATGAGGTTAGAGTTGCTGAGCGAAGCAAGCGTTGCCTTTCCTTCTGTTTCTTTTCTACGCCTAGTTATAGACCAGGACTGCAGCAATGTCCCCCACGAAGAGCTCTCCCTTTACTCTCCATTCCTCCCCTTCAGCATTTCCCTCTAGTGCTAGCTTCTCTACTTCTAGTTCCTTCTCTCTGTTGCTCCTGAGAACACTTCTTCTTTGCATCTCCTCCCCTCCCTTCCCCTTTCCTCTTTTTTTACCCTGTTTTCTTTTTGTATACTGGAGCTTGAACTCAGAATCTCAATCTGTCATGTGACTTTCCTTCTCCAGGCTGGCCCTCCACCCCTGGAGCCACACCTTTTATAGAAGGCTTTTCAGCTTTGTGCTACTCAGTTAAAGAGTCTCTAGGCTTTGTCTGCCACGGCTGGCTTTGAACCTTGAGCCTCAGATCTCAGCCTTCTGAGTAGCTAGATAACAGGCGGGAGCCATTGGCGCCCAGCTGAGAGTTACTTCTTAAATTTAAATTGGACCCTAACAGCCTTTGGTTTTTAAAAACAACATTCTTAACTCCCTTTGCCTACTTACCTTTACTTCTTCTTTTTTAAAAATTGTTATCATGGGGGGGGTTTACAGTTTCATTAGTCAGGTAATGAGTACATATCTTTTTGGACAGTGTCACCCTTCATTCCCTTTCTCCTAGTTTTCTTTCCTATCCTCTCCCCCCAAGTAGTTCATTTTCAACATTGGTGAGCATCACTGCTCCATTTGTGCCTTTGTCCCACCATTTCTGTCTCCCCCTTACTATCCTCCAAACAGATACATTTACATACAAGACAGAGGACACAAAGCAAAAACAGCGACAAAGGAGAAAAACAACAAATAACAACAACAAAACCCTCTTGTTTCCATTTCTTGGAGTTCATTTCGGTATCATTTCTTCCTGAAGACTGACACAGCAGGATAGATATGGCCGTCTTGTCATGATCTGCCATGGACACAGTCAAGCTTTGCTCTGTAACTCTTTCCCACCACACCCTTGTGGTTCAGCCGTGAGATTCTCACTGCCCACCCCCCCCCACCCCCGAATAGCAGGTGCCTTTGGATTATATGCTTTCCTCTGCTTCTCCCCATAGCCAGCTGCTGCTTTTCCTGGAATATGAACTTAGGTCTTTTCTCTAAGATGAGTCTTTTATTGGCACAGTTTACATCTGCCTCATGTGACCTCAGTACCATCTCTGCTATAGCTCTACTATGGTGCTTATTGTTTTCTACAAATTAAAAAAAAATAGGACTGTCTCATCTTTCTCCTGCTCTGGGCCCTTCCAGTGTCATCCTACAGTGTCAGTGTGTGACAGAGTCCCCATGAGCCGGGGTTTGAGGTGCGGCTCATGGTAGGGCACTTGCCTCGCCTGCATAAAGCCTCGGGCTTCATCCCTCGCACTGGAAAAAGAAAAGGAAAGGAAAGGAGGCTCCCCCTAAAGGTTGAAAGAATGAAAGTATTGAAGTAACAATTACATTATGGAATCTAAGTTCTCTTTCTTGAAATAAGTTCATCTCCACAATCATTCCTGCAGTTTATACTCTATGGTTCTTTCTGTTGTATACTTAAGAGGTTAGACTCGCATAAACCCTTGAGTGTCAACCTTGGTTTGGAAAAGAAGGCTACCTATATGTAACTGGATGGTTGATGACCATGAATCTTCCAGGTAATCAATGCTTAGGTATTAACAGTAATGTGAATGATGAGTATAGGGCATTATTGATAAACAGAAGTATAGGAGAATGGTATAGATACATGCACTGCGTTTGTCATACCCAGAAAGTTCATCTAAACCATGTAGTTTACAAGTTAATCGAAACTATGTAGTGCTTTCCTTATTCATTATTGCTTATGAAAGAAGCATAAATTCTGATGGCTTCATGTGGAAAATGGGTACAGATCTTCACTTAAGCTGTGTTTGGTAGACACTACAAAAGCTTGTGGTGGGAAAGGTAGGTTAGGAAGATTGAAGTTAGGAGTGAACTTGTTATAGTCTTTCTGGTATTTTTTACAGACAATAAAATGAATCAGTAAAGACGGTGCTCCTAATTAAAGATCCAACAATGACATCTCCACGTGAAACTAGTAATAATGGTGCTGGACTCTATTATTAATTTCTATTTAGCATCCCTTACTCATTGGAAATGTTTTAGGATCTTAGTTCCTTGGCAGTTTGAGATGCTTATAAATTCGTTTTGCTTGGTTGTAAATAATGTGCAAAGAAAGAGATTTTCAACACCAGCCATTCATATTCAGTGCCATGAGGATTTTCCAGCTGGGTAATTGGATATTCAGTGTTGGGGTTGGCTTCAGGGTTTTGACCTGTGCCTTCTTCCTGCTTGGCCTCATCTCAGTCCCTCACTTTGTTCTCCCCCACAGTCTTCATAAACAAGTTTTAGATTCTTTTTGCCTTCACATGAGCCAGTGGAGAATAGTTTTTGTTACTGGTGGTGGTTTTGTTTACTTTTTGGTACTGGTCCTAGAGCTTGAACTCTGGGCCTAGGCACACCCCCTGAATTTTTGTGTTCAAGGCTAGTGTTCTACCACTTGAGCCAGTGCTCCACTTCTGTCTTTTTGTAGTTCCTTTCTCAAGGACTTTCCTTCTCAGACTGCCTTTGAACCAGGATGGTCAGATCTTAGCCTCTTAAGTAGTTGGGATTCTAGGCGTGAGCCCCTGGTGCCAAGCAGAAGGAGTTTATAAGGCTTAGGTTTACTTTTTACTCTTCTCGTCCCTCAAGCTTTATTGCACATAATATAATGCATTCCTCTTGTCATCGTTTGCACTTGTATTTCAAAGTTCTGCTTTCAGCCTTTCTCACGATTAACAAGATACCTGAATTAAGTGTTTGGCAATGTAAATATAATAGAACAAACATTTCGCAGCAAGAAATGTTGTTGTTTTATACAGCAGTCATACATGTCTTTTTAAATTGCAGAAATATGTGTGGCCATAGAAATTCAGACCATGAGCTAGACTTAGCACTTCCAAATCTGCCTGATTCCAAAAGTAAGCCTTTAAAAAAATTATGTTCATTTTTATCTTTAAAATGCCTCGTCTGACCGCCAGGTGTCGGTGCCTCATGCCTGTTTTCCTAGCTTCTCAGGAGGCTGAGATCTGAGGATCCCAGTTTGAAGCCAGCCCAACAGGCAAGTCCAGGAGACATTTACCTCCAGTTAACCTCCAATTAACCAAAACCAGAAGTAACTCTGTGGCTCAAGTGGCAGAACACTAGCCTTTAGCACAAAGAAAGGCTCCGGGAGAGTGCATAGGCCTCAAGTTCAAGCCCTAGGACCAGAAAGAAAAAAAAAAGTGTTGTTTATAATTCAAAACCTATCTCTCTGACTTCCTTTCCCAATTATTTCATTTCAGTCTACTCTTCTATTCTCATTTCCTCTTTGGAAAGAAATAATTGCAACATATTTTAGAAATTCATATAATGTGACACCTCTCATGTCTTTCTGAAACTTATTGTTCTTAGTTTCTCAATTTTGATAGAAAGTTATTTACTTCTTTTCCCACTAAACCCCAGCACAAAAACTCAGCATAATTTATAAGCCATCATAGGAACAAAGCACACACAATATCATTTATAAAGCACAAAGTATAGGATCATGCTTGTTAAGATATCAAATCTCTTTAAGATTCTAGTGTTGTTATTGTGTATTCTAATATTGTTATTATGTCTCAATTCCATTCTTTGTACAGTAGTAATCAATTGTCACAGTTCTAATCTCAGCGTAGATTCTGCTTAACATAATGCATTAATCCCACTGTGTTTACATTTTATCCCAGACATCTTTTTTTTCCTGGTTGTGGGGCTTGGGCCCTGTCCCCTGAGCTCTTTTGCTCAAGCCTAGTGCTCTACCACTTTGAGCCACAGAGCCACTTCCAGTTTTTGAGTGGTCAATTGGAGATGAGTCTCACAAGGATTTTTTTTTTTTTTTTTTTTGCCAATGCTGGCTTTAAACCGAGATTCTCAGATCTCAGCCTCCTGAGTTGCTAGGGTTCCAGGCGTGAGCCACTGGCGCCTGGCTCCCAGACATCTTTTTTAAGATTAAAAGCCATTGTCAATCATTAGTGCCATGGTGCTATATCGCCTCCCAAATTCATGCAGGATATGAGATTTTATAATAGGCCAGTTCAGTAGCAAAAACATTTTCTATGTCTTGGTAGATTCGATTGTTCTAAATTCAAATGGATGAGGCATTACAAGATTACGTCTTGAATATTATATTCCACAGGCCTCATTTCCTCACTTTGATCATAACCCTCACCCAGGGGGTTCCTGCCGCAGTGTAAGTTAATCAGCCCTCCCCTTCTTGCTAAGTAGGGAACTCATCATCAAATGAAAGGAGGAACACCATATGAATATCTCAAAGAAAATGTTATTTCATAAAGCTGTTAACGTTTCTTTTCTGACTTTGAGGCTGATTCCCCCGCCCCCCCCCGGCCAATTTTGTAGTTTCCCTATTCCAGCAGTTCTTGTGAAGAGCCAGGTAGCATGTTGCCAGCTGTATCGGAGGTGTATCATTGCTCCCTCTCCTATCTGGATTGGATTTGAGGTCCTTTAGCACTGTGACTGTTTCACTGCATATTCTCCTTTGATTTCAGCTGACTGTAGATCTTGTATGGATTACTACCCTCGATCTGCTGCGAGCTTATTAAATGGTCCCTTTCTGATTGCTAGTGAATCCCTGTAGATGCTCTGATGACCCAGAGCATCAATGCTCTGGGATAGGAATCTGCAAACATTTCAGCAAAGAGCTAATTATGCGGCTGCAGCATGAAAGCAATTACAGTATATAATCAAGCAAATGTGAATGGTTTCCAATATAACTTTAACCAAACAGATGATGGGGGTGCGGGATTTGGCTTTTGTGCCCTATTTTTTCTCACCTCTGCATACCTTAAAGAGGCACCACCTTAAAGAGTTCTCTTACATTGAGAGTGCGGGTTTTCAAAAGGCCCTCCAAGGACTTTGGGTGAACTTACCCAATGGGATATTCCACAAATTTGCAAACTTGGTAGGCAATCAGATCACTGTATAATCTGCGTTTCACACATTTCATGCTACAAATTTGTACACAGGATTGCAGAACCCCTGCATTTCTGTTCAGACATACTAAGTTATCAGGTTAGAACCAACAGTGTTTCCACCTTAAAGACACTGTGTTCTCTGGTGTGGAGAAAACCAGATGACTCGGGAAGAAATTGGAGCCCTTTGAAAATGTAAATGCAAACACAGAATTAAGCTAAACAGCAGATGTTGATTCCTTTGCCTTCTTAGAAATCTCTTCCTTCCAACACCAGCTTCTGGAGTTTCACAGTTGACTTCAACAAGTGTCCAGTCTGTATGGACATGCTTCTTCTCCACAGGCGTCACAGCGGGCATTGCTATTATTCACACGTCTTTTCTAGATCCTTCTTTGTTTCCTAGGATGTGTGTTTCAGCTTATTTCATGCCCAGTTGCATTTGTGGTTGGCCTACTTCTCCTTTCTCTTCTCTTCTACATTTGTGGTGGCTTTGTAGTTGACTGGTTTCTAGTGCCTTGCCCCTGCGTATTGCCTAATGCTATGCAAGTTCCTGTCCTGGAAGGACTGGGGATGGGAGTTGGGGGGAGGAGTGCAGATAAAATTAACTAAAATGTGTATGGACTGGAGATAGGCATATACATGGGAAAGTAGTAGTATCGATTTTTGAACTGAATGGATGTTCATGCTGTCTTTTGAGTAAAGCAACTCTGACAAAGGTCTGGATCTCCAAGGATAGATTTCTGCTGGGCACAAATGCTTTTTGATGGCTCAGGAAAGAAGTAGAAAGTGACAAGATAAATGCCCTAGTGAGAAATATACTAAATCTGGCGGTGTTCAGTTTATTCTCAATTAGGAGGCGAAGCTGCCCTTGACCTTGTTGTGTCCTTAGCTAGCAGTTTTTACATCTAGTCGTTCACATCTGAAGACTCAAGTCTCTGGTTTCTCAGAGCCTTTGCAGACATTTTGCTTCCTCTTCTGTGTCTGCCATTCTTGTGTTAACATTCTTAGAATTGGAGTTCCTGCAAGCAATTCGGATGGTTAAGTCAGTGAGATTTCTCATGTGGCTGGTGGTTTGCTCATCAACACTGAGGTTGCATTACCACTGTGAAAACATGGTCCTCAGGATCTGCCCCTCACTGGGCTTCTTTTTTTTTTTTTTTTTTTTTTGCTTTGAAATGCATTTTATTTTTTTAATTAAATTTTATTGACAAGGTGATGTACAAAGGGGATACAGTTACATAATAAGGTAGTGAGTGCATTTCTTGTCTTATTTGTTACACCATCCCTCATTTTTCTTTCCCTTCCTTAGTTCAGATAAGCATATGCACGATGCCCAGTGTCAGCAGGCTTCTTGAGTGTCACATTCTGTGGCCTTTCAGAGTTCCAGGAGGATGTCCCCATCACAGCTATATTCCCTTCCACTCTGATAGACACCATTCCCCAGTGTTGTGTAAGAGATTTGAGGTATGCTAAAGTTATGCAAGAAATAGTTGTCTTTCAAAATAGAATTTAAATAGAAATTTGTAAAAAAAGAAAATTCATTAACTCCAACCAAAAAGCAACAGCCCTGTCTGCACGTCAGGATATTGTTTAGACTTTTCCATTAAAAAAAATTTCTAAACATTGTTTTTCAAAACCAAAACTAGTCCTTGCTACTTAAATTGAATAATTGCTAGAGAAGTAAGTTTTGGTTACCTTAACTGTTAGATTTAATTACATTTCTATCAATAAGTAGGTTAGGCTTCTTGAGACAGAAACCTTTGTTTTATTTTAATTAATTAATTAATTAAAAGAAACTGTCCTTAACTATTGTGCAAAAGGGTTTCAATTCGACATATCAGTTTGTGAGTACAATGTGTAGTGTTTGTTGTTGTTTTGTTTTGGGGTGGGGTGGGGTGCTGTCCTGGCACTTGAACTCAGGGCCTGAGCACTATCCCTGAGCTTCTTTGGCTCAAGGCTAGTGCTCTAAATTATTTTCCTTTTCCTTTTTGGTTAAATTTTTACAACTGTCTTTTATTTATTTATTTTTTTTTTATTTTTGGCCAGTCCTGGGCCGCGAACTCAGGGCCTGAGCACTGTCCCTGGCTTCTTTTTTGCTCAAGGCTAGCACTCTACCACTTGAGCCACAGCGCCACTTCTGGCTGTTTTCTGTATATGTGGTGCTGAGGAATCGAACCCAGGGCCTCATGTATACGAGGCAAGCACTCTTGCCACTAGGCCATATTCCCAGCTCCTTTACAACTGTCTTGAATAGATGACAAATGCTACTCTGGTTTCCCACTTTCTGGTTAGGCTAGGGAGGTTCATTGGTGACTGGGCCTTCACCCGTGTTTCCTGCTTCCCCACTTTTGTACTGGGCTTAAACTCAAGCACTCTGCCACTCTCAAGCCCCTGGCGCCCTGCTCATTTTGATGAAGTCTTGCAGGCTTTTCTGCGTGGATGGTCCTGGAATACAGTCCTCCCCCAATCAGCTTCTCATGTAGCTAGACAACAGGCACTCACCACTATGTCTAGCTATGGGTTGAGAAGGCCCTGGCTGGCCTCCAACCAAAATCCTCCCAGTCTCAGCCTCCCAAGTAGCTGGAATTTCAGGTGTGAGCCATCAACACCCAGCTCAAATGTTCTTACTGCCAGCAATGTGTTTAACTTGACTGCGGTCATTTTCTAGCTTTTCAACATATTCCTGTCCCGATTAGGGTGCCAGTAGTCTGCTTAATAATATGAAAAGCTACACAGGTTTAATCATCCTCAGAAATCCAAACTCGAACTTATATAAAAGCAATCACAGTGTTGGTTACTTTAGAACCAACTAAACAGAGAGAAATGTAACTTTGATTGGGAAAAATTCTGTAAGTAAAGCAGGTATATTCCAATCCTGGCATATGCATTTAATACTATTGAGTAAGTTATTCAGCTTAATAAATTAGCTCTGGACAAAACAGAATAAAACAGGCCATGATTGCTAGGAAAATAGACCTCCTCAATAATGAGAAATAGATTTAGGAGGTTGTAAAAGGACACATTTGTATTTTTCATAATTAGCTCTCACAGAAGGAATTAGTTTCAAATCCCTATATGAAACATAGATAATAAGGACCTGATATCCACAGATCACTCAGAGCTTGCCTGCCTTTATCTGCGTTGTTGATCTGCATGTTGCTGTCATGTTTGAAACTAACTTTATCCCATGCTAACTCCTCTTAGCTGGGAGTCTATCCAGTCTAGGACATGTAAATAAATTCCTTGTTTCAAAAAAGGCCTATTCTAGTAATGCCAATTAACCAAATGTCATTCAGTTTGAACAAGGATAATTATTATAACTGCAGAAATTACCACCTTATGGGCGTGCTGATATGCTAAGATGGTTATAAAGTCAAATATTAGCCCATCCACATCACGGTGAGGAGCTCCATGAGCAAAAAGCACATCAGAGCAGGGAACTATCACAGTAATAAGGAAATGACTAAACACCATAACTTTCACTAACTAGGTCATTCTCAACGTTTCTGCTTGTCAGCACTTTAGAAGTGGTGTGAAAAGTTTGTACAACGCATGGTGAGGGACATCTTCTTTGTTTGTGGGGAGGCCCAGAAAAGACGGAGCTTATAAGACGTGATGCTACCCATGCCCTGGATACACACGTGCACGGGTTCATTTCCCCCCCGCTGTGAGCTCAAGGCCTCTTCTGGGGCTTACCCGACCTCCTCTTTACCAACGTGAGTGAGATGTTCTTCTAATTGGGGGCAGCTGTGGTGACAGCGTTAATTAAGCAGCCTGTTGAACAGTTACCTTCAAACCGTTGGCAACTGGGCCGTGATTTACGCCAGCGTTGACTGTCACGGTGGATTGCATTAACACCTGACGGAGTGATGGTAATCTGTGCAGACACGCTGCGGTTGGGGCCTCACCTGGGGCCTCTCACGTTTCAGCGAACACAAGAATGGAATACGGCACTCTTGACCCTGGTGGCATTTGGCATTTGTGACAGATGGACAACTACACAGTTCAAAAGAATTGTTTGGGGTATAATATCAATTTCAAGTGCTCTGTCTTGTTTTATTTCCTCATAAATCATCAAATGAACTCAGAAAATTCAGCAATTTTGCATATCTGCTCCCCCCCCCCCCCCCCCCCCGCCACAGACTGGCTTTTACACTTGAGATGTGGTTAGAAAGATTTGTATTATGGCCTGTCTCACGTTTGTTAGGGAAATGTGGTTACTATTGATACACCAACAATTTAAACCTAGTCCATTTCAACTATAGAAAGAATAGCAAAGAACTCAGTGTCGTTGCTTGGTAATTTCAAGCAAGAGCTCTGGGATAAGAGGAGTTCTTGAAGAGCCAGGCATGGTGGCGCGCATCCAGAGTTCCAAGTACTCAGGAGGAAGATATCAAGAGGATCACAGTTCCAAATCAGCCCAGTCAAAATTACTGGGTTCCATCTCAAACAAGCAGGTTATGGTAGTACATCTCTAGAATCCCAGCTACAAGAAGGAACGTTTTTGGTCTGAAGCTGATCCTAGGCAAAGTACAAAACCCTGTCTGAAACAGATAACAGCAAAAACTTCAGGGCCATGGATCTAATAGTAGAATTCCATTTAATGAATGCAAAGCCTTGAGTTTATTCCCCAGTAAAGCAAAACACCTTAAAATAAGTTCCCCTCCTCATTTCCATTTTCTCATCTATAAGTTGGGCATAATTATAGTAACATATACCTGCCGAAAGGATAAAATTTGCAAGACTTCATGATCATAAAGCAATTAGGACAGTGCCTGGCACTTGCTAGGCGCTCAGTATCTATTAGGCTGTAATCATTCTAAAGGATTTGTTGTTGAAAAAGTATCAATAGGACCTCATTTTAACCTCTTTTCCTAAGCTTCCAATATTGCTATTGCACTGCTTTCATGATCTTATCTTTAGGCCTTAACTATGAAATACTGAGCTAGAACAACAGAATTGCATAGAAGAGGGTGGCCAATTTCAATAAACATGATATCGATTTTCAGGGCTCAGGATGCTCTCAAGTAGTAAGCCTGCACTGATTTCCTAGGAGAATTTTACACTGTTAGAAATCTCTTGTAGTGGGGCTGGGAATGTGGCCTAGTGGTAGAGTGCTTGCCTAGCATGAGTAAAGCCCTGGGTTCGATTCCTCAGCACCCCATCAACAGAAAAAGCCGGAAGTGGCACTGTGGCTCAAGTGGTAGAGTGCTAGCCTTGAGCAAAAAGAAGCCAGGGACAGTGCCCAGGCCCTGAGTTCAAGCCTCAGGCCTGGCCAAAAATTAAATAAATAAATAAGGAAAGAAAGGAAGGAAGGAAGGAAGGAAGGAAAGAAGGAAGGAAGGAAATATCTTGTAGGCTGATGTGACGAGGTGATCTTGTTTAAATAGACTCTTAAAAGAACCCCAAAGATGACCACGTTGGCTATGAAATGAAGTGGTCCTTACTAGCTTTTTAGTTTGCTGTCTTTCTGTCTTTCCCTCTCTTTTTCTGAACCTGCCTCAAGCCCAGCCAATCCACCATGGTGTAGAGAGAAGACTTGGGTTTCAGTCCTGGTGCTGCAGTTTGTTAGACGTATGACACTGCCCAACTTCCCTAATCAACCTCATCCCCTCACCTGCTGATGGACAGGAAGATCATGCGTGTCACGGCGTACATGCTAGATCAGTTACAGAGGAGAGGGGAGTTGACACTGAGCACACGTGGAATATGAACTGACAAGCACGCGCTCTTCCTGAAGAGGCAGGCAGCCATCGTGCTGTAGACAGGCAGTGGCCAATGGAAATGCACCACAGGTAGGAGCACGAGTGGGACCTACACTGAGGCAGTGGCTGCGTACTCCTGTGGTGGTGTCCAGCTAGGAGAAGTTCAGAACAACAAGAAAGGTGATAGTCATACTTGACCATCTTCCAGTTTGGTTTACATTTCATTTTCACTAGAAGGGCAATACAAAGTTCACATCCTGTATAATGCATAGGAATCCCAAGTATTGCCAGAGGTCCCTCAGTCTTAAGCAGTAGAGTCTTATAAGAAGATAAATCTGGGCTCTGGAATCTCTTTTTCCCCCCTGAGTCTCTTCTATGTTCTAGCTGCTTCTACACAGTTATCATTCAACAAACACCTTCGTTCTGCTTTAGGCTCCCAAGATTCTCTGTATCTTTTCTTCATGAGCATTTAAAAGGCAACTTCTTGATCAGTGTAGTTGGATTTAGACTATTTGCTCATTTTGTGTGGCCTTAGAATAAGCATAGCTTTTGACTGGGGTGGGTTGTGGTTCATACCTTCAAATCAAACATCTAAAAGAAATGCCATAGTGTTTGAATCAAGTTCCCTAGTTCACTGTAAGAAGCGAACTCTGAAGATGGCCATCTGCGAACATGCTCAGTGTCTTAATATCATATGAGTAAACCTGTATCCATTTAAATGCAATCAACAAAATAACTTCTTGTAATTCTTGATAAATGCAGGTTTTTTACTCCATTAAAAATGGTCTCCTGAGAGAAAACGTGGCAAATCTTTGAAATGATCAGTTTGCTTTTCTGGAGATACCTATGCCCCATGGGGGTTGTAAACTGTTGCTAAGTTTCCCGCTACTTGCACGTGGTATATGATAGGTCTCAAGTGGGTACCATTGATCGCAGAGGATCTTCAGGTCAAGGAACGCAGGAGTGAGACTCCGTGGGTGATGCCCAGGCTTGCTTCTCTCCCTTTATGTTATGGAGATGTGGAGTTCACTCCTTGGAAGAGCGGATCCTTGATAGGTTGGGAATCCTCATGCTGCAGAAGTTTCCCTGTGCCATAGCACACACAGAAGAAACCCCCTTACGAGTAGACTCGTCAGGAGATGAAGGCGAGGGGAGTGGGGAGCTTTCCTCTTTGGGTGGAACTTGGACTGGTTGTTAGGGGTGGACCTGGACCACAGACGTCAAGAAAGATGTTCGTGATGCTGAAAGAGTCGTTCTATTTTAATCAGTACCTTATATTTGAAGGTGTCTGAGTGAAGGGATGTTTGCACTGCGGGATCTTTGCTCATGAACGCTAAAAGAAAATAACAAGATAGGAAAGGTTTGACCTGCCAGATGACAGATTGCTGTTGCCCCACCAAGGAATCGGCTGAGAGAACAGCCTCAAAGCCGTGGCCGAGGAGTTGAACCCTGGGAGCCTCTCACCACTCACAATCTAAAGTGGCTTCAATGGCTTTAAACATTAGTTAATTAACGTTACAAATGATAATTCAAATATTGGCGACAATATGATTGCAAACTTAATCAAGATTTTAAAAGTACTTAAATGAGGGCAGGGCATAGTGGTTCAAGCTTATAATCCTAGCAGTCTGGAGGGAGGCAGAGGGAGGAGGATTTTCAATTCCAGGCCAACCTGGACTGCAGAGCAGGTTCCAGTCAGTGTAGTTTGGCTGAAGATACCATGGTATCTTACCCCAGAAGATACCAGCATTACATCCTCAGACTGAAGAGCTGCCCCTGCAGATCCACAGTGCAGCACTCAAGTGGAGAAACTGAGTTTTGGCACAGTGTTTGCATGCAACTTTCCCCAGTCTTCTCCATAGTGTCCGGTACACCCCCCCCCCCCCCCCCCCCCGTTTCCCCTGTATCAGGGTCACGGCCACCGCCCATGGCTTTTATTTGCTTGATTTTCTTTCATTTAGATCAGTGTCACAGTCTTCTCTTGTCATTCATAACGCTGACACTTTCAAAGCTCTGACCCGTTTTATAGATTATTCCAAAATATTTTTTTTGTTTTGGTCCTGGGGCTTGAACCTGGGGCTGGAGCTGTCCTTGAGCTCTTTTTATTCAAGGCCACTTTGAGCCACAGTACCACTTGCAGCTTTTTTGGAGTGGTTTATTGGAGATAAGAATCTCACTTTCCTTGCCTGGGCTGGCTTTGAACTGTGATCCTCAGATCTTAGTCTCCTGAGTAGCTAGGATTACAGGCAGGAGCCACCAGCACCTGGCTTATTCCCAGATTTGTCTAGTTGATTCCCTATGTTTGAAATCAGAGTGCTTAATAAAACAAAAAGACACACATAAATGAAGGCAGAAGAAGAAAGTGAAAAGCGGAAGGGAGAGAGGATGAAGAAAAGAGGAAAGTGATGGACACTGGTCTTATGACAAAGTCTTTTTACAAAGTAACTTCAAAGTGAAGTTCATCTGTTGACAAGCAAATTTTTGATAGAAAGAACATGGGACTTTCTAAGATTTAGTGACATCTGAAATTTAGTGACAACTGAAATTTAGTGACTATGTTTAGTGCATTGTTCTTAGAGGCAAGAAATGAAATCTTGAGTTTTGGTTGTATTTCAAGTTAAAAAAATCAAGTGGAAAAAGTCAGTTCTTTTAGTTCATACATAAAAGGAGGCATTTTATTGTTCTTGATATGTGCAAACCAGTTTCTTTGGTGCAATTTAGCTCCTGAATATTTATTTGTTTCCTCTAAACTCTTCATCAGAGTCACAAAATTAAAAATAATCCCAAGAAGTTAAAAGAAACATATAGACACCTAACTGTAGCTAGATTAGCATTTAGTCTGATTTTAAAAACCTCCAACACAGAGAATTGTAAACCACATGGAATCAGAAATACATAAATCCATGTTCAGGAAGCAAATTTTATTTTTATGCTATCAGGAAGGGGGGAGAGAGACAGAGAAATATATATATATATATATATATATATATATATATAGAGAGAGAGAGAGAGAGAGAGAGAGAGAGAGAGAGAGAGAGAGAGAGGGTGCCAAGCCAAACAAAATCCTTAAGTGAGTGCTTTTCCTCATCTTCTCTCAATCTTCCCAAGACATAAGAAAGCGATATGTAACTATTGAAGTATTGTTAGGAATTTGCAACATTCAAATGGTGGGTTGGTTTTTTTTTTTTGGTTATATGCTCATTCTTGACATACTTTTAGTTTTGCCTGGTAAGAGCAGAGTTGTAGAAAAACAAATACCTTTAGTTGGCAAGGTGCTATGTTTCCTGTTCACATCCCAGGCGACTTTGATTGCTGTCCTTGTACTCTTTGTCCTTACCCAGTGAGTAATTATGCATGGAGTCAGTCTCATTTGCCTAGGTTTGTTTTCTGGGATTTCCTGTTAATTCCTGAACGGAGACAGAAGTAGGTTTGTAGTTGACTTTTCTACGACTCAGCAGAAACTGAGCTGTTGAGAATTTGCGGTTTTGTGATGTTGATTATTAAGTGAAATTTTGTGTCTAGAGTAAAGGCCATGCATGTGTGCTTTGATATCAAGACATTTTTATTATGAAAAGATCAGATATACTATACAGAGCTACATGAAAAACTACAGCATGAATTTATTGCTTAACTTCTACATGACACACTTCTTGGTAATGTCACTGCATTGATATGCCTGTTCACCCCCTTCAGTATATTATTTTGTTTGTTTTTGCCAGTCCTGGGGCTTGAACTCAGGGCCTGAGCACTGTCCCTGGTTTCTTTTTGCCCAAGGCTAGCACTCTGCCACTTGAGCCACAGCGCCACTTCTGGCTTTTTCTGTTTATGGGGTGCTGAGGAATCGAACCCAGGGCTTCATGAATGCGAGGCAAGCACTCTACCACTAGGCCATATTCCCAGCCCCTGTCTTTCTTTTTTGTGTTGTTGTTTTGTTTTCTGCTCTCTATGAAGCTTAGTTGGTGGAACTTTGTAATTGTGAATAAGTCATTCATTTACAGTTAACTCTGAAATTTAAGTTTCTACTGGAAAAAAATGGGTATGACATTCCCAGTACTTTTTTCACATATGATTTCGTGAAATCGTTATGACATGTAATGAAGAATGATGGATAATTTCTTGAAAACAATAATGTATCATGTCTTCCTTTGGCATAAACCCCTTGTTTTAAAATAAAGAATGCCTATGATTTTTACGTGTATCAGTGAAACTTTCAGATTGGTTTCTTGGTCAGACTCACTCAAAACTAATGCTTCTTTTTGTACGACTGCTTGGTAATCAGAATGTTTTTCCTTCTTTCTCTCTCTCCCTCTTTTAGCCTTGCCTCCCCGATTGAAAGAAATGAAAAGCCAGGAGTCAGTAGCAGGCTCCAAACTAGTGCTTCGGTGTGAAACCAGTTCTGAATACTCCTCCCTCAGATTCAAATGGTTCAAGAATGGGAATGAGTTAAACAAAAAAAACAAGCCACAGAACATCAAGATACAAAAAAAGCCAGGGTAAGTATAATTCACATAATAATAGTCTGTACCTAGAGCAATCGGATGTTGTAAAATATAAAAATTTTGTAGACCCTGCTAAACGAATTTACTATAAAAAACATGATATAGGCCAGCTATTGGTGGTGCATGCCTTAATTCTAGCTATTTGGTAGGCTGAGATCTGAGGATCAAGGTTCTAAGCCAGCCCTGGCAATAAAGTTCATGAGACTCTATCTCCAATAAACTACTCAGAAAAAGCTGGAAGTGATGCCATGGCTCAAGTGGTAGAGCACCAGCCTGGAGGACAACAAACCTCAGGGATAGTGTCCAGGCCCTGAGTTCAAGCCCCAGGACCAACCAAAAAAAATACAAACAAAAACATGATATATAATCAATTATTACACTATAAACTGGCCAGAAATTGTGATATTATCTGGGAAAGAATGTAGAATTTCTGATTCTGAGCACTTTTGGATGGAGAAGAAATTATAGGAAGTAAGGGACATGGGAGGGAAGGAGGAAGATGACACTAGTGTCAGCTGCTGTAATAATCCGAGACTCGAAAATTCAGTTTTCTCAAGATAAGAAAATACAGTGTAGAGTACTGATGTTCAAATTCCAACCTCCTTATGAAGTTTCCTCTGAACCCCAGGTTTGTTAACAGAAGCAACAGCAGAAGGATGCTGCCTATCCTTTGATATTACAGGCTATCTACCCAAGCGTTGTCACACATTCCTGAGCAAGTGAGAACAGACAGATTATAATGAGAACTTAATTGAATCTTATCAAAGTGTTTAATTGCTCTGATAACTATAATTAAGGCCCTTTCCTAGTTCCCATAGTTTAATTAACTACCCTGCTAACATCTTGTTATTGGTCATGTCAGTAAGAGGGGTTGATTTGGAAGGATGATTAAAAAAAGAAAAGGAAGAGAAAGAATGGGGATCAATTTCCATGGCAGGTGGTATTTCAAAGATACAAAAGTATTATATTGTAAACATACATGGTGCTTTTGTATACAATCTTTATGGAGAAGGTTAACAAGACACAAGATTTCTTGGATTAGAAACATTTTGGTGTTTTGTTTTTATCAATTAGACAAACTAGCAAGGAACTAAGCTGTGTACACATGCAGAGTATCCTCTCATTTAGTACTCAGCAGTTTATAGAATTATTTCAGTTCATATTAAGTGTCCCTAAATGGCTTATACCAGGAAGATGGAGAAATACGTAATAGGGCATTCATCTCTCAGTCCTCAGTCATAAGATTCTACAGAGATTATGTAGTTTGTTCATATATAATACCGGAGTTGGGGGGGAGAAAGAGGAAGAGATGGATGTAGGTTGAGTAGCAGCAGAAAGTTCCTGAAGGCAGCAAATATTCTTTGTGATGGTATGTGGAGTGAAGGAAGCAAAGTTGTGTCAATAGGTGATAAAGGAGTAAGAAAAAGTGAACTGACTAACCTGAGTGTGTGTGTGTGTGGTTGTGTGTGTGTGTGTGTGTGTGTATGTATGTAATTAAGTATTAAGGTGTTGAACAGAGGGTTACCATTTTACAATCAGGCAATATATATATTTCTCTTTTGGACAATGTTACCCCTTCCTTCATTTTTCCTCTGTTCTCCCTTCCTGAGTATGCCTTTGAAAGCTCCTATCACTTAAAGATGGAGTTTGTTACATGGCTTGGATGACATATAAAAGTCTCACTAGCATTCAGAGAAGCATTCTCATATTGGCTGCATAGGGGCAGTGCTACGAGCACTGTCTACATGTTAATAAAAAATCCCTTTACATTCCAGAAAGGCCAATATTCAGAACGCTTCTTTTAAATCAGTAGCATTACTGGATATAATTAAATGAGATTTTTTTTCAGGTTATGTGTTTGCAAAATATTTTTTTTTCTAAAAGTAAAACATACTTTGTGTAGAATGGGCCACTGCATGAAAATGACCAGCTTCTCAGCTTGCCCATTTGGGCATTTTTTCTTGTTTTGTATGTGTGGTAGAAGTGGGTCTTGGAACTCAGGAACTCATATTCTCACTTGGCTTCTTTGCTCAAGACTGGCCTCTACTACTTGAACCGCATCTCTATTTTCTAGCTTTTTGCTGACTAATTAGAGATGAGAATCTCATGGACTTTTCTGCCTGGGCTGGCTTCAAACTCTGATACTCAGATCTCAGCCTCCTGAGTAGCTAGGATTACAGGTGTGAACCACTAATACCTGGACATTTTTGTCATTTTTTTCCCTTTATTGTCAAAGTGAATTGCAGAGGGGTTACAGTTATTTTTGTCATTTTTTAAACTCTCTCTTTAGTGATGTCAGATTTTTTTTAAGGCTAATGGGTCCAACAGAATTTAAATTTAATAAACATATGCAAGTTGCTTTATTATTTCAATTTATCCTTTAAATATAAGTAGAATGAATAATATTATTGTGCTCATTTTAATAATAATATTCCAAGCATGAAAGAGGTTAAGTGTCTTCCTATAGATTTTTAATGGTAGTGAATACCTAAACGTATTTAGTATAGGTCTGACTCTAAGGAGTATGTTATTTCAAAACTACATGGGATTTTATTATATAAAGTCAAGACCACGAGGCTTAGGGCCTCTCAGGTTTTTAATTTAAACCATTCTTATTTTTCAATCTCAAAACACTTTTGTTACTAAAACATTCAGACTATTAATATATTGCATTTCTAGTTGATTACTGGATTTTAAATTTAACTCAGGCTATGGTCAACCAGCCAATCAGTGGTGAATTTTAGTTGAAGGTTTAGGATTTCCCAGGGATTCTCTTTATTTAAATAAAATGTTGACTCTCTTTTAATCTTTAATCCAGGCTTTCCTCCTTATTTTATAACCTAGATTGTGAAAAGCAGCTAGAATTGCTTTTCAATCCCTTATAGTTATGAAAAGATTTCACACCAATGTGCAATTTCTATTATTGGTTAAAATCTTGCCCCTCTTATACACATGCTTCTACTAATAAACCACATTCCAACATGTTCTTATGATTTTAAATTCCCGTTTGAGCCTTTGTTTGTTTTATCTAACAATGCTATGTGTGGGACTAATTAAAAGAAATGGAAACCACCCTTGTGTTACTTATCTGTTTATCCCTTTATTCTTGTTTTCTTTGCCTGGTGGATGATTCTGATCAAGAAAGCTAGTTGAAGAGCTTTGGGGATTTTGAAATTGACCTCATTTAAATATCTGTTCTGGATTAGTCTTATAAAAGGTGGTCTTCTGCTTGTGTGTTTTATACACTTTTGAATATTCTTGTTTGCCTTCAGTATTTCAGCTCTTATGTATTTTATTTTTAAAATGGGTCATTTTGTTTTTTAATTAACATCTACTTGCATCAATGCTTGCATTTTTTGGCTCTGTAACAGAAGGAGTTTATTCATGTACTATGTGCCCTTTCTTACTGGCTGCTTTTTTGCCAGGCCACTTCAACTCTCAGTGACCATATGGTTTATGATCTATATCTATATCTATATCTATTTATCTAATCTATCTATTTTTTTTCTTGTCTGGGGCTTGAACTCAGGGCCGGGTGCTGTCCCTGAGCTTTTATGCTCAGGGCTAGAGTTCTACCACTGGAGCCAAACCTCCATTTCTGGATTTTTGGAAGTTAGTTAGATGTAAGATTCTCACAGACTTTTGTACTGGGCTGGTTACAAACAGTATCTCAGCCTCCTGAGTAGCCACTGTTGCCTGGTAATGAGAGACTTTCTTATAGCTGGAGATTCTGGTGCCTAAGAAGTCATTCTTCCCCTTTGTGCCCTCTTCACAATCAGCAGGTTAACAGTATTGAATATTAAATACATACACACACACACACACACACACACACACACACACACACACACACACTTACTTCATTTGATCCTGGGATCGGAGGAATGGAGTTTTATAAGCTGAGAACATACCTTAGATGTCCATGTAAGCCATATGGAAGATTTAAGCTAAATAAGAAAAGTAGGGTGAGGAGGAGAGGGAGGGGTGAGAAAGTTGAAAGGAGTGACAAAGATCAGCGAATGAGTGAATATTTCCAACGTGAATTGAAGTTGTTTACAAAGTACTTTACCCTTTTCTGAGTGTCCCAAATATTTCTTGCCACAACACCTTCTTTTTTCCCCTAAGGTTTAGTTCTACCTTAACTTTTATTCCTGTAAGACTTAGTTTCCTGTAATTGTTTTTTTTTTCACATTTGTATTCTTGTAAAGGAAAATCCCACGTGATTTTACAAGAGGATATTCATGAAATAGGCTTAAATTTTGATTCATATTTCATGTGTAGTTGCTTACCAGTGGGATTTGTGTTATTTAACTGAATTCTCTTTCTTGTTGGGATTCCTAGGATGATTCAGTCCAGAGAAGTCTTCTGAGCAGTGCTCTATTGGTTTTTTTTTTTTTTTTACATTTCTCATCAAATGTTAGTCCCCAAAATAGTTGACTGTATATTCAAATGTAGCCACTTATTCTAATTGATTAACTTACTTATTTGTTTTTGGAGTACTGAAGATTGAACTCCAGGCATCCTGCTTGTTAGGTAAACAGTCTGCTTCCTGAATCTTGCCTTCAGTATTTTTATTTTGATGTTCAGATAGGTTCTTGTGTTTTTGCTCCTCCTTCCTATGCCCCCTAAGTGGCATGTGACATCACTCTTCCTTCCCTACTTAATTTTTAAATAAGGTGTTTTTTCAAATGTTTAGTGTTATATGAATAGTTGAAATCTTCTTTTTTACCCCCTCTGTACTACAGCTGCATTATTTCTCTCTCCCCCTTGTGTTTTTGAACTTGGAACTTTGTCACAGGCTTATTGTTGTTTTTGCCTAGATTGCCAGGAGTATTTATTCTCTGCAGCAATGATTCCTGGTTATATGTAATGCCTGACTTAGAAATTCACCCTGTAGCTTTGCATAACAGAACTGCTAGAAGTACTTTAGGAAGTAAACCTCTTTCACTCTGTTAATGTGATATTTATTTAAATACTGAACATTCTCCGTCTGTCTGTCTGTCTGTCTCTCTGAATCATAATATATTACATTACTTTGTAGTTGTATTCCAGGAAGTACTGCCCATAGCTATTAGGAGAATTTTGATTTTAGGACCATCTTTTGAAGATTATGCTAACTGTAAATTTGATTACCATGCTTCTTATAGTTCAACCCAGTTCAAGAGTTAAATACAAAATTGCATAGGGTCAAGGAAAGGGTCTTTTCGTAGAAAAATAGATTTGTATAAATAGGAAAGAAGGGGTATTCTTAGTGGTGGTACATTATTGGGATGTGCTGTAATACTTTTATCTTAGAAATATCTTTGGAAAGTTGATAAGAAAAGTTGCTGTTTTCTTGTTTTACAGATTTGTTCTTTCTTTGTTAAATATTATTCCCTGCTGTATCATTCTTTATGACTTATTGATCTGTTATTAATAATGGTTTCATAGGCATGCATGAACACTCAGTAAAGTATACTATAGTTTGGGCTTGTCTTTGCCCTTTTGTTTCTCTTAATTGTTCAAGGGTTCTACCATGGAGGAAACTTGTCATATATGGTTAAAATATATAAGATTAACCCTGATAACCTATTATAAATCACATTTGAATTCTGTAAATTCAGAGCTTAAAAGTAAGCAGACCTAGACAGTGTAATATCCTCATGTTGTGTTTTGATAGTTTGAGATGTTATTACATATTATTGTTAACATTTAGTTAATATTATTAGCTACTTTCCAAGATGCTTGTCACCAAAATGGCCCATTTTGGATAGGGATATACTTTGGGGAGACTCTCCTATGAACACACTCCTTGATTAGTGCATGAGTATTTCTTTTTTTTTTTTTTCTTTCAAATTTTTATTATCAAACTGATGTACAGAGAGGTTAGTTTCATACGTTAGGCATTGGATACATTTCTTGTACTGTTTGTTACCTTGTCCCTCATGCCCCCCTCCCTCCCCCCCTTTCCCTCCCCCCCCGAGGTGTTCAGTTCACTTACACCAAACAGTTTTGCAAGTATTGCTTTTGTAGTTATTTCTCCTTTTTTACCCTGTGTCTCTCAAATTTGGTATTCCCTTTGAATTTCCTACTTCCAATACCAGTAAACACGGTTTCCAATATACTCAGATAAGATTACAGAGATATTGTAGTTACAACCATAGGAAGGTGATACAAGAACATCATCAATAATAGAAACTACATTGGGGCTGGGGATATGGCCTAGTGGCAAGAGTGCCTGCCTCATATACATGAGGCCCTGGGTTCGATTCCCCAGCACCACATATACAGAAAATGGCCAGAGGGGGCGCTGTGGCTCAAGTGGCAGAGTGCTAGCCTTGAGCAAAAAGAAGCCAGGGACAGTGCTTAGGCCCAGAGTCCAAGCCCCAGGACTGGCCAAAAAAAAAAAAAAAAAAAAAAAAAGAAACTACACATACACATAGGACGTTGAAAGTAGTTACAACTGTGATATAACAATTGTTTCCATAACATGGAGTTCATTTCACTTAGCATCATCTTATGTGTTCATAAGGGTATAGCTATTGGGTCGTGCATGAGTATTTCTTAAATAGCACTTATTGGTTTCAATATATAGATAATCATGTGTGCTACTGCACTAGGTAGACTTTGATTTTTATTTTGGCCAATTTTGTTCTATGAATCATTATATCCTGAAAAATATTAACAGGCATGCCATGTGACTGAAAAGGATTCTATGGCTAAATAAGTTGAGAGGAAGTAAATAATATATTCCATTTGGAAAGTGAGAGAACAGTAGCATATTGAAGGTTCTGACTAAAAGGTCTAGGATTAAAAATTAAAAAAAGGAAAACTTACTTATTTTTCTTTACCCTGATTTTTACTCAGCTTCTTGGGTAGGTTTCTTTTTTCCCTTAAATTTATCTGTTGATATTATTGTGAGTCAGGACTAGTGAAGGTAATTTGTCAATCAACACATTGGCCCGACCACTGCCCTTGCTTGGTCTTGCCCACCAGCAGCTGTCTACCTTCCTCGTGTTGCCTTTCTGCTGTGTGTATTAGGAATTCTGGTAGACCCCTACTGAGGACATAAGTGGTAACAGCCACATTTTACTGTCCACCCATGTGGTCGTCCAGCAACGCTGTAGGACAAACCGGTGGTACATGCTTCATGAAACTACAGATAGGTTTAAATGACAGACACTCCCAGTCTGAGGGATGAGACTTAAGGAGAGGAATCAAAAAAGGGAGGGACTCCAGCCAGGCAAAGCCTAGATAAGGAGAGAACCACCACAGGATCCTCAAAGGCCTGATGGAAGAATTGGCACTGGGAATAGTCTCTGCAAGTCACTAAAGATGGAAGGCTTCCAGGCTAAGGTGTGGATCTCTGGATGATTTGATTTGATAGACAGGAGAAGAAAAATAATTAAATTTGGAATGACTGATCTTACCTAAGTAATGATAATGTGTGATTAGGAGCTCAGAAAAATTATATCCTGGTGAGCTATACAACCAATCACAAACATTGCTTTTTGTTTTCTTCCTACCTTGTTTTCTTGCTGTTCTCCTCTCAACAGCCCAGGGAGTCAATTACCAGGCTAGAGTTTACAATCCTACTCTATAAAGGCTTTGGAAAACCTAGCTCCATTCAGTATTTCTAAATTTTATATCCTGGAAACTGCTTAAATTAAAGGCCACGAGCAACAGTAAAACAGAAAGATGCATTCACAATGCTGGCCATATTAAAAAAAAACAGTGACTATTGATTTATGTTCTCAGCTTCATGAAAGTGTGTGCTGCTGTTACAGGAATAACTATTTCAGTATTAAGAACCATTCATGTGGTACTGCACTCCTAGCAATGACATCAATTCCCTTTCTTTGGGAAAGAAGAAATCTTTTTTTTGTTAAAAATTAACATCACTCCTGACATTACTCTACTGAGAAGTATGAATCATTTAAAAAAAATCTATTCTACACCTTGTTACGTGTCATCTCTTAGAAGTAAGAGATGGTTTTATACTTGCTTGTTTCCTTTCCCCAAACTTTACTCTTTTATACGTTTTTCTTTTTCCCCCCCAATTTTCTATATTACACTTTCTTATTTTTACTATTTTATACTTTATTTTTTTTTCTTTTGCTAGTGGCTGTTGGTGTAGATATAGGAAGGAAAGAAAGTTTACCAACTTGAGGGAGATGGGAGAGAATGATGAAAGGGATGACTTTGATCGAGTTGCATTATACTCATAAACTGACATCACTTTGTACAATGTCTTAAAGATAATAATAAAAAGTGTAAGACAATGTGGCTAGTGGTGGTGGGAGAGGACTAAAGGAAAATCACTTGAGAAAGTTTTTTTGTGTGTGATCTGTGTGATAAAAACTAAGATGGTACCTGTAGCATACCTATAACTAACTCATATACCTATAGTATAACTATAACTCATCAAGTTCACCTGATGTAATAGCGAGTTTTATCTTAATTTGGTATGTATGGGGTGTTAGAGGGAGATTTGGGAAATCTGAAACTTTAGGAAAATGTATTTTAGTATTTATCGCATTTTTGTGATATATACTTACACTGCCTTGGTCCTGATCTTATAGAAAGTCAGAACTTCGAATTAACAAAGCATCACTGGCTGATTCGGGAGAATACATGTGCAAAGTGATCAGCAAATTAGGAAATGACAGTACCTCTGCCAACATCACCATTGTGGACTCGAATGGTAAGACATACGTGCTACATTCTGTTTCCTAATCTCTAAGACAAGTGAAGAAGATGAATGGTAAGGTGTGTGATAAGTTGGTGGGTCTATCTAGTTATGGACATATAACATATAAACTGTGTGGAAATAAAAGCAAATATTAGGGGTTTCTGTGTGTAACTCTTCACTCTGTGAGATGATACAGACTGGGTAGATACATAGGTTTTCCTTAAGGTTTTGGATAAGGTTATGAATGAGAAGGAATGACTTGCTAAGAAAAAAGGTTGTAACTGTTTTTAAGCTGGTTTGGAAGGGCAGTCAAGTCATTGGCTATATTGTCATAGAATTCAGTTATGTATTTACAGAGTCTGTGTATTGCATGTGTGTATATGCTCATTATGGTTATTTCACATGTAGGCATGTGAGTATGAGTGAATCTATATTGTGTACGTGTGTGTCTGTGTAACATACACACCTAGCCATTTTTACATTCAAATATGTATTTTAGGTAAGTGCATCTGAATATAGCTATTAAGAAGATTCATTAATTTTTTGGCCTATGAATTTTGAAATTAATGTTAGAGGCCATGGATTTCCTACTAAATGTATAGGCTTTTCATTCAAATTTCTTCAAAAGCTATCCATTAGAAGTAGAAAGTGCTGCCTACCCTCTGACAGCCACCCTGAGTTATGTTAGCTGATGGTTTCTGTTTCTCACTTCCCTAGCAGCTCGCCAGCTTATGGAGGAACTGGTGATAACCTAGTCATTTTTTGTGTCAACTTTTTGTAGCTGTCAAATGATGTTTCAAAACCCTCAAGTTTTGAACGATGGCACTTAATGTCAATACCAAGATTTATTAACTTACAAAACAAAGACTAATTGCATTTCATCTTCGGTGAAGATGAGAAAGAGTATTTGTTGTACGGAAGGGTCTCTTCGTGGAATGAAAACGCCAGGTCAGCATTGTGGAAGAATAAATGACTCAGGGTAATTCCATAGGAGACTGATGTCTGTGATATAAGAGCATGGGAGACAAGAATATGGAAATCAGCTGGGATGAAGCTCAGTGGCAAAGCGCTTGCCTAGCAAGTGCAATGTCCTGGGTTCGATCCCCAGTACCAAAAAAAAAGAATATGGAAATCCATGTTGGTGCCTGGTCATCTCTAGATGTTCCAGTATAGTCAAAATCCATTGCTTTCATCTATGGAGAGTAAAAAGCAGGGAAACATAGTTTCTGTTACTATTTCTAGGATCTCTGCTTATGATATTTAAAGTTGATGTGAGCAATTATGACATCACATTAGTTTTTAATCAGCACAGGTTAGGCAATAATGTTTTGCTACTATTACTTTACCCCACAAGGAATTTCATAGAAATCCACTGGAGACACAAATTTCAAAATTCACTTCTGTGGATTATTCTTCACTTTCGTTTATGCCTTGTTTTGAGGTATGGTCTCCGGTTGGGTTTAGTGTGCCTCCTTAGGGTAAATGGTTTTGAATTACAATTTTGACAGTTGGATTAGATTTATGTAACTTGGTATTCTGTCAAGCCCAAAGAAAATAAAATTGTACTTCTCTGGTTTTACTGAATACTTACAGAGAGTAATATTCTATTGGTTGTTTCATGGTTTTTTGATATGCACAATTAAGCATTGAATTAATTACCTCTGTGGTATTCTGGAAAAAGATCTTATAAGGATTATTTTAAAATTATTAATCTGGAGTACTGGGAATTTGATGATATGCCTTTTCCCATTTCACACATAGGAGAGAGATTCAGTTCATTTACTCATATTATTTCATTCAGTCTCAGTCTAGTGCTACAATTTGGGAAATTGTAATGATGAGAAACAAATGTTGAGGCATTATTGATAATGAGTATAAATTGGAATAAAGAGAAGTTCTTGGAGTATTCAGTTATTCTCAGAGAGACAATCAAAATTCTTTTGAGTAATTCTCAAGATATTAGGAATAGATCCTCCTTATTCAATCTTCTCATATTTATTTAAAAGTGGTATACCTAGGAATCAGATTCATTAGGATCACAAAGATACCTAGTGGCAAAATGGAAAATAAATCAAAGTTTTTGTAATTCCTAGCACACTATAGTTTATCTAAGAGAGAGTGTGTATGTGTGTGTGTGTCCACAGGTCTTTAAAGCAGACTGTTTTACTTGTAAAGAACAGAACCAAAGCTATGGTGAGTCATGAGAAGAGAGATTTCATGAGAAAAGAACAGGAACTTCACTTTTACTGGGCCTGTCTAAGAATTGAAGCAATGGGATGTTATGGCTCTTCTTGTCTGTCTACCTTTAATATGTCTCAGATACTGTCTTACCTTTTGTTTATTTTAACACTATTTACTACATCTTTTTGTTTTTCTTGCTTTCCACTATGCATCTTTGTAATTCTATGCTTGGACCAGTTTATATATCACCTGTCTGTTTTTCCAGACTGCCTTTTCAAGTGTTCTTTCAGCTTTAACTCCCAGTGGATGGTGTCCTTGCCCTGCCCCTTCAATCACAGTCTCTGTAGCAATCAGGACGAGCACGCTACACCAGAAGATGGTATGCCAATGCCCACCTAGAGCAGTGAAGCTGAAGTGAGGCTGCTTAGAAATGTCTTCTTGTAGGTCTGTGGTAGCAGCGTGCTGCACACTATGTTGCTTGCCAAGCACATGATTAACAAGGCCAGTGTGTCGTACTTAGCTTATTGGAAGACACCCCTTTCTCCTGATACTTCAGGGTCTCATGTATGCTGCAACTAAAAGCCAGCTGTGTCCTCAGCCTGTCCCTTCTCTCCTCTACCCCTTAATTTAGGAACACAAAGATATCAAAGAAGTTTTAGTTGGGTCTTGTGCCCTCTGGAGTTGAGATGCAGTGCTTTGTATTGGCACACCCCTATTTCCCTAAGGATCTAGGCCAAGTTGCAGTAAAAACTGTTAGAGAACGAGTGCTTTCTACTCTATATAGCCAAACTACTTACTGCTAACTTTGTATTTGCTATTGATAGGCTGATAGAAGATGAGAGTCTCAAGAAATTGTTCCCTTAGGGATGTTAGAACAACAAATAAACTGAAATTAAAACATGCCAATATAGTATGTAAAAATCACTTTTTGAGACTGAAGTTAACATATTCTATAAAATGTAAATTCTTGTATTTATTTTGTGTTCATTCACTCATAGTCTATAGTTCCTCCTAAAGCCAAAAGCATATGGCTGTGATTTGCATATGGCTCTGATTTGACAGTTTTTATACAGCTCTCCTTGATGAATGGATCTGGTATATTACTGCAGTTTAATTCTAGTTCTTATGCGAATGATTCCCTGTGATTTACTTAGATTCTTATTCTTAGGTACCTTCTTTGTGCTAGGATGTTTAGAATATATATTTTTAAAATCTAATTTTCTTATCAAGTTGATGAACAAAGGGGTTACAGTTACATATGTAAGGTAGTACATACATTTCTTGTCAAACTTGTTATACCCTCCCGCATTTCTCCCACCTTTCCTCCCCCCCCCCCAGCCGTCCCCAGTTGTACAGTTAATTTCCAACATATTGTCTTATGAGTATCAATGTTGCACTGGTTTGCCCTTTGTCCTTTGTCTCAACATTTTGCTGTTCCCCTTCCCTTCCCTAATTCAGATGAACATATATCATATATACAATATCCAGGGTACCAAAACCAAATACAGTGACAACAGGAGATAAACCATAGGGAAGAAAAACGAAAGTAAAAAGAAATAATTTCACATGCACATTTAAGAATAACAACAATGGAAAAAACCTCTTGTTTCCATATCTTGGAGTTCATTTCACTTAGCATCATCTTATGTGAGCACATGTACATAGCTATTGAGCTATTGTGATCTTCTGCTAGGACTATATGCTAGACATATACTTATTATTACCAATCCATGTAGGATGTTCAGAATGTATTTGAATACAATTTTCTGAGAAAGACTGAAGGAGGGGACTTTCCCAGGAGGCTTTTTCCTTCTCAGTAACCCTGCTGTTTGGCACTGCTTAACCCAATTAAGATGATTAATAATTATTTGAACCAAATTAGATTAGATCACAAATGTCTTTCTTAGCAAAAGTTTACTGTTTAGACCTACCTAAATCAGCAACTTGGTGATAGTGAAATGATAAAATCCTTAAGAGTTTCCCTGTGAATTGTAAATGTACCTCATTGGAATACGTGCACTGTTTACAAGAATTTAGTAAATGTATACGTAGTCAATAAATGATTTTGTTAAGCTGTCTTAATTTTTATTCTGTCATTTCCAATGTCTTTCTGCTTATATTTGGAATGGGAAAGAGAATTTGTCATAGATAGCTATATATAAACCCATGCACTCTGCTAATAATTTATAGGACTGTAGAAATCTTATGTTGAATTTCCAATAAAGAAAGATCTCATAGGCATTATTATGTGATGAGTTACAAGTGGATTCCTTTCATGAATTCATATATGGCAATGGAAAAGGCCACGTAAACTATGTTTTCACAGCTCATACGCTCGGTATTCGTTTTTAGCTTAGTTTATTTGGCTAGATCTTTCTGTAGGAAACCTTAATTTAGCAATTTATTCTTACTAACCAGTGCTGTGAAAATTCTTGGAGAGTACAGAGGCTGGTTTCAGATTCATTAAGTAATGCTTTCTTTTCAAAGATTAGCATGGAAGAATATATAACTAATCAATCACATCTTCTCCTAAGACTTCGTTTCTAATCAAGAGAAAAATTAGTTGAGTGGGATTCAAAATCCCATAGTAGGTCAGTAGCAATAAAATAGTTGATTCATTTTACAAGAGCAGGAAGATTTTCTTTTTACAAGTTTGGATTAAATGATCAATTAGTGATTTTAAAAACTGGCTCAAGTGGGCATTAGGTTTAACCCATTTCCCTCTTTCAACCTGACAAGGTTGTAGGAAATGCCATGATAAAATCTATACTGTATACTAAATGGCATACAAACTAGGTTTTATAATCTCCCTATCAGTCTCCATATACATTATATTAAGTAGGATGACAATGAAAGCTAATAAGAGAATGTGTTGGAAAATGTGGAGTGTCTTTATACTATTTATTTCCATTATGAGCAGAAAGATTTTAGATACTCAAAAATCATCCTGACCTTCTCTTTACTGTTGCTAATAATAAATGTGCTCACTTTTAAAATCTCTTATTAAAATTACTGCATTAACTTTTTGTATACACAATAGTAACCTGTAACTTTTTTTTTTTTTTTTGGCCAGTCCTGGGCCTTGGACTCAGGGCCTGAGCACTGTCCCTGGCTTCTTCCCGCTCAAGGCTAGCACTCTGCCACTTGAGCCACAGCGCCGCTTCTGGCCGTTTTCTGTATATGTGGTGCTGGGGAATCGAACCTAGGGCCTCGTGTATCCGAGGCAGGCACTCTTGCCACTAGGCTATATCCCCAGCCCGTAACCTGTAACTTTTGAAAGTAGGAGAATCACATAAATGGTTGTTGAAATACACACTGACACATCATAAGTATGTTTTATGAATCTATGTGTGTATTTTGCTAATTATTTCTATTTAGTATGTTATGCTCATGGTCAAATCTCCAGCAAGTCATAAATTCATAATAATTGGGAAAGTTCCTTTTCAGAATAATTTGAAGGTATTAACTTTTTCTTTAGATGAGATTCAACTTACTAAAAATTAGTCAAACACTACAAATAAATACACTAACGTTCCCTAGATTCCCTTGTCTGCTTACCCAAGTGGCTTATGACATCATGTCTCTAGTAGTTTCCACTAATGGGGATGAATGTCCTTTACAAATTAACTAGTTTAATGTACCACATACCTGGAATGAAATATGATGCTCAAATAAGCATCATGGAGATCGTGGGGTAGCTTTCTAATTCTGCAAGTGTAATGTAAAATTATTTTTAATCATATTTAAGCAAGGGTTTAAAAATTCTGACCATAACACACAGAAAAATGTTTACATAGAGATATTTTAAGAGCACTTGTTAACATCTGGGCTTGAGTTTCTCCCGAAATTAATTCAGCAAATTTTTATTTGAAACCATAATCATTAAAGATATTTCCGAGGTCTCCAGGATAAACATCTAATTTAAGAAGGGAGGTTATTTTAAGTTCCCTCTGCGTACATGCAGCACTGTAGTAACCTCTTCTGGTATCCTTTATGCATCATTCGATTGAAAAGGGAAATGTAGGTTTAATCTTTCCTTTGATCGGAGGGTTTTCTTCTTTTTTTTTTTTGATCAGAGATAGAAAAGCTCTACGTTTTTCTTGTCTTGGAAGGTCACAGTGAACTTAGTTTGTCAAAAATAAATGTGATGACAATCTTGATATCTCCCTGGAGCTCGGGACTTTTGCCCAATCCACACGAAGTATCTTGAGCTTCCTTCATCAATCAGACCATCTTGCGGTTGATAGGTTCTGAAGGACAGAATGAGGAGGCCTCTCTCTGAATAATGCGAGCATTTGTTTCAGAAGTCTGGAGCTCCTAGGTCTTTCTTCCTAGAGGACAAACGTTGAATCCCGACTAAAAATGTTTTACTTGGATTACATATTTCCAAAGAATAGTTTTCATTTTCTATAGCCTACACCAGAGTAGCTTCTTTTAGCTACTTCAGAACCAGATGATGTCTGTACTACCAGTTCAGAATACTCTCTCCAGGGCCAATCTCTGGACAATGCCCACAGCACTTCATACAGCCTCACAAATAATTACTTGCTTTTACTTTGTCCCATTTTTGGTGCGTTCAGAGCTGGTATAGGCCAGATCTTGCTAACAATGTTATTCCTTGAATGGCTTTTCCACCTAATCCTAGAAGAGAAGGGATCATCCACATTTAATTTGTAGCACAAAAACACACTTGATATTTATATATATTCTTATTTAGCACAATACTTATTTTTAAACATCCTTGATGTATCTCACATGGCTTTTTCTTTCTTTTTTTTTTTTTGGCCAGTCCTGGGCCTTGGACTCAGGGCCTGAGCACTGTCCCTGGCTTCTTCCCGCTCAAGGCTAGCACTCTGCCACTTGAGCCACAGTGCCGCTTCCGGCCGTTTTCTGTATATGTGGTTCTGGGGAATCGAACCTAGAGCCTCGTGTATCCAAGGCAGGCACTCTTGCCACTAGGCTATATCCCCAGCCCTCACATGGCTTTTTAAGCCTTCTAATTCCACAAAACATTTGTCCCTAAGGAAACTTTCTAGAGAGTAAAGAAATACTGTGACTTAAATTGATTCCTTCTCTCTACTTGCCAGTCATGAAAACTCTAAATAATCAAATCTGTGTTTCAAGATGATGGCACTGGTAATGAGCACCTCAAACACCACAATTAGCAGGGCATTATTAGTTCAGATGTCAGCTGCTATAGTAAATATGCTTTGGATTTTTTTCAGTCAGATCTGGTAATTTTTGTGTGCTAGCTGATATCACAATAGATTGAAATTATCTTTTTATCCTGATTAGGGAATGTAAGATGCGATTTACCTCATTTGAGAAGACCCATGCTGCCGAGGCTGAAAGTTATTCATTCATTACATCCCTTTCCGGGACTCAACAGCTGTGGCTAATGGAAAATAGACTCTAGCAAACGAGTCCTTTTTAGAACCAAATGCAGAATTAGACAACACAGCCACCCCTTTACTGCCTCGCAAAGGCGGTTCGAAGGCAAGCTTGACGTCTCAAATAAGACTGTCCAATTCTCATGATAATGGTGGTCCTGAGTATGCAGGTTTTATCTGTTATCCCTCTGGGATGGAAGCTGTCTACGTTCACAATATACATCCTAATATCCCTAGTAGCTATGGTACAGTTTAGGTGACACAGCACCTGTTCTCATTTCCACTGGGCAATTTTAGGTTGGAGTTCCATTCCAGAACTTGATACTTTTCACCCACCCCAACTGGAAACATTGCTTTTATTTAGTTAATTCATTTATCTTAGCAAAACCTATCATTTTCTCAAGTTCTGGAACGTACACAAAAAACCTGCCTACAGCTTTGTGATCCTCTGCTTTTGCCACTCTTATTTCCCTTTTCCCTTTCCTTTCTGAAGACCCCACTGTCTCTTTGCTGTACATCCATCCATCCTCACTGGTCAGGGGGCCATGAATTCTTCTTAGCTTTTCGAGCACTGCTCATCTCGGGCTCTTCCTCCTGGAAAGAAGAACTGTTTTTTTTTTTCCCCAGATCATCGTGGGTTTTTGTTTTTTTTTTCAAATCTCTCACTCTGTGAGGTCCCAGTGTACACTTCCACTCTTGAAATACTTCCTTCCTTGTCCTCATTCGCAGTTTGAAAGCAGGCTCGGGTCCCGCTCCGAGCTCCCTCCTGATTATACATCATAATATCCTATCACTTTTTCTGTTTTGCAGAGAGCAGCACTGGCATGCCAGCCTCAACTGAAAGAACGTTTGTGTCTTCAGGTAAGGAAAGTGAGCCTGGCAAGGGTTACTAACGAGAATGACAGATCTAACTGCTGGCTGCTCCTCCTACTAACTAATCACATCCCCTTCTGCATCCGAATGGTAGCTGATCCTGTTTTCTGCCTCTGTATCTCTCTCTCTCTGTCTGTCTCACTCTGCCTTTCTAGATTTTGCT
This sequence comes from Perognathus longimembris pacificus, assembly GCF_023159225.1. NCBI lineage: Eukaryota > Metazoa > Chordata > Mammalia > Rodentia > Heteromyidae > Perognathus > Perognathus longimembris. The sequence goes on along the minus strand of NC_063181.1, from coordinate 38,412,331 downwards.
TAAGAGAGGATGGTTCTTGTTGTATGCCTGAACTGGGGCCTGAGAAACATGAGCGAGGGAAAGAAATCTGAATGGAAATTCTACTTAGAGACCTCTAGGTCAATCAAGGAGACACCAGAGCTCCTAGCTCAGTTGTTCCATCTTCTAGACACTTCTCCTGGTTGCCTATGCTCGTTCATCCATCGGACTAAGATAGTATTCCTAGACAGTGTTTCAGTGTGTTACTTCTGACCTTTGAGATTCCAGTGACCAATTATAGTTCATTAAATAAAAATGAATAAACAAACAAAGCCCTTACAGGTTGAATTTTCTAAATGTTTCTGTTTTCTTTTCTTTCTGGTTTTCCCTTTTGTTTATTTCAAATAGACATTAGGCATAACCCAGCTCTACCAACACGTGCACAACAGTAATTAATCAGTTTCCTCTCTGACTGTGAATTTGCTCACTCCATTGTGTGTTGATTTTTTTTTTTAAACATAGGGTCTCACTATATATCCTAGATTAGTCTTGAACTTGCGAACTTTCTGCCTTAGCTTCTTGTGTGCTGGGGTATATGTGACCAGGTCTGGCTCTTTATTTTTCCCCCTAGTTCCTTACTCTTTTACAGTGGATAACACCTAAGAAAAATTACAAACTAATCTTTATTTGGAAGTCATGTTTTCAAGCATTAAGATTGAAAACTCACTTCCAGCGTATAACAATAACTTGTTTTCAGCTCATGCCCTTGGGCTTGCAAGATTTTCATAACTTAAAATCATGAAATATGACATTGTTTTCTTTGTTTAATAGATGATATAAATGAAACATTAGAAATGCTAAGTCATATACTTTGGAAAGTAGAAGAGAAAGGATTTCCATTTGAAACTCAAGTGTTCTTTTCATTGTCTCCCATTTAATATGTTGGTTTTGTTAATGTTCTTTGTAGCCTGAGCCTTGTTAAAGTTTAAGGTCGTGCTATGATCCAACATAGATTCAGTCTATCTCACCATCGTCCTTGCTTTCTCTTTCGATTGAAGCATGGTTCAAATTCAAAACAGCTAGCTAGCTCTGTGTCCTGACTGCTTTTCTCACATTCAGGATGTGTGTGTTGTGGGACTGTGCTACTAGAACCCTCCCCCCTTTTTTTTCTCTCATTCTTCCTTCCTTTCTTCCTTCCTTTCTTTCTTTTTTTTATTTTTTTGCCAGTCCTGGAACTTGAACTCAAGAGCTGGACACTGTCCCTGAGCCAATTTGTGCTCAAGGCTAGTGCTCTACCACTTAAGTCACAGCACCACTTCCTGCTTTTTTCTGAGTAGTTTCTCGGATATAAGTTGCACAGACTTTCCAGGCTGGCTTCGAATTGTGATCCTTAGATCCTTGCCTCCTGAGGAGCCAGGATTATAAGCACAAGCCACGGCACCCAGCATTTCCGAGAATCGTAAGGGAATGTTTCCTTTCTAAGAAAAGGAAGAAAGGAAGGGAGGGAGAGGGAGAAAGAGGGGAAGGAGAGAAAGAAGAAAGCAGAGATTATATAAACAATTAGTGTATATGAATCTCTGCCTTTCATTCAGACATTTTTATAATATAAGATTATGATTGTTTGACGAGTAGGTGTTAGGAAACTTGGCTTTTAATTTATATGGGTCTTCTCTTGGGATTAATCAAATTTTTTGTTTTCTGACATGTGACTGGAATTTCAATCCTTCTTTGATACTATTTTTTTCTTAATAAATGAAAACCCTAGGTCCAGTACTTTTTCTTTTTCCTGCACAAGTTATGTTTTATGCTCTGTCTATGCTTAAGTTATGGCTCTCCTTCTTTTAGCTCTGCTACCTGAGAGAATCCTCTTCCCTCATATCCCAACACCATTTTACTTAGCATGTTTTTGAACCCTAATGTAAATTGCTTTGGTAGGCCTTGCATGGACTTTATTTCTACTCACCCAAATTGCTTGGAAACATTGTTAACCCCCTTTTTGGAAATGCATGGATGTTGCCCATTTTCTCTTCACAGGGAGGTTTTCCTCTTCCTTTTTATGTTTCAAGTAACTAGCCAATAACTGAGTAAAAGAATTATCTATCTCATGGATACTGCGGAACTGTTCATACTTGTCTGAAGTTTATTAGGCAGTTGGGGTGTGGACCATCCTTGCGAATGACCCTCTCCACTATCTTTCTTCCAAACGCTTTTGGATTTGTATGACCATCACATTCCTTTGTGGTCTATTGCACACATCCTTCCTTTGACTAGAAAAGCTTCCTCTTCCCGGTTACACTGCATTCTAGCATTCTTTTTTAGATGAGACACGAACCTGGCTAACTTTTGACATGAGTCCAAGTGGCCTGACTCAATAAAGCTTCATTCCACTTTTATGTTTTATAGAGTCTCCCATTAGAATATCAGTATCAACAGAAGGAGCAAATACTTCCTCATGTAAGTACACTTAAAAGATTTCTGTTCAGTAGTTGTAAAAATCCAAGATAATAGCTTTTTCCAGTGAGTATATTCATACAATGCTCTCTGTCCTTGTTGAAGGGCAGCATATTAGGCTTGGGAGCAGGAAAACATTGTTTGGAATACAAATGGCCTTCTATGCTTCATATGACCTAGATCTTCTTCTCACCCAAACTATATAAGAATATTAAATGATGTCAGGTGTGCTACCTTTAGGATAATCTAGTACCTACGGTGATTGAAAAAAATAATGGCATAGCTTCTGATGCTTATTTTGGGGTGTTTTGGTTTTTTCCTAGTTTGTTTTCATACCTTTATCAACTGTCAAAAGCACAATACCCAGATACGTGGGTACCTCACTTAACAAAGCTGCTCATTTGTCATATGAAGTCTGAAACTGATGAATGAGAAAACCATTCATAGGTACCCTTAGTTCAAATCTGATAGCAAGTGACTAGGAGGTGTTTGAAAGAAAGTCCCTGGGTAAGATCACAGATTCACTTTCATCTCTTCAATGTGAAATGTTCTCCAAGCTTATGGACTTCTACAACTATTGGATTGATTGTTACTTTGTGCCATATCAAGGGAACTTAGGAAATTAGCCAAGACTAGTGACAATAGTTTCTGATACTTAGAAATTGAAAGCATGGTATTAAATTTTGATAAAATGCAGGGATGTTTATTAGATCTTGACAGTTTGAATTTAGAGCTGCTTTCTCATTCGTATTTTTAGTTCTTTATTTCTCAGTGTGATAAGCTCTTTAATAAATATATGTTCCCAGTTATCGAGTTGTAACCTGGGATATATGTTTAAGGGACAATTTTTTTTCCCTGTCAGTTTCATAGGGAACCCAAAAGAAGCCTATACTTTTGGTCATTTAAGTTGCTGGGTCAATCTGTTTAAATACATGAGGTTTTGATCTTTCCCTCGAGATTCGTAGGACCAGATGAGAACTAACTGGTGTAAAAATATCTTTATATTGTCTGGAATGTAGCTCAGTGGTAGAGCATGTGCTTCACAAGTGTGAGGTCATGAGTTCGATCCTCAGCACCCCAAGCCATACCAAACTCTGTGATAGATAACATGAGGTTTAAGTGTTTTAACTACATAAAGTATCATTTAACAGGATTGATGGCAAATATGGTAAGATCACACAATGCTTGAAAGAGCTCAATTATCTACCTCTGTGTTCGAAGGGACCTCCTTACATATTCCAAAATGATCATCCCAGCTGACAAATTTGAATATTTGTTATTTAATTCTGCTTATGAAAAGATTACAGCAATGGTGTGGCTATTATGTAATTAGCTTTAAGGGATCATATTGAACTTTTAAAAAGTATTTATTTATTTGTTTTGTTTCTGTTGCCAGTCCTGGGGCATGGACTCAGGGCCTGAGCACTGTCCCTGGCTTCTTGTTGTTCAAGGCTAGCACTCCACCTCTTGAGCCACAGTGCCACTTCCAGCTTTTTTCTATATATGTGGTGCTGAGGAATCGAACCCAGGGCTTCATGTGTACGAGGCGAGCACTTTACCACTAGGGCATATTCCCAGCCCCTGAAAAAGTATTTATACAAAGGAAATACTAGGTTTTTTCTCTTTGAGATTTTGTCTGAGTATAATTTGTCCCCTGCATGATTCACTGTATAAAGTTATTGAATGTCTTGTAATTAGAGCTCGTCATGATATCATTAATGGGGCAATGGATGTTGTCTTTAAGCACACCTGAGCAGTTTGGAGAAAGGAAGAAAAATTTCCTCTGGTTTTCTAGAGGTTTAGGAAACTAAAGTGCTCAGTTTACATTTCTGTTCGTTGCCATACATATTGAGAGAGAAACAACTTTGAATCTGGTGTTATTCTCTTACTCTCTGTAGAGTTTGGTCCTGGTATTTGGTGACAGGGGAGGAGTAAGAAAGCAAACTTTGCAAACCATTTGGTTAAAATATTTTCCTAGTGTCATTGTTATACATCATTCCTAGTTCAATACTGCCGATTGACTAGTAAATGCATTTTTAATCTCATGAAAACATATTTGGTAATTTGAAAATGTAAACCAAGAGTTCTGAACTGTGGATGCAAGCTTTGTAGGTACATGGGACATGAAGTCTGCTCTGTGCAGATCTCTGTTTTAGAAGAATCATGAGAAACAACTATCTGCATTTAAAACAGGTTAAAAGCGAACTATGACTAATCAACGGTACCAGTAAGTCAGACTTAGAACATCAAAATATATGAAAAAGCCAAAGGCTTTGGAGAAGTTCACATAGGTCAGAAATTATCAACTCTGGAAGAAATCCTAGGTTTCCTTTCTACTTTCTTTCAGCCAGAAAGGAGACACTAGTAACCCCTCACATTTGGAAAATGAGCTATGCTTTAGTAATGTAATCAAATCTATGTGGGTTACATTCTTTGTACTCTTGACCTTGGTGTTTTGAAGTACATTCTGAAAAGTCTTTCTTGAGTAGTGTGGATTCAGCAAATCTTTTATGTGTTCTAACTAAGTTCTTTGAACTTTTGGGATCACTATGAAAAAGCACAAGCAGCCCAGTGCCTCTTTATTTCAGTAGGTCCAAATGGACTGCTTTCTTTTTCGATTTTTTAATTTTTTTTAAAAAATCTTTTATTTTATTGTAAACGTGATGTGCAGAGGGGTTCTAGTTACATAAGTAAGGTAATGTGTACATTTCTTTTGAATGGTGTTGTTACCCCCGTCCCTTATTTTCTCCTACTCACCAGCCCCCTGCCCCCTGAGTTGTAAAGTTTATTTCCAGTATAGTATCTTGAGAATATCACTGTTGCATTGGTTCAGCCTTTGTCCTTGGTCTCACTGTTTTGTTATTCCCCTTCCTTCCTCAAATCAGATAAACGTAGATATAAGACACGGGATACCAAAATAAAAACAGTGATAACGGGATAAACCAAAGGAAAAAAATATCTTGGCATTCATTTCACTTAGCCTCATCATATATGCTCTTCTGTACATGGCTCTTGAGCTACTGTGATCCTCTGCTAGCACTATCCTAGACATCTACTCATTATTACAAATGAGGGAAACCATGGAGCCTGTGTTTCTTTGTCCCTGGCTTATTTTACTTAATATGATTTTTTTCCCCCTAGACTTTCCATTTCCTTATGAATGGGGCAGTGTCATTCTTTCTGATGGAAGCATAGAATTCCACTGTGTATATATGCCACATTTTCGTGATCAACTCATCTACTGTGGGGCATCTGCTGGGCATCTGCGCTGGTTCCATATTTTAGTTACAGTGAATAATGCTGTAATGAATACAGTCGTGCTGATAGCTTTTGTGTGGCCATGTCTATGGTCTTTTGGGTAAATGCCCAGGAGTGGGATGTCTGGGTCATAGTGGAGCTCTATGTTTAGTCTTTGGAGGAACCTCCATGTTGCTTTCCAGAGTGTTTGAACCAGTTTAGACTCTCACCAACACTGTAGTAGCATACCCTTTGGCCACATCTCTTCCAGTACCTGTTATTTGTTTTCTTGATAATGGCCATTTTAGTTGGTGTGATGTAGAATCTCAATGTGGTTTTTATTTGAATTTATTTTTTTTCAGTTTTTTTATTTCTCTTTTTAAAAAACAATATTGTCAAACGGATGTACAGAGGGGTACAGTTTCATACGAAAGGCAGTGAGTACATATCTTATACAACTTGTTACCTTCTCCCTCATTTTCTCCCCCCTTCCCCCTTTTCCTCCCCTCTTCCCCATGAGTTGTACAGTTGGCTTACAGAATATAGTTTTGTAAGTATTGCTGTTGCATTGGTTCATCCTTTATCCTTTGTCTCTCCATTTTTATTGTTCCCCTTCCCTATTTCCAATAAATGTATCTACAATACCTAGGGTACCAAAATCAGTTACAGTGACATTAAGGGTAAAACAATGGGGAAGAAAGACAAAAGAAAAAGGAAGGTATAATTTCACATGTTATGTTGAAAATAGCAACAACAATGACAAACCACTTATTTCCACAACTTGTAGTTCATTTTGCTTAGCTTTAATGGCCAGAGATGTTGGACATTTTTTCATGTGGCTATTCTTATTTCTTCTCTGGAGAAATCTCTTTTTAATTCTTTAGCCCACTTACTAATGGGGTGGTTGTTTCTTTGAGGATTTGTGATTGGGGGTTATTTTTTTGAGCTGTAGATATATTTTTGATATGAGGCCCTTGTCTGTTGTATAGTTCGTGAAGATCTTCTCCCAGTCTGTGGGCTTTCTATTTATCATACTAGCTGTGTCCTTTGCCATGCAGAAGCTCTGCAGTTTGATACAATCCCATTTGTCCAAGCTTTCTTTGATTTGTTATGTTTCTGGATCTTTATTTAGGAAGTTTCAAACCGTGCCAAGGAGCTTTAGTGTTTCTCCTAAACCTTCCTGTAATATTTTTAGGGTGTCTGCTCATACCTCAAGGTCTTTGATCCATTTGGAGTTGATTCTGGTGCAGAGTGATATATAAGGATCTACCTTCAGTGTTCTACACATGTATAGCCAATTCTGCCAGAACCATTTGTTGAAGAGGCTGTCTTTCTTCCATCTGATGATTTCGGCTCTCTTATCAAAGATTAGGTGGCTATAGGCCCCAGGAATTATTTCTTGGTTTTCAATTCCATTCCATTGGTCCTCAGACCTGTTCATGGGCTAGTACCAAACTGGTTTTATAACTACAGTTTTATAGTGGAGTTTGAACTTTGATATTCCTCCAGCACTGTTTTTCCTGCTAAGGATTGTTTTTGCTATACAAAGTCTTCTATTATTCCAAAGAGACCACTTGCTAGGGAAGTGCCCTTTACTGCTAGGGCAACTGTTGATGTGTTTGTTCAGAAGGTTCCTTTTTGTTTGTGTGTATTCTGCTCACAATCCTGCCAGGAGTGCCGAAGTCTGCCATCTGTATCCTATTCTCCTGCTCTTCCCTGACCACTCCAGCTCCCCTATTGGATAACCGAGGTTGGATTAGAAAAAAATGAAAAGAAGAAAATTAAAACCACTGACCCACTAATCTGAAATAATAATGCTAATGATTTTGTCGACTTTTTTCTAGCTATAGTGTTTCATTCATGCTTATTACTTATTCTCTCATCCCTCTACCCACTTAATTTATCAAAGCACTTTGTCTCCTGCCTTTAAATACATCTTAGAAATCTCTCTCTCTCTCTTTTTCAGTATTGAGTATTGAACTCAAGCTTTTGCTCATCCTAGGCATGTGCTCTACTGATATCTGCATCCCTGGCCCTCTAGAAAGATGGTTTAAAAACATATTTCAATTACAATCACTTTATCATGATTTCTTCCTTCCGGTTTATTTTTCTAGAGGTTTTTAAACATTGATAAAATATTAAATTTACTATTCCTTTTGTGGGAACTTTTTAAACTGACCCTTCATTATTTTTAGAGTAGTTATAGTTTTGAGAGTTTTTGTAATAATTATTCTAGTAAAGATAAGCATTAGTTACCCTTTGGGGGGGGTAAATGACATATTTGTGAGTAAATCAGTTATAAGTACTTAGTTAAATGAGAATCTTATTACATATTAGTTTCAGCTTTGGGAAGGTGATTTTGAACCCTCTGACAGATTATAGAACTATGTAGTTCCTCATTTCATAGAGTTAACAAAAATGTAAATGGATTGTTTACCAAAAAAAAGCATTAGGGCTTCTCCTAGAAGTGCCAGTGGCTGGTGACCCCAATTCCGGACAATTCTGTTGAATGCTCTTAAAAAAAAAATACAGTTGTTATACAACTACTTTGCTGAATTAAGCACCATCCATTCCAATTTAATACATAAATGAGGAAAAGAAAAATGGGAAGTTTAAAGATCAGCAATAGGAAAGAAAATAAATAGCTGTATCTGGTAAATAGTCTTAAGTATTAATGTATGTTCCAAGTAACGATACCAGCAAAGTTAATTCAGGCTTCCTGGAGGCCAAGAAACGTGTGAGGTGTTTTACATGGATGATGAGCCATGGTTCCCATAAAACCTTGCTCTAATTTACAGATGTGAAACTGGTGTATACTGTCCAGAGTCCCAGAAGAAGGACTGAAACCCAGGCAGTATACTGCCCTGCTATGATGCATAGGTTTTGTTGCCTCAAAGCAAAAGCCTTTGATATTTAAAGCAATGAGAGTCTCTAAAGGGATTTAGAAAATAGCCTGCAATACCACATGGACAGGGAGTATTCAACAGATGAAGCCGATGAGTTGTCAGATGCCGATGAGTTTGTATGATCTCAGTGATGACATCAAAGTCTATGACAGGTTAATAAAATGGAAAGAATACAGACTTCGGATGGATTCATGCTCTTAAGTCTAAATACTGGTGCTGCTAATTACCATGTGATCTTAGGCAAAGTACTTAATTTCCTGAGACTCTGTTTTTGTGTATCACGTGTGTCTCAGCATGCATTGAGAAGCCTCATATAAGAAAACGAATGCATATGATTGAGCATAAGTTTGCTTAAAAATCATCTGAACAGATGAGAGAGAGAGAGCTAGATTTTGGAAAAGGGATGTGGCTATAAAGCAAGAGTGAGAATCAAAGTCGAAATCGTATTTGAACATAATTGAAATGAAAATTATTGATGAAGTAAATGAGTTCATAACTTTTCAGCCTAAAGGATGCTGTTGGAAAATCTTTGCAAGGAAATCAAATAGGTATTTTCAAAACGTTGTGTATTCTCAGCAAAGGATTCCGGATTCCACTTTGACATCTTTGAATGAAATAAATTCAGTCTTGAATGTGGCACCTAAAACAGCTAGCCGAAGGAAATAATGTCTTTTGTTGGTAGCAACCTTTCAGTCATAATGAGGCATAGCATTTACTCTTGGGAATAGCACAGTGATACGTTGATTAGACTGGACCAGCTCTGGCTGGATTAATGGGAGATTTAGAGATCCTGGCTGTAATGTTCCACTTCTATCTATAACTGTCCTATCTGTTTTAAGGGGAGAGGAAACTGCTCAGACCTTTGCTAAATGATTCTCTGTTGGCAAATGGCATTTCAATTTCAGCTCTTTAGAGGTGGTAAAATGTGAGCCTTTCCTATCACTCACTGTTAGAGAATGATTCCCAACTGAATGTAGACTGTATTCAGATTTCTATATAAACATGGCCTTTTCATGGGTGTGGTGATACTGCCCTCTATGGAGAATAACAAATGATTAAGTATCGAATAGCAACAATAATGATTTAGAAAGAAGATTTACTATGCTCAATACTGCTTCCTTCGTTCTGATGGTCTAGAGAGCTAACTGTAGATTTGTACAACAGTGGAGTGATTTAGAGCAAGAGTTAGAACTTGTGTGTCAAGGTCATTCCTTTGTGAAAGCAAGTTACTTCCTTCATGGTCTGCTCATTCATTTGGTAAGTGGAGATAACTTACTTTTTTACTTACATTACTGTCTGCCAGTAGAACATAATTCTTCAGTCCTACCTTACCTGTCTAAAGTAACTTGGTGATTCTAATTGCATCCCACTGCTGAACAAGTTAATTCCAAAAGTTTTTATCTATATTTTATCATTTTTGTAATCATTTTGGAAATCAGTCTTTTACAAAATTATTCCTTTGAATCATGTGTGAACAATGTGTACCCACAAGAATATTATTGATACATTCACCTAACAAGAGTATCTACTTTATTTTTAAGGCAAATTTGTATGCATTAGACATTTCTTCATACAACTGTGGGTCAGGATGTCATCCCATCTACCAGATGAGTTCTGGAAACGTCTAAGGGAAAAATTGCATTTGTTCTAATTAGTCTAGAAGAGCTCTTATATAGGGAAAAAAATTCACAGTCCACCATCTTCAAAGTAACAAAATGGACAGAAGAGACCTTGATTAGAAGCAATACAACTCAAGGCATTCCTGCTATAAAACAAGCCCAAATCATTAGTCTAGAACCAGTTTGAATAATTCGATTTTTTTTTGGTGATGGTATGGGTCTTTATTTTTTATTTTATTTTCTGTATTCTTTGCTGTTACCAGGGCTTGAACTCAGGGCCTTGGATTCTCACTGGCATTTTCTGCTCATGGAGGCCATGCTACCACTAAAGCCACACCTGCAGTCTTGCTTTTGCTCATTAATTGAGATGGTGTTTTGTGGATTTTTCTGCCTGGCCTGATTTTGAGTTCTAGGCCATTGGCACGTGCTATTTACAGAGATGAGAATAATCACAGAGCCGTGTGTCAAAGGGGAACCTTACTCTCATTGAATGTGCACATCTTAACACGAGTAGTTGGGTGTTTGCCTTCTTTGCCTTTTTTCCAGGCAAAATAAATTTTAATGTATTACGTGAAGTCATAAATTCTGTGACAAATATACTGTTAGCCAATTTCTTTATTCTTCTGAGGCTTTTCTGTTGCAATAGTTTCTTGAACATTTAAAAGTAAATCTTCCATTATGTTGGTAATTGATTGGGAGAAAAGAGGTATCTTTATTTTACTTTTTCCCCAAAATGTTACTCTTTTTAATGAGCACATAATAATCATATTTATGGGATATAGTGTAATGTTTTAGCATACTAATTATATCATGGCAATTCATATTTCCTTCTGGTTTTCCTTACTTCATGTTTCAACCCTTTCATCTCCTCTCTTTTACTTCTTTGTAAAATATAGAACACCTTATTGTGAACTGGAGCTACCTTACTGCGCTCAAGATGACCAGAGCTTATTTCGAGTGGCGTAGTGGCACTGTGTATGCAACCAACCTTCTCAACAATCTACTTCCACCTTTCCACCTTCCTTGCCTCTAGTAATTGCTGCTCTACTGCCTTGCCTGTCTCCAGACTTTAGTGTTTTAAATCATTAAGGATAAAACAGTGAATGAACTTTAAATAAAATACTTTCCTTTTTCTTTTTCTCCCTCACCCTCCCTTTTTTGGCATGGGTCCTGGGGCTTGAACTCAGGTCCTAGGGCACTATCCTTGAGCTTCTTTTGCTCAGAGGTAGTTATTTTCCACTTGAGCTACAGCTCCTCTTCTGTATTTTTGGTAGCTTTTGGAAATAAGAGTCTCACAGACTTTTCCGCCTGCGCAGGCTTCGAACTGCAATCCTCAGGTCTCAGCCTCCTGAGTAGCTAGAGTTCCAGGCCTGAGCATTAGCAATCCAGTATGATTGTTGTTTTATTAAATGATGAAGTGGAGGCAAAAGAATAGTGACAGAGAGGCAAACCTAAGTGGCTTCTAGGAGTACAGAGCCAGCAAGATTGTGATAAATCTTAATATTACATGCTGGACTTCATGGCTTTCTTCTTCTTCTTCTTCTTTTTTTTTTTTTTAAGCTACCTAGGGATCTGAGAAATAGAACAGTCAAAAAAGCGGCTTTCAAAATAATTCTCACTCTTATAAAAACTGGAAGGGCTGAGAAACAATATCAACATAATGGACCAGGAAAATAAGAAATGTTGATGAGAATTTAGCGTGCGAGTTTTCAGTAAGTAGCAAGTGGTAGAAATTGAATTCCAAATGGTGGGACTATAAAGGAGTGTGTAGGTTTACAGAATGTGCCCAGTTTGATCCAGAGGGCTCAATAAATATAATTGACTTCTTTTTTCATCTTTATCCGTCGCTTGTTTATAAATGTTAGTTTCATTCTCAGGGGGTTTCTCTGCCTGACAGAGAGATGCTTACTGGTAACTCTAAGCTTACATGTTACACACACACACACACACACACACACACACACACACACACACACACTTTTAAATGGGGAGAAAGTTTCTTCCTTATCAAAACAGCGAATCTTAGGGACTATATCTTATTGGCCCTGATTGCATCATAGATCTACCCCTCAAATATCATCTCCGGGGAGATAAATGACTGCCCCCAAGTGGGGGCTGCACACATCCACCCGAGACTGTGTTGAGGTGAAAGAGAGCAGATGGGAACCGCCCCGGGGGAACGCAGTATAGGCTTATTAACAGAGCTGAGTTCTATACCAGGAGATGACAGAGAAAGCTAGTCAGCGGGGGAAAAAAACCCCATGGTCACTGAACACATCAGAAACCTCAGAGGAATTAGGAAAAGAGACATGGCCGAAAATTTGAAAGGGAAAGTAAAAATAGAGTTTATAAACAAAAATTCTGTTTAACTGAGCAGGTACAACTAAAGCAGGGTAACCAATCTGAAGAAAATAATGAGTGAGGAAACAAAGACAATCTACAATCTCTCTGTAGAAAGACTATGAAAATCTATGAGACTGTAAGAATACCCTCTTTCTATACCCAGGAAAGTAGGGAAAAAAAGAAAACCGAGTTACCATTTTAAAATCCATTTGCATGGGACTCAGCGTAAATGTATACAAAATTCTTTTTACTTTGAGGAGAAAAGGCAAAATGTTTCTTACAGACCCGGTTTACAAAAATAATTATTTTTCTTTTTAAATTGAGCTTATTTATTCCTTTATTTCCAATAAAGGATTTTTAACTTGACCCCATGCTTGCTAGATGGATGCTAAATTGAGTTTTTTAAAACTTATACATTAAAGCTTAAAAATTGTGCATATAAATGGAGCAATAAGTTGTTTTGATACATGTGCCCATAGATACATTTAAATGTATATGGAAATTAGGTTAAGCATGTCTCCTCAAACAAAGAATAATTAATAATTGACAGATAATTAAACGTATCTCCTTAAAGAATATTTTGTTGATTATGACAACATTAGAATCCATCCTGCTAGCTTTCTGACATGGGAAGCACATCACTGATTTCTAGTCAAGCTATTTGGCAGCAGGACACTGGATCTTCATGTTACTATTGAGCTATCACTTAGTCTCCATTGGTTCGCTTTCCTCTAGCTCATCTCTTCACACTCTCCTCTGCCTTGGTAACCATTCTCTTCTCTCAACTTCTTAGAAATCAATGTTTAAGAAAAAAAAATGATATCCAGGTGCTGGTTCCTTATGCCTCTAATCCTAGCTACTTAGGAGGCAGGGATCTGAGGATCCCTGTTCAAATCCAGCCAGGGCAAGAAAGGCTATGAGACCCTTACCTCCAATTAATCAGCAGAAACCAGAAGTGGCTCTGTGGCATAAAGTCATAGAGTGCTAGCCTTGAGCAAAAAAGCCCAGGGACAGTGCCCAGGCCCCAAGTTCAAGACCCACAATTGGCCAAAAAAAAAATGACATGAATGACATCATCATGTGGTACTTATCTTTCTATATCTGGTTTACTAGTTTTAAAATTTTTTAAATGAAAAGAAATATCTTTAGGTAGTTGTACCAAAGAGGTTTAAATTCAACATGTCAATTTATGGGTACAATGCATCTTGATCAATATCTTCCCTTTTCATCATTCTGCATCTCTCAAAACCCCTTTCATCCCCCAGTTTTCCTACTTTGGTTATCACATATATACTTGGACTATTATGACTGCACTCTGCTAACCTTTCTCTCTTCCTTATTCATCAAGTCCCCCCTCCCTTATACCTGGTTGGTTATATCTTAGAAAGCTACAATGAAGGGGATATGGAGATGCTACAGATTTCATAACAGTAATGGCATGTTGACCAGCTGTTGTTATTTCATTTGGAAAAGAAGGAGCACACTTGGCCCTTTCCATGTATATCTTACAGAATTCAGCAGGTGCCAGGGGAATGTAAGATAATACAACTTTAGCTTTCTCAGCACCAGAGACATCTCTATTTGAACCTAAGGAAATAATGACCCTTGGAGTTCATCTGTGCGCACCTCCCACTTTTCTCTGTCCCACTCTTATTTTGCATCCAGCCCAGGAAGAGCTTGAATATTTAATTCATTTCCTTAACAAAGGTACTGTGTATTCATAGTGCAACTAATCACCACAGAAATGCTGGAGTGGCACTTTTCATTTTATTTCTCACTCTACCCAAGGTCAGCAAAATCTTGAAAACCAATTATCCAGGCTGGCGAGGGTTCCAGCCTAAGGCGGTCTTCATCTTCATTCCAAGTCCATAGCTGTCTTAATAGTCAGGAGATTTGGTATTTAGGTTGAATTTGTTCATCAAATATTGAGTGCACACACCTAGCTTTGTTAAATATCTCTAGGACTTTTATTTGAAGTGATCAAAAATTTAATCAGCCTTTGTTTAAATTTTTTGAAGGCATTTGGTTCCTTCACTTCCATAGTAAGACATGTAAACTGTAGATGGGATGGGCTAAGTGGCAACTACGAGGAGGGTAGTGGATTTAGGGTTACATTTTGATGGCTCTTCTTCCCCTTTGTTCCTGCGATCCCTAGAAACTTCTTTGTCTCTAATTAAAATTAACGAATAGTTCCTACTACCTTCTAAATGGTGCTGGAAAATGTGTCCACATTACCAAATGTGGTGGAAGGGGGCAGGTCAGGGGAGATGAATAGGGAATTGTCCTTGGACTGAAGGAGTTTGCAATCAAGTAGAATTGTGATTAATTTGCTGATCACGTATAATTACATGTAATTATGATACAATGTAGAACATGAGGGGCAGTTTTCTTTTTCTTTCTCTTCTTTGGTAGTACTGAGGATTGAACTCAGGGCCTTGAGCTTGCTAGGTGCTTTAGCAACACCTGTGCACCGGTTATTTCTAATGTAGGGATTTTACTTTATGCCTGGGAAGGCCCTGGCTCCAATTCTGCTTATGCTTCCCCACGTCACTGAGGACTGATTGACAGGCACATGCCACTGCACCAAGCCACCCTGGCCCCCCTCCCGGCTGGGGTAATAGGTGCTGGCCACCATGCTCAGCCATTGGTTGAGGTGGAGTCTCTCAACTGCTTTGCTTGTGCTGGGTTCGAACCTCCATTCCCATTCGAATCTCCACTTCCCAAGTGGCTGAGATTGCCTGCTTAAACCACTATGCCTTCCTGGGGAGCAGATTTTTACGTCAAGGGTTTTTATCATGCAATCTTACTTGAGAGAGAAAGCCATTTGTAGTGTGTCATTTAAGACAAAGTATTGCATAATGACTTTGTCATCTTTTAAAAAGAATAGCTGATTGTCTCCGTATGAAAAGGTCAGCCCACTAAATAAACTATTTTACTAAAAAATTAGAATTCTGCATTTATTATTATTTAAAATAATACAATTCTGTAATTTAGCATTATAAGTAAAAGACAAATGAAGATTAAGAGGCAATAGAAATCAATTCTTGCTAGAGTTTTGAAACTGTTTGGAATTTCAATTTTTAACTAGAAGTTTTTAGATAAGGAGCTTATTCTCAGAATGGCAAGTTAAAACATTTTGTTTTTTTTTTTTTTAAATCCCCAAATTCATCTTTGTATATATTTGGCCTTATAAAGGATATGTTATCTGAGGATATATTTTTGATTAAGTTACATGCAAAAATATATAGAAAAACTATAATTTCTTAAGTTTACTTTCATTGAGTAATTACACATTTTTGAAAAATATTGTTATCAAAAAGTATTGAGTTGGTCACAAGTGAGAGAACTGTACAATTTAGGATCTATACCTGATTATAACTATGAACTACAGTAAAATAAAAGAGTAAAATAAGCCAGTTTCTGGTGGCTCATATCTGTAATTTATCCCTACTTAGGGAGCTGAGATTTCTGGATCGTGGTTCAAGGACAGCAAGGTCAGAAACTCAAAATTCTTATCTCCATGAACCAAAATGCTTAAAGTGGAGCTGTGGCTCGAGTGGTAGAGTGCTAGACTTGAGCAAAGAAGCCAAGTGAAAGATTAGGCCAGTACCAACACACACCACACACACACACACACACACACACACACACACACAGAAAGAAAGAATGAGAGAGAGAGAGAGAGAGAGAGGCAAACCAATCCATTATAATTAAAAATTGAAAGCAAAATTTGCCTTTATTATAATTCCTCCCTTGATTTTCTTAAAATTATTTATTGAGAGTAGTAACTAAAGAATGGCAAACTATGCTGTTTTGATCAAGTTTTCCACTGCAAATTCCTCATATGGGAATTAAGGTAGATTAAGCAAAGAAAATACAAGATAAAATATTTAAATTTTATTTTTCAATGTTTACATGTTATCCAAAATTTCAATCCAAAAATCTCTCTGCTCAGTTAGCCTGTAAAAGCCCATGTCTTTTCTAAATATGTGTCTTTGAGAGAATACATCTTGTTTGTTTCTATGTCCTATTCTACAGAGTTTCAAATTGCTACTCCACATTACAAAAACAGAATTATAGGGCCAAATATGCCCACCTGTTGAAATTTACCAGAATGAATCCCCCCTTGTCTGGCATGATATCTCTGTGATAAAGTTTGATTGGATGGAAATATCAATTATATAAGATATATATTCATAAATTTCTCTCTAAATATAATTTTCTTTGATAAATATGGGGATATCATGTGTATGGATACATACATGGAGATAAGGATGGCTGTTACATATATATATACACACACATATGTATATGTACATCACAGAAAACTTTTGAAGTAATCCTAAATGTTTTTATGTAAAATCTGTACATTTTCTTTACTTGATCAAGTAGGTTTCTTCTTCTATACTATCTACATAATATAATCTGAATTTCACCTCCCTAATGTTCCAAAGCATAAATGTTTGTTTAAACTTTCCTCAAGCTATATGTGGAAAAAAAACATATAGAATTTCTAGGTATGTTTGAGGATGAATAGATTACCTACCGGGGTGAGTTACCTTGTCTGCAAATAGGGCTGTGAGTAAAAGCCGATAAGCCTGAGAAGGGCCATAGCTGACTCGGACCCATAAGCGGTTTAGTATTATATTTATTTATTTATTTATTTATTTATTTATTTATTTATTTATTTATTTTACAGTATAGGTGAAGGTCACTGAAATTAAAAATTATTCCTCTTAGGGAAAAAAATAAATCAAAAGTACAATATGCACTGCGCGTGTTCAAGTAGAGATAGAAGGTATCATAAAGCTTTCTGTGTACTCATTGAAATTTTGAGAAGCCAAGTGAGATCTTTTGCGTGAAGTCTATACTAAGGATGAATGTAATGACACCTTCTGATGGGGAGAGACTCCGCGTGGAGAATAGGGTGAGCTGTCATTTCAATTATTTTCAAAATGTCTTATCTCTCTCCATCCTTTTACTGGAAGTTGTGATCTGGGTGTACATATATCTAGAAAAAAAGAATTATATGTATGTGTGTACACACATACACACACACACACACACACACACACACACAATTTGTCTTTGTGCCAGTCCCAGGCCTGAACTTAGGCCTGGCCTGTACCCTGTTTCTGAGCTTGTCTCTAGGCTACCTCTATCTATCACTCAAGCCGCAGCTCTACTTCTGGCTTTTGAATGGTTGCTTGGAGATAAGCAATTGGATGATCCTTAGATCTCCACCTCCTGTGTAGTTAAGATGACAGGTCCGAGTTACTCATGATGCACCACAACTGGAAAATATACTTGTTTAAGGAATGAAAGCAAATGTTTTTAAAAATCTGGTCTTCTTCCTAGATGTTAGACTATTATCAAGTCCCAGCACTTTCTTCTTGTTGGTCCTGTAACTGTTGCATTAAATTACTGATTGTCTATACTGATGTGTGTGTTGACTCTCACATAAAGATTGAGGATGGTATAGGAATTTTGCTTATTTGCTTATTTGCTTATTGACACATCCCTGTATCAGTTCCAAATGTATATTAAATACTGAACAGTGAAATAGGTACATTCAGTTATCATTTTCCTTTAGATTGTTTCAATATACAATTCAAAAACATATCTCATTCACCATGTATGCCTAGTTTTACACTTATTTCTTAATTTTACCTCCAAGTTTTATTATTTTATGGTGAACGCTTGACTTCATGGTGATTTGTAAGAATGTGTCTTCCTTGGTTGGATTTTTACAAATCATTTGAGGATGTATTTACTGGCTGCTGTTCTCCTCTGTGGTGCTGAAGAGCCACCTGTGAGAGAAGAAGGTGGTTGTCACAATCCTGTCCATCCAGTGGATGGACAGGATTTTTTCTTTTGTTGTCATTAAAATGAGCAGAAAAAAATGGAAACAGTGGTACCTTTTAATAAGCAAGCGTGATCAGGAGCAGGTCCACCCCTGGCCTTTCAGGGGGCTCCAGGTGGAAGATCAAGGTGGAGGGTAAAAGAGAAGCACCAGCGGGTCCTCCTGTGCCTTCCCTCATACCAGCCCACGGGGCGAATCGTTACCCCACTACTCTTGGGCTTTTTTCCCTCATGAGATTCCTTGGACCAGAGTAACTCTAGAAGTCAAAATTTCGAAGCAAGATACAAAAATATATACACACATTTAATACCATAAAAGTTTTTCAGGCCAGAACATTTTGGCACCAAATCATCTTTTCTTGGTACTTAGATAACTTAGAAAAAAAAAATGCCCTGAATGATTTCCTCTTTCCTTCCCCGCCACACACATACACATTTGGGAAAGGCGGACAGTTGTGTGTTATGTTGTGGTGTGGTAGCTGAGGAGTGTGCATTAAATAAATATCTCAGATGCAGATGCATAGGTTATTCAAGGAATAGAATAAATACAAGATGCATATAGCCTCTCCTGCTTTACCTTGGTTTGGATGAACCTTTTCAAACAGTTTGGAGATGGAGAGTACAAGCGGAACATTTCATTTAAATTTCAGATTCATATGGAAGGTTATTTTTTTTTTCAACAATCCTGACAGATTTCTCTTTTTAATGTATTTAGGTCGACTTTTGCCAGTTTTTAGAGTGTGTAGTTATTTTTTCCCCAGGGAAAATGACATTCATGCCCTGGCAGTTAACATTTAAAGCATGCAGTCTCTTGTGTTATGGTGTAAATTCCAAGTGACTGACAATGATTACACCAAAAATGAAAGCTGAATAGCATTATCTCAAATTGACTTAAAGCCATGACAAGTGTCTTGTCTGTAGCAATATATCAGTCTGCACATATGAAGGATAAGAAATTGCAGCTTTTTTGTAGTTGAGTTTCTTCTTCTTGGAAATCAATGAGAAAAATACCATGTTTTAGTCGATCACTAATATTGAAATATAGATTTCTAAGTAGGGTGGCCCATCCAAAGCCACATTTCATTATACCTGATTAGAAAATTTCCTACTGATCATTATCTCTCTTTACGCCAGTTATCATTTATCCTTTAGGAACAGATACTTCTGTCACGTTAAAAAAGGATGTATGGTCATAATTAAGAAGTGAGCACTCACAACTGATAAGACACAGAGAATCAGTTGGGATTACAGCTTTCCTTTCTGCATGCACTGCAAAAGCGTGGTGATCTCTTACATAGTGTTACAACTGTGATCTCAGGTCTCCTCCACCCCCAAGGCTCTTCTTTAACATTTGTTATTACTTAGCTATTTTATTTGGCAGCGATCCTTTCTATCTCATCTTCTAATGCACTGGCAAAGCTCCTATTGCCAATAGCTTCAAGCCTACTACTGCTAGGGTAAGCTGCAGAGCCGAACTTTCTAGCCTCTACATCCTTATAAATAATGCATCTACTTTCCTGTAACTACCTGAACCCTTAGACTTCAGCAGGCATTTCTTTGTTAGTCAAGGTAACAGAGTTGAGAGATGAACCATAGTGGAAATAGTTTTAGGCACTGATTAGAAACTGACTTCATGCTGGATGTATTCATTAATCACTGGGTTAATCCTAATAGAATGCCTTTGGTATTTAGAGTAGATAAAAACAAGATATGTCAAAATATTTTTGCTGACTAAACTGCATGGTGATTCTTAATAATAATGATAAGATATTGGTTACAGATAATATCTAATGTGCCAAGGCACGCAATAGCATAGCAAGTTGTTAGATATGTAACGGTAGAGGAAAAATACTGTGTTAATAAGATAAAACAAAATCGATAGCATATGTTCTTTTTGTTAAAAAAGTGTGCTTTTTCCACTACTAGGATTTTAACTCAGGTCCTGGTGCTTCCGGTTACTTGCTAGGTTGGCACTCTGCCACCTGAACCATACTCCTAGTATAGCTTTTTACTGCTTGCTTTGGAGTTGTGAGGACTTTTCTGCCTAAGCTGTATTTGAACCGGAGTCCTACAGATTACAGCCTCGGAGTAGGTAGGATTGAAGTCATAATTCACTGGTGCCTTGTTATAGTTCTGTTTTTAACTTCAAATGTTTGTGAAATTATGTCATGAAAAATTAATGTGTTATTTTCGAGCATGAGAGAAAATAGATTTAATGAAAATCATTTAAACTCAATTTGGAATTACATCTCTGAAAAACAGGATGAAAGAAAAACTCCCACCTCAGTGTAGTGTCCAGCTCTCCTTCATTAGACATCCACTATTGAACATGTCACACTTAATGCACATGCATTAAGATTACATTGTAGGGAGAAGACCTCAGATTGATTTGCATGCTTTTATACAAACTTGTTGCTCTAGAGCCATGTATGTTCTCATTAATTGAAAGAAGAAAAAAATCATGTCTCTCACTCAATAAATACTACGCCTTCTGTTTTGCTATTGATTGCTTTAATTACCTTCAGGCTCATCTCGGAGCAGCTCAGATCTTTAGAAAGATGATTGGCTGTGACTGAAAGCAAAGCTTCTTTTGGTCATCTTCAGCCTTTGACATGCCAGCGACTTTGCTGACTTAGCTAGCTCTCTACAACTAACGCTTAATTAAGCAAAATCTCTAGTTTTCTGAATCATGCCAATTTTCCTTATTGATTAAATTAGTTGCTGTAAGCAACCAATCTTCAAACCATATCATCAGATATTTATCTGTATGAATATCATACAAGCTTCTTTTTTATTTTGACTATAGTTTTTTTATATGCTGAAACTCCAAACTTCAAGCTGGTGCCAATAGTTCATGCTTGTAACTGGCAACATAGAAGGCTAAGATCTAAAGATTGAGGTTCAAAGCTAGCGAGGGCAGACAAATCTAAGAGAATCTTATCTTCAGTTCATTAGCAAAAAGCCACAAGTGGAGGTTGTTGGTTAAATAGTAAAGCATCTTCCTTGAGCAAAAAGCCAAGCAAGAGGGCAAGGCCCTGAATTCAAGCCATAGTATTAACACATACATATACATATATACATATATATATATATACACAGACACAAATCAAAATTGCTGTGATATTAAGAAATACTCATAATAGTGCACTTTACCAAATGGATAATAATGAAATACTGTACATCATCTTTACAATAACATTTAAATTAAAAATATATTAATGTCTTTTTAAAAATATTGTAATCCAGTCCCCCAAATAGTCAACAGCTCTTAAAGTCATCAACTTATCATCAGATTGCTACTACAGCCAAGTCTGTGTTGGTGGGTTTGGGGTTTGGGGAGTTTCAGGGAATAGAAACACGGGGCTAGACATGTTATTTGGCCTCTAACCCGCCATTGCCTCCAAAAACCTTTTGTCCAGGCATGGCCTCATCTTTAGAATTGAATCTTTGCACTCATCGATTTCTAGCCAAAACAAAACACTATTAGAAGAAAACATTTTTATAATCGATCCTGAGTGAAGAAAAATGTCAAATATTTAGGCATACATATATAATAATAACCAATGCTTTGTAAGGAGCTCATTTGAAACATCTCTGTGTGTCAGACATACAAACAGGGTCTATGGTAAATCTCTACTAGTCAGTGGACTCTCACTTCTGAAGATTTTGCCCTTAAGAAAGCTAATTTTTCCATTAAAATGTAAACATCCTGGAGCTAGGAACCTGGCAGTTGTCCTTTCCTCAACCTCATCATTTTTTCTCTTGGTCTTAAAAAAGGCTTGATTCATATATTCATATTAGGCACATGCTAGGAGGGAGGAAGGGAGAGAGGACGGGAGGGAGGGAGGACATCTTGCATTAAGTTTTTTAAAATAAAAATAGTTATTTTTCAAAAATAAAAATGACAACTTCATTCTAACAATTTCTTTATGAATTCTGACATGTCCTTATCAGGGAAGGACATTTCACCGTGGCTGAAATTCTTTCTCAGGAATTATCTTTTCTTTGTCCTGGGTTCCAGCTGACCTGAGCCTGAGTGACAAGAGAAAGACAGGGAGGGAAGGACATACCAAAGGTATCAGGGACAACATCTACTTGGAGTGTGTCTAGGAAAACTTAGCAGCATGCAGTAGAGTGTGTCCTATAATTTAATATGTTAGCTTACTGATAACATTATTTAAATGGGCTGATTTCAGCATGGTCAGACTCAAGTTACACAGTATAATTAAATGGATAGCCTAGTGTAGTATACTAAATGCATATGCTTCCTTGGTCAGAGAAGTTAATCCATCCAGGGTGAAAACTAGTATGTATGTGAGCAGGTACATTCTCAATGTCATATTTGTCTTCTTTTGCTCTTTCCTCTCCTGACTGAAGTTTTATGTAGGCCCAAATAGAATTTTCACCATAGAATTCAACAAAAAAAGTATCTTTAAGCTCTTTATCTCATGCAATTAGTGATTTTATAAGAAAGTATTTTTCCATTTAATATACTCCCAAATCACTATGAAGTAAAATATATAGCCTCTGAAGCTGAAGTCCTTTTCCTAGCTGAGCAGTCACAGTTGGCTTTGTGTTCTACCCATCCATAAAATAAGATAATATTCCTTACTTTGCAGCATACATATATATATATATATATGAAAAAAATCTGGTTTTATTTTCAAAGAATTGAAAGTAGAATGGAATTTTCTTTGAATCCCCCTGTGAAATCTACCAACTTCAGAGCACTGCCTCATTCATAACTCGCCATTGAATGTTTTGGGGATGGTAAGCTGAATGGATAGCAAAGTAAGTTAACACAATACTTACCTAAGGACTTAGCCACCATCTTTATGGATGGTAGCTATTTTGTTTTATCTAAGATATTGACCTTAAAATGTACATTTACTGCTTTTGAAAAGCAGGTCGTCCTGAGGTTTTTTGTTTTTTTTTTTTTCTTTTAACCTGGCAACTTATAAAAGGAAGATAGTTTAAAATGCTGAGCAACAAATTTTCTGTTTAGTTGTTGTACATTGGCTGAATTACAGGAATGCCATTTCATTATGAAGTGGACAACTCAAGAATTTAGCTCAGATTTTCTGACAGTAAAATAATTATTTTTGTACTAATTCAACCCACTTTTTTTCCTATACAGCCAGGAGTTACTGTAAAAAATCTCCTCTCAAAGAGCATGCCTAATTCTGTATATGAAATGAAAATGTGCCACCTACTCAAGGCACTTAAAAATAATTGGCATTCTCTCTGCAAGTCTCTTCTTCTCCTTCCTTCCTTCCTTCCTTCCTTCCTTCCTTCCTTCCTTCCTTCCTTCCTTCCTTCCTTCCTTCCTCCCTCCCTCCCTCCCTCCCTCCCCCTTCCCTCCCTCCCCCCCTCCCTCCTCCTCCTTCTCCTCCTCCTCCTCATCATCATCATCGTGGACCTTGAACTCAGGGCCTGGCTGTGTACTGGAGTCTCTCTGTGCTCAAGGATAGTGCTCTAACTGCTTGAGCCACAGCACCAATTCTGGCTTTTTCTGAGTAGTTTATTGGAGATAAGAGTCTCCCTGACTTTCATGCCTGGGTTGGCTTTGAACTGCGATCCTCAGATCTCAGCCTCCTGAGTAGCTAGGCTTGCAAGCCTGAGCCACCGATTCCCAGCTCTCTGCTATTCTTTTGCATCACCAAATGCTTCAGTACCATGGAAAACTGCTTAATCATTAACACCTCCCTAGACAATAAAAGCTTGTGGATGAATAACAATAACTTTTGATAGACCCTTATGTTTATCACCCCAAACCTTTTTCCTATGAATTGTCTTGAAGGTAAAAGAGGAACACGGGTGAGGAGCCCACCTTTTTTAGATACTTAGATATCTGTCAGTGAACAGTAGTAGAACTTTTGAAGGGCACAGAAGAGAATGTGCTAAGTCTAGGTATTTCGACTGCAGCTAAGCACACTTCACCTGCAGACAGGTTATTTGTCTGGCTTCCAGTGACAGAGTGGTGTCAAAGCTGCAGGGAAGATTTTGAGAAACCCTTTGGAAGATTTATGTGTCACTTCAGAAACCCGCCTAAAAGCATTTCGAGGCATTTGAGCTAAGCTTTGTCTCTCTCACCGGAGGTATGTGGAGAAGGAAAAGAAACATATGGCCAGAAGTCTCTGCACTGCAGTGATATGTAAAAGAAGTGCCTTTCCTGCTAGGTGAAATTGCTCTGCATGCCTCTTGCTGTCAATGGTATGATTTAGTTAACTACAGATGCTTTCAAAGGGGCTTTGCACTGCAGCATACATATTCAGTAGTTCATAAAGTACGTTTGCATAAACAGGGAGGGGAATGGAGCAGGAGAGAAGTTCACATCAGGCCCTCTGACCCATAGTGGCCATTGGCCAGCTGACCACTGGGAAAGGTATGTTCAGGTTAGGGATGTCTTAATGCAATGATTTGATTTGTCTCAGTGGAATGAAGCCTATTATCACTGAGCCTTCTGGTTTTGTCGGTAGTTTGAACTTCATGTTCTCCTATCCATTTTGTTCTCAGAAGCTCCAATTCCCTAGTGCTAGTATTAAGGAAAAGCCCTTTTGCAATAAGTAAGTGGCATTGGGGACAGCAATGCAGAAAAAGCTCTTAATTTTCTGCAGCAATTAACCATTTGTCACATAAAGATTCTTCAGTACATTAGAAAATGGCCCAAAGTCCATGAGTCTTTTGTCCTTGGCATACTTTTGAAGTTCATTTTAAGAGTAAATTATTCCTTAAAATCAAAATGGTAGAGAAGGTGGAGGGGGGTGGGAAGGGGGAAGTGGAGGGGAGGGAGGAGGGGAAAGTAGAGGGGAGGGGAGGGCGCAGGGAGGGAGGGGGAAGTGGAGGGGAGTGAAGAGGAAGGTTGTTAGAGGGAAAGGAAGTAGCCAAGTATAGGTAACTTCCTTCAGTTTGATGATGTGCTATTCAAAGACTGAGTCCCAGTGTAAAGATTCGTCTCTGAATATCTTTCTCAAAGAGGACCATTAAGTGGTGCTGTGACCCCAGACAGGTGAGCTAGAGAGCATTAAATGGAGTGATCTTTCAGGTAGAACAGTCCTTGTAGAAGGGTCAAAGTGAGGTACTTCTGGGGCAACCACTCATGTAGCAATGACAGACAAATCTAAACTGTCTAAGCAAATGCCTCTACTGACCTTGGCAGTAGGTGTCTAAAGAGCTGTCCTTGGTAGAAAGGAGTTGAAGTGGGAAAACCTACCCATAAGACTTGAATTCTAGCTCTGACCTTGAAATTAATTCCAGTGTTATCTCCACAAAGGCTTTTTATTGTACTTCCTTGAAATTTCCTTTTGTTATTAAAAACATTTAAACACAGATAAGCTCCAAATAGGGTTAGTGAAAAATTTAAGTCTAATTATTGAAATTATAGTTGGACTTTACATTAAACCCAAATCCTTTCACTCCAATAATTTCTGAAACCGAAAAAAACAACATCCTTCAATAGTTCTGTTGCTAGCAACATCTTGTATGCTTTTTAACAGGAAGAAGTTTTGAGTTGGAGGTCAAATCAGAAAACACCTTGTCTGACTTTCAAATTCATATCTTTATAAAGTAATAAAGACAGTAACAATGGAGGGAAAGTTCCCACCTTGTGGGCTGAGGAACAGCAGAAAAGTGCGAAGCGAGCCTTTCGTGTTAAATGGGATATTTCCGTTTCTATGAGCATCAGAAGGCTGTGGCCTTAGAATGACGCTGCCAGTTAAATGACTCACTGGGAATGCCAAAATCAGTTCTGGAAAGTGCTTGTATTTTTATCGCTCTCTTCCCTGTACTGGGGTGCGACTTTGTGTTTTCAATTGGCTCAGCAATAAGGGGAAAGAATTGTGTATACTTTAAGGAAAATTTATACTGTTAGATGTTTCTTTTGGCCCATGTCTTTTCAGATTTAGAAGTTTGGCCTATGTTTGAAAGTAAAACACTTCAGGTAATTCCTTTTCCCAAGTTTCCTTTATTTTGAGTGAGTTGCAAGGGTTTATTACACAGATGGGTTTCCAGGAAGTCTGAGGGTCTTTTGAATGACTCCTAGGATAATGCATAACTGCCTCCAAATGTGTGTAATCTCATGCTCAGTGTCTACTTTAAGCGGAAGATTTAAAAATCAACTTAACATATTTCTGAGCATTCACTATAAGTGCTATGCTATGCTATATACAATTCACATTTCTAGACTGGTTTAGGGGTCAGTTTAGAGTCAGTTAACAATAAATTAGTGCAAAGCATAGCTCAAGTTAAGTTACATACATTTGAAACTACATTGAACTTATATTAAACTGATACTGGTTATTAGAAGCTGTTTCCCTTCTTTTTAACCAAAATTTCTTCTACTGATAAAACAGATAATGCATCTATTATTATCTTTATAAAATAAAATTGCCCACACGTTAAAATCCCTACCTCTTGTATTCTTATTACATTTGCTATAAAACTTGAGGGCAAGAGAGAGAAAATGTGTACCAGCTAATGCTACCCTGTGCCCTGAACTTAACTGTAATGGTAAAGAATTTTAATGAAGGCAAGCAAAGATTTCTGTCGGTGACTAAGCCAACATATTTGCTCCAGTAAAGATTATGCAAGACCATCCAGCTCTATCACACACACATATCAGAATTCTCTCTCATATGCACACAGGCACACTTGCACACGTGCACACATGCTGCATCATTTAACATTTATCTGCATTTGCTTGCACAGAGAAAGCTCTGTTTGCAGTACCTGTATCCTCAAGGTCTCCCTACTGATGCATTCATTGAGAAAATACCCATGGAGTGTGTTGTTTGTGCCAGGCTTCTGTTAGTTACTGGGAAGGGACTCGTGGAAACACCAAGGCTTGTCCTTATGGAACTCATAGTCTCTAGAGAATTCTTACACATGATTTTCTTTTTAAGGGGGCTGTACAGGATGACATAGACCGCCATCTCCCCCGCATCCTTTGCTACTATTTCTAGTATATCCTAAGTAGGAGAGCCGGATGGTGTGGAACAGCAGGAAAGATTCATAATGGGACAGAGTAGAGTTTTTCTTGATTTCTCATAAAGTTAGTTTGAATTGAGACCATCAATGATCTGTCATTTCATAATAACTTTATTGTGCTTTTTGAGGTCCCTGGCAAGGTAGCATAAATTGTCAATGGTAAAACACTCTGTTTCTTTCTTTTTCCTTTTGTCCTCTTTTTCTTGTTCTTGTGTCCTTTTCTTTTGTAGTGCTGAATATCAGACCCAGGGCCTCGCACACTAGGCAAGTGCTCTCCACGGAGCTGCATCTGTGTATCAGCTGTTGGTGTCTTTATAGGAGGAAGGGCGACTGTCAAATGATAAAGTCTCATTACTTTACTGCATCCTGCTAATAAAACTACTCACATAGAACACGATTACCTTTTAAAATTATGTGTTAGAGAAGCTTAAAACAGGATGAGTGCCCAGTATTTTTTTTATTGAGTTGAAATTTACATCATAAAATAAACCATTTTAAAGCAACCTCACCAGTGACATTTATCACAATTTAGCAACCCCCCACCCCTGCCCATCGAGTTCCAAAGCATGTTCGGTAGAATTTCCAAAAAAAAGTTACTCATGAAATTAGAAATAACCTCTTTCAGAGTAATAATGCAACTGCTAAATTTTCCAATTTAGTAATCATGCATTTTATATATGTATATGTTTTGAATGATCACATTGTATTTCATAAGTATGCACAATTATGTATCCAGTTTTTAGTTTATTTTCACCAGTCCTGGGGTTTGGACTCAGGGCCTGGGCACTGTCCCTAAGCTGTTTTTGCTCAAGGCTAGCACTCTACCCCTTGCGCCACAGCGCCATTTCTGGCTTTTTCTGTTTATGTGGTACTGAGGAATCGAACCCAGGGCTTCATGCATGCTAGGCAAGCACTCTACCATAAGCCACATTGACACCCCTGTATTCGTTTTTAAAAAGGAAAATTGAAAATCTTTATACAAATGCAATAAAATGTATTTGTTTACAAATAGGGAGTTTTCTTTGGGAATAAAAAATTTTAATAGCTTCTAAGTAGGCTCATTATAAAATTAAAAGAAATCTATTGTAACTGTCATATATTAAAGTATATTCCTTATGTAAAATTCTCATCCATATTTGAGATAATTTACCACATTCTTAATTGCAAAAGCTTTAAACTCATACACAGAACAAAATATGCCAAAGAAATTGATCATGTTACAAAATGAGACCACAGAAGCACAATCAATATCAAGCATTTGTTACAGCAGCTCACAAAATAATTCTCAAAATTAAGTAAAATGACCTTGTCTGCCAACATTTTAAGTAAGAATAAAGGTTGGAGTCTTGAGTTTCCCCTCAAACTGGAGAGAAGAAAGTTGAAATGACGTTCACTTTACCCTTTGAGCATCCTATATAACAAACAGCCCATGGGTTTACTTTGTCCTCAGAGAGCTGTTTAGTTGGAGGAAAAATGAATAAATTGCTTTATTCCAAATATTTCCTTAACTGAAAGGATCTGTGATGGTTGAGAATTAAGCATGGTTGGAATAACTGAGTTAGTTGCATTAAGATAGGCTAAATTTGTGTCAGACATATTATGAAACAATGGGAAAATTTAATAAGGAGGTATCTGAACTGGGCTTTATAAAATTTGAAGGTATATAAAAGAGAGTACACGGGGTTGCTTGTTTATAGATAAGATCTTGATATGTAGTACAGGCTGCTCTCAAACGTCCGTCCTATCAATGTAACCTTCCAAATGCTGGGATTTTCAGTGTACACCACCTCATTCAGCCACAGAATGTGGTGGATGGATAGATGGATACCTCTATTTTTAAGTTTTTAAAGTTATCTTCGCATCATTGTACAAAGTGACATCTCAACATATCAATATGTGATATTGATCATATAATCATATAATCTCAACAATGCATCTTGATCATTGTCACCCTTTTCGTCATTGTCTCCCATCTCTCTCAACCCCACCCATCCCCTAAAGTTACAGAGTTCCATGTTTACATATGTACGTTGACTATTCCAACTGAACTTCTACATCTTTAAATCATATGCTATCATCACCCAAGTGGTTTAATGAAAAATTAGTAGATTGCTTAGGAAGTTTTACTTATGTGCTCTATAATCTTTGCAGCTATATTTTAATATTTCTGTCTCACAGGAGATAAGATGAAATGACTTCATACCTTAGGGAATATATAGCTAATGTAATTCAACAAGGAGACTTAGTAAAGTAGCTAATTTTAGCATCAAAAAATAAATTAATTAAATAAAAACACAAAACCATAGAAAATATATGTATTTTATAGCTCTAGGCTTTGGAAAGTAGATATTGGCAGTCTTTGTCTTATAAGAAATGACATTCTTTAGGCCTGTGTATATAATGTAATTAAATAGGGACATATAACTATGAAAGTATGTTTGATAAATGAACAGTTAAGAAGCCTGTCGTTTGGAAGTTTATGAAAGACTCCATTGGAGACTAAGAAGATGTTTTTGGATGTGTAGGAACTTCTAACAGACATGTCAGTACTTTATGTTCTGATAGTGTTTTTAAAGTTTCATTTAGACCCAGGAACTTCCTGTTGGAAAATCACGATCTTATATTTCCATAGCAAATGAATACATAATTTACAATTTATACATTGTTATCACCCAAAACAAAATAACCACTATCTTCATTCTGTCTTGTTATACTAAGAAGTGAATTTTCCCCTCCTCAGCTATAACATTTACGAGAAAGTATAAACTTTGTCAGGTAACAAAATAAAGACTTTTACAAAAGTAAAAGATGAAAGAAGTTTGGAGTAATAGTCAAAAGCAAATGTTTGTTGGCTGGAGCTATGTTGTGTCTTCTGATGATAAATAACTATAAGAAATGTATCAGTAAGCATCTGGCTTGAGCTGACAAATTTAAGTATTTTTGTTTGATGACGTGAGATACACTATTCACTAAAGCTAGATTAGAAGAAAGCTGAACTATTAGGAAAGTGGATCAGAAATAGGAATGGATTTGACTTGCTTCTGCCACATCCCTTCTGTATTACTGTGTCTCATCTTCATCCAAAGAGACTTCTTAACATTTACTTCCTTATCCTCAGTGGTAAGTTAATTATGACCATATCATTTTCTTGGTCTTGTCACTTCTGTCTTGAATCTGGACTGACCCTGTGACTCTTTAACTAGGAGGATGCAATAGCATCATGGCCAGTTAGGACTAGCAGCCTATGCTTCTGCTCTCTGGAGATAGGTGCGTCCTCTTAGAACCAGCCTCCTTGCTATGAGAACTCACACCACATGGAAAGGCCACATGTTGGGGCACCATTTGACACCCCAGTTGAGCTTGCAGCTGACATCTGGCTTCATCTGCTGGTCATATGTGTGAATCAGCCCTTCCAAGCTGACTGCAACTGCAGCTGCTATGAAATGGAGCAGAAGACCCACTCAGCTGAGCCCAGTAGGCCTACACTACAGTCTGGGGAGACCCGATAAAAATGGTGGTTGTTTTAAGCTGTCACAGGGCAGTTGACTTCACAGCAGTACAAAATTGAAAGAGCTTCCCAAAAGACCTCAAGAAGAGCCACGGAGGAGCCCACTGGATTTGAACTATAAATAGCTACTAATTTGAATGCATTATTATGTTTAGTCCTTAGAACTAACTTCTCAAAACATAAGCATTGCAAAATTCTTATTTTGGAAACTGGGTGCTCTAAGTTGTTAAGTATAGGGTAGTAATCCCATTTTTATTGTTTTGTGGTTCTCCTGTTTTCCCCGATTGAACTGACATACATAATAAGAGTGGGGCCATGGTTGAAGTGGTAGAGCACCCGTCTGGAAGTATGAGTCACACTGAGTCAAATCCCATGCCTTTCATGTTCTTTTTCCTTCTTTCTTTGTTTCTTTCTTTGTTTCTTTCATACTAGGCAATGAACTCAGAGCCTTGCAGCTTTAATCTTTTGACTAACACCAAGTTATGTTGTTGTTGTTGTTGTTGTTGTTTTAATTTCCCAAAAGAAATGGCACGAGTTAGGCCGGTTTCAGACCATGGCCATGTCATTTAATCATTTAGTCTACAGCTAGTTTACCCAAGTTACCTAAGGCCATTCCCAAGGCCATATGGACTGTATAGGATTGGGGAAGATTAGGAATAATGTGTGTGATGAATTTATTAGCAGGGTGCCTTTTCTATAGGTAGAATTCAATAAATGGAGCACTTACTGTTCCAAAGCAGGTGAGAATAAGGGTGTTTCAAAGGTAGTAAGATAGTTTGTCAATGTCCCGTGCTTCTAAGAGGACACAGAAATGTGGGTGTTCCAGTGTTACTGGATTTTATTAAGGGGGCATTTAAAGGTTAAAAATGATCGGTTCTTTCAGCTGTTCCTTGACATGCATGCCTTTGTACAGGGTGTGCGTTTCATCCCGGGGAAACCCTGACCTTCACCATGTGCACTTCCTCTCCTGATGCTTTGATTGCTGTGGAGAGCTTGATGCAGGGATAAAGGCAACTTCTGACTCTCAGTCCCTAGGGCAGAGCTAATGGAGCGTTCCTTTTATTCCCCAGCCCCTATCCGACTCCTTTCCCCCAGTTACCTCCATCTTCCACTTTAGTGTGGAAAGCCAATTTTATGGCAGAATTGCTCTCTGCAAACTGTCATAGAACTAAGATGTCCCCAAACTCATGAAATACATTTCCAAGGAGGAAACGTACACAGCCTAGTGTCTGATATGTGTGTTCTAGGGCACAGAGTAGGTGTGGCAGGTGCTAGGATTCTGTTGTCCTAGCTTTGATATAATACAACATTGTCCTCCTCCTCCTTCTCTTCCTCCTCCCCCCTCCTCCCCCTCCCCTTCTCCTCCTCCTCCTCCTCTTCCTCCTCCTCTTCCTCCTCCTCCTCCTCTTCTCCCCTCCCCCTCCCCTTCTCCCCTCCCCCTCCCCCTCCCCCTCCCTCTCCTCCTCCCATTTTGAAAAATTTTAATGACAACTAAAGTGGTGCCCAGTAACTTTCTTTTTGTTTGCTGAATATATTTGGTGTCATGTGAAGTAATCGCTACTGGTACAAGTTAAAACACCATTTTTCAAAACTAGGAGTTATTGTTTGTGGCGCTTCTTCCTATCTGATGTGGGGCCACCTGAGCCTCATATTTTGGTCTGATATCTAGATGAACTTGGCCATGGATGAAATATCAGTGTAATTGGTTTTGGATATAATGTATTGGTGCAGAACTAAAAACTCATTGCAGTATATTTAAACTGAAAGATCTTGGAAAACATTGTAACTTACTCGAATTGAGCATAACCATTTACCTATTCTATCATTTTGAAATATTTAAATTATATTGTAATGAAGATTTTAAGAAATATTAAGTGATTTAATAAATTTCCTACCCTGTAAAATTTCATGTCCATCACTAGAATCTTTAAGGGAGGTCTCACTGTTTTAAAGTCAAATAGCCGAAGCTGGAAAATAAGCATACAAATCATTTAAAAACACTGATTACTGATATATACATGTAGGTTATACAGAGGTGAACTTAAAGGTCATGTTGCCCCTAAGTTTGTCATTGTCATGGTTACAATTATGTAAATTGGTCCAAGCTTTTGCTGTGGGTAATAGTATTGAAAACATAGTTTAAGATGTTGATATCCGTTAAATAGTTTATAATTATGGAGTAATTTCATCTTGAAGGAAATGATGATATGCTGATCTCCTACCACTTAACCCTTAAATATATTTCAAAGCAGTGGAAATCGTGCTGTACAACATAGCACGTGCTTGAAAGCAGATTTTTCTCTAGACTAGGGCTCTAAATTTTACTGCTTTGGGACTCCATAGGATGGATCTGTAGTATAGATCTACAGAGAGTTTTTTAGGACTCTTATTGACATAGGTGAACAGAATGGTTCCTCAGAAACCATTTGAGTGTCAAATGGATTAAACGTTCGGATACACAGAGTACACTCTGCCGTGCAGCAGACACTTCGCAGGAGACTATGACCTCTTTTAAGAACAGAGAGTCTCTTCTGGTCCTTCAAAGACTGCTGCCTTTTCTTTTTCTAAAGAAAAAAAAAACAAACACAAAACAACCAGTCATCATGGATGGAGACTCTGTGTAAGGTAAAGCTACTGAAACCTAACCCAAAGGAAAGCTCCTCCTCATACTTGCAGTGGGGTTTTAGCTGGGGACTTGGGGCGGACATTAATTATTACTGTGCCTGGAGAATTTCAGACCTCTGCAGTGTGCAGTCACCATGAAAGGCTAACTTAAAAAGCGCAGTGTCTTTTCGCTCCCCTCACGCCACGCTGTGGTTCACACGTGGTGGTGTCCTGTCACCTTGACTTGGGTCTCCTGTGCTCAAGGTGGGGACAAGGGAACTGGACGTGGAAAGATCTGTAATAGATACATGGGTTTTTCTTCCTCCCACCGAGTCCTCTAGGCTCCCTACAGAAAGGGCTAGAAGACAGAGCTGTCCATGGTTGCAGAACAGCGCTGGCACTGTGGGTTGGAAATCTAGTACTAACAGTCCTGTCGGTGAACAAAACTTATTAGAGGGGGGCTGGCCGAGGAGGAAGGAGAGATGGCTGTTGAAAGGAGGGCTTCTCTGGGGGAGGAATCAGATATCAGACGCTGCCGAGCCTCAGGTCGAACCCATCAGGTCCCCACCTAGACACCCCCACCCCCCCCCCCCAGCCCCGTCCCAGCTTTGTTAGATTGCTACCATTGATCGCCTAGCTTTTTCTGACCCCACAGTGCAGTGAAGGCAAGAGAGAGCCAGCCAGACTGAAAGCTAACCAGGTTGGGGGTGAGGGGGTGGGGGTGACTGGTGTAAAGAATTCCAGAGAAAGGGAAGAAAAGGGGGTTGGGGGGGGGGAGAGTGATGGGGCCCCAGCTGAACTGGTGCCTGCCTGCCTTCCCCGTGCATTTGATGGCCTTTATTCCTTCTAATTGGATAAAATAGGAAGTCACTGGCAGTCCTGCGGGGCTGAGGATTTCACCCAGACCAGACAGCAGCTTGGGGGGGGGGGGGAGGAAGGGAGGGAGGGGAGAGAGAGAGAGGGAGAGAAGAGAGGGGGGAGGGGGGAGGGAGGGGGAGGGAGGGATGTGTTTGGGATGGAGAGGGGGGAGCTAGGGGGAGGGAGTGCGAAGGAGGAGGGAGGCTGCCGGGGGTGGAGGGGGGGAGAAGTGACCGTGGAAGGACAAAGAGGAGTGGCTGGGGGTGGGGGGGGGAGGGAGTTGCCGCCCCTCCCCGCCCCTCCCTCCCCGGGCGGCCGGGCGCCGGTGCTCGGGCGGGCCGGGGATGCTGCTGGGCGGGCGGGCCGGCACCTGCTGCTGCCGCCGCCCCGGCTGCTCGGGGAGGAGGAGGAGGAGGAGGAGGAGGAGGAGGAGGAGGGTCCGGCCGCAGGACGCCGCGGCCCGCGCCTGAGCGCCGCACCGCCCCGCAGCCGCGCCCCGCACCGCCCCGCACCGCCCCGGCGGGGCCGCCCCCGCCCCACCCCCGCCCCGCGCCGTCCCCGCCCCCGCCGCCCCCGCGCCGCGCCGAGCCGCCCCTCCCGGCGGAGCGCGCGCTCGCTCGGTCGCTCGGTCGGTCGGTCGCTCGGTCCTCACCCGCACGCGCTCCCTAGTGCGGGATGCTCGGGAGAAGCCTCTGAAAGCGCCCGGGGGTGAGGGCGGGGGAAGGGGGAGGGGAGGGAAAGCCAAAGAACCCGGGAAGAAGAAGAAGAAGAAGAAAGCAGGAGAAAGTGGCCCGGGAAGGAAGGGAGCGCGCGTGAGCTGCGGGGGACTCGGCGGGCGCCCGGAGTTGCGGGGCCCTCCCCCGGCGGGGCTCCCCGGGCGGGCGTCTGGCCGTGGCCCGGGACCCGCACCCGCCCGGCGGCGGCCTCGCCTCGCCCTCCCCGGGGTGGGGGGGAAGATGCTGCATCATGCGGGCGGCGGGGAGCCCGGCGCGGTGGTGAGGGGCGGCCGGGGCGGCCAGACCTCCCGCCGGTGAGCCGCGATGGGTGCCCCCGACGCGCCCCCCGGGGGAGGAGCGGCCCCGCCGAGCCCCCCCGGGCCCCCCACCCCGCCCGGGGAGGACCCCCCGGCCCTCCGCGGGCTCCCGGCCGCCGAGGACCTGCCCGACGACGCCCGCACCCCGGACGACGAGGAGGAGGAGGAGGAGGAGGAAGACGGGGAGGAGGACGGGGAGGACGGGGGCCCGAGCCCCGCGCTGGCCGGGCCCTGCTGCGTGTGCCTGGAAGCCGAGCGCCTGCGGGGCTGCCTCAACTCCGAGAAGATCTGCGTCGTCCCCATCCTCGCCTGCCTGGTCAGCCTCTGCCTCTGCATCGCCGGCCTCAAGTGGGTGTTCGTGGACAAGATCTTCGAGTACGACTCCCCCACCCACCTGGACCCCGGGGGCCTGGGCCAGGACCCCGGGACGGCCCGGGACCCCACGGCCGCCTCCCCCGCGGCCCCGCCGTGGGCATCGTCGTCCCAGGCGCACGCCGCCGCCGCTTCACCCATCCCTGGGGTTCCCTCGGAAGCTGGGGTTCAGGTGACACTGCGAGCGGACCCGGCGGCCGCCGCCACCGCCGCCGCCTCCGCACCCACCCCCAAGCACCGCATCTTGGCCTTTTCTTTCCGGCCTTCTGCTGCTGCACCACCCTTCTCCCCTTCAGCCACTCGGAACCCCGAGGTGAGGACGCCCCAGTCAGCAACTCAGCCACCAACAACAGAAACTAATCTCCAAACTGCGCCTAAACTTTGTAAGTAGAGAGCGAGATGATGATGGTGATGATGATGATGATGATGATGATGATGATGATGCCGCCGCCATTGAATGGAGGAAGGGTGGGCTGCAGCTCCCCAAAGGTGTTCTCTGTTGGGGGGGGGGCGGGGGTTCGGTTCCTTCCTCCCTTCTTGTGCTTTATAATTGCATGGTTTTGTTTGAGCAGAGCAAGTGACTGAGATGCTGACAGTGCCACTGAAGAGGACAAGTAAGAAAGAAAAATCATGGGCAGCTCCTTTAAAACAGATGGTTACATGTGGGGTGCAGGAGCCCAAACTTCAGCCTGCGAGTCATCCTTGAGTCTTCATTTGTCTCAGTTTATCTCTAACATTACAAAAACAAAAGGGGCGGAGGGGGCGGGGAACCATCCCTTTAAAGGAATTAGTAAGAATGGGGACTTCTCTCTCCCAATAAGTATAATTTTCTTTCTTTTCCTCACTAGGGACTTTTGGTTGCAATTTCAGTACTGCCTCCCAGAAGCCCCAAGTTGGCATTCTCTTGCTCCATCTTTTCTTCCTGTTTCCTCGTCACTTCTCCTCATCTTTGTATTTTTTTCCCTTTCTTCCCTGTAGTTACAGCAAGTACTGAGTGACCTTTCCTCTCCTTAGCTTGTGATTCTTGCTGTCCTGCCTGTGTTATACTTTGGAGCACTGAACACTGATCAGGGGCCGTTTTATTTGTTCAAAACATGCTACAATTCTGCATGAAGGGTTTTCCCCGAATTGGCTTGTCTTCTGTAATCATACATTTAAATAGCTTCCTTGCCAGTCATTTAAGAAGTACAAGATCCATTAGTAGGGTATTGCATTGTTTTTAAGATGTGTCATTTTAGCCAGTCAGGTAGCCGAAGCCTAGTTTAATAGCTTGTGAATGAAGAGACTCCAAGCTCTTAAAACAACTCAGAACTCTATATTGCCCTGTGCAATTGTCATTGCAATTGTTTTAGATTGGAAAGTTGACAGGAATGAAACCATGACTCGTCAGATTGTTCCAAGTGTCACTGTAGAATTCTAATGAGGAGTTTTTATGGCTCCTTTTTAACTTCTTTATAGTTTATTTTTATTCTCACTATCTTCTAGTACTCCTCACCACTGATGAGTAATTACTTAGTAGAAAAAAAGTACAAGACAAGATAATCAGATTCTTAATACTGTGTGTGAAATCTCTTAGAGTTAAAACAGTTGGAGGTGGAGAAGCTGTAATGAAATATCCCTTCATTTCTCTACCATGGAAAAGAAGGAAGAAGCACATCCTATAGACATTTATGTTCAGTAGTATGTGGTGCTCAGTATAAAAAACACAGGAAAATTTATGTTTGGGTTTCAAGATCTCTGCACACACGCGCACACACACCAGTTTCAGTACCCAGATTTTAAAGAGAGGCTTGTTTTTGCAGGTGCAATTAGGAAACCGGTCTTTATGCAGACACTGCTTTGTATCTTTATCAAATCCCTGAAGCATCATTAAGGTCTGACAGGCAAACTGCATTCGCTGCCTCTTCCCACCTGGCAAAGTGACCGGGAACTAATACCCAGATGAAATGACAGGCTATAAAAAGCAAGTGCATACCCTGCAGATACAGAGGAGCAGAGTGCGCCAATGAAGACAAGATTACTTCTTTGTCTTTATCAGTTTAAACTTACCTTTAATTAAAATTTGCCTAGGTAGGTTGAGTTAACCAGTAAAGAAAGATGGCTCTTAAGTAAAAATTCATAACTCAACTCTATAATTTTTAATCTGATAAAATCAAGCAAACAAAGAAACATGTAGTATATTTGGCTAATCTAGAGTCTGATTAAAAGTAGTAGTGAAATCCTAAGAATTTTCTTTTAAGGTAAATTCTTCTCCTAAGGGTTTTAATAGACTATATATTCCAAATGAAGGTGGTTTTTTTTTTCCTTTTCTTTTTCCCCTCTTTTCAAGCCAGGCATTGATTTTGTGGCATTAGTAATAAGTGGGAAAGATTTACTGCTGCCTAAAAGCATCTCAGTGCTGTAGCATTTTCCCATGCATCAGAGATAAGCAGTCGGGAAGTGCTTTTCTCTTGAAAAGTTAGAGGTACAGTAGTTAGAAGCCTGTGTGACACCCTGTTAGTATTTTGGACTAATAGCTCAAAATATAACAAAAATTTGTGAATCAGTTTTCTTTATGATGGAGAAGGAATTAGCAAGAGGCTTGTTAACAGTTATTTTTTTGTGGTTTAAAGGATTGTAACTTAAATAATGGAAAAGACAGAAAAAGCTTAGAGATTTTGTAATCTATTCTTTTGTATTCTGTTCTTTTCAACTAAGCAAGCTTTGTTTCATGACAGAAAGAAGTAGGGCTTTCTCTTCCTTGTGCCTGTTTCTGATGTGAGCTAAACTGTCATGGCTTATATTTTTAAGTGACAGTCTTCATGTTTGAAGCGTACTTTGCAGTGGGGTCAGGACTTTCTTCTCCCTTCCAGTTTTCTTTCAGTCTCAGTTTATTCTGTATATTGGGGATAAGGCTGTAGCCTTCAAGGCCATAGTCTGTTGAAGGCGAATTGATTCTTCTTTATGCTAGAGCTCGAGAGAGATTAAAAGCCACATAGTAATCTTGTGTGAAGTCCCCATACCAAACCCCCTTGCATTAGGGTTTCGTTTTACAAGTATTAGAAATACTTTCCTCCTCACTAACTCTTGTCTTATTATAACCTTCTCTGTGTTTTTTACAATAAAAGGCAACATAGAACATTTGAAATTGCCTGTAGTTATAGTGGGTGTGTCAGGTTTGTAAAAATGATTGTTCCTTTCACAGGATAATATAATTTCATGTGTTCACCATATTATTGTGCGCATACTTGTCATTTTTAAGAGATTTAATACACAACTGGAATGAAAATATCTATATAAATTATTGGTCTGGTTTTTGTATGCTTGATTCCTTTTTTTCCCAATATCAAGATGATTGAAATGCATTGCTAAGGTTTTAAGGTTTTGGTTTTCATTGAGTCATATTATAATTGAACCACTTATTTACTGAATTTTTATTTGGGAGAATGGTAAAGATGGAACCCAGGGCCTCCCACATGCTAGACAAGTGTTCTATCACTAAATGCCAGCCTAACCATTGATTTCTTTTCTTAGGTTTTATTTATTTTTCCTACCCTTTATGTATATAGGAAAGTAATAGAGAGATGGAGAGTATATAGTAATAGAGAGAATAGAGAGTAATGGAGAGATGAGGTTTGGGAAATTTCAAGCTTAGAGTACTATGAAATAAATCTGATTAATTAGATTGTAGCCAGAAATCTTATGGTACCATCTGAAGGAAAATGTTGTCTGTTATGGAAAGCCCAGCTTGACAACAGACTCTTGGACGCAAGAATATATTGATATTTTAATTTTGGGCCAAATTTGTTTTGCTTTGTCTTAAATCTCTCTGCAGTTGCATGGCAAAAAAAAGTTGTTGCCACAGTGACAATAAGAACACTTACCATCTGCAGAGGACCAACACGAGGGACTGAATATTCCAAAACATCTCTTTCCTTTGATTCCAAAGTGGTTTCCATTTCAATTCCAGTGGATCCTTCCTCTACCTCTAGCTCCTCACGACTGCACTTGAAGGTGTAGAATGGCAATTGCAAGTCACTTCTCCTCACCTTGTTTAAAGCCTAAGACCTTCAAAGCAGGAAGAAAGTGGAAGAAGGTGAAAGATCTCCAGTTAGGACTGAATAATTGAAGAAATGAATGAAATTCTTTCACTAAAATTCACTGAACTGGAGATTTTAGGAAATCCCAAGTGGTAGAAAATAGAGAAGTAAAAAATAGAGCAGTTTCCTGTCCAGCAGAATTTCAATAAACACACATAAGCATACACACACATACAGACACACAGAAAAAGACAGACGGACAGACACACATACACACACACACACACTCGCCCACACAGAAACACCCTTCTTGAGATCTCCTCCCTGTGCTAAAGAATTAAAGCTGGAGACTAATCTGAATGGTGTAAGTGGCACCTGCGGCTGACAGGCAGATGCCACTTAAACTATTGGGACCTGCTGGGACCATGGTCCAGTATGTGTAATTCACGTCACTAAAATTAACCTTCTCTCTCTCTCCTTCCTGTTTTGCTCTTATTACGTTTTCAGCAACGATGTTTAGTCTTGTTCTTTTCCTTTCTCCCGGCTCTCCCACTCTTTGTTCAGCTTGTTGAAGCAGCTCGAGTTGACCCGGGTGAGCTGTTCCCTAGTACACGGCAGATGGCTCTGTGACTCGCCTCATCCCTGCAGATTGCACTTTGATTTCCCCTCGGTGACACCCAGATCCATCACCGTGCTTGTCACTTACATCTTGGATCTTTCTAATTAGTGTAATTATACCATTCTGGCTTTGTATATCAGTATTGCTTTTTAAAACACCAAAATATCTTCACCTGTTTCTTCACACTTTACATTGTGTATTGCTTTTAACACTGAATGATATTTACACATTTTACAAACACATTAAAACTGTCTCCAACCAGCAAAAAAAAAACCATTAAAAATACTGAGTTCTTATTGCCATAGTTAATTTTAACTTTTGCTCTTTTCTACCTCCTCTTCTTTCTCTGAGAGTGCTTGATACAGGATGCACTGCTGACTTCTTTAGATGTTTATACCTAAGATGTTTCTGTAGTTGGAGGAAATCATTAAATTTCAAATCATACAGCTGCTTATTTTTCTTTTAACAACATTTGAAGGATGTTTTAAAGAAGAATTCATATCTACATCTATCTATCTCTATCTGTGTTACTGAGAACCAATAATGTATCTTTTGCTCACTGAGCCTATTGAACTTTCTAGAAAACCACGCACAGTGACAGGCTCATATTGGTTTAGACTTTCTGACAATGTGTTATTTTTCTTGAATTGTTGCCTCTTACTCTTCATTCTGCGCATGCGTATTACATGCTTACAATATGCCAGCTCCTGTTACAGACTGGCTGTGGAAACGTAGGGACTGTTCCTGTCATAGGGTTTATGTTCTGGCAGATGCTAAAAATCTAGTTGCATAATTCAATTTGAGGCATTTCTTTGCTACACACACACACACACACACACACATACATACATAGATATGCATGTACACAGGAATACCTTCTAGAAGCATGCAGCATTTCTTCTCTATATATTCATTTTTGACTACCACTACTATTCTTTCTCTGATGTACTTCTCTTTTTCATCAGCTGACTACTGAAACACTGTCCAGAAAATAGCCTTTATTGTATAGTGACAGTAGCCCTACTTCAGCTGCCAACAAGTCATTCAAGTAACCTTGAATGACTCATTTTTGGCCAGTGTGGCACAAGCTAATCCAAATATTGGACTGGTTCTGAAAATAATGTCAGTCTAGCCCTTTAGGACTTTTCTTTTGATGTAGAAAATACATAGTTTGAAGATGTTAAGTTTGTTTACATTTTTCAGAAAGCTGGTAGGTTTCTTTGCTTACATTTTAATCTTATTTTCTGTGTTGTTTTGACTTGTAGAACATCTCCAAGATTTTCTTTTTTAGTTTATCTGCCCAGAGAAAGGCTAGAATCTGCCATGAACTCATTAGTTCTTATGCTACATAAAGGCATGCAGTTACTTACCATTGACTGGCTAGAAATAAAGTTAGTCCTCACTTCATCTTCACTACAGTGAGTTTGCCATACTGTGTGTGAGTCTGTGTAAGCATTCACACTTTGGAGTAATACTACTGATGTCTTCTAATTATAGAATCGTGCATGCTGAACAATTGTGCAGAGATCCCTGTGTGACTTACCAAGTGCAGGTTGGAGAAGTGAAGTAACTTGCCCAAGGTCACAGTCGCTAATGGGTGACTGCACTAAAGACTAAACCTAAGTGACCCTTTCCCTTGACCCAGCTTGCTCTTCTCAAAACCCTTTTTTGAAGCTTCGATTCAAATTCGAAATATCATTCTAATTAAAATATGGTTCGTTTTCTCT